>NC_090031.1:30166715-30851715 GCF_037176765.1 Anolis sagrei
AAAGCAGCACACCTCAGATCCTGGCCACAAAGGTGCGCCACCGTCCCCCCTCAAGGATCACAGGATTCGGAGGGAACCCCAAGGGCCATCTAGTCCAACCCCCTTCTGGCCAGGCAGGGGAAGCACCATTAAAAAAAAAAAACCCTAGTAGATGGCCTTCCAGCCACTGATATGATATAATCTATGGGACAGATATAGAATCCTAGAGTTGGGAGGGAACCCCAAGGGCCATCTAATCCAACCCCTTCCTTTCTGCCAGGCAGGGGATGCACCATCAAAGCCCTCCCAAGAGATGGCCATCCAGCCACTAGTATGACAGACAAACCAATCTGATATGATACATTAGCTATAGACTCATAGAGTTGGAAGGGACCCCAAAGGCCAGCCAGTCCTGCACCATCAAAGCCTTCCCAACAGATAGCCATCCCACCACTGATATGATATGATCTATGAGATAAATATAGAATCCTGGAGTTGAAAGGGACCCCAGAGGCCATCTACTCCAGCCCCCCTCTTCCTGTCAGGGAGGGCAAGCACCATCAAAGCCTTCCCAACAGATAGCCATCCCACCACTGATATGATCGATGAGATAGAATCCTAGAGTTGAAAGGGACCCAGAGGCAATCTAGTCCAGCCCCCTTCTTGTCGGGGGGAAGCACCATCAAAGCCCTTCCAACAGATGGCCACCCAACCACTGATATGATATTATCTGTGAGATATAGTAACCTAGAGTTGAAAGGGACCCCAGAGGCCATAGAGTCCAGCCCCCTCTTCTTGTCAGGGAGGGCAAGCACCATCAAAGCCCTCACAACAAATGGCCATCAGACCACTGATATGATCTACAAGATAGATATAGAGTTGAAAGGGACCCCAGAGGCCACCCAGTCCACTCCCTTCTTCCTGCCAGGGAGGGCAAGCACCATCAAAGCCCTCCCAACCGATGGCCATCCAGCTATTGATATATTTATACCCCGCCCTCTCTCATGCCAAAGAGGATTCCGAGCGGCTTACAAGTTATATGTACATAAAATATATTACATTATTAGCATAGCACAATATTAGTGTTATATATTACTATATTGTACTATACTACTATACTGCAATACTATTAGTAAAATTACATGTAATAGGTAATATATATATTTATTATATTATTATGCTGTGTTATTATTAATATTATAGTTTATTACAATATTATGATCTCTCTGTGCATACAATATATATTAGCATAGAACAATATTAGCATTATATTACTATACTGTACTATACCGCTATACTGCAATATTACATGTAATATATAATTATTATATTATAATGTATTATTATTAGTAGTATTATATTTCATTACAGTACAGTGATCAATATTATATGTACATCCAGCCACTGATATGATAGATAAACCAATCTGAAATATTTACAATATGATGATCAATATTATTATGTACATCCAGCCATTGATATGATAGATAAAGCGACCTGATATGACATAAAGGCCATCCAGTCCAGCCCACTTCTTCCTGCCAATCAGAGGAAGCAGCATCAAACCCCCACCCGCAGATGGCCATCCGGTCTCTGCTTAAAAGTCTCCAAAGAAGGAGATTCCACCTGTCTCTGAAGCAGAGAGTTCCACTGCTGAACAGCTCTTCTTATGGTTAGAACGTCTTAAACCCGCAAACGATCACACCCGCAAATGGCTAGTCTCTATAAAGGCCCCAAACCCAGAAGTCGGTATGCTTACTTTGGCAAATTTGGGCTCCAGCGGGAAGGCGGCCATCTTCCTGCCCAGCGGAGTCAGGATCAGCTGGTCATCCTTCCGGTCCACGGCGCCCAGCAGCACCAAGTGTTCGGCTGCCGATTGCAGGGCCTCTGCGCAGAGGGAGCAAAGTGAATATATATATTTATATATATTCTTATATACAAGTCAGCAAAGCCATCAGCCAATTAAAAAAATAACAAAGCCAGCAGAACTGATGGGATCCCTTGACGAAATCCTTAAAAAGGGTGAGCTTGAGCCGACACGATGATTTCACCAGCTCATGAAAAAAGTGTGGGCGACCAAGAAAATCCCACCATCATCACCCTCTTTGATATATTTCCCAATGATATATATCTATCTATTACATTATATGTGTAATATATCATTTATTAGGCATATTTATTGTATGTCTTGTTGACCAAAAGGCCGCGGGTTCGAATCCGGGGAGCGGGGTGAGCTCCCACTATTAGCCCCAGCTTTTTACAAACCTAGCAGTTTGTAAACATGCAAATGTGAGTAGATCAATAGGTACCGCTCCAGCGGGAAGGTAACGGTGCTCCATGCAGTCATGCTGGCCACATGACCTTGGAGGTGTCTATGGACAACGCCGCCTCTTTGGCCTAGAAATGGAGATGAGTACCAACCCCCAGAGTCAGATACGACTGGACTTAATGTCAGGGGAAAACCTTTACCCTTTTACCTTATTGTATGTAACTCCTGAAAGGGGGTTTGATTTCACCCCTGGTTTGCAACCAGTCAAACCGGACAACTGGCTCACAAAAGGAGGCCGGTCTCAAAAGTGTGTCCCCAACATGGAAAGTTTGGAAAGCTCTGTTATAGGATCTTGCTGAAGGACTGATAGGCGATACCCTTTGATCATTGCCACATTTTGCAAGTGATTTCCCTGCTGGTTGCAACAGACACCTGTGGAGCTGCTTTACCTGGAGACGGTTTCGACATGAAGTCAAAGGTGAGGACGTTGGGGACCCTCAGGGCTAACAAATGGAGCACGACGCTGGCCAGGTTGCACCTGCAGAAAAGAGCAGGCATGTTGGCAGGGAGGAGGAAGGTATGGCTTGATACTTCTATATATACAGCCAGTTCCTGAATTACAAATACCCAACTTATCAGTAATTCATAGTTGAGACAACAGGAAGTAAGAGGAATCTTGTATTATTTGTATTATTATATTGTATTATGTATTATTGGTATTATATTATTATATTTATGCGTGTGTGTATGTGTAGATAGATAGATGGATGGATAGATATATAGATAGATGCAATGTTCATTTGTGGGATTAACATAACTCAAAAACCACTAGACAAATTGACACCAAATTTGGACACAAGACACCGCTCAGGCCACCGAGTGACCATCACTCATAAAAACACTGAAAAACACAGCAGAAGAGACTTAAAAAGCCAAAAAATAAAGAATATATTAAAATGCATCCACAAAACCACCTATATACACATATATACATACACACACAGACTAAACACATATGCACAGACTGGGCCACAGCAACGTGGGGCAGGGGACGGCTAGTGTATTTTTTAGAGACTTAAAAAGCCAAAAAAACCCAAAACATTACAACGCATGCGCAAAACCATATATATATATGTGTGTGTGTGTGTGTGTGTGTGTGTATTTGTGTAATGTTAGTTTGTGGGATTAACATAAATCAAAACCCACTGGACAAATTGACACCAAATTTGGATGCAATATACATATCAGGCCACCGAATGACCATCACTCATAAAAACAATGGAAAACACAACAGAAGAGACTTAAAAAGCTAAAAGCAACAACAGATACATAGCTGCTTTGAGCCTCCTGGTGGAGAGAAAAGGCCAGGTTTAAACAACAATATGGTTCCATGATTCACCTTTGGATTTCCGGCACGGTCATCTTCTCAAGCTTCTCAAACTCCTCCTCGGTGTAAAGGCGATAACAAAGCCCATTGTCCTCCCTCCCGGCTCGTCCAGCCCGTTGCCAGGCCTGCGCCTTGGAGATCCGCTGGACCGCCAGGACTTCCAGGCCACTTTCTAGGGAGACAGAAACCGCTCCTTTTAACTCAGTGCTGTGCAGGTCTATTATTAAAAGAGCAGACTAGATGGCCTTTGGGGTCCCTTCCAAGCCTATTATTATTATTATTATTATTATTATTATTATTATTATATTGGACTAGATGGCCTATTATTCCAAGAGTGGAGTAGATGGACTTCGGGATCCCCTCCAAGCGTATCCTTCTAAGAGGGAATGGGATGGCCTTTGGGTAGGACTACAAGGCCTTGGGTGACTCTTCCATATCTACTATGATAAGATTGGAAATAATTATGGCACAGTCAACAACTCCAAGGGGAATGCGTGGGTCAAGAGAGTTTTCTACACTTGTGTACAGACCAGGAGCGATAACAACCCAAGCCAGGCCTCCTGGCAAGAGTGGGGTCGATTCCTACGTACCTGGAGTGTACCGCTTGGCTTTCACCATCCCAGTATCCACAACGTATTTGATGCCAGGGATGGTGATGGAAGTCTCTGCAATGTTAGTGGAGAGGATCACTTTGCGATAACCCTGCGGAGGAACAAGAGCGATAGGAAAACACTACGATTTTTGTTCCCGGGTTATAAATGCCATTTCCTCATTGGTCTTATCATACAGACATGTATCAAACTGATTAAACTGCCGAAACTTTGTTTTTGCGGAAGGGACATCCCACACCACATTTCCAATGAGTATCTCATTGAGTCTCAACCAATTCAACACAATTTGTGGCAGCCACAAAAACAACAAAGTTTCTGGAGCAGAGCAACTACTTGCAATCTAAGGACCGCACAATTAAACAAGAAATCACACTTTCAAACCAGGAACAGAACCCCTTTTCAAATTTTGGTACACAATGTTATTATTATGTATTATTTTTATTACATATTGTATCCCTCTTAAAGAGACATGTTGTGTATTATTACATTATATCATTATTATTGATTATATTATATACTGTATCCCTCTTAAAGACACATGTTGCATATTATTATACATTATGTTGTTATTATTATTTATATTACATACTAGCAGTTCTTTTCAAACTGCTAATTACCTAAAAATGCAAATACCAAAACATCTCAGGGAGGTATTCACACAAGCCAGATTTGATCAGCTCGAGACAATGGTTAGATAACGGGAGATTTAACAGCATCCCTTATAATGAACAGAGTTGTATCTGCGGGGCACCTGAAATTGAGGATATAGCACACATATTGTTTGATTGCAAATTGTATCAAAAGGTGAGAGACTTTCACCTTGGTCCATATATCAAACGGACAATGTATTGGGATTCTCACATCAGAACAACGTATTTTATGTGTGGCCAAGACCCAAAAATAACGTATAAAACAGCTCTGTACTTAAGCAAAACAATACGTCTGAGAACCACATATGTAGGGCTGATTGGGGTAAATTGTAGGGGTGATAATGAAATATGATGTATATACTCAGCTTGATCAGTTTATCAGTTTTATCATGTCTTATCATATGTATTTACTGTATTATTATAAGTGTCTTATTTTAACTTTCTACGTGGAGTGTGATCAGGTCTTGTCAGGCCTTGTTGTTCTGTTTCTTATTGTGATATGGCCTAAGGGCTAATCAATAAAATTACTACTACTACTACTAGCAGTCCCCTGCCATGTGTTGCTGTGGCCCAGTCGGTGTATATGTGTTTTGTGTGTGTGTAGATGTGCATTTGTGTGTGCGCGCGTATATATATATATATACACACACACATATATATATGTTGTTTTGTGCATGCGTTGTAATATATTTTAAATTTTGGCTTTTTAAATCTCTTCAGCTGTGTAATTCAGAGGTTTTATGAGTAATGGTCACTCGTTGGTCTGTTAGGGGTGTAGTGTCCAAACTTGGTGTCAATTCGCCCAGTGGTTTTTGAGTCCCACAAACAAACATTACATTTTTATTTATATAGATTGCAACATAATAACATAATATTATAATATAATATGCAACACAGGTTGCATATTATATTATATTATGTTATTATTATTTATATTACATATTGTATCTCTCTTAAAGACATGTTGCATATTATATTATTACTTATTATATTACATATTCTATTTCTCTTGAAGAGACATATTGCATATTATATTATTATTATTATTATTTATAATATTACATATTATATCCTTCTTAAAGACACATATTATATTCTTTTGATACTATGTTGTTATTTTTAAAAATTATTATTGTTAGGTGACATACCTTGGGGGCGGCCTGGAAGACGCGCATCTGCTGGGAGTAGGGCAGGGAGGCGTAGAGGGGCATGGCCACCATTTGGGGGCCCCCGTCCGCCAAGTGCTTGGCAATGTCCCGGCAGGTCTTGGTCATGGCCTCAATCTCCTCCTGGCCCGTCAGAAACACCAGGATGTCCTGAGACGGTGGGGCTTCCTGCGGGGAAATCATACAGTCTATTCTGGTGACATTCCGAGCCCCAGGGCCAAAGGAGCGCAGAAAGGGGCGCAAAAAAGGGGTGCCTGGTAGTCATTCCGGGGAGGTAGGGCCTAGTGAGGCATTCCTGCGACCCCTTTGAAATTGGCAATCGACCCTTCCAGAGGTTGCGACCCCCAGGTTGAGAACCACTGAACAAGAAAGACTTTTAGGTTGGACTAGATGGCCTTTAGGGCCCCTTCCAAGTCTGTTATTCTAAGAGTGGACTAGATGGCCTTTGGGACCCCCTCCAAGTCTGTTATTCTAAGAGTGGAAGGAGGTGTGGAAAAAAACACAGGAACACCCCCACCCACCTCTGGGTACCTGATGGATTTGGAAGATGGTGACGAGCGTGGCTTGGAGGTAATCGCTCTGCGGCTGCTTTGTGTAGAAGATCTGGATGGGATGCTGCCGGCCCTCCAGGTAGAGGACGGGCGCCCCGTTGAAGTACTGGGAGAAGAGGTCGACATCCATGGTGGCCGACATGACAATCACCTGCACACAATCATCATCATCATTATCATGATAATACTGTATTTGTTTTGTTGGGACCCAAGCACAAGCATGTAGTCCTCATTGAGGACTCCGATAGGCAGATGAGTTTGTTGGGAGAGAAAAGGTCTCTGTCACTGTTATCTCCTCTTATTTACTACCTCTTGTGTTAGATTGATACTCTTTTGTTCCCCAGGCCCTGAGTTTTCTGCTCCTCTGAGCATGGAGAGAGGCAAGATGTCTGCTGTGGGTCAGTTAGATAGCTGGGCCCTGTTATGTAGTCATAGATAGGGAGGGAGGGAAAGGAAGTGAAGGCAAAAGAGTAGGGAAGGAAAGGAAGGCAGCGGTCCAACAACACCTAAACAATGTCGGTTGTATACAGTAGTGATATTATATCATAGGGTGCAATGGTTTCCTTTGAGGAAGGAAACAGGGGGCCAAAATGGCCGTAAAGTGGAAATTTGCCAACTCAAACAGGTTTTTGCTTAGTAATAAGCAGGAAGGGGGAAAGGGGGCTGCAGGAGGGGGAGGGTCTGACCTTAAGAGGGGTCTTGCCGGCCTCCTTGCGCCTGCGCTGGGCCCCCTTGGCCACCCCAAAGAGCACTTCGGTGGGGAGGCTGCGCTCGTGGGCCTCGTCCAGCACCACCACGCTGTACTTGTGCAGCAGGGGGTCCCCCAGCGCCTCCCGCAGCAGCATCCCGTCCGTCAGGAACTTGATCTTGGTCTCCTCCGAGCAGAGCTCCTCAAAGCGCACGCTGTAGCCCACCTGGAGGGAAGGGAAAAGCTGCAGGAGTGGGGATTTGCATATATTTCGGACCACATGCCTTTGCAAATATTCTGGGACACCTGTACTTGCATGAATTTGCATATACTCCAGCCCACCTGCATTTGCCCACCTACCTTTGAATATGTTCCAGTACACCTATATTTGCATATATTCCAGTGCACTTGGATTTGAATTTACTCCAGTCCACCTGCACTTGCATATATTGTGGCTCACCTGCATTTGCATATGTTCTGGGCCATCTGTATCTGCATATATTCCAGTGTATCTGCATTTACATAAATTCCAGTGCACCTGCATTTGCATATATTTTGGTCCACCTGCATGTGCGAATATTTCAGCCCATCTGTATTTGCATATATTTAGTCCCATCTGTATTTGCATATCTTCCGGCTCCCTGCATTTGGATATATTTAGGACCCCCCTGTATTTGCATATATTTAGGCGCTGGACATTTGCATATACTCCAGTCCACCTGCATTTGCAGATATTTAGGCCCACATGCATTTACTTATATTTTGGCCCATCTATATTTTAATATATTTCGGCCTACCTGTATTTGCATATATTCCAGTCCACTTGTATTTGCACATATTCTGGCCCACCTGCATTTGCATATATTCTAGGCCGCCTGTATTTGCATATATCTCAACCCATCTGTATTTGCATATATTCATGCCCAGCTATATCTGCATATATTTCAAATATATTTATTAATAAAATTATTTTATTGTTAATTATTATATAAAATTATTAATAAAATAAATAAAAATCATTTCAACCCAACTGCATATGCATATATTCCAGTCCACCTGCATTTGCATATATTCTGGCCTACCTGCATTTGAATATGTTCCGGTAAACCTATATTTGCATATATTCCAGTGCACTTGCATTTACACCTGTATTCGCATATATGTCTCCTAGTCTGCATTTGCAAATATTTCAGCCTACCTGCATTTGCATATATTCCGGCCCACCAGTATTTGCATATATTCCGGGCCGCCTGTATTTGCGTATATCTCAGCCCATCTGTATTTGCATATATTCATGCCCACCTATATTTGCATATATTTCAACCCAACTGCATGTGCATATATATTTTGGCCCACCTGCATTTGCAGATATTTAGGCTCACATGCATTTGCTTATATTTCGGCCCATCTATATTTTAATATATATCGGCCTACCTGTATTTGCATGTATTCCAGTCCACTTGTATTTGCATATATTCTATGCTGCATGTATTTGCATATATCTCAGCCCATCTATATTTGCATACATTCCAATCTACTTGTATTTGTATATATTATGGTCCACCTGCATTTGCATATATTCCGGCCCACCCGTCTTGGGTTATATTTGCATGTATTTGCGTACCAGCTTGCCCAGCTCAGTCTTCTTCTCATCAGCCACGCGGGAGGCCAGGGAAATGGCGGCCACACGGCGGGGCTGGGTGACGGCCACTATGCCCTGGCGCCCAATGCCTCCTTCATACAGGTACTGCGGGATCTGCGTCGTCTTCCCGGAGCCTGTTTCCCCTGCAAGAGACAGTGAAGGGCTGGACTATATAGCCTCTGGGGAGCCCTTTGACTCTAGAGCAGGTATGGGCCAACTTATTTATTTATTTTCAACATTTATAAGCCACCCTTCTCGAAAGGGGACTCAGAATAGCTTACAATATATATATATATATATATATATATATACACACACACACAAACACACACACACACACATATAGAATCATAGAATCAAAGAGTTGGAAGAGATCTCATGGGCCATACATATACATACATACATATATATACATACAATATATTATATTACAAGCATAGTACAATATCAATACTACACATTACTATATTGTACTATGCCATTATATTGTAATATTATTAGTAATTTTACATGTAATATAAAATATATAATTATAATATCATATTATTATTAATATTATATTGTATTAGTCCATGCTCTGGTTACATCCCGTTTAGACTACTGAAACGCTCTCTACGTGGGGTTGCCTTTGAAGACAGCTCGGAAACTCCAACTAGTCCAACGCTCGGCAGCCATGATTTTAACAGGAGCGGAGTGCAGGGAGCATACAACCCCCCTGTTGCGCCAACTCCACTGGCTACCGATCTGCTACCGGGCTGAATTCAAAGTGCTGGCGTTGGCCTTTAAAGCCCTAAACGGTTCCGGCCCAAGCTACCTATCCGACCGCATCTCTGCCTATGAACCCACCAGGACTTTGAGATCTTCCGGGGAGACCCTGCTCTCGATCCCGCCTGCTTCTCAGGCTCGGCTGGCGGGGACGAGACATAGGGCCTTCTCGGTGGTGGCTCCTCAGCTGTGGAATGCCCTTCCTACGGACATTAGACTAGCACCATCTCTAATGGTATTCCGCAAAAAGGTGAAGACCTGGATGTTTGTGCAGGCGTTTGAGTAATTTAGTGCAATCTGGGAATGGAACATAGGAATGGAACAATGGGCGACGAACCTGGACTACGCTTGGATGATGAGAAGATTGGGTACGGTTGTTTTTTGTAATAATGGTGCATTGTAATTGCTTATTGGTAATTTATGGATAATGTGTTAAGTCAATTGTTATATGTTGTATGGAACCACTGCTGTTTCTACTGTTTTTACTGTTTGTGAACCGCTTGAGATACAGCGGTATATAAGCAAAGTAAATAAATAATCTATGTATATAATAAAGGTGAAAGTTTGTATGTGGCGGACAAAAGTGTGGCGGTGCGACGGGAGGAGTATGTGCCAGCTTTTTGATTGGCCAGCCTGAAAGTTCCAACATTCGGATTGGCTGCCGCAGTGGTGCTATTTGCATATGGTCTCTGATTGGCCAGCTTCAGTAGGAGCCCCTGGTGGTGAAAAGAGTTCATGGAAGAAACGGGGACATGAGAAGGAAATTTGCATATGGTCTCTGATAGGCCAGCCTCAATTCCAAGATTCCAAGATGAGAGGAAAGGAAAGAGAGGAAAGGAAAGGCCAGGGGCTGAGTCAGAACATTACCATTACAGACCACACTTGGCACACAGAGCCCCCGTGACCCACTCGACATCCTACTGCAGTTTGGAGGAGGATGAACCATGGATGATGGGACTTGCGGTACCATCACTCACATTCTGAGACCGCTGTTAACCTCATCCAATGACTGATCAGGACCAAACTTGCCACATAGACCTCTCATGCCCCACTTTACATCCTGGTGTGGTTTGGCCGGGGATGGACCTTGGATTATGGGACTTGCAGTACCTTTGCTCAATTCTTGAGACCACTGCAACCCTCATGCAATTACCGATAAAGACCAAACTTTGCACAATGAGTCTCCATGACACACTCTACATCCTGGTGCGGTTTGGGGAAGGATGCACCATGGACGATGGGACTTGCAATACTTGCACTCCCTTCCTGAGACCATTACAACTGCCAACAGTGATGGATCAGGATCACAATTCGCACAGAGAGCCCACATGACCCACTCTACATCCTGGTGCAGTTTGGAAAAATATGGAAATGGATGATGGGACTTGAAGTCACTTCACTCACTTCCTGAGACCACTGAGACCCTCGCCAATGACGGATCAAGACCAAACTTGGCACACAGAGTCCCCATGACCCACTCTACATCCTGGTGCACGTTTGAGGAGGACAGTCCATGGATGATGGGACTTCAAGTACCTCCACTCCCTACCCAAGACTGCTGCAACCCTAATCTAATGTCCAATCAAGACCAAACTTGGCACACAGAACACCCATGACCCACTCTACATCCTGATACTGTTTGGAGGAGGGTTGACCATGGATGATAGGACTTGCAGTACCTTTACTCACTTACTGAAACCACTGCGACCCTAATCCAATGACCGATAAAGACCAAACTTAGCACACAGAGCCCCCATGACCCACTCTGCATCCTGCTGCAGTTTGAAGGAGGATGGACTTCGGATGATGGGACTTCAAGTACCTTCACTCACTTCCTGAAAACAATGCAACCGTCATCCAATGACCAATAAAGACCAAACTTGGCATACAGGACCACCATTACCCACTTTCTCTAATAACTCGGGCAGCGCCGGGTCCCCAAGCTAGTAATAAATAAATACACACACACACACACAATATATTATGCACACATATATTGTATATATAATGTATTTCCCTTTGAAGGGGAAAAGGAAAGGGCCTGAGGCTGTTAGGAATTGTGGGAGTTGGAGTCCAAAATACCTGGAGGGCCCCAGTTAGCCCATGCCTGTTCTAGTAGGAAAAGCCCCGCCCCTTTTGGTCTTGGAATGGAGGCGGGGCCAGGCCACACGCCCCGCCCTTCCCCATTGGTTGTTGCATGGGGGCGTGGCCTGCACCAAGCCCCGCCCCTCCTCCGCCGCTTTTCCTCACCGATCAAGATGGCGGACTCGAGGCTCCGCAGTTGCCCTAGCAACGCGCCTCGGGCCTGGAAGATGGGCAGGCTCCGCCGCTGGCTCTCTATCCCGGAGGAGGACGAAGACGAGGACGACGAGGAGGAGGAGAGGGAGGACGAGGACGACGACGAGGCCGGCGGGGTTTGACGCTTCGCCAGCGGCATGGCGGCCTCTCTGCGGGAAATGTATTTTCTGGGCCTCGCGTTAGGCCGCGCATGCGCGCTACGGGGGAAAAAAAGGAGAGGCGGAGCTCCCCCTGCAGGCCTCTAAAGGATGCGCATGCGTGTTTTTTGCTTCTCGCCTTTGCAGGCCACGCATGCGTGTTGCGGGAAGAAGGAAAGTAGCGCTCCCCCTATAGGTCCTGAGGCAATGTATTTTTGTCTAGCCTAGCATCTGCAAGCCACGCATGCGCGTTGCGGAAAAAAAGGGAGGCAGAGCTCCCCCTGCAGGCCCTGAGGTGCACCGCAGTGGGGAAAAGGAGGCTCAAAATGTAAATAAAGGGCTAGAGGGCCAGACAATTAAAGTCTTAAATAGGGTAATAATAATAATACATTTGTCTGATCTTGGAATCTACTTGATTCCACAGTTTAGAGGAGTAGTAATAATATATGAAATTCCATCTTGTCTCCTGTGCTATGCTAATAATATAATGTAATATAATATATTGTATATACATATATGTACATACATATAATATGTATATTATAATGGGAGCCCCTGGTAACGCAGTGGGTTAAACTGCTGAGCTGCTAAACTTGTCAACCAAAAGGTCACTGTTTCAAATCCAGAGAGCGACGTGAGCTTCCGCTATCAGCCCCAGCTTCTGCCAACCTAGTAGTTCAAAAACATGCAAATGTGAGTAGATGTATAGGTACCGCTCCGGCGAGAAGATAGCGGCACTCCATGCAGTCATGCCGGCCACATGACATTGGAGGTGTCTACGGACAACGCTGGCTCTTTGGCTTAGAAATGGAGATGAGAACAAACACCCAGAGTCGGACATGACTGGACTTAGCATATTAATGTCGCAAATAAATAAAAAATATAATAATTATCATCTTTCTCTGATTTAGGATAATACGTGTCTGTATTGTCGAAGGCTTTCATGGTCAGAATCACTGGGTTGTTGATTTTTTGGGCTATATGGCCATGTTCCAGAAGCATTCTCCCCTGACGTATCACCTGCATCTATTGCAGGCATCCTAAGAGGTTGTGAGGTCTATTGGAAACTAGGAATATGGGGTTTGTATATTTGTGAAATGATGTCCAGGGTGGGAGAAAGAACTCTTGTCTGCTTTAGGCAAGTGTGAATGTTGCCATTGGCCACCTTGATTAGCATTTAATGACCCAGCAATTTCAAGGTATGCGCGAGGGAATCCTTTGTTAAGAGGTGATTAGCTGTCCCTCATTGTTTCTTGTCTGGAGTTCCCTTGTTTTTGAGTGCTTTTCTTTATTTACCGTTATGATTTTAGAGTGTGTTTTAATACTAGTAGCCAGATTTTATTCATTTTCATGGTTTCTTCCTTTCTGTTGAAACTCCCCCAGGCAGTAAGAAGACACACCTTGAAACTGCTAGGCCATTAAATTCTAATCAAGGTGGCCAATTGAAATAGTCACACCTACCTCCAAGGAGAAGAATTCTTTCTCCCACCCTGGATATTCCACAGATATACAATATAAACCCCATTTTCCTAGTTCCAACAGACCTCACAACTTCTGAAGATGCTTGCCACAGATGCAGGTGAAACGTCAGGAGAGAATGCTTCTAGAAAATGGCCATACAGTGCAAAAACCTACAACAACCCAGTAATGTTGTCTGCTTAGATCCCAAGATCAGGAGGAGGATAGGAATAATAATTGCTATGTCTCTGCTCTTGGAATACCCTTGCTTGGATTCCATGATCAGATAGAATTTAGTATAATACTAAGATTTGGGGTAATTATAATAATTTTGCTGTAACCTTGTTCTACCCCCACTCAAAGTGGAGCACAACAGAACTAAAACACAGACATAACACAATGTTATTATAATTCATAGAACAGAGATGTAAACACCAACACACAATATACAAGACTATATAATTCATAGATTAGAATGGACACGGTATTTGGCTTGCCTTCCTGAATAGCTGGTTTTTGTTTTGCTTGTTTATTTAATTAAAATGCAGGATGTATTTTCATCCACTGTACCAAAATTGGCACAAATACCCAATATGCCCAAATTTGAATACTGCTGAGGTCGGGGGTGGGGGGGGGGTGATGTTGTCATTGAATCCAACTTAGCACACAGAACTCCACTGATCAGCAAAAAAATACTGGAAGGGTTTGGTGAGCATTGACCTTGAGTTTGGGCGTTGTAGTTCACCTACATCCAGAAAGCACTGTGGACTCAAACAATGATGGATCTGGACGAAACTTGGCACAAATACTTGGTTGAGTTTGTGGAAAATAGACCTTGACATTTGGGAGTTGTAGTTGCCGGGATTTATAGTTCACCTACAATCAAAGAGCATTCAAAACCCCATCCAGGATTGAATGGGGCAAAACTTTCCACACAGCACCCCCATTCCTTTCAGGGACTCATTGCCGCGAGCCTCCCTCTAGCCTTGCACACTCCCTCGAAACATCTTGATATTTGGGAGTTCTAGTTGCTGGGCAATATAGTTGACCTATAATCAAAGAGCCCCTTAAAAACCACCAACGATACAATTGGGCCAAACTTCCCACGTGGAACCCCCATGCCTTGAAGGGACTCACTGGCGCGAACCTCCCTCCAGCCTTGCATGCTCTCCCTCGCCCACACTGCCATGCACAGAGCATGCCTGCTCTCCCCTCCCCACTTGGAGTCTCAGAAACAGCCCTCCCCTTGGCTGAGAGACCAGCCAATCACAGCGAAGGAGGGCTTTTGGTGGGAGGATTCACCGTCTGTTTCCAAAAAGGGAGAGAAGGACAGACGGAGAGATCGTCAGCCTTCTCCGCTAAATTGTAGAATAATAATATTATAATTGTACAATAATATAATAATTGTATAATATTATTATAATAATTGTATAATAATACTATAATTGGATAATGTTGTAAGTTGCTTCTGGTCGCTTCTGGAGCGAGAGAATCAGCCGTCTACGAAGACGTTGCCCAGGGGACGCCCAGATGTCTTGCAATCCTGCGAGGAGGCTTCTCTCAACCTGAGCCCTGCCACATGCACAATGGAGGACCTCCTTGCGGCAACACCAGAGGCACTCCAAGTGGCCAGCTACTGGTCAAAGGACATTTAATCAACTACCAAGCTTGCAAATTCTGTGGTTTGTCTGTTTGTTTGTTTTTGTTAAAAATGTAATACAAATGTCTGGTAGCTGTTGACATGATAAATAAATAAATTGGATAATAATTATATAATAATTGTATATTATTATTATTATTATTGTATAATAATATTATAATTGCATAATAATATACAACCCTAACCCTTAACTTCACACATTGGGATATCTTCAGCCTTCTCTGCCAAAGGAGTTCCTCAAACCATCAGAAATATGTGTTTTCTAATGGTCTTTGGCGACCCCTAGGATGAGAACTGCATTCACAGGTGACTACTCAGGAAACTACAGTTACAGGTAAGCAACTAATAATTCTCGAATAGGACCATTCCCAAAGCCAAAAAAGCGGCCAACGAATCAACAGCGTTGCCAAATGTGTAACTCCGGTTAAATATACGTGAGGAAGGAACAAGAAAAGAGATGTTTTCTCAGCGTTTGGTGGCATTTATTGACAGTGAACGCAGTTTCTGCCTGTCTCCAGCAAAGGGCTTTTTCTTCTTCTCAGGCTTCAGAAAGAGCCTCAAAACCCTTTTGCCGGCAGGAAGCATGTGATGTCCCCTGTGTCACCAAAGCCTCTCTTTGAAGACCAACTCTACGCAGATTGGGTCCCAAGTCTGGATCTAGAACCCGGTCAAACGTCTTCGTCTTTGCCTTCCCGCGCTTTTGTAAACGTTTTCTTTGAGAAGGAAAATCTGGCCTTCATGTCCAAAGCCAGACATTTAAAGTGACGTCTCCTACAGAGCGTTAAAATCAAAACGTTTGTGTATTCCCGGTTTCTGGTACCAAATGAAACTGGGAAACTTTCAAAATAGATATATATATTTGTATGTTGTTGTTGTTGAGAGACAACTGGAGAAAATGTCATCTTCGGTTCGGCTCAGGCAGTTTGTTGTTTCCCCCTGGAATACGAACCAAATGTGTCTCTGTCCTGCAAAGTGCTTTGTATGTTCATTAGGCCAAAGGAGGGGTCAAACTTGTCCAAAGAAGTCTTCATAAAGGTGTATGGGTTTCTCTCTCTCGCTCATGCGCCTTCAGCCCCCCAAACGCTGCCCTTCACCCCAAGCAAAGCCTCCCGGCCGCTCCTCCGGCAGCGGGTTATAATTAGGGTCTTCTTCCGGCGTGTCGAAGATCGCTTTCCTGTTGGGAAAAAGGGGTTTCATAAAATTACGTTGTAGATAGGAAAGTTGCTTTTTGCAAAGGGCTTCCCTAACTGCCCACCCTGGCTACTCTATGTATTTCCAGAGCATCCTGCCCAAGTTTATAGTCCTCATCAAGGAAATAGATAAGACAGATGAGTTAGCTGGCAGGGAAGCACCCTTATTCCATTATTATAATATATATCAATACACATAATCAAAGTGAAAATGTGTATGTGTGTCTGTGGATGGAGTGTCCACTTACAGACAAGCTCCTGACTCTACAAACAGCTATATCTCCCATTAGGAGACATCAAAGGCTCTTCCTCCAGTGACATTGCAGCTTATGGAGAGTGCCATGAACATGTCCAAGAGCCCTGCCAAGGTCCCTCACAAGCACCAGACTGCCCACCACCCAAGGAATGCTTTCATTTGGGGACAATTTCATCCTAGATTTTATGTGTGCCATGCAGTCTCTTCCAACCCTAGGATTCTATGCAAAGCCCCATCTTTCCCCCCAGGCATGGGATCCCCTCGCATCCCCATCAAGGCACAAAGAGACTCACAACAGGGAGGGCGTCCTCAGAAGCCTTCCTCCACCGGGCTGGTTTGGGAAGACATCTTCCAAGAAGTAATAGATGTGGCCGACAGCAATGCCTGCAATCCAAAGGGAAAGAGATCAGAAACCTGTCATCTTACTAAAGTAACACGGGTTTGGAAAAGCTGTTCAGCTGTGTGTCCATAACGCTGGCACTATAGACCGTATTTACTTGAGGTTTGTACTACAAAGGTTCCTCCGTGGCTTGGTGGATCTGGACCAAACATGGCACACAAAGCCTTCATGGCCCCATTTGAAATCATTGAGGGGTTTGAACTAGAAAAGAGTCCCTCGCCCCCTTTTAAGGCTCAGAGCGGAGGCAAAAGAAAAGGAATGAAGTGGATTGGCTGTGGCTAAGTGAAGGATTGGCTCTGGCCAGGTAAAGTGGCCCTCTGGGATCTCAATGGGAAAGAAAGGGAATGGAGTGGCTTGGCTACTGCTAGGCAGCATGTGCCTGAGGGGAGGAGGAAAGGAAGGAAGAAAGAAGGGACAGAGTAAGGGAGGGAACAGGAAAAAGAGAAGAGATGAAAAGAATGGAAAGGAAGAAAGAAAGCAAGAATGGGGGAAAGAAAGGAAATACAAGAGTAAAGGAAGGGAAGAGAGAAGGAACAAAGCAAGGGAGGAAAGAGAGAAGGGACAAGGGAAAGGAAGAAAGCAAGAAAGGGGAAAAGGAAGGAGGAAAAACAAGGATAAAGGAAGGAAAGAAAGAAGGGACAAAGCAAGGGAGGGAAGAGAGAAAAAGGAAATAAAACAGAAGACGACGTATGAAGGAAACAGATAGAGGAAAGAAGTAAGTATGGAAATAAAGAGAGCCTTGCCATCAGAATGACATTTATTTATTTATTTATTTATTTATTTATTTATTTGCTTGCTTCACTTTTATACCGCATATTTCAGCCCTTGACAGGCGACTCAATGCATGAAGTAGGCCTTGTCAGAACTGGAGAAGCGAGAAAGTGGGACCCTCCAACACCTGCCACCTTTGCTAGTTGTTAACGTAAGAAGCTCTGCCTGGAACATTCGGGGGCGAAAACCCATTTGCACAGAGATCATAAAGAAGAGCAGATGGGGTCCATCACAAAAGAAAAAAGCTGCGCAGCCATGATGGCCTCCTTACCCAAAAGATCCACGATAATGGAGTTCCCCAGCAAGAGCGAAAACCCCATGAGAACCCAAGGGAGGAATGGGGCCTGGAAGATGAGGAGCCCAAAGAAGTTCATGCGCACAAAGGGGTTCCGGCGGCTCCAGACGTAGACCAACATGATGGTGAAGGCCTGCCCTAAGAACACCAAGTTGACAAACAGGCCAAAAAGCTGGCGGAGGAAAACGTTAAGGAAAACGTTCGGCAACTGACTGCTTTGTGTAACTCTGTTTATATGTGATGGCTCTAAAACTGAACTGTTTCTATTAAAACTATGCAAGTTCCTTCACCTCTTAATTCGAAAGATAAACATGGAATGCAAATGAATAACTACGTTAATAGTCAATGCACCCATACTGAGACAGTCGGACCCTTATATATTCAACCCACAGAAATGCAAAACCACTGACTTTGGTGATCAGTTGCATAATAATTATCTATATTACATATACACACATATAGCAAACAGTTATATTACATATTATATGTGTAGATAGTTGCATAATATATATCACTAGCTGTACCTGCCATGCGTTGCTATAGCTAACCTTCCCTCCTCCCTTTCTCTCCTTTCCCTCCTTCCTTCGCTCCCTTTCCTTCTCGACCTTTCTTTCCTTCGTCTTTCTTCTTTTTCCTTCCTACCTTCCCTCTTTATCTCTTTTTCCCTCCTTCCTTCGCGCCCTCTTTCCTTCCTTCCCTTATTTTCTTTCCTTCCCTCCTTCCTTCATTCTCTACCTCTTTCCTTCCTCCTGTTTCTTTTCCTTCTTCTTTCTCCTTTCTTTCTTCTTTCGCTCTTTGCTTTCATGCTTTCTTCTCTCATTCCTTCCTTCCCCCTTTTTTCTTTTCCTTTTTCTTCTCCCTTCTTTCCTTCCCTCCTTCACTCTTTGTGTCCATTCTTCCTTCTCTTTCCTTTTTCCCTCCCTCCCTTTCTTTCTCCCCTTCCTTCCTTCCCTCCTTCTTCCTCCCCTTTTTTCTGTATTGTCATTTAGCATTTCATAATTTAGCTTTTTTGGGTTTTTAAGTCTTTTCTGCTGTTTTTTGTTTTGTTTTATGAGTGATGGTCACTCGTTGGTCTGTTAGAGGTATAGTGTCCAAATTTCGTGTCAATTTGTCCAGTGGTTTTTGAGTTATGTTAATCCCACATATGAACATTACATTTTTATTTATATAGAGTATATATATTTTTGTATTAAGCATATTTTTAAAAATTGTGTCAGATTTCTAAAAAAATCCAGGCCAAGACTAAACACCACCACCACCACCACATTTTATTTGTTATGCACCACTCCTCATGGGTAGATGCGGGGCACAAGATAAGTAGAAACACATCACTATAAAATGTGTACAATATTCCTATCGAAATTTTAACACACACACACACACAGTCGATCCCCTTTCTCATTAATTCCTTCAATGTGATTGGAAACATTAATCCTTCCCTCAAGAGAGACCCAGTCAAAAGGATACGGTCATCAGCAGTCCGCCAAAAAGGAACATAAAGACAAAGTCTGCCGTCCGGCCACGAAAGGACCCTTCTTCCAGCATCCGGCAGTAGCGATATCTGAAGGCGGGAGGTCAGGAAAACGCCAGGATCCAGGCAAACGTTTTCTCATTTTCTGAGATGATAGAACGTTAGGATTTCATAGAAACAATTTGGGTTTCAAACAATCCAGGTTTAGGGTCCAAACAGAAGGACTTCAAAGTTAGCGGAGATCAGAAGTCTGCCTCAAGCCATTGTTATTAGTGTTGTTGTTGTTGATGTTATCATTATGCTAGCAAAAAGTGACAAAACAACATACTGGATGCAGTTTCTTTTGTTGCAGAAAAGACAGGGAATGTTCTGCAAAAAGAGCACACATTAATATTTAATTATGTTTTAGTTGTTGCATTTGCTTTGTTTTAATTAGATTGTGTGGTTGTTAGCTGCCTTGGGTCCCTATGGGGAGAAAGGGGCTAATAAATAAAGATGATGATGATGATGATGATTTTTTGTGTGTGTCAGGAGCCACTTGAGAAATTGCCAAGTCGCTTCTGGTGTAAAAAACTTGGCCGTCTGCAAGAACATTTCCCAGGGGATGTTGCCCAGATGTTTTTGATGTTTTACCATCCTCCCATGTTCCCACATGAGAAGCTAGAGCTGAGATGGGAGCTCAACCTGCTCCCCAGATTCAAACTGCCAACCTATCAGTCAGCAAATAATATACAAGTTCTGATTCGAAGCTAATAATAATAATAAACCATTTCTGTTCTGAAGCTGATGATGATAATAATAATGTACAAATAATATACAAATTCTGATCTGAAGCTGCTGCTAATAATAATAATAATAAAAAAAAACAATTTCTGTTCTGAAGTGGATAACAATAATATACAAATTCTGATTCAAAGCTGCTAATAATAACAGTAATACGCAAATTCTGATCTGAAGCTGGTAATAATAATAATTATCATCATCATCATATACAAATTCTGATTTGAAGCTGACGATGATAATATACAAATTCTGAAGATGAAGCTAATTATTATGATTATTATTATTACTATTATATACAAATTCTGGTCTGAAGATGATGATGATGATGATTATGTTATGGGATTATTTGAGCCAGGTTGCAAAAAGGCCTTCCATGCAAGCAAAACGACAACGCTTCCAGCTCTAAGATTCTATGAGTTTATGATTCCAAGTTTTTAAAAAGCTTTCAAAACATCCTGGCACTCAAGACTCACATTTACATCCTTCTCACATTTAGGACATCAGAACAACAACAACAGCCAACCTGTCAAAATCCAGGATGACAATTAAGGACAAAGCAACTGCTTCCTTCCTAATAATCCCAGATCCCCTCAATCACCTTGGATCCAGCCATGGTGACACTACGAATTTTGCCTTCTGGGAAACAGAAACAAAGGATACAAAAAGATCATATTGAACAAAAAGTTAAACCCAACTGGTCCGAAGAAAAGGTAGTTCGTGATAAGCCGCCATACCTGTAAGAGAAATTGAGCGTCAAAAGACAAAGAATTGCTTAGATGAGAAGAAGCCACCCATTAAGGCAATGGATTTCTTCCCCCGATACAAGAAATTATAGAGTGTCTGAGGCTGGATCTACACTGCCATATAAAATCTAGACCACCTGCTTTGATGATCTGGATTATATGGCAATGTAGATCTGGCCTGAGCTTCTACTGAGTACATTTCAGTTGTCAATGAGCAAGAGCCTTGGAGTCACTCAATGCTGGAGACCCAAGCAAGGAAAATAAACAAGCATGTAATTCTCCGGCAATATTGTGAGCACACATTCCATGAATGAGAGAAACAACAGGAAAATTTACAGTTCCCCCTCCATAGCCGCAGCTTTGACTTTTGCAGATTTGATGCAATTGCTGTCGGTCTCAAGGATCACTGACATTAAAACGAACAAACAAACAAAAGACACTTACTTGAAAATTCTTAAATATCAATTCCGGGTTGAAGTACAGCTGAAATGGAGTGATTAACTCTAATTGCTGAAATAAATAAGAAAACAAAAGGCGTTACCCTTCCCATCCATTTTACCAAGGAGCCATTATTCAATATTTCTGCAATTCAGAAGTGTTTCGTAGATTAATAAATCATTTGGTCTAGGTTTAATTCCACTGGGGCCCCCAGTGGTGCAGCGGGTTAAACCGCTGTGCTGCTGAACTTGCTGACCAAAAGGTTGCAGGTTCGAATCTGGGGAGCAGCATGATCTCTCGCTGTTAGCCCCAGCTTCTGCCAACCTAGCAGTTCGCAAACATGCAAATGTAAGTGGATCAATAGGTACTGCTCTGGTGGTCCAACCCCATTCTGCCAAGAAGCAGGAAAATTGTATTGAAAGCGCCTCTGACAGATGGCTATCCAGCCTCTGTTTAAAAACATCCAAAGAAGGAGCCTCCACCACACACTGGGGCAGAGAGTTCCACTGCTGAACAGCTCTCACGGTCAGGAAGTTCTTTCTAATATTTATTTATCGTGTCATAGGCAACCAGAACATTGTATTACATTTCTAACAGAACAAAACAAACAAACAGAAAAAAACCTACAAATTTTGCAAACTTGGTAGCTGATTAAATGTCCTTTGACCAGTATCTGGCCACTTGGAGCGCTTCTGGTGTTGCTGCAAGAAGGTCCTCCATCGTGCATGTGGCAGGACTCAGGTTGCATTGCAGTTCTCCCTAATGTTCAGATGGAATCTCATTTCTGTAGTTTGAAGCCATTGTTTTGTGTCATAGTCTCACTGTAAAAGTTTGTTACACTTTTGCACCTTTACTTCAATCTCTAGCTTCTTGTAACCCATGTGAATGATCTCTGACAAAAGCTTGGAGTTCCACATTTTGGCGCCTTTGCGAACGAAAATTGTTTGAAATAGCAACCTTCTTCAAGCCTCCACTAGTTGTTTGTTATTGCTTACAATATTGTATATGTGTGTGTTGGTATGCAGTTTTCCTTAACTCTGTGTTGTGGGAGGGGCTGCTGACGATGTGATCAGACCTGGGACTATTCAGGACTCAGACTCCATTTTAGAAGGAGTATGCTTTTAGATGTCAGTAGAAACAGAATGCTTTAGGAAGAAGACAGAGGCTCCATTAGACTCTGAAACTTTAGACTTTGGGCTGTTAATCATTGAATCCTAGAGTTGGAAGAGACCTCATGGGCCATCCAGTCCAACCCCATTCTGCCAAGAAGCAGGAAAATAACATTCAAAGCACCCCCGACAGATGGCCATCCAGCCTCTGTTTAAAAACCTCCAAAGAAGGAGCCTCCACCACACTCCGGGGCAGAGAGTTCCACTGCTGAACGGCTCTCACAGTCAGGAAGTTCTTCCTGATGTTCAGATGGAATCTCCTTTCTTGTAGTTTGCAGCCATGGCTCCATGGGGTCCTAATAATAATAATAATAATAATAATAATCTTTATTTGTACCCCGCCACCATCTTCCCAATGGGGATTTGGAGCGGCTTACATGGGACCAAGCCCAAACAACAATTACAATAAAGAACAACCGAATGCAAACCGAAAACGCAAACAATAAACAACATCATAATTACATAAAACATATGAATATACAGCAATATAAAATTACAATAAACACAGTGACAATGGGTGGGCTACATGTAATGGTTAAAAGAACTAATTAAAACTGGTTAAAAACTCGAGTGAGATAAAAGAGAAACAAATTATTTGTGGAGGAGGGCTCATTATAGTGGGAGATGTGGAATCAAATTTTCCCACGAGGGGGGGACGGGGACGTATACTCCAGTAAGAGTCCTAGTCTCCAGGGCAGCAGAAAACAAGCTTGCTTGCTCCTCCTCCCTATAACATATTCCCCTCACATATTTATACATGGCCCTCATCATGTCTCCTCTCAGCCTCCTACTACAACTCCCATCACCCCCAATATGCAGATAAGCTTTGTAAGGAGGGGAATGGCTTAGGGAGAGGGAGGGAAGCCTTGATTCTGGTGCACATGCACTCTGGGCTGGGAAGGAATGGGTCCCCCTGCTCCTACTCCCACTCTCATCCCGCGGGGCCTACTATGTAAGTAGATCAATAGGTACTGCTCTGGTGGGCCATCCAGTGCAACCCCATTCTGCCAAGAAGCAGGAAAATTGCATTCAAAGCAACCCTGACAGATGGCCATCCAGCCTCTGTTTAAAAACCTCCAAAGAAGGAGCCCCCACCACATTCCAGGGCAGAGAGTTCCACTGCTGAACAGCTCTCACGGTCAGGAAGTTCTTCCTAATGTTCAGATGGAGTCTCCTTACTTGTAGTTCGAAGCCATTGTTCCATTGCGTCCTAGTCTCCAGGGAAGCAGAGAACAAATTCGCTCCCTCCTCCCTATGACTTCCTCTAACGTATTTAGATTCCAGGGCAGGGAGTTCCACTGCTGAACAGCTCTCACAGCCAGGAAGTTCTTCCTCATGTTCAGATGGAATCTCCTTTCTTGTAGTTTGAAGCCATTGCTCCATTCCGTCCTAGTCTCCAAGGCAGCAGAAAACAAGCTTGCTCCCTCCTCCCTAGGACTTCCCCTCACATATTTACACATGGCCCTCATCATGTCTCTTCTCAGCCTTCTCTTCTTCAGGCTAAACATGCCCAGCTCTTTAAGCCGCTCCTCATAGGGCTTGTTCTCCAGACCCTTCATCATTTGAGTCGCCCTCCTCTGGACACATTCCAGCTTGTCAACATCTCCCTTCAATTGTGGTGCCCAGAATTGTATTCCAGGTGTGGTCTATCATTATCATTATATTATTATTATTATTATTATTATTGTATCATAATAATCATTATTAATGTGTTGTTAATAGACTTTGGGCTGTTAAATGATCAAGGGTCTGGAGAACAAGCCCTATGAGGAGCGGCTTAAAGAGCTGGGCATGTTTAGCCTGAAGAAGAGAAAGCTGAGAGGAGGCGTTTGGAATCCTCTCTGTGAGGCCTGAGTGTACAATCCCCCCTCGATTTCTCTTCGAAGACCCCAACCGATTGCGGCCTAGCTTCCCCTCAGGCCTCCCTCCCCCCTCAGGCCTGCCTCCGCGCTTCCCTCCGCCCCCAATCCCTTTCCGGGCGCGACTCACGGACCACGGCGGCGGTGGTGAGGACGCAGGCGGTGGCGTAGGCCCGGGTGACCGGCGGAACCTGAAGGTACTCCTGGCGGAAAGTCTGGTACGCCATCTTGCCTGGCGTGGCCCCACCCTCCTCCGCCCGGCCAATCGGAGCCCGAAGCGTGTTCCCCTCCGTCTAGCCAATCCCAGCCCTCCGCTTCTCTCGCCCGGCCAATCAGAATCGCCTTTTGCTCGCCGGCGCCGCCAATCGCAGCCCTTCCCCGCCCCCTCGCCTCGCGCCGCCGCCCATTGGTTCCCTCTCTCCGCCAATGGGAGGCCTCCACCTCCGGATAGCTTTGGGTCTGGACCAATGGGAGCGCGGGATGGGCAGGAAAAAGAGGAGGAGGCGTGGCCAGGCGAGGTTTTCAAGAATGGGCGGGAACGCCGTTGCTTTCCATTCCGGTCAGGCCTGGTGGGAAGTCAGTCCTGTTTATATGTATAGCAGACGCAGGGATTGAAGGTTTGCCTCCTTTGGGGTAAGTCTGTACTTGATTCTGCATGTGTAGAGGATATGAGACAATAATAATAAAGGGTATAATTTCATTGTACATATGCACACATAGATATATACCCATAAATACATACATATATATGTATACAATTATATTATATATATACACAATATATATAATATGTGTAATGGTACAATGAAATGTGTAATTTCATTGTACATATACACACATATATGCCCAAATACATATATATATATGTGTGTGTGTGTGTGTGTATAAATATACACACACACACAAAATTATATTATATTATATTATGTTATATATATTCATGAGAGCCCCAAGTGGCGCAGTGGGTTAAAGCACTGAGCTGCTGAGCTTGTTGATCGAAAGGTCGCAGGCTCGATTCCGGGGAGCGGTGTGAGCTTCCGCTGTCAGCCCTAGCTTCTGCCAACCTAGCAGTTCGAAAACATGCAAATGTGAGTAGATCAATAGGTACCGCTCCGGCGGGAAGGTAAGGGCGCTCCATGCAGTCATGCCGGCCACATGACCTTGGAGGTGTCTACGGACAACACCGGCTCTTCGGCTTAGAAATGGAGATGAGCACCACACCCCAGAGTCAGACATGACTGGACTTAATGTCAGGAAACTACCTTTACCTTTACATATATATATATACACACACACAATTATATTATGTTATATATATTCATAATATATATAATGGTATAATTTCATTGTACATATACACACACACACATACATATATATATACAATTATATTATATTATGTTATATATATTCATAATATTTATAATGGTATAATTTCATTGTACATATACACCCATAAATACATATGTGTGTGTATATATATATATATACTCACAAACACACACATATATATATACAATTATATTATATTATGTTGTATATATTCATAATATATATAATGGTATAATTTAATTGATTTACGGAACTCCGAACGCTGAGCTCAGGATTAGCCTACTACTGTGTTATTGTATTGTTTTGTATTGATGATTTTAATTTTTAATTTGTAACTGTTTAATTGCTTTTATATATGTATGTATATGTGACAAAGGCATCGAATTGTGCCTTCCTCTGTAAGCCGCCCTGAGTCCCCCCTTGGGGGTGAGAAGGGCGGGGTAAAAGTGACGGAAATAAATAAATAATACATATACACACACATATATACACATATATAGCCATAAATACACATATATGTAAACTATTATATTATATACATAATATATATTATATATATGGTATAATTTAATTGTACATATACACACATATATATCCATATATACATATGTATACAATTATATTATATATATATATATATAACGTATTCTATATTTGTATTGTAGTATATGTAATAATATATATAATAATACACATATTTATTATTTATTATTCGAACTTATATGCTGCCACTCCCCTGGGGCTCGGAGCGGCTTACAAGAACAAGCTAAAATCGAACAACAATTTAAAAACAGCAATATCAAATATTCAATTAATGTAATTTTATATATGTATGTAATGTATATTTATACATACACCTGTGCATAATAATATAATGTGCATAATAGTATAATGTATTCTATATCTTTGTTATAGTATATGTAGTAGCAATGTGTATACACACACATATATATTCAATGTATGTGTGCATATATATGTAGGTATATATGCAGAGTATATGCATAGTTTATATATATATTCTTATATACATACATATATAATAATGTGTATAATATGCATTATGCACATACAATTACTGTATTTTTATATATTTCATTATACACATTATTATAATCCACAGAGAATCCAATACACATATATATACATATTATATATAGAACAATATAATGTATTCTATATCTGTGTTGTAGTATATGTAGTAGCAATAACGTGTATATACAATCATATATTCAATAATGTGTGTATGTATATATGCAGAGTATTTGTTGTTGTTCATTCGTTCAGTCGTCTCCGACTCTTCGTGACCTCATGGACCAGCCCACGCCAGAGCTCCCTGTCAGCCGTCACCACCCCCAGCTCCTTCTAGGTCAGTCCAGTCACTTCAAGGATGCCATCCATCCATCTTGCCCTTGGTCGGCCCCTTTTCCTTTTACCTTCCACTTTCCCCAGCATAATTGTCTTCTCTAGGCTTTGCTGTCTCCTCATGATGTGGCCAAAGGACTTCAGCTTTGTCTCTAGTCTCCTTCCCTCCAATGAGCAGTCGGGCTTTATTTCCTGGAGGATGGACTGGTTGGATCTTCTCGCAGTCCAAGGCACTCTCAGAGTATATGTATAGTTTATACAATAAAAATACACACGTGTGTGTATATATATATATATAAGCATATATTTTCAATTATTATATTTTTTATATATGCACAGAGGTTTAACCCACTGCACCACTGGGGGTTAAGATATAGAAGATAGTTAAGATATAGAAGATATAGATAGATAGGAGGCTGTAATAATTACGTATGCGGAGAGAGTAGTGGAGGTTGAGTTGGAGTGTAGTGGAGAGTAGTGGAGGCTGTCAGTCTCCCTCCTTGGAGGCTGAATTCTTTCCTTTTGCCTCCACAGCTCGTGATGTCTGACGCACGCTCGTTATACGCGACCCAGTTCTTTGGCTTCACACCAGAGACCTTTGTGCTGAGGATCTACACGGCCTTCCAGGAGTCCCTCTCACGCAATGTGGTGAGAATGGAGGCGGACCTGCTGGAGCGCTTCCCCAATGAGGACCCGGCCCTCATCCGCCAGGGCACGGAGGAGTTCCTGGCCTTGGCCAAAGACCACTTGAAGGCCCTCTTTCCGCAGTTGGAGGCCACCCTGCACCAGTCTGTGCTGGACATCCCGGACAATGTCCAGCTCCCGGGAGACCAGGCGCAGGAGGAAGCTGGGGAAGGCTCTTCGCAGGAAGGGCTCCGAGAGCTGCAAGAAGAGGTCCGACAACTAGAGGCCCGGCTGGAGGCTGAGAACCGGGCCGCGGAGGCCCTGGAGGCTGAGCTGGAGGAGCAGCGGATTGTGCGGGCGCACCAAGAGAGGCTGCGGCAGTGGTGGCGGGGCCTGGAAGAGGCCACCCGGGGAGACGGGAGCAGTGTCAGCCTCCAGGAAGCGCTGCAGGCCTTGACTGAGACTGCACTGCAGCTGCAGGACGTGGTGCGCACAGTCGAGAAGAAGTTGGCCGAGTGACCCCTCCCTCCCCCCCCCCACACGCGGAGCTGGACATGGCACGTTGTGTAATCAATGCACATTAAATCTTAGAGATTGTCACGCAGCATCACAGCCATGCTTTTCTTTTTTGTTTTCCCTGAAAATAAGCCCTAGGATGATTTTTTGAGGATGCTTGGAATATAATATAATATAAAACCCTCCCTGGTTTCCCTGAAAATAAGGCCTACCCTGAAAATAAATCCTAGTGTGATTTTTCAGGAGTCTTTTTGTGCTTTTAGTGATATCCTTGTTTCCCATGCTCAGATCTTGACTGAAAAGGGAGACTTTATTTGGCAGTGAAACAAAACAAACAAGCAACCCAGCATTGTTCCATATACTGTATATACTCGAGTATAAGCTGGCCCAATATATAAGAAAGGCACCTAATTTTACCACAAAAAAACTGGGAAAACGCATTCACTTGAGTATAAGCCGAAGGTAGGAAATGCAGCAGCTTATAATAATAAATAATAAAACTTTATTTGTACCCCGCTACCATCTGCCCCCGGTCGCGCAGTGGGTTAAAGCACTGAGCTGCTGAGCTTGTTGATCGAAAGGTCGCAGGTTCGATTCCGGGGAGTGGCGTGAGCTTCCACTGTCAGCCCTAGCTTCTGTCAACCTAGCAGTTCGCAAACATGCAAATGCGAGTAGATCAATAGGTACTGCTCCGGCGGGAAGGTAACGGTGCTCCATGCAGTCATGCCGGCCACATGACCTTGGAGGTGTCTATGGACAATGCTGGCTCTTCGGCTTAGAAATGGAGATGAGCACCACACCCCAGAGTCAGACATGACTGGACTTAATGTCAGGGGAAAACCTTTACCTTTTTACCATCTCCCCAAGGGACTCAGTGTAGCTTATATGAGGCCGATCCCAAATACAACAATACAAGCAATAATAACAATACAAGCAATTAAAATAAAGCATGGACAATAAAATGATAAAACATTAACAATAAGACAATACACAATTAGCTACCAGTCAATTACAAAATAAAAAGAGATACCACTGCAATTAAATTAATTGATGTTAAATGTTTTTGAATATTTACATAAAACTGTAATTTAGGATAAGACTGTCCAACTCTGATTAAACAATTGTTCCAACCTTTTTCAGTGTAAATGTGCTTGTGTCTCCTTCCAATAATAGAATAAAAGAAATAGTAAACATCACAATGGAGTAAGATAGTAAATGTTATAATAATAGAGAATTGCAAAAGTCGCAAAATAATCCTTTATACAACTTGAATCGGTTACAAAAAAGCATTTGTTCCACTGCCGCATAGTTGGATCATCAAATGTCTGGATGTCATCAGGGTTTGGGAAAATATTAGCAAGTTCACTGAAAATGCAATGAAACAATGGAAAACTAGGATGTTTGTGGGCAACGGATGATATGGAACTGTTAAAATCAAGAGAGGAATTTTCCAGGGTACTCACTGTCACCACTGTTATTCATCATTGCAATGATCCCACTGTCAGCAATTCTACAGAAAACAAACCTGGACTGCCTAACGGCAAGAAATTCATCAAAAACTTCCCACTTAGTGTACATGGATGACCTAAAGCAGCATTTCTCAATCTGGAGGTTGGGACCCCTGGGGTGGTCGCGAGGGGGTTTCAGAGGGGTCGCCAAAGACCATCAGAAAACATATTTCTGATGGTCTTAGGAACTCCTTTGACAGAGAAGCCTGCAGATATCCCAATGTATGAAGTTAAAATATGCTCATTGACAGATTATATTCTTGCATTTTTAACTGGCCAAAGAAATCTTTGGATTTACATGGAAATTAAGTGGCTTTAATTATTATAATTTAATTATTCAATTATAATAATATACAATTATAACATTATTATACAACAACAATATACAATTATTATATTATTATACAATTATAGTAATATACAATTATATAATTATTTAATAATTATTTAATAATTGTATAATATTGTTATAATTGTATGTAATTATTATACAATTATTGTGGAGCCCCTGGTAGCGCAGTGGGTTAAACCCTTGTGCCTGCAGGACTGAAGACTGACAGGTCGCAGGTTTGAATCCGGGGAGAACACAGATGAGCTCCCTCTATCAGTTCCAGCTCCTTATGCAGGGACATGAGAGAAGCCTCCCACAAGGATGGTAAAAACATCAAAAACATCTGGTCGACGTCCCCTGGGCAAGGTCCTTGCAAACAGTCAATTCGAGTATAATCCAACCCAAATATAAGCCGAGGCACCTAATTTTACCACAAAAAACTGGGAAAACTTATTGACTCGAGTATAAGCCGAGGGTGAGAAATGCAGCTGCTACTGGTAATCATTAGTAGGTTAAATGTATTTGAGTATTTACATAAAACTGTAATTTAAGATAAGACTGTCTTGATTAAACCATTATTCTAACCACCTTCACTGTAAATGTGCTTACGTATCCTTCCAATAATAATAAAGAGGGTAAAATAATAAATGTAATAATGATAATAGAGTAAAATAATAAATGTAATACTAGAGTAAAATAATAAATATAATAATGGAGTAAAATAATAAATGTAATAAAATAATAGTACAGTAAAATAATAACAATAATCATAATAATAGAGTAAAATAATAAATGTAATAAAATTACTAATAACAGTAAAATGCAATGAAATGTGATGATTACAGGAATGGAAATTTGGACGACTGATTGGATCACGACTCTAGTTATGAGATGCATTGTGTTGTCTATTGTTGTATCAATATTGTATATTATGCTTTTATGGTTTTAAATTGTATATCGTTTATTGATTCTTATCCTTGTAAACCGCGTTGAGTCGCCTGTTGGGCTGAGAAACTGCGGTATACAAGTAAATAAATAAATAAATAAATAAAATAATAAATAACCTTGACTCGAGTATAAGCCGAGAGGAACTTTTTCAGCCTAAAAAGGGGGCTGAAAAACTAGGCTTATACTCGAGTATATACAGTTATTGTACAATTATAATAGTATACAATTACAATATAATTAGTATACAGTTATAATATTACTATTATACAATTATAATATTTTTATACAATTATAATATTGTACAATTATAATATAGTTATAACATAATAATATACAATTATACGATATACAATTATACAATTATATTATACAAGTAAATTATTATACAATTATATTGCTATTATACAATTATAACATGACTATTATACAATTACAATATAATTATTATACAGTTATACGATTACTATTATACAATTATATTACTATTATACAATTATCATATTTTATGCAATTATACTATATTATACAATTATTATTATATTATTATACAAGTAAATTATTATACAATTATATTGCTATTATACAATTGTAACATGACTATTATACAATTATATTACTATTATACAATTATATTTTTATAGAATTATAATATACAATTTTAATAATATACAATTATACTTTAATACACAATTATTATATTATTGTACAAGTAAATTATTATACAATCATATTGCTATTATACAATTGTAACATGACTATTATACAATTATAAATATTATACATTATACATATATTATTTATTATACTGTATACTTATAATACAGTTATAATATTACTATTATACAATTATATTACTATTATAATTATTTTATAATTTTATTATAATTATTTATAGTAATATATTACTATATACTATACTTACTATATTACTATACTATATTACTATATTACAATTATAATAATATACAATTATATTATTATACAAGTAAATTATTATACAATTGCCATTATACAATTATGACATGACAGTTATACAATTATAATAATATACAATTATTATTATATTATTATACAAGTAAATTATTATACAATTGCCATTATACAATTATGACATGACTATTATACAATTATAATAATATACAATTATATTGTTATACAAGTAAATTATTACACAATTGCCACTATACAATTATGACATGACTATTATACAATTATAATAATATACAATTATTATATTATACAAGTAAATTATTATACGATTGCCATTATACAATTATAATGTCAGTTATACAATTATAATAATATACAACTATATTATTATACAAGTAAATTATTATATTACTATTATAATCATGTTATAATTTTATTATAATTATTTATAGTAATATATTATATACTATATATACTATATTACTATTATACAATTATAATAATAGACAATTATTATATTACTATACAAGTAAATTATTATACAATTGCCATTATACAATTATGACATGACTATTGTACAATTTTATATTGTATATATTGTACAATATTATATTATAATATTATTTTATATTGTACAATATGATTGTTCAATTCTCATGATCATCCTCTTCTCTCTTGGTTGTGGTGCTGCTGCTGCTCCTAGCCCCGCCTCCCTCGGAATGGAACGTTGGCCTCGCCAGCGTTCCATCCCGGATTGTGGTCGGTTCCGCGCCTGCGCAGAGGGGGCGGGCCCAGTCCCGGTGATTGATGGATGGAAGGAGGGAGGGGGCGTCCTCCTTGCGCGCGTGGAAGGTTGGGCTGCGCCGCGTTCCGTCGGCGATTGTGCCCTGTCCGCGGCGGCGGCGCATGCGCAGGAGGGTCTCCCCATCCCCTCACAACAATACGCGGATGGCGTCCGGGGCGGAGTGCGCGCTGCGGGTGAGCCTCTTCTCCGACCAAGGCGGGCGCAAGTACATGGAGGACGTCACCCACATCCTGGTGGAGCCTGAGAAGGAGGCTGTGGCAATGGAGGCGGAGGCCAAGGCCCGCTCGGTGGCCTTCTTCGCGGTGTGCGACGGGCACGGCGGGCGGGAGGCGGCCCTCTTCGCCCGGGAGCACCTCTGGGCCTTCATCAAGAAGCAGAAGGGATTCCGCTCCGCCGAGCCCCGCGCCGTCTGCGCCGCCCTCCGAAAGGGGTTCCTCGCCTGCCACCGCGCCATGTGGAAGCAGCTCCGTGAGTAGGCCCCGCATGATGGGAGTCCGAGTAGGAGCAGGGGGGGCCATTCCTGTCAACCCCAGAGTGCATCTGCACCTCCATCAGGGCTTTCCCCCTCTCCCCAACCCATTCTCCTCCTCACAAAGCTTATCTGCATATTGGGGATGATGGGAGTTGTAGTAGGAGCATGGGGACCCATTCCTGTCAATCCCAGGGTGCATTTGCACCTGAATCAGGGGTTCCCTCCCACTTCCTAAACCCCTCTCCTCCCCAGAAAGCTCTCCCTAAGCTATTCCCCTCCTCACAAAGCTTATATGCATATTGGGGATGATGGGAGTTGTAGTAGGAACAGGGGGACCCATTCCTGTCAAGCCCAGGGTGCATCTGCACATCCATCAGGGCTTCCCTCCCTCTCCCTAAGCCATTCCCCTTCTCACAAAGCTCTTCTGCATATTGGGGATGATGGGAGTTGTAGTAGGAGCATGGGAACCCATTCCTGCCAAGCCTAGGGGGCATCTGCATCTCCATCAGGGCTTCCCTCCCTCTCCATAAGCTATTCCCCTTCTCACAAAGCTTATCTGCATATTGGGGATGATGGGAGTTGTAGTAGGAGCTTGGGGAGCCATTCCTGCCAAGCCCAAGGTGCATCTGCGCCTCCATCAGGGCTGCCCTCCCTCTCCCGAAACTCCTTTCCTACCCAGAAAGCTCTCCCTAAGCTAGTCCCCTCCTCACAAAGCTCTTCTGCATATTGGGGATGATGGGAGTTGTAGTAGGAGCATGGGGACCCATTCCTATCAATCCCAGGGTGCATCTGCACATCCATCAGGGCTTACCTCCCTCTCCCTAAGCCATTCCCCTTCTCACAAAGCTCTTCTGCATATTGGGGATGATGGGAGTTGTAGTAGGAGCATGGGAACCCATTCCTGCCAAGCCTAGGGGGCATCTGCATCTCCATCAGGGCTTCCCTCCCTCTCCCTAAGCCATTCCCTTCCTCACAAAGCTTATCTGCATATTGGGGATGATGGGAGTTGTAGTAGGAACATGGGGACCCATTCCTGTCAAGCCTAGGGTGCATCTGCGCCTCCATCAGGGCTTCCCTCCCTCTCCCTAAGCCATTCCCCTCCTCACAAAGCTTATCTGCATATTGGGGATGATGGGAGTCGTAGTAGGAGCATGTGCACAAGAATCAGGCATTTCCCCCTCTCTCTAAGCTCCTCTCTTCCTCACACAGCTCTTCTGCATATTGGGGATGATGGGAGTTGCAGTGGGTGCATGGGAAGCTGACCCACCCAAGCCCAGGGTGCATCAGCACTTGACTCAGTGCTTTCCCCCTCTCTATCTCACAAAGCTCTTCTGCCGATTGGGAATGATGGGAGTTGCAATAGGAGCTTGGGAACCAATTCCTTCCAAGCTCAGGGTGCATCAGCACCTCAATCAATGCTTTGCCCCCCTCCCTAAGCCCCTCCCCACAAAACTCTTCTGCTGATTGGGGATGATGAGAGTTGTAGTGGGAGCAGGGGAAGCCATAGCTACCAAGCCATAATCCCCAACCTGTGTTGGAGATTATGGGAGTTGTAGTCCAGCACTTTTAGGGAAGCCCCTTCAACATCACTCTATGAAATCCACATGATCTGCTTTGAACTGGATTATATGGCAGTGTAGACTAAGATAATCCAGTTAAAATAATAATAATAATAATAATAATAATAATAATAATAATAAATATTATTTTGGTAAAATTATATTTTAATAATATATATAATAATATATAACATGAAATCCAGCATGTATATCTGATTTGCTGTGACATACTGTGTTTTTGTGTCAGTAAAATAATAATAATAATAATAATAATAATAATAATAATAATAATGTGGATTTTCTGCTTTGATAATCTGGATTATCTGGTAGTGTAGAAGGGGCCCAAGCTGTCAGAAAGGAATGGCAAATATCTAAACCAGTTGTATATGCTTGCCTTAATAAACTGGGCTGTGGCACAACTGGTTAGTAGCCAGCTGCATTAAAACACTACATGAGTTCAAAGCCAGCTCGGGTCGGAGTGAGCTCCCAACCATTAATAGTCTAGCTTGCTGTTGACCTATGCAGCCTGAAAGACAGTTGCATCTGTCAAGTAAGAAATTTAGGTACAGCTTTATGCAGGGAGGCTAATTTAACTAATTTACGACACCATAAAAACCTTCCAGCAGCGTGCATAAGACTGAGGAAGTACTCGATCAAAGACTCTGTCACAAGTGGACGGTGAAGCGACAGCTCCCCCTGTGGCCAGAATCGAGCATATCTTCATGAAGCCGGAAAGCTGGCGTGTTAAATTGCCTCTGTATCTGTCTATATATGCTGTATGTTTAATGGCACTGAATGTCTGCCATGTATATGTGCATTGTAATCCGCCCTGAGTCCCCTGCAGGGTGAGAAGGGTGGAATATAAATACGGTCAATAAATAAATAAATATGCTGCTGCTGTGAAGCTTTTGCAGCAATCTTGAAATACCGATCTTGCGTAAAACGTCAGGACTGGCCGAACTGGTGCCGCAACGAAATCCCATAATTATTTCCTTGGGTGCATTTACACCCAAGTGTAAATTAGTGCAGCTTGACGCCACTTGCACTGCCATGGCTTCGTGCTGTAGAATCAGAGGGCATATAGTTTTCATATAGTTTTCATTTACCTATAACTTTTCCTTCCAAAAAGTGCTGCAGCCTCACCAAACTATAAATCCCAGGATAATATAGCATTGAGCCCAAAACACTTGTCAAGTCACCTTCCAGTTCTGCCTGACTGTTCAAAGTCTGAGCAATGCACAACATGCAGTACTGCAGTTATCTAGTATATGCTTTCAATGTCTATTTATCTCTATTTATTAGGTGGGTATTAGGAATGATGCTGGAAAAAAAGAAATAATTATTTAAAATATTGTAATATGGATAATTCTCACTCACCTTAAGTGAACAGGCTGCTTTGGGTCCTGATGTCAAGAAGAAATAATAATAATAATAATAATAATAATAATAATAATAATCTTTATTTATACCCCACCACCATCACCCCAAGGGGACTCAAGGCGGCTTACATGTGGCCAAGCCCAACAACACATCAGTAAAACAACAAAGCAGTAAGTAAATAAAGCAATACAATTAATATAACTCACATATAAACAGTAACACACAAAAATTTAAAAACCTTAAGGCCAGGCCATATGTAATAGTTTAACATAATAATAATAATAATAATAATAATAATAATAATAATAATCTATATAAATAAAAATGTAATGTTCGTTTGTGGGATTAACAGAACTCAAAAACCACTGGATGAATTGACACAATACACCTAACAGTCCAACGAGTGTTCATCACCCTAAAACACAACACCCCACCCCTACCCCGCATAATGGACTTAAACCCCCCCAAAATACACCATATATACATATACACATACACTCATATACATATACGAATGAACACATATATACACATGTATATATATACAAAAGCACACATAAATATACACGGACATACATATACATACACACATATATACATATACACATTAACACACACAAATATACACATGCACACATACACACATATATACATATACACATGCACACAAATATAAATATACACATACATGCATCTATATACACAATATACATATATACACATAGAAACACACAAATATACACCCGCACATATATACACCCACATATATATACACACACACACATGTATACACATATACACAAATATATACACACATATAAATACATATATGCAGACTGGGCCACAGCAGCGCGTGGCAGGGGACAGCTAATAATAATAATAATAATAATAATAATAATAATAATAATAATAATAGCATACAGATCTCATTTGCTGTGACATACTGTGTTTTTGTGTCAGTAAAATAGTAATAATAATAATAATAATAATAATAATAATAATATCATCTTTTGGGCAAAAGAGATCTCGTACCTTCTGTGAGAATGAGAATCATAGAATCCTAGAGGGCCACCCAGACAAATGCCCTGCCATGCAGGAAGGCACAATCAAAGCCCTCCTGACAGATGGCCATCCGTCCTCTACTTAAAAGCCTTCAGTGTTCACATCTTTCTCTCGCTCCTCTGCAGCTGAGTGGCCGAAGACGATGAGCGGCCTTCCGAGCACGTCAGGGACAACAGCCAGTGTGGTCATCATCCGGGGCTCCAAGATGTACGTGGCGCACGTGGGCGACTCCGGCGTGGTGCTCGGTGTCCAGGATGACCCCAAAGACGACTTTGTCCGGGCCGTGGAGGTGACGCAGGACCACAAGCCAGAGCTCCCCAAGGAGCGGCAACGGATTGAAGGCCTCGGGGGCAGGTACGCAGCCAAAACACCATATTTTAGTAATATTAGACCTTGACATTTGGAAGTTGTAATTGCTGGGATTGATAGTTCGCCTACAATAAAAAAATAAAACAACATATAATTTAAAAGCACGTAGTTAAAACGTATCAATTGAAGAAATATTTACAATCATGCCGTCCAAAAACATATACCAGGAACCATCCCAATTGTCATTGTATTGTTCATTATTGTACTGGAACATCGATTGTTGCACTAGGAATCACTGTGCAAATGCTTGGTCCCATTATTATTATTATTATTATTATTGTTGGTCTTGTTTTTAGACCAAATGCTTGATGCCATCATCATCATTATTATTATTATTATTATTGGTCTTGTTTTTAGACCAAATGCTTGATCCCATTATTATTATTATTATTATTATTATTATTGGTCTTGTTTTTAGACCAAATGCTTGATCCCATTATTATTATTATTATTATTATTATTATTATTATTATTGGTCTTGTTTTTAGACCAAATGCTTGATCCCATTATTATTATTATTATTATTATTATTATTATTATTGGTCTTGTTTTTAGACCAAATGCTTGATCCCATTATTATTATTATTATTATTATTATTATTATTATTATTGGTCTTGTTTTTAGACCAAATGCTTGGTCCCATTATTATTATTATTATTATTATTATTATTATTGGTCATGTTTTTAGACCAAATGCTTGGTCCCATTATTATTATTATTATTATTGGTCATGTTTTTAGACCAAATGCTTGGTCCCATTATTATTTCTATTATTACCATTGGTCTTGTTTTTACCTATGTGTTTTCACCGTGTTGTACCCTGCTTCAATCTTTGAGGAGAGGCGGATAACAAATAAAATATATTATTATTAATATTGGTTTGTTGTGAGTTTTCTGGGCTGTCTGGTCATGTTCCAGAAGCATGCTCTCCTGACGTTTTGCCTGCATCTATGGCAGGCATCCTCAATGGTTGTGAGGTCTCCCAACCTCTGAGGATGCCTGCCATAGATGCAGTCAAAACGTCAGGAGAACATGCTTCTGGAACATGGCCAGACAGCCCAGAAAACTCACAAAAAACAGTGATTCTAGCCATTAAAGCCTTTGACAATATGTTAATATTATTGTTATTATTTATTATCAGGAGCCACTTGAGAAATTGCCAAGTCGCTTCTGGTGTAAAAAACTTGGCCGTCTGCAAGAACATTTCCCAGGGGATGTTGCCCAGATGTTTTTGATGTTTTACCATCCTCCCATGTTCCCACATGAGAAGCTAGAGCTGAGATGGGAGCTCAACCTGCTCCCCAGATTCAAACTGCCAACCTATCAGTCAGCAAATAATATACAAGTTCTGATTCGAAGCTAATAATAATAATAAACCATTTCTGTTCTGAAGCTGATGATGATAATAATAATGTACAAATAATATACAAATTCTGATCTGAAGCTGCTGCTAATAATAATAATAATAAAAAAAAACAATTTCTGTTCTGAAGTGGATAACAATAATATACAAATTCTGATTCAAAGCTGCTAATAATAACAGTAATACGCAAATTCTGATCTGAAGCTGGTAATAATAATAATTATCATCATCATCATATACAAATTCTGATTTGAAGCTGACGATGATAATATACAAATTCTGAAGATGAAGCTAATTATTATGATTATTATTATTACTATTATATACAAATTCTGGTCTGAAGATGATGATGATGATGATTATGTTATGGGATTATTTGAGCCAGGTTGCAAAAAGGCCTTCCATGCAAGCAAAACGACAACGCTTCCAGCTCTAAGATTCTATGAGTTTATGATTCCAAGTTTTTAAAAAGCTTTCAAAACATCCTGGCACTCAAGACTCACATTTACATCCTTCTCACATTTAGGACATCAGAACAACAACAACAGCCAACCTGTCAAAATCCAGGATGACAATTAAGGACAAAGCAACTGCTTCCTTCCTAATAATCCCAGATCCCCTCAATCACCTTGGATCCAGCCATGGTGACACTACGAATTTTGCCTTCTGGGAAACAGAAACAAAGGATACAAAAAGATCATATTGAACAAAAAGTTAAACCCAACTGGTCCGAAGAAAAGGTAGTTCGTGATAAGCCGCCATACCTGTAAGAGAAATTGAGCGTCAAAAGACAAAGAATTGCTTAGATGAGAAGAAGCCACCCATTAAGGCAATGGATTTCTTCCCCCGATACAAGAAATTATAGAGTGTCTGAGGCTGGATCTACACTGCCATATAAAATCTAGACCACCTGCTTTGATGATCTGGATTATATGGCAATGTAGATCTGGCCTGAGCTTCTACTGAGTACATTTCAGTTGTCAATGAGCAAGAGCCTTGGAGTCACTCAATGCTGGAGACCCAAGCAAGGAAAATAAACAAGCATGTAATTCTCCGGCAATATTGTGAGCACACATTCCATGAATGAGAGAAACAACAGGAAAATTTACAGTTCCCCCTCCATAGCCGCAGCTTTGACTTTTGCAGATTTGATGCAATTGCTGTCGGTCTCAAGGATCACTGACATTAAAACGAACAAACAAACAAAAGACACTTACTTGAAAATTCTTAAATATCAATTCCGGGTTGAAGTACAGCTGAAATGGAGTGATTAACTCTAATTGCTGAAATAAATAAGAAAACAAAAGGCGTTACCCTTCCCATCCATTTTACCAAGGAGCCATTATTCAATATTTCTGCAATTCAGAAGTGTTTCGTAGATTAATAAATCATTTGGTCTAGGTTTAATTCCACTGGGGCCCCCAGTGGTGCAGCGGGTTAAACCGCTGTGCTGCTGAACTTGCTGACCAAAAGGTTGCAGGTTCGAATCTGGGGAGCAGCATGATCTCTCGCTGTTAGCCCCAGCTTCTGCCAACCTAGCAGTTCGCAAACATGCAAATGTAAGTGGATCAATAGGTACTGCTCTGGTGGTCCAACCCCATTCTGCCAAGAAGCAGGAAAATTGTATTGAAAGCGCCTCTGACAGATGGCTATCCAGCCTCTGTTTAAAAACATCCAAAGAAGGAGCCTCCACCACACACTGGGGCAGAGAGTTCCACTGCTGAACAGCTCTCACGGTCAGGAAGTTCTTTCTAATATTTATTTATCGTGTCATAGGCAACCAGAACATTGTATTACATTTCTAACAGAACAAAACAAACAAACAGAAAAAAACCTACAAATTTTGCAAACTTGGTAGCTGATTAAATGTCCTTTGACCAGTATCTGGCCACTTGGAGCGCTTCTGGTGTTGCTGCAAGAAGGTCCTCCATCGTGCATGTGGCAGGACTCAGGTTGCATTGCAGTTCTCCCTAATGTTCAGATGGAATCTCATTTCTGTAGTTTGAAGCCATTGTTTTGTGTCATAGTCTCACTGTAAAAGTTTGTTACACTTTTGCACCTTTACTTCAATCTCTAGCTTCTTGTAACCCATGTGAATGATCTCTGACAAAAGCTTGGAGTTCCACATTTTGGCGCCTTTGCGAACGAAAATTGTTTGAAATAGCAACCTTCTTCAAGCCTCCACTAGTTGTTTGTTATTGCTTACAATATTGTATATGTGTGTGTTGGTATGCAGTTTTCCTTAACTCTGTGTTGTGGGAGGGGCTGCTGACGATGTGATCAGACCTGGGACTATTCAGGACTCAGACTCCATTTTAGAAGGAGTATGCTTTTAGATGTCAGTAGAAACAGAATGCTTTAGGAAGAAGACAGAGGCTCCATTAGACTCTGAAACTTTAGACTTTGGGCTGTTAATCATTGAATCCTAGAGTTGGAAGAGACCTCATGGGCCATCCAGTCCAACCCCATTCTGCCAAGAAGCAGGAAAATAACATTCAAAGCACCCCCGACAGATGGCCATCCAGCCTCTGTTTAAAAACCTCCAAAGAAGGAGCCTCCACCACACTCCGGGGCAGAGAGTTCCACTGCTGAACGGCTCTCACAGTCAGGAAGTTCTTCCTGATGTTCAGATGGAATCTCCTTTCTTGTAGTTTGCAGCCATGGCTCCATGGGGTCCTAATAATAATAATAATAATAATAATAATCTTTATTTGTACCCCGCCACCATCTTCCCAATGGGGATTTGGAGCGGCTTACATGGGACCAAGCCCAAACAACAATTACAATAAAGAACAACCGAATGCAAACCGAAAACGCAAACAATAAACAACATCATAATTACATAAAACATATGAATATACAGCAATATAAAATTACAATAAACACAGTGACAATGGGTGGGCTACATGTAATGGTTAAAAGAACTAATTAAAACTGGTTAAAAACTCGAGTGAGATAAAAGAGAAACAAATTATTTGTGGAGGAGGGCTCATTATAGTGGGAGATGTGGAATCAAATTTTCCCACGAGGGGGGGACGGGGACGTATACTCCAGTAAGAGTCCTAGTCTCCAGGGCAGCAGAAAACAAGCTTGCTTGCTCCTCCTCCCTATAACATATTCCCCTCACATATTTATACATGGCCCTCATCATGTCTCCTCTCAGCCTCCTACTACAACTCCCATCACCCCCAATATGCAGATAAGCTTTGTAAGGAGGGGAATGGCTTAGGGAGAGGGAGGGAAGCCTTGATTCTGGTGCACATGCACTCTGGGCTGGGAAGGAATGGGTCCCCCTGCTCCTACTCCCACTCTCATCCCGCGGGGCCTACTATGTAAGTAGATCAATAGGTACTGCTCTGGTGGGCCATCCAGTGCAACCCCATTCTGCCAAGAAGCAGGAAAATTGCATTCAAAGCAACCCTGACAGATGGCCATCCAGCCTCTGTTTAAAAACCTCCAAAGAAGGAGCCCCCACCACATTCCAGGGCAGAGAGTTCCACTGCTGAACAGCTCTCACGGTCAGGAAGTTCTTCCTAATGTTCAGATGGAGTCTCCTTACTTGTAGTTCGAAGCCATTGTTCCATTGCGTCCTAGTCTCCAGGGAAGCAGAGAACAAATTCGCTCCCTCCTCCCTATGACTTCCTCTAACGTATTTAGATTCCAGGGCAGGGAGTTCCACTGCTGAACAGCTCTCACAGCCAGGAAGTTCTTCCTCATGTTCAGATGGAATCTCCTTTCTTGTAGTTTGAAGCCATTGCTCCATTCCGTCCTAGTCTCCAAGGCAGCAGAAAACAAGCTTGCTCCCTCCTCCCTAGGACTTCCCCTCACATATTTACACATGGCCCTCATCATGTCTCTTCTCAGCCTTCTCTTCTTCAGGCTAAACATGCCCAGCTCTTTAAGCCGCTCCTCATAGGGCTTGTTCTCCAGACCCTTCATCATTTGAGTCGCCCTCCTCTGGACACATTCCAGCTTGTCAACATCTCCCTTCAATTGTGGTGCCCAGAATTGTATTCCAGGTGTGGTCTATCATTATCATTATATTATTATTATTATTATTATTATTGTATCATAATAATCATTATTAATGTGTTGTTAATAGACTTTGGGCTGTTAAATGATCAAGGGTCTGGAGAACAAGCCCTATGAGGAGCGGCTTAAAGAGCTGGGCATGTTTAGCCTGAAGAAGAGAAAGCTGAGAGGAGGCGTTTGGAATCCTCTCTGTGAGGCCTGAGTGTACAATCCCCCCTCGATTTCTCTTCGAAGACCCCAACCGATTGCGGCCTAGCTTCCCCTCAGGCCTCCCTCCCCCCTCAGGCCTGCCTCCGCGCTTCCCTCCGCCCCCAATCCCTTTCCGGGCGCGACTCACGGACCACGGCGGCGGTGGTGAGGACGCAGGCGGTGGCGTAGGCCCGGGTGACCGGCGGAACCTGAAGGTACTCCTGGCGGAAAGTCTGGTACGCCATCTTGCCTGGCGTGGCCCCACCCTCCTCCGCCCGGCCAATCGGAGCCCGAAGCGTGTTCCCCTCCGTCTAGCCAATCCCAGCCCTCCGCTTCTCTCGCCCGGCCAATCAGAATCGCCTTTTGCTCGCCGGCGCCGCCAATCGCAGCCCTTCCCCGCCCCCTCGCCTCGCGCCGCCGCCCATTGGTTCCCTCTCTCCGCCAATGGGAGGCCTCCACCTCCGGATAGCTTTGGGTCTGGACCAATGGGAGCGCGGGATGGGCAGGAAAAAGAGGAGGAGGCGTGGCCAGGCGAGGTTTTCAAGAATGGGCGGGAACGCCGTTGCTTTCCATTCCGGTCAGGCCTGGTGGGAAGTCAGTCCTGTTTATATGTATAGCAGACGCAGGGATTGAAGGTTTGCCTCCTTTGGGGTAAGTCTGTACTTGATTCTGCATGTGTAGAGGATATGAGACAATAATAATAAAGGGTATAATTTCATTGTACATATGCACACATAGATATATACCCATAAATACATACATATATATGTATACAATTATATTATATATATACACAATATATATAATATGTGTAATGGTACAATGAAATGTGTAATTTCATTGTACATATACACACATATATGCCCAAATACATATATATATATGTGTGTGTGTGTGTGTGTATAAATATACACACACACACAAAATTATATTATATTATATTATGTTATATATATTCATGAGAGCCCCAAGTGGCGCAGTGGGTTAAAGCACTGAGCTGCTGAGCTTGTTGATCGAAAGGTCGCAGGCTCGATTCCGGGGAGCGGTGTGAGCTTCCGCTGTCAGCCCTAGCTTCTGCCAACCTAGCAGTTCGAAAACATGCAAATGTGAGTAGATCAATAGGTACCGCTCCGGCGGGAAGGTAAGGGCGCTCCATGCAGTCATGCCGGCCACATGACCTTGGAGGTGTCTACGGACAACACCGGCTCTTCGGCTTAGAAATGGAGATGAGCACCACACCCCAGAGTCAGACATGACTGGACTTAATGTCAGGAAACTACCTTTACCTTTACATATATATATATACACACACACAATTATATTATGTTATATATATTCATAATATATATAATGGTATAATTTCATTGTACATATACACACACACACATACATATATATATACAATTATATTATATTATGTTATATATATTCATAATATTTATAATGGTATAATTTCATTGTACATATACACCCATAAATACATATGTGTGTGTATATATATATATATACTCACAAACACACACATATATATATACAATTATATTATATTATGTTGTATATATTCATAATATATATAATGGTATAATTTAATTGATTTACGGAACTCCGAACGCTGAGCTCAGGATTAGCCTACTACTGTGTTATTGTATTGTTTTGTATTGATGATTTTAATTTTTAATTTGTAACTGTTTAATTGCTTTTATATATGTATGTATATGTGACAAAGGCATCGAATTGTGCCTTCCTCTGTAAGCCGCCCTGAGTCCCCCCTTGGGGGTGAGAAGGGCGGGGTAAAAGTGACGGAAATAAATAAATAATACATATACACACACATATATACACATATATAGCCATAAATACACATATATGTAAACTATTATATTATATACATAATATATATTATATATATGGTATAATTTAATTGTACATATACACACATATATATCCATATATACATATGTATACAATTATATTATATATATATATATATAACGTATTCTATATTTGTATTGTAGTATATGTAATAATATATATAATAATACACATATTTATTATTTATTATTCGAACTTATATGCTGCCACTCCCCTGGGGCTCGGAGCGGCTTACAAGAACAAGCTAAAATCGAACAACAATTTAAAAACAGCAATATCAAATATTCAATTAATGTAATTTTATATATGTATGTAATGTATATTTATACATACACCTGTGCATAATAATATAATGTGCATAATAGTATAATGTATTCTATATCTTTGTTATAGTATATGTAGTAGCAATGTGTATACACACACATATATATTCAATGTATGTGTGCATATATATGTAGGTATATATGCAGAGTATATGCATAGTTTATATATATATTCTTATATACATACATATATAATAATGTGTATAATATGCATTATGCACATACAATTACTGTATTTTTATATATTTCATTATACACATTATTATAATCCACAGAGAATCCAATACACATATATATACATATTATATATAGAACAATATAATGTATTCTATATCTGTGTTGTAGTATATGTAGTAGCAATAACGTGTATATACAATCATATATTCAATAATGTGTGTATGTATATATGCAGAGTATTTGTTGTTGTTCATTCGTTCAGTCGTCTCCGACTCTTCGTGACCTCATGGACCAGCCCACGCCAGAGCTCCCTGTCAGCCGTCACCACCCCCAGCTCCTTCTAGGTCAGTCCAGTCACTTCAAGGATGCCATCCATCCATCTTGCCCTTGGTCGGCCCCTTTTCCTTTTACCTTCCACTTTCCCCAGCATAATTGTCTTCTCTAGGCTTTGCTGTCTCCTCATGATGTGGCCAAAGGACTTCAGCTTTGTCTCTAGTCTCCTTCCCTCCAATGAGCAGTCGGGCTTTATTTCCTGGAGGATGGACTGGTTGGATCTTCTCGCAGTCCAAGGCACTCTCAGAGTATATGTATAGTTTATACAATAAAAATACACACGTGTGTGTATATATATATATATAAGCATATATTTTCAATTATTATATTTTTTATATATGCACAGAGGTTTAACCCACTGCACCACTGGGGGTTAAGATATAGAAGATAGTTAAGATATAGAAGATATAGATAGATAGGAGGCTGTAATAATTACGTATGCGGAGAGAGTAGTGGAGGTTGAGTTGGAGTGTAGTGGAGAGTAGTGGAGGCTGTCAGTCTCCCTCCTTGGAGGCTGAATTCTTTCCTTTTGCCTCCACAGCTCGTGATGTCTGACGCACGCTCGTTATACGCGACCCAGTTCTTTGGCTTCACACCAGAGACCTTTGTGCTGAGGATCTACACGGCCTTCCAGGAGTCCCTCTCACGCAATGTGGTGAGAATGGAGGCGGACCTGCTGGAGCGCTTCCCCAATGAGGACCCGGCCCTCATCCGCCAGGGCACGGAGGAGTTCCTGGCCTTGGCCAAAGACCACTTGAAGGCCCTCTTTCCGCAGTTGGAGGCCACCCTGCACCAGTCTGTGCTGGACATCCCGGACAATGTCCAGCTCCCGGGAGACCAGGCGCAGGAGGAAGCTGGGGAAGGCTCTTCGCAGGAAGGGCTCCGAGAGCTGCAAGAAGAGGTCCGACAACTAGAGGCCCGGCTGGAGGCTGAGAACCGGGCCGCGGAGGCCCTGGAGGCTGAGCTGGAGGAGCAGCGGATTGTGCGGGCGCACCAAGAGAGGCTGCGGCAGTGGTGGCGGGGCCTGGAAGAGGCCACCCGGGGAGACGGGAGCAGTGTCAGCCTCCAGGAAGCGCTGCAGGCCTTGACTGAGACTGCACTGCAGCTGCAGGACGTGGTGCGCACAGTCGAGAAGAAGTTGGCCGAGTGACCCCTCCCTCCCCCCCCCCACACGCGGAGCTGGACATGGCACGTTGTGTAATCAATGCACATTAAATCTTAGAGATTGTCACGCAGCATCACAGCCATGCTTTTCTTTTTTGTTTTCCCTGAAAATAAGCCCTAGGATGATTTTTTGAGGATGCTTGGAATATAATATAATATAAAACCCTCCCTGGTTTCCCTGAAAATAAGGCCTACCCTGAAAATAAATCCTAGTGTGATTTTTCAGGAGTCTTTTTGTGCTTTTAGTGATATCCTTGTTTCCCATGCTCAGATCTTGACTGAAAAGGGAGACTTTATTTGGCAGTGAAACAAAACAAACAAGCAACCCAGCATTGTTCCATATACTGTATATACTCGAGTATAAGCTGGCCCAATATATAAGAAAGGCACCTAATTTTACCACAAAAAAACTGGGAAAACGCATTCACTTGAGTATAAGCCGAAGGTAGGAAATGCAGCAGCTTATAATAATAAATAATAAAACTTTATTTGTACCCCGCTACCATCTGCCCCCGGTCGCGCAGTGGGTTAAAGCACTGAGCTGCTGAGCTTGTTGATCGAAAGGTCGCAGGTTCGATTCCGGGGAGTGGCGTGAGCTTCCACTGTCAGCCCTAGCTTCTGTCAACCTAGCAGTTCGCAAACATGCAAATGCGAGTAGATCAATAGGTACTGCTCCGGCGGGAAGGTAACGGTGCTCCATGCAGTCATGCCGGCCACATGACCTTGGAGGTGTCTATGGACAATGCTGGCTCTTCGGCTTAGAAATGGAGATGAGCACCACACCCCAGAGTCAGACATGACTGGACTTAATGTCAGGGGAAAACCTTTACCTTTTTACCATCTCCCCAAGGGACTCAGTGTAGCTTATATGAGGCCGATCCCAAATACAACAATACAAGCAATAATAACAATACAAGCAATTAAAATAAAGCATGGACAATAAAATGATAAAACATTAACAATAAGACAATACACAATTAGCTACCAGTCAATTACAAAATAAAAAGAGATACCACTGCAATTAAATTAATTGATGTTAAATGTTTTTGAATATTTACATAAAACTGTAATTTAGGATAAGACTGTCCAACTCTGATTAAACAATTGTTCCAACCTTTTTCAGTGTAAATGTGCTTGTGTCTCCTTCCAATAATAGAATAAAAGAAATAGTAAACATCACAATGGAGTAAGATAGTAAATGTTATAATAATAGAGAATTGCAAAAGTCGCAAAATAATCCTTTATACAACTTGAATCGGTTACAAAAAAGCATTTGTTCCACTGCCGCATAGTTGGATCATCAAATGTCTGGATGTCATCAGGGTTTGGGAAAATATTAGCAAGTTCACTGAAAATGCAATGAAACAATGGAAAACTAGGATGTTTGTGGGCAACGGATGATATGGAACTGTTAAAATCAAGAGAGGAATTTTCCAGGGTACTCACTGTCACCACTGTTATTCATCATTGCAATGATCCCACTGTCAGCAATTCTACAGAAAACAAACCTGGACTGCCTAACGGCAAGAAATTCATCAAAAACTTCCCACTTAGTGTACATGGATGACCTAAAGCAGCATTTCTCAATCTGGAGGTTGGGACCCCTGGGGTGGTCGCGAGGGGGTTTCAGAGGGGTCGCCAAAGACCATCAGAAAACATATTTCTGATGGTCTTAGGAACTCCTTTGACAGAGAAGCCTGCAGATATCCCAATGTATGAAGTTAAAATATGCTCATTGACAGATTATATTCTTGCATTTTTAACTGGCCAAAGAAATCTTTGGATTTACATGGAAATTAAGTGGCTTTAATTATTATAATTTAATTATTCAATTATAATAATATACAATTATAACATTATTATACAACAACAATATACAATTATTATATTATTATACAATTATAGTAATATACAATTATATAATTATTTAATAATTATTTAATAATTGTATAATATTGTTATAATTGTATGTAATTATTATACAATTATTGTGGAGCCCCTGGTAGCGCAGTGGGTTAAACCCTTGTGCCTGCAGGACTGAAGACTGACAGGTCGCAGGTTTGAATCCGGGGAGAACACAGATGAGCTCCCTCTATCAGTTCCAGCTCCTTATGCAGGGACATGAGAGAAGCCTCCCACAAGGATGGTAAAAACATCAAAAACATCTGGTCGACGTCCCCTGGGCAAGGTCCTTGCAAACAGTCAATTCGAGTATAATCCAACCCAAATATAAGCCGAGGCACCTAATTTTACCACAAAAAACTGGGAAAACTTATTGACTCGAGTATAAGCCGAGGGTGAGAAATGCAGCTGCTACTGGTAATCATTAGTAGGTTAAATGTATTTGAGTATTTACATAAAACTGTAATTTAAGATAAGACTGTCTTGATTAAACCATTATTCTAACCACCTTCACTGTAAATGTGCTTACGTATCCTTCCAATAATAATAAAGAGGGTAAAATAATAAATGTAATAATGATAATAGAGTAAAATAATAAATGTAATACTAGAGTAAAATAATAAATATAATAATGGAGTAAAATAATAAATGTAATAAAATAATAGTACAGTAAAATAATAACAATAATCATAATAATAGAGTAAAATAATAAATGTAATAAAATTACTAATAACAGTAAAATGCAATGAAATGTGATGATTACAGGAATGGAAATTTGGACGACTGATTGGATCACGACTCTAGTTATGAGATGCATTGTGTTGTCTATTGTTGTATCAATATTGTATATTATGCTTTTATGGTTTTAAATTGTATATCGTTTATTGATTCTTATCCTTGTAAACCGCGTTGAGTCGCCTGTTGGGCTGAGAAACTGCGGTATACAAGTAAATAAATAAATAAATAAATAAAATAATAAATAACCTTGACTCGAGTATAAGCCGAGAGGAACTTTTTCAGCCTAAAAAGGGGGCTGAAAAACTAGGCTTATACTCGAGTATATACAGTTATTGTACAATTATAATAGTATACAATTACAATATAATTAGTATACAGTTATAATATTACTATTATACAATTATAATATTTTTATACAATTATAATATTGTACAATTATAATATAGTTATAACATAATAATATACAATTATACGATATACAATTATACAATTATATTATACAAGTAAATTATTATACAATTATATTGCTATTATACAATTATAACATGACTATTATACAATTACAATATAATTATTATACAGTTATACGATTACTATTATACAATTATATTACTATTATACAATTATCATATTTTATGCAATTATACTATATTATACAATTATTATTATATTATTATACAAGTAAATTATTATACAATTATATTGCTATTATACAATTGTAACATGACTATTATACAATTATATTACTATTATACAATTATATTTTTATAGAATTATAATATACAATTTTAATAATATACAATTATACTTTAATACACAATTATTATATTATTGTACAAGTAAATTATTATACAATCATATTGCTATTATACAATTGTAACATGACTATTATACAATTATAAATATTATACATTATACATATATTATTTATTATACTGTATACTTATAATACAGTTATAATATTACTATTATACAATTATATTACTATTATAATTATTTTATAATTTTATTATAATTATTTATAGTAATATATTACTATATACTATACTTACTATATTACTATACTATATTACTATATTACAATTATAATAATATACAATTATATTATTATACAAGTAAATTATTATACAATTGCCATTATACAATTATGACATGACAGTTATACAATTATAATAATATACAATTATTATTATATTATTATACAAGTAAATTATTATACAATTGCCATTATACAATTATGACATGACTATTATACAATTATAATAATATACAATTATATTGTTATACAAGTAAATTATTACACAATTGCCACTATACAATTATGACATGACTATTATACAATTATAATAATATACAATTATTATATTATACAAGTAAATTATTATACGATTGCCATTATACAATTATAATGTCAGTTATACAATTATAATAATATACAACTATATTATTATACAAGTAAATTATTATATTACTATTATAATCATGTTATAATTTTATTATAATTATTTATAGTAATATATTATATACTATATATACTATATTACTATTATACAATTATAATAATAGACAATTATTATATTACTATACAAGTAAATTATTATACAATTGCCATTATACAATTATGACATGACTATTGTACAATTTTATATTGTATATATTGTACAATATTATATTATAATATTATTTTATATTGTACAATATGATTGTTCAATTCTCATGATCATCCTCTTCTCTCTTGGTTGTGGTGCTGCTGCTGCTCCTAGCCCCGCCTCCCTCGGAATGGAACGTTGGCCTCGCCAGCGTTCCATCCCGGATTGTGGTCGGTTCCGCGCCTGCGCAGAGGGGGCGGGCCCAGTCCCGGTGATTGATGGATGGAAGGAGGGAGGGGGCGTCCTCCTTGCGCGCGTGGAAGGTTGGGCTGCGCCGCGTTCCGTCGGCGATTGTGCCCTGTCCGCGGCGGCGGCGCATGCGCAGGAGGGTCTCCCCATCCCCTCACAACAATACGCGGATGGCGTCCGGGGCGGAGTGCGCGCTGCGGGTGAGCCTCTTCTCCGACCAAGGCGGGCGCAAGTACATGGAGGACGTCACCCACATCCTGGTGGAGCCTGAGAAGGAGGCTGTGGCAATGGAGGCGGAGGCCAAGGCCCGCTCGGTGGCCTTCTTCGCGGTGTGCGACGGGCACGGCGGGCGGGAGGCGGCCCTCTTCGCCCGGGAGCACCTCTGGGCCTTCATCAAGAAGCAGAAGGGATTCCGCTCCGCCGAGCCCCGCGCCGTCTGCGCCGCCCTCCGAAAGGGGTTCCTCGCCTGCCACCGCGCCATGTGGAAGCAGCTCCGTGAGTAGGCCCCGCATGATGGGAGTCCGAGTAGGAGCAGGGGGGGCCATTCCTGTCAACCCCAGAGTGCATCTGCACCTCCATCAGGGCTTTCCCCCTCTCCCCAACCCATTCTCCTCCTCACAAAGCTTATCTGCATATTGGGGATGATGGGAGTTGTAGTAGGAGCATGGGGACCCATTCCTGTCAATCCCAGGGTGCATTTGCACCTGAATCAGGGGTTCCCTCCCACTTCCTAAACCCCTCTCCTCCCCAGAAAGCTCTCCCTAAGCTATTCCCCTCCTCACAAAGCTTATATGCATATTGGGGATGATGGGAGTTGTAGTAGGAACAGGGGGACCCATTCCTGTCAAGCCCAGGGTGCATCTGCACATCCATCAGGGCTTCCCTCCCTCTCCCTAAGCCATTCCCCTTCTCACAAAGCTCTTCTGCATATTGGGGATGATGGGAGTTGTAGTAGGAGCATGGGAACCCATTCCTGCCAAGCCTAGGGGGCATCTGCATCTCCATCAGGGCTTCCCTCCCTCTCCATAAGCTATTCCCCTTCTCACAAAGCTTATCTGCATATTGGGGATGATGGGAGTTGTAGTAGGAGCTTGGGGAGCCATTCCTGCCAAGCCCAAGGTGCATCTGCGCCTCCATCAGGGCTGCCCTCCCTCTCCCGAAACTCCTTTCCTACCCAGAAAGCTCTCCCTAAGCTAGTCCCCTCCTCACAAAGCTCTTCTGCATATTGGGGATGATGGGAGTTGTAGTAGGAGCATGGGGACCCATTCCTATCAATCCCAGGGTGCATCTGCACATCCATCAGGGCTTACCTCCCTCTCCCTAAGCCATTCCCCTTCTCACAAAGCTCTTCTGCATATTGGGGATGATGGGAGTTGTAGTAGGAGCATGGGAACCCATTCCTGCCAAGCCTAGGGGGCATCTGCATCTCCATCAGGGCTTCCCTCCCTCTCCCTAAGCCATTCCCTTCCTCACAAAGCTTATCTGCATATTGGGGATGATGGGAGTTGTAGTAGGAACATGGGGACCCATTCCTGTCAAGCCTAGGGTGCATCTGCGCCTCCATCAGGGCTTCCCTCCCTCTCCCTAAGCCATTCCCCTCCTCACAAAGCTTATCTGCATATTGGGGATGATGGGAGTCGTAGTAGGAGCATGTGCACAAGAATCAGGCATTTCCCCCTCTCTCTAAGCTCCTCTCTTCCTCACACAGCTCTTCTGCATATTGGGGATGATGGGAGTTGCAGTGGGTGCATGGGAAGCTGACCCACCCAAGCCCAGGGTGCATCAGCACTTGACTCAGTGCTTTCCCCCTCTCTATCTCACAAAGCTCTTCTGCCGATTGGGAATGATGGGAGTTGCAATAGGAGCTTGGGAACCAATTCCTTCCAAGCTCAGGGTGCATCAGCACCTCAATCAATGCTTTGCCCCCCTCCCTAAGCCCCTCCCCACAAAACTCTTCTGCTGATTGGGGATGATGAGAGTTGTAGTGGGAGCAGGGGAAGCCATAGCTACCAAGCCATAATCCCCAACCTGTGTTGGAGATTATGGGAGTTGTAGTCCAGCACTTTTAGGGAAGCCCCTTCAACATCACTCTATGAAATCCACATGATCTGCTTTGAACTGGATTATATGGCAGTGTAGACTAAGATAATCCAGTTAAAATAATAATAATAATAATAATAATAATAATAATAATAATAAATATTATTTTGGTAAAATTATATTTTAATAATATATATAATAATATATAACATGAAATCCAGCATGTATATCTGATTTGCTGTGACATACTGTGTTTTTGTGTCAGTAAAATAATAATAATAATAATAATAATAATAATAATAATAATAATGTGGATTTTCTGCTTTGATAATCTGGATTATCTGGTAGTGTAGAAGGGGCCCAAGCTGTCAGAAAGGAATGGCAAATATCTAAACCAGTTGTATATGCTTGCCTTAATAAACTGGGCTGTGGCACAACTGGTTAGTAGCCAGCTGCATTAAAACACTACATGAGTTCAAAGCCAGCTCGGGTCGGAGTGAGCTCCCAACCATTAATAGTCTAGCTTGCTGTTGACCTATGCAGCCTGAAAGACAGTTGCATCTGTCAAGTAAGAAATTTAGGTACAGCTTTATGCAGGGAGGCTAATTTAACTAATTTACGACACCATAAAAACCTTCCAGCAGCGTGCATAAGACTGAGGAAGTACTCGATCAAAGACTCTGTCACAAGTGGACGGTGAAGCGACAGCTCCCCCTGTGGCCAGAATCGAGCATATCTTCATGAAGCCGGAAAGCTGGCGTGTTAAATTGCCTCTGTATCTGTCTATATATGCTGTATGTTTAATGGCACTGAATGTCTGCCATGTATATGTGCATTGTAATCCGCCCTGAGTCCCCTGCAGGGTGAGAAGGGTGGAATATAAATACGGTCAATAAATAAATAAATATGCTGCTGCTGTGAAGCTTTTGCAGCAATCTTGAAATACCGATCTTGCGTAAAACGTCAGGACTGGCCGAACTGGTGCCGCAACGAAATCCCATAATTATTTCCTTGGGTGCATTTACACCCAAGTGTAAATTAGTGCAGCTTGACGCCACTTGCACTGCCATGGCTTCGTGCTGTAGAATCAGAGGGCATATAGTTTTCATATAGTTTTCATTTACCTATAACTTTTCCTTCCAAAAAGTGCTGCAGCCTCACCAAACTATAAATCCCAGGATAATATAGCATTGAGCCCAAAACACTTGTCAAGTCACCTTCCAGTTCTGCCTGACTGTTCAAAGTCTGAGCAATGCACAACATGCAGTACTGCAGTTATCTAGTATATGCTTTCAATGTCTATTTATCTCTATTTATTAGGTGGGTATTAGGAATGATGCTGGAAAAAAAGAAATAATTATTTAAAATATTGTAATATGGATAATTCTCACTCACCTTAAGTGAACAGGCTGCTTTGGGTCCTGATGTCAAGAAGAAATAATAATAATAATAATAATAATAATAATAATAATAATCTTTATTTATACCCCACCACCATCACCCCAAGGGGACTCAAGGCGGCTTACATGTGGCCAAGCCCAACAACACATCAGTAAAACAACAAAGCAGTAAGTAAATAAAGCAATACAATTAATATAACTCACATATAAACAGTAACACACAAAAATTTAAAAACCTTAAGGCCAGGCCATATGTAATAGTTTAACATAATAATAATAATAATAATAATAATAATAATAATAATCTATATAAATAAAAATGTAATGTTCGTTTGTGGGATTAACAGAACTCAAAAACCACTGGATGAATTGACACAATACACCTAACAGTCCAACGAGTGTTCATCACCCTAAAACACAACACCCCACCCCTACCCCGCATAATGGACTTAAACCCCCCCAAAATACACCATATATACATATACACATACACTCATATACATATACGAATGAACACATATATACACATGTATATATATACAAAAGCACACATAAATATACACGGACATACATATACATACACACATATATACATATACACATTAACACACACAAATATACACATGCACACATACACACATATATACATATACACATGCACACAAATATAAATATACACATACATGCATCTATATACACAATATACATATATACACATAGAAACACACAAATATACACCCGCACATATATACACCCACATATATATACACACACACACATGTATACACATATACACAAATATATACACACATATAAATACATATATGCAGACTGGGCCACAGCAGCGCGTGGCAGGGGACAGCTAATAATAATAATAATAATAATAATAATAATAATAATAATAATAATAGCATACAGATCTCATTTGCTGTGACATACTGTGTTTTTGTGTCAGTAAAATAGTAATAATAATAATAATAATAATAATAATAATAATATCATCTTTTGGGCAAAAGAGATCTCGTACCTTCTGTGAGAATGAGAATCATAGAATCCTAGAGGGCCACCCAGACAAATGCCCTGCCATGCAGGAAGGCACAATCAAAGCCCTCCTGACAGATGGCCATCCGTCCTCTACTTAAAAGCCTTCAGTGTTCACATCTTTCTCTCGCTCCTCTGCAGCTGAGTGGCCGAAGACGATGAGCGGCCTTCCGAGCACGTCAGGGACAACAGCCAGTGTGGTCATCATCCGGGGCTCCAAGATGTACGTGGCGCACGTGGGCGACTCCGGCGTGGTGCTCGGTGTCCAGGATGACCCCAAAGACGACTTTGTCCGGGCCGTGGAGGTGACGCAGGACCACAAGCCAGAGCTCCCCAAGGAGCGGCAACGGATTGAAGGCCTCGGGGGCAGGTACGCAGCCAAAACACCATATTTTAGTAATATTAGACCTTGACATTTGGAAGTTGTAATTGCTGGGATTGATAGTTCGCCTACAATAAAAAAATAAAACAACATATAATTTAAAAGCACGTAGTTAAAACGTATCAATTGAAGAAATATTTACAATCATGCCGTCCAAAAACATATACCAGGAACCATCCCAATTGTCATTGTATTGTTCATTATTGTACTGGAACATCGATTGTTGCACTAGGAATCACTGTGCAAATGCTTGGTCCCATTATTATTATTATTATTATTATTGTTGGTCTTGTTTTTAGACCAAATGCTTGATGCCATCATCATCATTATTATTATTATTATTATTGGTCTTGTTTTTAGACCAAATGCTTGATCCCATTATTATTATTATTATTATTATTATTATTGGTCTTGTTTTTAGACCAAATGCTTGATCCCATTATTATTATTATTATTATTATTATTATTATTATTATTGGTCTTGTTTTTAGACCAAATGCTTGATCCCATTATTATTATTATTATTATTATTATTATTATTATTGGTCTTGTTTTTAGACCAAATGCTTGATCCCATTATTATTATTATTATTATTATTATTATTATTATTATTGGTCTTGTTTTTAGACCAAATGCTTGGTCCCATTATTATTATTATTATTATTATTATTATTATTGGTCATGTTTTTAGACCAAATGCTTGGTCCCATTATTATTATTATTATTATTGGTCATGTTTTTAGACCAAATGCTTGGTCCCATTATTATTTCTATTATTACCATTGGTCTTGTTTTTACCTATGTGTTTTCACCGTGTTGTACCCTGCTTCAATCTTTGAGGAGAGGCGGATAACAAATAAAATATATTATTATTAATATTGGTTTGTTGTGAGTTTTCTGGGCTGTCTGGTCATGTTCCAGAAGCATGCTCTCCTGACGTTTTGCCTGCATCTATGGCAGGCATCCTCAATGGTTGTGAGGTCTCCCAACCTCTGAGGATGCCTGCCATAGATGCAGTCAAAACGTCAGGAGAACATGCTTCTGGAACATGGCCAGACAGCCCAGAAAACTCACAAAAAACAGTGATTCTAGCCATTAAAGCCTTTGACAATATGTTAATATTATTGTTATTATTTATTTATTTACTACGTTTATGTGCCGCCCATCTCACCCCAAAGGGAACTCAGAGCACCTTACAAGATATATATGCATACAATACATTATATTATTAGCTTAGTACAATATCAGTATTATATATTACTATATTGTACTATACCATTATATTGTACTATTATTAGTAATATTGCATGTAATAATAAAATATATAATTATAATATATTATTATTAATGGTATATTGTATTACATTATAATATTATAAATATATGTATATACAATATATTATATTACATTATATTACATTACATTACATTATATTATTAGCCTAGCACTCTTCACTCTGGCCCAGATCAGCAGTTGGTGCTGTGAGGAGGGGTCTCCAATGGATGACATATTATTAGTAGTATCATTAGTATTTTTAAAAAGTGAACGTCCAAGTTGTACAGGATTCTTCACCAGGGCGGAAATTTATCCTAGCCTGAGAAGGGACTCTTAAAACCTCCTTAGATAAAACATTTTGCAGTCCAGTTTGGTAAGAGGATTTTTTTCCCTGTCTTTTTAATAGAATGCATTTGTTTCCTCCCTCCCTTCCGCTTTTCCCACGTGTTTTGGCTTCCCTTCCCGGTCCCTTCTAGCGTGATCAACAAATCCGGCGTGAATCGGGTCGTGTGGAAGAGGCCTTGCCTGACGCATAATGGCCCTGTGAGGCGGAGCACCGTCATGGACCAGATCCCTTTCCTGGCAGTTGCACGTGCCCTTGGTAAGTGTAACAATGGAAGTTGGGGAGAGACACCTCTAGATTTTGTAGTCTGAATCAGACCCAAAACCCTCTTTATTTGTTATCCATCTCTCCTCAAAGATTGAAGCAGAGTACAACACTGCGTTTTTCAGTGTTTTTATGAGTAATGGTCACCCATTGGCCCAACAGGTGTATTGTGTCCAAATTTAGTGTGAATTCGTTCAGTGGCTTTTGAGTTAAGTTAATCCCACAAACAAACATTACATTTTTATTTATATAGATACTAGCCATCCCCTGCCAGGCGTTGCTGTGGCACAGTCTAGTGATCTGGAAAATAAAGTAATGAGAAAGTGTTGGTTTCTAATATATGTAATGTCTTTCTGCTTGTGGCTAAACAGTATTTCTTGTTGTTTCTTTGTCAGTGTTGATGTGGAGAGTGTCTGGTTTGCCTTCTCTGGAACACGCAACATAGAATTGTCCTTCTTTAGGGGTCCCTTTCACATCTATGATACTATATCTGTATGTGTGTGAATCATATCTGTATCTATATCTATGGCTGGATGGCTCTTTTGTCAGGAGTGTTTTGATGATGTTTTCTTGCCCTGGTGAAGGGAGTTGGACTGGATGGCCTTAAGTCATGGGGGCTCTGTGTGGGACATTTGGCTCATTTCTGTCGTTGGTGGGGTTCATAATGCTCTTTGATTGTAGGCGAACTATAAATCTCAGTAACTACAACTCCTAAATGTCAAGATCTATTTCCCCCCAAACTCCATCTGTGTTCATATTTGGGCATAAAGAATATCCGTGCCAAGTTTGGTTCAGATCCATCCTTGTTTGAGTCCACACTGCTCTCTGGATGTAGCAGAACTACAACTCCCAAACTCAAGGCCAATGCCCATCAATGCTCATGTTGGTCATGGGAGTCCTGTGTGCCACTTTTGGTTCAATTCCATCCTTGGTGGAGTTCAGAATGCTCTTTGATTGTAGGTGAACTATAAATCCCAGCAACTACAACTCCCAAATGACAAAATCATTTTTTTGAGTGATGGTCACTCCTTGGGTTAGTAGGTGTCTTGCAGCCAAATTTGGCGTCAATTCATCCAGTGGTTTTTGAGTTATGTTAATTCTACAAACGAACATTACATTTTTATTTATATAGATATATGTTTGTGTGTGTGTGTGTATATATATATATAATTTATTTATTTTACTATTTTATCTATTTGTGTGTGTATATATATATATATTTATATATAAACATATTTTATTATTTTATTTATTTATTTTACTATTTTATTTATTTGTGTGTGTGTGTGTATGTGTGTGTATATATTTAAACTGGATATAACTCATATAAAATCAGAGTTTGGAAGTGAATGAAACTGATATTTGTATCTATGCCTCGCTCAACAAGTATATGTGTTCCCTAGGTGGGAATAACATGGAAAGATTAGGGATGGGAACCTAGATCACAAAAGAAGGACAATTCGACAGGTTTGCCATTTGAGTCAGATCCGCAAAATGAAATAGCTCTTGGTGTGTCTGCACTGTAACATTAATGCACTTTGGCACCACTTTCACGGCCATGTCTTAATCTATTGAGTCCTTGAACTTGTTGGGACACAGGGCACAGAATATTAATAGGCAATTGCCATTTGGATACTATATATATATAATTTACAGTATTGATATTCCGCCCTTCTCACCCCGCAGGGGACTCAGGGCGGATCACAATGCACATATACATGGCAAACAATCAATGCCGTAGACACACAACATATATAGACAGACACACAGGGGCTATTTAACTTTCCAGCTTCATAAGGGTATGCTTTTGAATTCCGTCCACCGGGGGAGCTGTTGCTTCACTGTCCACTTGTGACACCGATGGAGTACTTCCTCATTCTTTTGCACGCTGCTGGAGAGTTTTATGGCGTCGTAAATTAGCGGTACATAAATTTCCTACTTGAAAGAAGCAACTGTCTTTAGTGCTGCAAAGGTCGACAGCAAGCTAGACAAATGGTTGGGAGCTTACGAGATTCAACGGAAGGAGGAGTGGAGGCTTGTGCCCATGCGGTTGGCCTCAACTGAGCTTGGTTTGGAAACCATTGTCAGAAATGTATGCAGCAAAAAATATTGCTCCCCCTTGCATCCTATTGTAAGGAAACGAAAGCCAGATGGAGACGAGCAGATGGTTTGTGTTTTAATTATACAGTGCTGAGTTCAATTAGCCCTTCCTTCCCACGAACGAGAGAATTTCCTCTGGCACCGGCTTTGCAGTCCCATATTCTGCTTCATGAATATTTTGTGCCACTCTCCAATATTTTCACTTTTGGACTCAAGTTGCTGGGATTTATAGTACACCTACAATCAAAGAGCATTCTGAACTCCACCAATGATGGATTTGAACCAAACTTGACACACAAAACTCCCATGACCAACAGAAAATACTGGAAGGGTTTGGTGGGCATTGACCTTGAGTTTTGGGAGTTGTAGTTCTCTTACATGCATTGTGCACTCAAACAATGATGGATCTGGACCATCATTGTTTGGCATGGATACTCAATATGCTCAATTGTGAACACTGGTAGATTTTGGGGAAAATAGACTGACATTTGGGAGTTGTAGTTGCTGGGATTTATAGTTCACTTATGATCAAAGAGCATTCTGAACTCCACCAACGTTAAGATTTGGGCCAAACTTCCCATACAGAGCTCCCATGACCAACAGAAAATACTGGAAGGGTTTGGTGGGCATTGACTTTGAGTTTTGGGAGTTGTAGTTCACTTACATCCAGAGAGCATTGTGCACTCAAACAATGATGGATCTGGACCAAACTTGGCACGAATACTCAATATGCTCAAATGTGAACACTGGTAGATTTTGGAGGAAAATAGACTTTGACATTTGGGAGTTGTAGTTGCTGGGATTTATAGTTCACCTATCAAAGAGCATTCTGAACTCCAGTGATAGAATCAGGCCAAACTTCCCACACAGAACCTGCATGATCAATAGAAAATATTGTGAGTCGCCTTCGGGCTGAGAACAGCGGTATATAAGTAAAGTAAATAAATAAATAATAAATAAATAAAATACTGGAAGGGTTTGGTGGGCATTGACTTTGAGTTTTGGGAGTTGTAGTTCACTTACATCCAGAGAGCATTGTGCACTCAAACAATGATGGATCTGGACCAAACTTGGCACGAATACTCAATATGCCCAAATGTGAACACTGGTGGAGTTTAGGGGAAAATAGATCTTGATATTTGGGAGTTGTAGTTTCTGGGTTTTATAGTTCATCTATAATCAAAGAGCATTCTGAACCCCAGCAACGTTAAGAGTTGGGCGAAGCTTCCCACACAGAAACTCCCTGACCAACATAAAATACTGGGTTCCTGCAAGTTTTTTGGGCTGTATACCAGAAGCATTCACTCCTGAGGTTTCACCTGCATCTATGGCAGGCATCCTCAGAGGATGGCTTCCATAGATGCAGGCAAAACTTCAGGAGAGAATGCTTCTGGAATATGCCCATACAGCCCAAAAAACTTGCAGCAACACAGTGATTCCGGCCAAGTTTGGTCCAGATCCATCATTGTTTGAGTGCACAGTGTTCTCTGGATGTAAGTGAACTACAACTCCCAAAACTCAAGGTCAATGTCTACCAAATCCTTTCAGTATTTTCTCTTGGTCATGGGAGTTCTGTGTGCCAAGATTGGTTCAATTCATTGGTGGAGGTCAGAATGCGCTTTGATTGTAGGTGAACTATAAATCCTAGCAACTACAACTCCCAAACGACAAAATCAGCCCCCCTTCAATCTCTTCCAGTATTTTCTATTGGTCATGGGAGTCCTATGTGCCAAGTTTGGTTTGATGCCATCATTGGTAATGTTCAGAATGCTCTTTGATTGTAGGTGAACTATAAATCCCAGCAACTATAACTCCCAAATGATAAAATCAGCCCCCCTCCAATCCCTTCCAGTATTTTCTATTGGTCATGGGAGTCCTATGTGCCAAGTTTGGTTCAATGCCATCATTGGTAAAGTTCAGAATGTTATTTGATTGTAGGTAAACTATAACTCCCAGCAACTACAACTCCCAAATGTCAATGTCTCTTTTCTCCAAACTCCACCAGTGTTCACATTTGGGCATGTTGAGTATTTGTGCCAAGTTTGGTCTAGATCCATCATTGAGTCCACAGTGCTCTCTGGATATAGGTAAACTACAACTCTCAAACACAAGGTCAATGCCCACCAAACCCTTCCAGTATTTTCTATTGGTCATGGGAGTCCTATGTGCCAGGTTTGGTTCAATGCCATCGTTGATAAAGTTCAGAATGCTCTTTGGTTGTAGGTGAACTATAAATTCCAGCAACTACAACTCCCAAACGACAAAATCAATCCCTCCCCCAACTCCACCAGTATTCAAATGTTGATATATTGGGTATTTGTGCCAAATATGGTCCACTAAATGAATATACATCCTGCATATCGGATATTTACATTACAATTCATAGCAGGAGCAAAATTACAGTAATGGAGTAGTAATGAAAACAATATTATGATTGTAGGTCAACACAAACATTAAGATGTTCAAAAACACTGGTTTAGACGCAGCCACAGTGACATTCAATTTGCAAAGGAGGCGGATATTTAGATTTTGGATTTTTTTTCTCCAAAAGATTTGGGAGTTTCCAAGTTTTGAAATTTCCAGAAATTCGATCACTTACTGAAAATGAGATATTTCCCCATCCCCGGCACAGTTTCGGCCTTATTACCTGTTGTTTGCTTTGGTTGGCACTTAGTGCCACTTACCTGGGTTATAATGACCCAGCAGCAGCTGCTTCCGTGAAGCGGCCGCCTCAATCTTGTTGCTCTTCTGGCCTTCCTGTGCTAATTGGCAGATGGGCCGAGTGGCCCTCGGCTGCCGTAGCCTTTTACATTTTTTAATTAGGGATTTTAATGGAAGCGCAGGCTTTTCTCCAGCCTCTTGTCTGCTGCAGCGGAGGTGAATTAGCTCTTGAACCAGGATTGAGAGAGGGCTGTTTTTCTCCTTTCGCTCTAGTAAAAAGGAGTAATTGATTTGAATTGCTCCTTTCCGTCTTGCGAGAATGTGGTTGTTTCAGGGGCAGCTAATGACCTGAATTATCTCTTTTTATCTATCTATCTATCTATCTATCTATCTATCTATCTATCTATCTATCTATCTATCTATCTATCTATCTATCTATCTATCTTCCTATCTATCTTCCTATCTATCTTCCTATCTATCTATCTATCTATCTATCTATCTATCTATCTATCTATCTATCTATCTTCCTATCTATTTTCCTATCTATCTATCTTATCTATCTATCTATCTATCTATCTATCTATCTATCTATCTATCTAAACAAACAAACAAACAAACAAACAAAAAAATATAATTATAATATATTAGTAGTAGTATTATATTGTATTACATTATCTATATAAATAAAAATGTAATGTTCGTTTGTGGTATTCACAGAACTCAAAAACCACTGGACAAATTGACACTAAATTTGGACACAAGACACTTAACAACCCAATGTATGTCCTTCACTCAAAAAAAATATGATTTTATCATTTGGGAGTTGTAGTTGCTGGGATTTATAGCTCACCTACAATCAAAGAGCATTCTGAACCCCACCAACGATGGAACTGAACCAAACTTGGCACACAGTTCTCCCATGACCAATAGAAAATGCTGGAAGGGTTTGGTGAGCATTGACCTTAAGTTTGGGAGTTGTAGTTCACCTACATCCAGAGATCACTGTGGACTCAAAACAATGATGGATCTGGACCAAACTCTACACGAATACTCAATATGCCCAAATGTGAACACTGGTGGAGTTTAGGGAAAATAGAGTCTTGACATTCGGGAGTTGTAGTTGCTGGGATTTATAGTTCACCTACAATCAAAGAGCATTCTGAACCCAACCAATGATAGAATTGAACCAAACTTGGCACACAGTTCTCCCATGACCAACAGAAAATACTGGAAGGGTTTGGTGGGCAGGGTCCTTTGGTTTTGGAGTTGTAGTTCACCTACATCCAGAGATCACTGTGGACTCAAACAATGATGGATCTGGACCAAACTCTACAAGAATACTCAATATGCCCAAATGTGAATACTGGTGGAGTTTGGGGAAAATAGAGTCTTGACATTCGGGAGTTGTAGTTGCTGGGATTTGTAGTTCACCTACAATCACAGAGCATTCTGAACCCCGCCAACGGTAGAATTGGGCCAAACCTCCCACACAGAACCCCCATGTGGGCCACAGCAATGCATGGCAGGGGACAGCTAGTAGCTTTATAAACAAGTACTTTGGTATCCTTACAGATGTCCCGGTCCTCAAACACTCTCTGCTTCATTTGGAAAAATGCTGCACTCGCAGAGCTCAGGCAGTGTTGTATTTTGGTGTCAGTGTTGACTGTTGTGGAGTGGTGGCTGCCAAGGGAGCGGAAATGGTCAACATTTTCTAATGTTACACCATTAAGTTGTGTTTTTGGTATTGGAGAGGGGTTGGCTTGTGACTTTGAGCACTTTGGTTTTCTCGATGTTCAATGACAGGCTCAGCTTCTCGTATGCTTCTGCGAAGGTGTTTAGAGTGGCTTGTAGGTCTTCTTCTGAATGTGCACAGACGACGTTGTCATCAGCATATTGGGGCTCTATAACAGATGTTGTTGTAACCTTGGTTTTGGCTTTCAGTGTGCTGAGGGTAAATAGCTTGCCATACACACATACATACAAAGAGAGAGATGGATTTTTTTTTTCATAACCAAAGACAATTGTGTACCAGTCATACTGCATTTGGGGATGATAACTTCCACCACTTTTCAAGGAAGACATCTCTCTGCCTCTTGGAGTTTTGCCCTGACATCTTGCCTTTCCCAACCCAGGTGACCTATGGAGCTACGACTTCTACAGCGGCGAATTCATCGTGTCTCCTGAGCCGGACACGAGCGTCCACACGCTGGATCCCCAAAAGCACAAATACATCATTCTGGGCAGCGATGGGCTGTGGAACATGATCTCTCCCCAGGAAGCCATTTCCATGTGTCAGGACCATGAAGAGAAGAAGTATTTTATGGTGAGCCTGAGCTGAGTTGGAACGGGACCGAAAGCATGTGTTGATCTTGATATTTCTGTATACAGGTAGTCCTCAAGTTGTGAACAAGATAGTTCTGTTGGGTTGTTCTTAAGTTGAATTTGTTTGTAAGTCAGAACAAGTACATTTTAAATGTAACTCAAGTCAGAAATACCGTGTGTGTGTGTGCGTATTTATTTACGACATTTATATGCCGCCCTTCTCACCCTGAAGGGGACTCAGAGCAGCTTACAAGTAAAAAGTAAATACAATATATTATATTGTTATCATAGCACAATATTAATATTATATATTATATTGTACTTACTATAACTTTATCTGGTAATATTATTAGTAATATTACATTTAATATAAAATATATAATTATAATATTTTATTATTATTAGTAGTAGTATATTGTATTACATTATAATCTTACCTATATATATATATATATATATATATATACACATACACACACACACACACACACACACACACACACACATACATACATACAATATATTATATTATATTATTAGTGCAGGAGACAAGATGGAACTGCCTTCCTGGCCTCTCTTTTCACTCTGATCTCAGAGCAGCGGTTGGTGCTGGGGGGGGGGGGTGTCTCCCAACTGATGACACAGGAGGCAAGATGGAACTGCCTTCATGGCATACATATATATATACACACACACACACGCACGCACCAACCACTGCTTTGAGAGCAGAATGAAGAAAGGGGCTAGCAAGGCAGCTCCATCTTGTCTCCTGCACTGTGCTTATAATATAATGGATTTCCTTTCCCAAGCTGTAGATTTCTCTCACTTCCTGTTGCTTAACTACGAGTCGTTTGCAAGTCAGATGATTGTAAGTGAGGGGCTGCCTGTATAGCAGCATTTCTCAACCTGGGGGCCGCGACCCTTGGGGGGGTTGTGAGGGGATGTCAGAGGGGTCGCGAAAGACCATCAGAAAACACAGTAAATGGGAAGTTTGGCCCAATTCTATTATTGCTGGGGCTCAGAATGCTCTTTGATTGTAGGTGAACTATTTTTTTTTTTGTCGTGTCAGGAGCGACCTGCGAAACTGCAAGTCGCTTCTGGTGTGATATATATATATAGGTTAACTATAAACCCCAGCAACTCCCAAATGTCAAGGTCTGATTTCCCCAAACTCCACCAGTGTTCACATTTGGGCATATTGAGTATTCATGCCAAGTTTGGTCCAGAACCATCATTGTTTGAGACCACAGTGTTCTCTGGATGTAGGTAAACTACAACTCCAAAACTCAAGGTCAGTGCCCACCAAACCCTTCCTGTATTTTCTCTTGGTCATGGGAGTTCTGTGTGCCAAGTTTGGTTCAATTCCATCATTGGTGGAGTTCAGAATGCTCTTTGATTGTAGGTGAACTATAAATCCCAGTTACTACAACTCCTGAATGACAAAATCAATCCCTCACAATCCCACCAATATTCAGATTTGGACGTATTGGGTATTTGTGCCAAATTTGGTCCAGTGAATGAAAATACATCCTGCATATCAGGTATTTACATGACGATTCACAACAGTAGCACAATTACAGTTGTGAAATGGCACCAAAAATATTGTTATGGTTGAGAGAGTTGACTTTGTCTTCCTCTGAGGCTGAAAGAGTGGGGCTTGGTTGGGGGTCACCACCACATGAGGAACTGCATTAATGGGTCACGGCATTAGGAAGGTTGAGTAACACTGCTGTATAGGGTGGTGAATTAAGACTATGTGTAGGCTTTCTTTAAGCTTCCACTGTTCGTCATGGAGTGTTGGCATATACAGGATGTTAACTGTCCTCCTCTTTCCCCCTCCTTACCAAAGGGAGAGCACCAACAGTCTTTGGCCAAAATGCTGGTGAACCGAGCCCTGGGCCGGTGGAGGCAGCGCATGCTTCGGGCGGACAACACCAGCGCCATCGTGATCAGCATGTCTTCGGGGCGGAGCTGCTGCACAGACCTGGAAAGCGAGGAGAAGCTGTGCTTCAACTTGGCAGAGGGCCCTTCCTACAGCAGCCTCGAAATGTGGACTTCGTCGCAGTGCTCCACTCTGCCAGTCAAGGTAAGAGAAGCAAGTGGAAATGAGTATCTGTGTTGCATTGAAGTGTATCCATGTCAAAAGAGAACCTGGCAAAATGGCACTACCTAAAAGAATCCCACCCCTTGGGTGTCTGTGGAGGAGAACAGACAACTCCGCATCTGTATGCTTGTCCACTATGCCCTGCCTCATGTACGGACAACTCCGCATCTGTATGTTTGCCCACTATACCCTGCCTCATGTACACACAACTCTGCATCTGTATGCTTGTCCACTATGCCCTGCCTCATGTACACACAACTCTGCATCTGTATGTTTGCCCTCTATACCCTGCCTCATGTACAGACAACTCCGCACCTGTATGCTTGTCCACTATGCCCTGCCTCATGTACAGACAACTCCGCACCTGTATGCTTGTCCACTATGCCCTGCCTCATGTACGGACAACTCCGCACCTGTATGCTTGTCCACTATGCCTTGCCTCATGTACGGACAACTCTGCATCTGCATGCTTGTCCACTGTGCCCTGCCTCATGTACACACAACTCTGCATCTGTATGCTTGTCCACTATGCCCTGCCTCATGTACACACAACTCTGCATCTGTATGCTTGTCCACTATGCCCTGCCTCATGTACAGCAAACTCTGCATCTGTATGTTTGCCCTCTATACCCTGCCTCATGTACAGACAACTCTGCATCTGTATGCTTGTCCACTATGCCCTGCCTCATGTACACACAACTCTGCATCTGTATGCTTGTCCACTATACCCTGCCTCATGTACACACAACTCTGCATCTGTATGCTTGTCCACTATGCCCTGCCTCATGTACAGCAAACTCTGCATCTGTATGTTTGCCCTCTATACCCTGCCTCATGTACAGACAACTCTGCATCTGTATGCTTGTCCACTATGCCCTGCCTCATGTACAGACAACTCCGCGTCTGTATGCTTGTCCACTATGCCCTGCCTCATGTACAGACAACCATCTTTATTAATGACTTAGATGAAAGGTTAGAGGGCACCAAATTGGGAGGGATAGCCAATACTCCAAAGGACAGGAGCAGAATTCCAAACGATCTTAACAGGTTAGACAGATGATGGGCCAAAACTAACAAAATGAAGTTCAACAGGGACAAATGCAAGATACTCCACTTAGGCAGAAAAAATGAAATGCAAAGAGACAGAATGGGGGACGCCTGGCCCGAGAGCAGGACATGTGAAAAAGATCTTGGGGTCCTCGTGGGGAGGAAGTTAAACATGAGCCAACAATGTGATGTGGCGGCAAAAAAAGCCAATGGGATTTTGTCCTGCATCAATAGGAGCCTAGTGTCTAGATCCAGGGAAGTCATGCTCCCCATGCTCTATTCTGCCTTGGTTAGACCACACCTGAAATATTGTGTCCAATTCTGGGCACCACAATTGAAGGGAGATGTTGACAGGCTGGAATGTGTCCAGAGGAGGGTGACTAAAATGATCAAGGGTCTGGAGAACAAGCCCTATGAGGAGTGGCTTAAGGAGCTGGGCATGTTTAGCCTGGAGAAGAGAAGGCTGCAAGGAGATATGATAGCCATGTATAAATATGTGAGAGGAAGTCCTAGGGAGGAGGGAGCAAACTTGTTTTCTGATGCCTTGGAGACTAGTACGCAATGGAACAATGGCTTCAAAATACAAGAAAGGAGATTTTATGTGAACGTCAGGTAGAACTTCCTGACTGTGAGAGCTGTTCAGCAGTGGAACTCTCTTCCCCGGAGTGTGGTGGAGGCTCCTTCTTTGGAAGCTTTTAAACAGAGGCTGGACGGCCATCTGTCGGGGGTGCTTTGAATGCAATTTTCCTGCTTCTTGGCAGAATGGGGTTGGACTGGGTGGCCCACGAGGTCTCTTCCAACTCTTGATTCTATGAACTAGGTTTCCATAACACAAGCAAACAAATACATAGTAGCAACAGCCTTCACACTGGAGCTTTCTCACACTGAGGTTTACCTCATATTCCTCAGACGACACCAGCTTTGGCCCACTAACTCTAACACTGTGGTTCTCAACCTTTCTAACAGTGACTCCTAAATATGGTTCCTCATGTTGTGGTGACCCCCAACCATAAAATTTTCGTTGCTCCTTTATAATCGTAACTTTGCTACTGTTATGAATTGTAACGTAAATATCTGATATGCAGGATGTGTTGTTTGGGGGAGTATGGAAAACAGATGATGGGATTTGCAGTACCTACAACCGATTCAGCTCTGACTTCCACAGACCACGGAGACCTCCACACAGAACTCCCATGGCAAACAAAAAATACTGGAGGGGTTTGGGAGGAACTGACAGTGATTTAGAGGAGATGTAGTTCCCCTACATCTGAATAGCATTGTGAACCCAAACAACTATGGATCTGGACCAAACATGGCACGAATACTCAATATGCCCAAATTTGAACACTGGTGGAGTTTGGGGAAAATAGACCCTGGCATTTGGGAGTTGCAGTTGCTTTGATGTATAGTTACCATGCCATTAAAGAGCATTTTGAACTTCACCAACAACTGAATTGAACTAAACTTGGCATACAGAATTCCCATGACCAAAAGAAAATGTTGCAGAGGTTTGGGGCCAAAGGAGGCAGCCTCGCGACCCTCCGAAATAGCCAAATGACCCCCCTGGGGGTCGCGACCCCCAGGTTGAGAACCACTGCTCTAACCGGCTTCGGCCTACTCACTCTCTCCTCAAGACGACACTAGCATTTTCCTGTTTCTTGGAACTTGATGGCCCTCGAGGTCTCTTCCAACTCTAGGATTCTATGAACTAGGTTTCCATAACACAAACAAACAAATGCATAGTAGCTTTACATGCAGCAGCTGTCACACTGGAGCTTTCTCACACGAGGCTTCTCTCACACTGAGGTTTACCTCACACTCCTCAGGACGACACCAGCTTTGGCCCACTGACTCTTACAGGCTTCGACCTGCTCACTCTCTCCTCAAGACGACACTAGCTTTTTCCTGCTTCTTGGCAGAATGGGGTTGGACTGGATGGCCCATGAGGTCTCTTCCAACTCTTTGATTCTATGAACTAAGTTTCCATAACATGATTCTATAATTCTGTGCACCTTGGAGTATTGGGTGGAGATGAGCCCTTCTTGCGCCATGTCCCACAGCATCCAAGGTTCAAAAGAAGACAACTTCTCTCCAGGTCTCAAAGGGAATTGTGAGCTCCATAATGGTTGCCTTCTTCTAATCTTCGTCCAGGAGGGCTGTTTTGGTCTCCTCAGAAGTCACCAGATGTGGGGAAGAGGGGGCTTGGTGAGCGCTGGGTGTTGCAGTCCATTTGATCTCCTTGAGTAACGCAGTGCTCTCTGTCCTCAACAGAGAACCTGGCTGTGTAGAAGGAGAGGCCAGAGGGGACGAGGCAAGACCAGGGGCAGATGGAGGTGGGGCCTGGGATCGGTCAGAGGTGCGATCCAGAGGCAGGACCCAGGACTTTGCTTCAGAGGAGAATAAATGTCATAGTAGCAACACAGCTTGAGTTCCTTTGTGCATTTTTTGGGTGCGGATGCTTTGGGTGGATGGGGAGGGGAAGATGGATGAATTGAGAGGTGGACATGGCTGAGGTGTACACAAAAGAATGAAGGTTGCTGAGAAGGTGGGAGAAGATGGGCATCTCTGGATCTCCCAATTGGGGGAATTGGGTGCTTGGTCCTATGGAAACGAAGGGCTTTGGGGTCAAGAATAATAACATGGAGTTGCATTGAATCACCTAGAAAATGCCAGTAGTTTTTGGTACTTTGGAGTATGGAGTAGACAATATGGGGTGTCATGGAAGTACAAAGCACTTCCCATACCTTGGGGATGTAACTTGGGATGTAACTAGAGTGTGGACTACCGTGGCCAAGTCTGACTTGAGTCTGCTCACTCTCTCCTCAAGATGACAGTCAGACTTGGTCACAGTAGTCCACATTCTAGTTACATCCCAGATAGACTACTGCAACGCGCTCTACGTAGGGCTACCTTTGAAGACTGTTTGTATGGGGGGGGGTAGATTGCTCACCACAGCACACAGGGAGCATATAGCCCCCTCCCTCCTGACCTTCCGCAAGAGAATTAAAACGTGGTTTTGTGACCAAGCCTTTAGAGAACTTGCGCAATAGAATTGGAACAATTTGCAATGACCATTGGAATGGCCCAGATTACACTCATGGATTATGTGTTTAACTCTGGATGTATTGTTTTGAAATGTTTTAATTGTTTTTAATGTACTTTTGAATTCCATTTTAACACTTATTTAAGTGTACATTGTGTTTTAGGGCATCAAACTATTCCCTGCAAGTAAAACCACCTTGAGTCCCCCCTGGGGTGAGAAAGCGGGGTAGAAATGTCGTAAATAAATAATAATAAATAATAGGTTGTTGGAGGGACAATAAATGAAACCACTGATACTGGTTTTATTTATTTATTTACGACATTTATATGCCACCCCGTCTCACCCCGAAGGGGACTCAGAGCGGCTTACAAGATATATATACACACAATATATTATATTATTAACATAGTCCAATATCAGTATTATATATTACTGTATTGTACTATACCATTATCTTATAATATTATTAGTAATATGATATGTAATATAAAATATATAATTACAATATCATATTATTAGTTCCATGGATTCAGGGTCTAAAAGAGTACTGTTTACAAACTTTATAAATAGCAGGTCAAAAACCACAGGAATGGCGCTCAGAAACCACCAACTAGGTTTTCAATAAGTCTAGGAAATGGAAACGTCATTGCGCTCGGCAGGGGGTTCCTCACCACCGAAACCAAATTTAGTAAATACCTCTAGGATATTCTAGTTCTCAGGGGTTCTGGTCCTAAGCATTAAAGGATAGAACCAAAACTTATGGATCAGGTCTGGAAACCCACTGTAGATCAGTTTGACTGCATTGTGGTGGCGCCATGTCCTCCTTATACTCAAAACGTCTGTCAAGAGCCTATCCTCCCTTCTTTTAAAGGCTAGCAGAAGGTATTTTATTTCCCTCACATGAATCATAAGGTAACTTTAAATATAATAGATTGATTGGATTCAATGTACACTTATAATAATAATAATAATAATAATAATAAATTATTTATTTATTTATTTATATAAATTTATATATAAATTTATATATAAATATATAAATATATATATATAAATTTATTTATATAAATAAATAATTATTATTATTATTTTTATTTTCTGAACAAGAAAAAATCCTTTCATTCCTCTGAAGGTAATTGTGCAACAAACTTGAGCATCTAATCACTTTATAAAGGGTAGAAAACAAGTACAGTGGTCCCTCGCTACTTTGCAATTCGTTTATCGCAGACCCGCTGTTTTCCGGGTTTTTCTTAAAGAATTTAAGCAGCAAGGGAACACTGAGTGGAAGATAGAGAGAGGCACCTTGTTGCCGCCTGGGCCTCTTGCCCTCCGGGGTGAGTCTTCTTCTCTTCTCGCCCTCTTTACCTTCCTCTTCCTCCTCCTCGTTGCCGCTTGGGCCCCACAATTGAGGAAGCAGCGGAGGCATCACAGGGCCCTGCTACTAAGGAGGCTGACCAAGTCCTGAACCAGTCTTTGGCCGCTGTAACGGACTGGATGAGAGTGAACAAATTGAAACTAAATCCAGACAAGACAGAGGTCCTCCTGGTCAGTTGTAAGGCCGAACAGGGCATAGGGTTACAGCCTGTGCTTGACGGGGTTACACTCTCCCTGAAGACGCAGGTTTGCACCTTGGGAGTGATCCTGGACCCATCGCTGAGCCTGGAACCCCAGGTCTCGGCGGTGGCCAGGGGAGCTTTTGCACAGTTAAAGCTTGTGCGCCAGCTCCGCCCTTGGGAAGTCCGACTTGGCCACGGTGGTCCATGATCTGGTTACATCCCATATAGACTGCTGCAACACTCTCTATGTGGGGCTGCCTCTGAAGACTGCCCGGAAGCTGCAATTAGTCCAACGCTTGGCAGCCAGGTTGCTCATGGAAGTGGGGTACAGGGAGCGCACAACTCCCTTGTTGCACCAGCTCCACTGGCTGCCAATTAGCTTCCGAGCACAATTCAAGCCTACAAAACCCTATATGGTCCCGGCCTAGTTTTCCTGTCCAAACATATTCTCCCCTATTTTTTATTTTTATTTTTTGTCATGTCAGGAGTTGTTCCTGTTGTGAGAGAACTGGCCGTCTGCAAGGACGTTGCCCAGGGGACGCCCGGATGATTTTTGATGTTTTTATCATCCTTGTGGGAGGCTTCTCTCATGTCCCCGCATGAGGAGCTGGAGCTGATAGAGGGAGCTCATCCGCCTCTCCCCGGATTCGAACCTGCGACCTGTCGGTCTTCAATTCTGCCGGCACAGGGCTTTAACCCACTGTGCCACCGGGGGCTCCATTCTCCCCTACGAACCATCAAGATCTTCTGGAGGGGCCCTGCTCTTGGTCCCACCACCCTCGCAGTTGCGTCTGGTGGGAACGAGAAACAGGGCCTTCTCTGTGGTGGCCCCACGGCTATGGAAATTTATCCCGAATGAAATTAGATCTGCCCCCTCCCTCCTGACCTTTAGGAAGCTAGTGAAATCATGGCTATGGAACGAGGCATTCCCAGAATTATGACTGAGACCAAAGTTATTGACCACAAGATGCAGACTTCCTTGTCGCCACCTGGGCCTTTTGCCACCGCTTTGGGCCCCGTGATTGAGGAGGTGGCGGAGGTGTCGTGGAGTCAAAGCGGTGTCAAGAAGCTCAGGTGGCGACGAGGAGGAGGAAGAGGAAGGTAAAGAGAGCGAGGAGGAAAGCGGAGGGGGCATCCCTACTTTACGGAATTTCACTTATTGTGGGTGATCCTGGAACGTAACACCCGCGATAAGTGAGGGACCAGGCTCCACCAGCGTTCACATTTGGGCATATTGAGTATTCTTGTAGAGTTTGGTCCAGATCCATCATTGTTTGAGTCCACAATGATCTTTGGATGTAGGTGAACTACAACTCCAAAACCAAAGGACACTGCCCACTAAACCCTTCCAGTATTTTCTGTTGGTCATGGGACAACTGTGCGCCAAGTTTGGTTCACTTCCATCATTGCTAAGGTTCAGAATGCTTTTTGATTGTGGGTGTACTATAAATCCCAGTAACTACAACTCCCAAATGACAAAATCGTTTTTTTGAGTGAAGGACATACATTGTATTGGTAGGTGTCCTGTGTCCAAATTTGGTGCCAATTCCCCCAGTGGTTTTGAGTTCTGTTAATCCCACAAACGAACATTACATTTTTATTTATATAGATTATTAGTGATATTACACATAATATAAGTATATGATAATATATTATTATTAGTAGTAGTAGTATTGGTAGTGTATTGCGTTACATTATAATATTATAAATATTTGAGTTCCGTTAATCCCACAAACGAACATTACATTTTCATTTATATAATAATTAGTAATATTACACGTAATAAAAATATATAATAATATATTAGTAGTAGTATTAGTAGTATATTGCATTACATTATAATATTATAAATATTTGAGATCTGTTAATCCCACAAACGAACATTACATTTTTATTTATATAGATTATTAGTAATTTTACACGTAATATAAATATATAATAATAATAATAATATATTATTAGTAGTATTAATATTATATAGCATTACATTATAATATTATAAATATTCTTTTCTTCTTGTTCTCTGCCTTGTCCGGAAAGGGTTGATTTTCTTATCTCTTCTTTCCAATCCCCAGGCTGTAGAAGAGGATCTGTTGCCGCGCCTGAGTTCCCCCGAGACTGTCCCTTTACTCCCACAGAGCAGCACTGTATTGAGCAATGGCTCTGAACCCCCGTCTGAGGATGTCGCCAAAGGCAGCTTGACGTCGCCGGCACCGTCTCCGAAGGATGCAGCACCGCAGGAGGCGACCCCCAGCAAGGCCCTGGGGCTGAGGGTACAGAAGTCCTGTCGCGGGAGCTCGCCGAGCGCCCTCTCTCCGCCCAATTCAGGGAGGGCGGACCCAGACCCCAAGGCCTTCAAGGCATCTCCAAACGACGGCTCAAAGGCCCACGAGTCGGAGCACGCGCCGACGGCCGCAAACTTCAAACGGACTTTGGAAGAATCCAATTCGGGGCCGGTGATCAAGAAGCCAAGGTGGGGTCCAGCCAGAAACGCAGGGGCCCAGACTGAAAGCCTATCTGCGCCACCGCAGCACAAAACCCCCAACAAGCTGGCCATGCGCCGCAGCCTCCGGAGACAGAAGAAACTAGGCAAGCCATTGTTTCCGCAGCCCAGGAAAGCCTTGTGTGTGTGCTGAAGGATACCCCTGGGGCTTACTTGGTGCGGACCCTTTGGACACTGCGACAGGGATTTCTTACTGCCCACCTTTTTATTTTTTTAATGTAGAAACCTTGGTATACAGATAGCTTTATCCCGACCTTGTACTCTCACTTGTAATATAACTGTGAATTTTTGTAGGCGTTCGTTAGGATTGTAAAAAGGAACAAGCGTGTAAATGTATATTCCTTCATACAAATGTAGTGTCCCCACTGAACCTTCATTAATTGTGACAACAGGGCTAAAAAACAAAACAAAACACATTTTTATTGGGACAGTGCATTTGTGTGTGTGTGTGTGTGATGAGAAAAAGGTGGCTGCTTGAGTACAAAAGGGCAAGAGGCCATTATAAACGATAATATAATCCAGGCATCCTCAAACTGCAGCCCTCCAGCTGTTTGGGCCTTCAACTCCCAGAATTCCTGACAATTGAACGAGCTTATTAGGATTTCTGGGAGTAGGAGGGTCGCAGTTTGAGGATGCCCGTTTTATATAAAAACCATAGGAACGTTTTTCATGGATATACTATAGTCATAGAGCATTCAATGTACAAACAAAGCTTGTCGAAATTCAAAATATGCTACACAATTACAGTGTTACCATGCTAATTCGCAGTTCGCTTTCGGCAGATTTGCTGTTTTGCGGGTTTTGAAAATATTAATATAAAATATTAATATAAAATATTTACATCCAGTGGAGGCCAGGGACCCCGGAAGTGTGGCAGCCTGAGGCACGGCAGAGAAGGCCTGCCTCCCTGGCCTCCACAGAACCCGGAAATCCGGTGGCATGAGGTGCGGCAGGGAAGGCCTGCCTCCCTGGCCGCCATAGACTCCGGAAGTGCGGTGGCCTGAGGTGCAGCGGGAAGGCCTGCCTCCCTGGACTCCACATACCCCGGAAGTCCAGTGGCCTGAGGAGCGGCGGGAAGGCCTGCCTCCCTGGCCTCCACAGACCCCGGATGTGCGGTGGCCTGAGGAGCGGCAGGGAAGGCCTGCCTCCCTGGCCTCCACAGACCCTGGAAGTGCGGTGGCCTGAGGAGCGGCAGGGAAGGCCTGCCTCCCTGGCCTCCACAGACCCTGGAAGTGCGGTGGCCTGAGGTGCGAGGGGGAAGGCCTGCCTCCCTGGACTCCACAGACCCTGGAAGTGCGGTGGCCTGAGGAGAGGCAGGGAAGGCCTGCCTCCCTGGCCTCCACAGACCCTGGAAGTGCGGTGGCCTGAGGAGCGGCAGGGAAGGCCTGCCTCCCTGGCCTCCACAGACCCTGGAAGTGCGGTGGCCTGAGGAGCGGCAGGGAAGGCCTGCCTCCCTGGCCTCCACAGACCCTGGAAGTGCGGTGGCCTGAGGAGCGGCAGGGAAGGCCTGCCTCCCTGGCCTCCACAGACCCTGGAAGTGCGGTGGTCTGAGGTGCGAGGGGGAAGGCCTGCCTCCCTGGCCTCCACAGACCCTGGAAGTGCGGTGGCCTGAGCAGCGGCAGGGAAGGCCTGCCTCCCTGGCCTCCACAGACCCTGGAAGTGCGGTGGTCTGAGGTGCGAGGGGGAAGGCCTGCCTCCCAGACATCCACAGACCCCCCTGCATGGCTCCGGAGGCTCTGCAGAGGCCAGGGAGGCAGGCAGGCGCCCTTGGGATGGGCCGGGAGGCAGGTAAGGAAGTGCAGGTAAGGAAATAATATATCAGTTCTTGTGGGTTTTTTCGGGCTATATGGCCATGTTCTAGAGGCATTTCTCCTGACGTTTCGCCTGCATCTATGGCAAGTATCCTCAGAGGTCTGAGGATGCTTGCCAAAGATGCAGGCGAAACGTCAGGGGAAATGCCTCTAGAACATGGCCATATAGCCCGAAAAAACCCACAAGAACTGAGTGATTCCGGCCATGAAAGCCTTCGACGAAATAATATATATTTATTTATTATTCATTTATTTACCACACTTTCATTCTGCCCTTTTCAGCCCTAAGGCGACTCAGGGTGGCATACAGACTGGTGACATTAGATGCCGAACACAGATAAATAATCATATAAAACGAATTAAATCACATAATAAAATTCATAATAAAACAGTTTAAAAATCAGTGACTTCCGGGTTAAAATCCTTGTCCATTTGCATCGTTAAGCAGTATAAATATTAAAATTAATATGGGGTCCCAACTTCGTGGATTTTCACTTATCGGGGTTGGTGTGGAACGGAACCCCCGCCATAAGTGAGGGAACGCTGTATTCAAAATACAAGTATCTTAACACAAAATCTTCCTTACATAGCAAAGGCAAATGATTCCTGAAGCAGAATCCAAAGAAATATGATCAATGTATTACAAACAAACATACTCATAGAAGGCATTTCTCTTATATTATTTATAATATTATAAATTTATAATATTATAATGTAATGCAATATAATACTACTAATAATATGATATTATATATTTATATTACATGTAATATTACTAATATTACAGTATAATGGGATAGTACAATATAGTAATATTTAATACTGATATTGCACTATGTTAATAATATAATATATTTGTGTGTATATAATATATATATATATATATATATATATATGTAGGCCTGGGCAATCCATGGTTCTAAAGTACTTACAAAACTAAAGTTCTGGTGGTGAAAATTTCAGAACTCTAACAAAACTTTCAAAATTTAATTATTATTCCATTATTGGCGATGTTTACGAGAGAACCAATTAGGAACTGCCATTTATAATGAAATTTTGAGAGTTTTGTTAGAGTTTTGAAATTTTCACCACCAGAACTTTAGTTTTGTAAGTACTTTAGAACCATGCATTGCCCAGGGCTAGCTATATATATCTCACAACCTCTGAGGATGCTTACCATAGATGCAGGTGAAACGTCAGGAGAGAATGCTTCTAGGAAATGGCCATATGGCCCAAAAAACCTACAACAACCCATGAAAAACATTCTTAATGGTTTATATTATTGGATTATATGATTGTTTATAGAGGCCTCTTGCCCTTGTACTTTGGGGAATCCTTTCTCTGTATTGCTTGAGTACAAAAGTCATGGATTGGCATACAATTCCATGTGATGACCTCACAACTTTTAAAGAAAAGTAAATTATTAAACAGAATGGGAGATAATGTATTTTCGTAGTACTTAATACGGTTCTGTTTGGAGTGTGGCCCTGTTAGAGTCTATAATCCTAAGTCTATTTTCTTTCTTAACTTTTAGATTTCTGTACTCAGAAAGGAAAACGTACACCGAAGAGATGTTGAGTCTCCTTCGCTCAGCAAAATGCTTGTTTCTGTATTTTTAATTCAGATCCTATGCAGTAATTATGATTGCATTTTTTTATTGGTTGAAGGACCAATACTTTAGCTACAGAAATCCCTCTATCAAGTCTGGGGAGATTTTTTTTAAAATAGTGATATGTTTAGAAATGCTCCACAGTCCAGCAAAAGATGATGCTCTGAATCCCTTACTCGGGGTCCTCCCATCGCTTCAGTCTCCCTGTTGTGTTGTATGAGGACGATGGAGGTTCTGGTCCACCATCTGGAGGACGCCAAGCTAAGAAAGGCAGCTGTTGATGTGACTCTTTCCATCATGGGTTTTGGGGAATATTTTATAGTTTTCCTTACATATGTGGATTATGTATTCTTATCATAAAATAAAGTACGCAAAAAGTTGTGGGGTGCCTTTCTCTGTCTTTTGTCAGCAAAATGAAATGCAGAAGTAAGACCTTCTGTCCCAACTGATAGCATTTTATTTATTGTATCAGGACCAAACAAATGGTAGAGTTATAATGTATTTAAAAAACACATAGAAAATTGGCAATTATATTAAATGTCCTTTGATGAGTAGCTGGCCATTTGGCTGCCTCTGGTGTTGCTACAAGGAGGTCCTCCATTGCGCATTGTGGTAGGGCTCAGACTGTAATATAAAATATATAGTTATATTATATTATTATTATATTGCATTACATTATAGTATTATCCATATTATATGTGTATACAATATATTATGAGCACAGTACAATATTAGTATTATACATTACTGTATTGTACTATATCACTATACTGTAATACGATTAGTAATATTACATATAATATAAATATATAATTATATTGTATTATTGTTAGTATTATATTGTATTATATTATAATACTATCCACATGATATGTGTATACAATATATTATTAGCATTGCACAACATTAGTATATTACTATATTGTATTATACTACTATGCTGTATTATTAGCAATATTACATATATAAAATTTATAATTATTATATTTTATTATTATATTGTATACATTGTAATATCAATATTACATGTGTATACAATATATTATTAGCACAGCACAATATTACTATATTGTACTATACCACAATAGTGTAATATTAGTATATAATCATTATATTGTATTTTTATTAGTATTATATTGTATTACATTCTAGTATTATCAATATTACATGTGTATACAATATATTATTAGCACAGCACAATATTACTATATTTTACTCTACCACAATAGTGTGATATTATTAGTATATAATCATTATATTGTATTATTATATTTTATTACATTGTAATATCAATATTACATGTGTATACAATATTATTAGAACACAATATTACTATATTGTACTCTACCAAAATAGTGTAATATTATCAGTAATAATGTAATTATTGTATTATTATTGGTATTGTATTACATAATATTATCAAGTATATGTGTATACAACACATTATTAGCATTGCACAATATTAGTATACTACTATATTGTATTATACTACTATGCTGTAATACTATTATTATAGTAATAATACAATATAATTATGTATTTTATATTATATGTAATATAATATAAAATACATAATTATATTGTATTATTATCACTATAATAATAGTTTTACAGTTATATGTAATATAATATAAAATACATAATTATATAATTTATATTATATGTAATATAAAATACATAATTATATTGTATTATTATTACTATAATAATAGTATTACAGTTATATGTAATATACTATAAAATACATAATTATAATTTATATTATATGTAATATAATATAAAATACATAATTATATAATTTATATTATATGTAATATAAAATACATAATTATATTGTATTATTATTACTATAATAATAGTTTTACAGTTATATTATATGTAATATAATATAAAATTCATAATTATATTGTATTATTATTACTATAATAATAGGATTACAGTTATATTATATGTAATATATAAAATGCATAATTATATTGTATTATTATTACTATAATAATAGTTTTACAGTTATATTATATGTAATATAATATAAAATACATAATTATATTGTATTATTATTACTATAATAATAGTATTACAGTTATATTATATGTAATATAATATAAAATACATAATTATATAATGTATATTATATGTAATATAAAATACATAATTATATTGTATTATTATTACTATAATAATAGTTTTACAGTTATATGTAATATAATATAAAATTCATAATTATATTGTATTATTATTACTATAATAATAGGATTACAGTTATATTATATTACATATAATATAAAATGCATAATTATATTGTATTATTATTACTATAATAATAGTTTTACAGTTATATTATATGTAATATAATATAAAATACATAATTATATTGTATTATTATTACTGTAATAGTAGTATTACAGTTATATTATATGTAATATATTATAAAATACATAATTATATAATTTATATTATATGTAATATAAAATACATAATTATATTGTATTATTATTAGTATTCGATTGTATTCCATTACAATATTATTATAATGTCCTCCAGGTTTTGGAGTGCATCAACAGGCCAGACAAGGGGGGCGGGGAGGAGGGGTCGCAGTGGTCTTCCGGCAATCCATCGCCGTGACCAGATGCGTTGTCCCGCAAGCTTCTGGGTTTGAGTGCGTCCACTTGAAGGTGGGGAGCCGTGACAGTGTGGGGTTCCTGCTGGTGTATCGCCCACCCCGAGATCCGGCAGCTTCCCTGTCTGAGTTAGCGGAAGTGGTCTCTAATTCGGCCTTGGTCTCCCAGCGCCTGGTGGTGCTGGGAGACTTTAACATCCACGCCGAGACCACTTTATCTGGCGCAGCTCAGGACTTTATGGCCACCATGACGGCCATAGGACTGTCACAGATAATATCCGGCCCCACGCATCAAGCTGGGCACACTCTCGACCTTGTCTTTGTGGCGGACGATGAATTGATCAGAGTGGAAGATCAAAACATCCTTCCAGTGTCATGGTCTGACCATCATCTGATCACATTTAGACTTACTGCGACCCTAAACCTCCGCAGGGGTGGAGGACAAATTAAGATGGTCCGCCCTAGGAGACTGATGGATCCGGACGGATTCCTGAGGAATCTTAGGGTACTTCCTGCCTTGGAGCCTGGCGATTCTATCGACGCCTTGGTAACTCTCTATAACGGGGAGATGGCCAGGGCGTTAGATACGATCGCACCCGAACGCCCCATCTCGTTGCGTCGTGACAGGCCATCTCCTTGGTTCACCGAGGAGCTGGCTGTGATGAAGCATACGAGAAGGGGGCTAGAGCGCAAATGGAGGAAATCTCGAGTTGTATCTGATCGAACACGGGCTAGAGCCTCTCTTAAGGCATACTCCGTGGCCATACGGGCGGCCAGGAAGTCATTCACGACCGCTCGTATAGCATCTGCAGCAAATAGATCATCGGAGCTGTTTCGGGTCGTGGGAGAACTCCTCCACCCACCTGCGGTGGAGGAGGTCCCTGACGACCCCGCAGCTCGGTGCCGCGATTTCGCACACCACTTCGCAGATAAAGTCGCCCAGATACGCCTCGAGCTCGACTCCAATTCCATCGCAGTGCCAGAAGAGGTGACGGAGGCACCTGCTTGTCCAGTTTTATGGGATTCTTTTAGGCTTGTTCTCCCTGAAACAGTGGAGGAGATTCTTGGGGCTGTGAGAGCGACCACCTCATCTCTAGACCCATGCCCATCTTGGCTCATTAAATCAGCCAGAGGGGGGTTGCTTGATTGGTTTGTACTGATTGTCAACGCATCGCTGGAGCAAGGCATTTTTCCATCCAATTTGAAGCAGGCCGTGGTTCGTCCACTTATCAAAAAAGCTTCCCTTGACTCCACGGTGCTAAATAACTACAGGCCGATCTCCAACCTCCCCTTTTTGGGTAAGGTGCTGGAGAGGGTGGTCGCCTCTCAGCTTCAGGGTTTCCTGGACGATACCAACTACCTAGATCAGTCACAGTCTGGTTTCAGGCCTGGTCATGGCACCGAGACAGCCTTGGTCGCCTTGGTGGATGACCTCCGCAGAGAGCTGGACAGGGGGAGTGTGACCCTGCTGGTTCTCTTGGACATCTCAGCGGCTTTCGATACCATCGATCATGGTATCCTTCTGGGTCGTCTCTCCGGGATGGGCCTTGGGGGCACGGTTCTGTCGTGGCTCCAGTCCTTCCTGGAGGGACGAACTCAGATGGTGAAGCTGGGAGACGCCTGCTCTGACCCCTGGCCTTTGACCTGTGGGGTCCCGCAAGGCTCTATTCTGTCGCCCATGCTCTTCAACATCTACATGAAACCGCTGGGAGAGGTCATCCGGAGTTTTGGAGTTGGGTGCCATCTCTACGCGGATGACACACAACTCTACTACTCCTTTCCACCTAACTCCAAGGAGGCTTCTCGGGTCCTAGACGAGTGCCTGGCCGCTGTGTCGATCTGGATGAGGAAGAACAAGCTGAAGATCAATCCCGATAAGACAGAGGTCCTCCTGGTCGATCGCAAACCAGATCGGGGTATAGGGTGGTCACCTGTGTTGGACGGGGTTACACTCCCCCTGAAGCCACAGGTCCGCAGTTTGGGTGTCCTCCTGGATTCTTCGCTTACACTTGAGGCCCAGGTGTTGGCGGTATCCGGGAGGGCCTTTGCACAACTGAGACTTGTGCGCCAGCTGCGACCGTACCTCGTGAAGGCGGATCTGGCCGGGGTGGTCCACGCCTTGGTCACCTCTAGAATGGATTACTGCAATGCGCTCTACGTGGGGCTGCCCTTGAAGACGGCTCGGAAACTACAATTGGTCCAGCGGGCAGCAGCCAGGATGCTAACTGGAGCTCATTATCAAGAGAGGTCAACCCTCTTGTTCAAGGAGCTCCACTGGCTGCCATTTATTTTCCGAGCCCAATTCAAGGTGCAGGTGCTCACCTACAAAGCCCTGAACGGTTTGGGACCACCCTACCTGCGGGACCGCATCTCCATCTACGAACCCACACGCTCGCTCCGGTCATCTGGGGAGGCCCTGCTCGTGATCCCACCCACGTCGCAAGCGCGCTTGGTGGGGACACGTGACAGGGCCTTCTCTGTGGCGGCCCCCCGACTTTGGAACGCCCTCCCAAAAGAGCTCAGACAAGCCCCCACTCTAGCCGTCTTCAGAAGGAACCTAAAAACTTGGCTGTTCCGTTGTGCCTTCCCAGACTAGGAATCCCCACCCAAGCCCTAGTAGCACCTTAGCATAACAAATGGTCACTGCACATCGCACTTTTAACCCTACGTGCCTCCTGCCATTCAGCACTTTTAACCCTGTACCCCAGTGCGCCGGCCGAACCAGTTTTTTAATAATGTCCTGATGTACTGTCTTTGTTGTTATTCTGCTTATTGCTTGACTTGCTTAGTATTGTGGTGTTATGTTATTTTGCTTATTGTTTGATTTGCCTTGTTGTTGTGATGTTATACTTTCTACTGTATTGTGTTGAGGCTTCGGCCTGTGTAAGCCGCATCGAGTCCTCCGGGAGATGCTAGCGGGGTACAAATAAAGTTAATAATAATAATAATAATAATAATATGTCAATTTGATACCGGAAGTTAGTGTGGAGAACTAGCTACCTCTATGACTCTGGCTGGGTTTGCGTCATCGCGTTCAATGCGTGGTTGCGTCACCGCGCATTGGACGCTCCGCCCCTCCCCTTTTGCAGAGTGGAAGAGGCAAACAACAACTCGTCTGGGCGTGGCTTAAGGCCTCCTAAACTGATAGGTTGCAGGGCGGAGGAGCCGAGCCAATCAGATTAGGGCAACTCTCGGAGCCCCGGATGTAAACAAAGTCCCCCAAGTGGGCGTGCCCAAAGTGCGCTCTCTTCCCTCTCCCGCCTCTCAACGTAACTTCGGCTGGGAAAGAAGCGGAGAGACTGAAGTGGAGGGGGAAAGGGCGCAACCTACCCGAGTGGTGGGCACACCGAGGCAGCGATTGGCGAGGAGGCTCAAGGGGTCCCGCCTCCTCTGTCAGGCCATTGGCTGGCGCCGCTAGTGGCCGGCGAGAGGGTCCCAAACATTGTCAGCAGCCAGCGAGGTAAGACCCTGAGGTGGGGAAAGCAACAGCGCGAGGGAGAAGTGGGCGCGAGGGCGGTGGGCGGGGCCAGGTGAGGGGGGAGGGGTATAAAAGGCTCTGAGGGGGGGAATTGTCCCCTCAGTGAGGGAAAGGGATTTGGAGGGAGAGGGTGAGTCCTGAGGGCTTTGGTAAGAAAACTACGAAAAGGCCTGCTTAGTGAGGGGAAAGGCCTACTCCACTCCACTCTGTGAGGGGAGCAGCATCTCTGAGGGAGAAACTCTGAGGGGAATGGTCGTCATGTCAAATAATACCTCAATAATGAAATCTCCATCAAGGGAGGAGGCTGTGAGGAGGAGGAAGAGCAGCCATGAAGGGGCTTTTCCCTCTCAAGCTGAGGGGAAAAGGGAAAAGGCTCGCCCCTCCTGAAGGCCTTGCTCTGAGACAGTGTTTCTCAACCTTGGGGTCAGGACCCCTGTGTGGGTCGCCAAAGACCATCAGAAAACAGTGGTCAGTTGGAACATTCACACCTAGCTCTAACAGAGAAGAGTCCTTTGTCTCACCCTGGTCATTCCACAGATATATAAACCCATTTTCCTACTTCCAACAGGCCTCACTACCTCTGAGGATGCTTGCCAGAGATGCAGGCAAAACGTCAGGAGAGAATGCCTCTAGAACATGGCCATATAGCCCGAAAAAAACCTACGACAACCCATTGTATAATCTGTATACAAATGTCTGGTTTCATGCATGTATCAGCCAGGAACATAAACATATATTCGTTTTGGCATTTTCTAACAAACCATGAGGTCCATCAAAGTAATAATGGCGCAGATTGGCAGCAGTGTACACAATAGAGAGACTAAACAGCAAATGACTCTTATCCTAAGGTGGTAGCAATGCCACACTCCCCCTGAAGATGCAGGTTCGCAGCTTGGGTGTGATCCTGGACTCATCGCTGAGCCTGGAACCCCAGGTTTCGGCGGTGACCAGGGGAGCATTTGCACAGCTAAAGCTTGTGCGCCAGCTGCGCCCATACCTTGGGAAGTCTGACTTGGCCACGGTAGTCCACGCTCTGGTTACATCCCGTTTAGACTACTGCAACGCTCTCTACGTGGGGTTGCCTTTGAAGACAACTCGGAAGCTCCAACTAGTCCAACGCTCGGCAGCCATGATTTTAACAGGAGCGGAGCGCAGGGAGCATACAACCCCCCTGTTGCGCCAACTCCACTGGCTACCGATCTGCTACCGGGCTGAATTCAAAGTGCTGGCGTTGGCCTTTAAAGCCCTAAACGGTTCCGGCCCAAGCTACCTATCCGACTGCATCTCTGCCTATGAACCCACCAGGAGTTTGAGATCTTCCGGGGAGACCCTGCTCTCGATCCCGCCTGCTTCTCAAGCTCGGCTGGCGGGGACGAGAGATAGGGCCTTTTCTGTGGTGGCCCCCCGGCTTTGGAACACCCTCCCCATAGAGGTACGATCAGCCCCTTCGCTGATGGTGTTTCGGAAAAGATTGAAGACATGGATGTTTAAACAAGCATTCGGTTAATCCGTTGTAACGAATTGTGATGACTAAGGATTGGTTATACACGGACGATGAATTTTGGATTACGATTCCAGTTATGAGATGCATAGGATTGTTATTGGTGGCCCAATAATTTGTACTGTATATGTGTTTTATGCTTTTAACTGAATATTGTTTTTTAAATGTTGTAAACCGCAATGAGTCGCCGATTTAGGCTGAGATATTAGCGGTATACAAGTGCATTAATAATATAAATAAATAAATAAATGCAAAAAGAGAGCTAAATGTTCATATGTGTTTAATCCATTTCCATGTCCACCTTTTTGTATGGTTTTAGTTGTGCAATGGGTTAAACCCTTGTGCCAGCAGGACAGAAGACCGACAGGTCGCAGGTTCAAATCCGGACAGAGTGTCAGCTCCAGCTTCCAATGCAGGGACATGAGAGAGGCCTCCCACAAGGATGGTCAAACATCAAATCATCCAGGCAATATCCCTTGGGCAACGTCCTTGCAGACGGCCAATTCTCTCACACCAGAAGCGACTTGCAGTTTCTCAAGTTGTTTTATAGTTTTTTTAAAAAAAATTGTAAGCCACTTTGTGTCCCGATTTTGGTACAAAGGTTGGATACTACTAAGAGATTGGACTACAGTAGATTGGACTACTGTAATGCGCTCTATGTTGGGCTGCCCTTGAAAACAGCTCGGAAATTTCAACTGGTCCAACGAGCGGCGGCCAGGATGTTAACTGGTGCTCCCTACAGAGAGAGGTCAACCCTCCTGTTCAAGGAGCTCCACTGGCTGCCATTTATCTTCCGAGCCCAATTCAAGGTGCAGATGCTTACCTACAAAGCTCTAAACGGTTTGAGACCATCCTACTTGCGTGACCGCATCTCCATTTATGAACCCGCGCGTTCTCTTCATTCATCCAGAGAGGCTTTGCTCGTGATTCCCCCTGCGTCGCAGGCGCATCTGGTGGGGACGCGAGACAGGGCCTTTTCTGTGGTGGCCCCCCCGACTCTGGAATACCCTCCCCAAAGACATTAGACAGGCCCCTACATTGGCAGTCTTTAGGAAAAACTTGAAGACCTGGCTGTTCCGTTGTGCCTTTCCAGAATAGGAAAACTCCAACAACCTGTCCCAGTAGCACTTTATTAGACTTGAAGATTGCTTGCACACTGCACTTATTCTAAAATCCGACATACCACCTGTCACATCAGCACTTTTAATCTGTACCCATTACATTTGGCCCGGCCCCAGTTTTATTGTGTTTCGGTTTATTGTTTTATTGTTCTGATGTTTTGATATTGCTTTAATCATTTTGATTTGCTTTGAGTGGTGTATTTGTTATGCTATGTTTTGAGGCCTTGGCCTTTGTAAGCCGCATCGAGTCCTTCGGGAGATGCTAGCGGGGTACAAATAATGATAATAATAATAATAATAATAATAAATAAGAGTAATTCGGCACAGCAGAACATGGATACAGAATGTGGGGCAACAATCTCTGGACTTCATTTGTGGTGAGAGATCACATCACAAGGCCAGGCAAAGACTCAATTTTTAGAGTTCTTCTGAATATACTGTTGCCCCCTGTTGGTCAATGGGTTGTGTGCACTTGAGGAAATCTGATTTGTGTTGACATTACTTGGATCTACTTCAAAACAGATACGATATTTATTAATATATGGTGATACACCTAAGTGGAAACAGGGATGATTTGGAAAGGAAACTTTTCTATTTTATTCTGTAGTAGTTATAAAAATAGCTTTTTGTGGTGGGAGAAAGCTATAGGAACAATGTGCCAACCTAGGAACTATGTCCAGAAATAAGATGAGCATTGTGATGTTTAATAACCTGGCAACTTTCATATCATGGCAACAGGGAACTTACAGCCCTCTTAGTGTTATTGGACTCCCATTACCATTAACTATAGCCACCATCAATATCAATATTAGTATCATCACTTCTTCAGTAGCTAGGGGCAAGGGAAATTAAAAACTATAGTAGCTGAAGAACTGCATATTTTTAAAAGACTTCCAAAACATTTTTTCCCCTTCTGCACGTAGGAATCTACAGATTAACAATGGCTGCTGAATCTCCCCGACGTCCAAGCCGATGTACTGGAGGAGTGGTGGTTCGACCGCAAGCTGTAACGTAAGCGTTTTAAGCACTGCTTTTTGCATAGAGGGGATAGAGGAGATTCCGTACACTGTGCAATTACTCTTCTATTTATGTTGTTTAAATACATTTTGCAAACAACAGCAACAAATTACCTGATACTGTAAAAGGATACTTTAAATTTAAGAGGATACTTTTCATTTAAGAGGAGACATCAAAAGTATCCTTTTAAAGTTAGAAGTATCACAGTATTTGTTGCTGTTGTTTCCTTTCCCAGGGCACTCATTTATTTATTTAGGGTAAAGGTAAAGGTTTTCCCCTGACGTTAAGTTCAGTTGCATCTGACTTTGGGGGTTAGTGCTCATCTCAATTTCTAAGCTAAAGAGCCAGTGTTGTCCGTAGACACCCCCAAGGTCATGTGGCCAGCATGACTGCATGGAGCGCCGTTACTTTCCCACTGGAGCAAGACCTATTGATCTACTAACATTTGTATGTTTTCGAACTGCTAGGTTGGCAGAAGCTGGGGCTGACAGTGGAAGCTCACGCTGCTCCCCGGATTCGAACCTGTGACCTTTCGGTCAACAAGTTCAGCAGCTCAGTGGTTTAACCCACTGTGCCACCGGAGGCTCCATATAGTTAATTAATTTATTTACTATATTTTTTATACCACCTTTCTCACCCCTGGGGGGACTCAAAGCAGTTTACAACATACTAATGGCAAAAATTCAATACTGACATACAGTACAACAGAGAAATCATAATAACTAATTACTACATTTATTTATTTATTTATCTGTTATTTCAGGTATTTATACCCCGCCCTTCTCAACCCCCTGGGGGGGAATCAGGGCAGCTTCCAGCCGGCAAATATTCAATGCCTACAATTAAACACAATAAAATGCACAACAAAACAGTAATTATAAATAGTTAAAAACAATGACTTAATGCAATAAAATCTACTAAAAATCTACTAATTATGAACTTAAAATCATTAAAACCATTAAACATAAGACATACATAATATTTAAACATTCAGTCAAAGCATAAAATCATCCTAGTATAAACATTAAAATCACATGATCCAGAAACTGCATACTATAGCCATTCAAAATTGTCATTGCACATGTTTTTTAATTATTCTTTGAACTGCATTATTTACCAGCCAAAAGCTTGATCCCACCGCTGGGGGAACAGTTTAAGGCTTTATAGGCTAAAGCTAGAACTTGTAATTGTGCTCAGCAGTAGACTGGCAGCTAGTGGAGCTGACTTAACAGGGTTTGTGTACTCCCTGTATGCTGCTCTGATTAGCAGCCTGCCTGCCACCCATTGGTCCAGTTGAAGCTTCCGAACAGTCTTCAAAGGCAGCCCCACATACAGCGCATTGCAGTAATCTATTCTTGATGTAACAAGAGTGCGGACCACCATGGCCAAGTCAGATTTCCCAAGGTACGGGTGCAACTGACGCACACGTTTTAATTGTGTGAAAGCTTCCCTGGCCACCACTGAAACCTGGGGTTCCAGGCTCAGCGATGAGTCCAGGATCACTCCCAATCTGCAAACCTGTGCATTCAGAAGGAGTGCTTGTGCCTCGCTTTGTGCTGATCAGTGACCATAATAAAGTTTTTTATTGTATTGTATTGTATTGTAAGAGGAAACATTTATGGATGGTCTACCTTTCCCCTCCTTTTTCAGGGAACAGTCATATATGGAAAGTGTTGTTACATTTCTGCAAGATGTGGTACCTCAGGTAAGTGGAAATATTTCACAGTACGGAGCTGTTTGCTTGAGAGGTATAGATAGGTAGATAGATGGATGGATAGATAGATAGATAGATAGATAGATAGATAGATGTCCTATTTTTTTCTTTTTAGCAACCCAGAATGGAAGCATCTATGGTAATTTAAAATGTTGATAACTAATTATCAATCATCTTTGGGAAACACCTTCAATATTTTGAACTTCTACTTTCTGCCTTATAGGCCTACAGTGGCACAACTCCAACAGAAGAAAAAGAGAAAATTGTATGGGTCAGATTTGAAAATTCTGACTTGAACGGTATGTTTCCCTCCACCACATCATTACATACTGTCTTCTCAATTTCAGGGAGAAGGGAGTCCCTTTGGGGAGAGGGAGCGGGATATAAATAAAGATTATTATTATTATTATTATTATTATTATTATTATTATTAACTAGCCACCCCCTGCCATGCATTGATGTGGCCCGGTCTGTGTATATGTGATTTTTGTGTGTATATATGTATATGTATATGTATTTGTGTATATATGTGGTTATGTGCATGCGTTGCAATGTATTTTCTATTTTTTGGCTTTTTAAGTCTCCTGCTGTGTTTTCTATGAGTGATGGTCACTCGTTGGCCTGTTAGGTGTATTGTGTCCAAATTTTGTGTCAATTTGTCCAGTGGTTTTTGAGTTATGTTAATCCCACAAACAAACATTACATTTTTATTTATATAGATATATAGTATGCTACCTGTGACCTTTGCAATCTGAATTTCAGCCCCTGAAAGTTTTTGGGGTAACATATCTTAATTTTTAGCCAGGCAGATGGGTATTTTAGTTCTCAGAATCACATTTTGTCAGGCAATTAATCCCGAAGTAGGTCAACTTCTGATTGAATTTTCTGACAAAATGTGACTGTGAGAACTAAAATTCCTTTGAGGTTTTCCCAACTGATTCACATTTTATTTGATTTAAAGCACGCCCTCCTAGTTTGATTGCCTTAACTGTTTTCTTCTTAACCTCAGATACATCAAGGAATGTGGACTTGCATGAGATGCACAGCACTGGCAATGAACCTCCTTTGTTGCTAATGATTGGCTACAGCGATGGGATACAGATATGGAGCATACCTGTAAGTACCTCTGTTAATTATGAGGCTGTGTGGTTTCTCCAGGATACAGTATGTCTGTTTTGCCTAGTGTTTGCTGTTTTGTAGAGTCACAAATGCTGTGAGGTAAATCATAGAAATGGGTTCAGATGGAGTTCAGGGCCATTTAGTCCCACCCCCTGTGACATAGTAGTTTGAGATTTGACTAGGAAACTTAACAGACAAATGTTTGAATCTCTGCTTGGTCATAGAAAACCACTGAGTAATCTTGGGCAAGTCATACTCTCTCAGCCTCGCAGGACCCCTGTGGAGTTTGTTTTGCTGTCTGTTCAAAACACACACACACACACACACACACACATATATCACCAGAGTTACACTTTAAAATGTACCTGTTCTGACTTACATACAAATTCAGCTTAAGAACAAACCTATAGAACCTATCTTATTCATAACCTGCAGACTGCTTGTAGTGGAGAAGGTTTTAATAGAGATTACTGAACTCTTTATGAGCTGCCTCCCAAAGTAGGAGTGTATATTTATCCAGCTGGTAACAGCAACACTCCCCTCCTCACATAACATACTTTTCATCCACATGCACTGGAGCCCCCAGTGGCGCAGTGGGTTAAACCCTTGTGCGGGCAGGACTGAAGACCGACAGGTGACAGGTTCGAATCCTGGGAGAGAGCGGATGAGCTCCCTCTGTCAGCTCCGGCTTCCCATGCAGGGACATGAGAGAAGCCTCCCACAAGGATGGGAAAACATCAAAACATCCGGGCATCACCTGGGCAATGTCCTTGTAGATGGCCAATTTTCTCACACCAGAAGTGACTTGAAGTTTCTCAAGTCGCTCCTGACACGAAAAAAAATGCATACAAACTTCCCAGCTGTCTCACATCTGTGACAAGAACTTAGTGTTCAGAAAGAGAAGAGCTAAGAGATTTTTTCATGTTTGCAAATAAAAAAAATAAGTGTGTTTAAAACTAGAGGGAATCTTTCACTGTGTCTAAAATAGTGATTCCACAAACTGTCATTTTGGAGACTGAGCATTAGGGGTCGCTAAGATACTGAGATAAAAACAAGATTGGCTGCCTTAGTAATTGCTGCCACAGTGGAATTCTACAGATGATTTGAAACAAAGAGGTGGATAACCAAGAATGATGTTTCAGATCCTGTTTCGTGAGTTGGCACCCAAGTGAAACAGCTTTCTGCTTTTGGGAATCCTTTCTGTACCACTTGTCTGCTCATGGACCCCTTCATATTGCAAAGAATTCTGGAATGTACACTCCATCAAAAATGTTTCTGTTGGATTTATGCAGAGTGACCATGTTTAGACTGTGAAGGAAATGAAATTCTCCCAGGGATCCTTCTTTTGAAGGAAAGCGCTCAACCTGACTGTCTTCTTCCTGGAAGTGGTTTCATTATGCCTAGCCTTCTCACGTAGGAAACCTCAATAAGTTCCATAGAATCTTGGTGCTCTCTGGAACACAGTTTCAGCCAGAAGTTGGAAATGCTTTATTATTATTATTATTATTATTATTATTATTATTATTATTATTATTATTATTATTACTAGCCGTCCCTTGCCATGCGTTGCTGTTGCCCAATCTGGTGATCTAGAAAATAAAGTAATGAGAAAGTGTTGGTTTCTAATATATGTAATTTCTTTATGCTTTTGAGTAAACAGTATTTCTTGCTGTTTCTTTGTCAGTGTTGATGTAGAGATTGTCTGGTTTGCCTACTCTGGAACATGCAACATATAATTGTCCTTCTTTAGGGGTCCCTTTCAAATCTATGATACTATATCTGTGTCTGTGAATCATATCTATCTATCTATATCTATGGTTCTTTGTCAGGAGGGCTTTGATTAAGTTTTCTTGCCCTGGTGAAGGGAGTAGGACTGGATGGCCTTAAGTATTTTCTGTTGGATATGGGGGTTCTGTGTGGGAAGTTTGGCTCAATTCTGTCATTGGTGGGCTTCAACATGCTCTTTGATTGTTGGTGAACTATAAATCTAAGAAACTACAACTCCCAAATGTCAAGGTCTATTTCCCCCAAACTCCATCTGTGTTTATATTTGGGCATTTTGAGTATCAGTGCCAAGTTTGGTCCAGATCCATCATTGTCTGAGTCCACAGTGCTCTTTGGAAGTAGGTGAACTACAACTCCCAAACTCAAGGTCATTGCCCACCAAACCCTTCTAGTGTTTTCTGTTGGTCATGGGAGTTCTGTGTGCCACATTGGGTTCAATCCCATCGTTGGTGGAGTTCAGAATGCTCTTTGATTATAGGTTAACTATAAATCCCAGCAGCAACAACTCCCAAATGACAAAAATCAATTTTTTAGTGATGATTACTCGTTGGCATAGTACGTGTATTGTGTCCAAATTTGGTGCCAATTTGTCCAGTGGTTTTTTTGAGTTCTGTTAATCCCACAAACGAATATTATGTTTTTATTTATATAGATGACAAGCTGTCCCCTGCCATGCGTTGCTGTGGCTCAGTCTGTGTATATATATATTTGTGTGTGTGTATGTGTATATTTGTATATATGTGGTTTTGTGGATGCATTGTAATGTATTAATTTTTAGGCTTTTTAAATCTCTTGTGCGCTGTGTTTTTCAGTGTTTTTATGAGTGATGGTCACTTGTTGGCCTGATAGGTGCATTGTGTCCAAATTTGGTGTCAATTCACCCAGTGGATTTTGTGTTCTGTTAATCCCACAAATGAACATTACATTTTTATTTATATAGAAGAAGAAGATGGTGGTGGTGGTGGTGGTTGTTATTATTATTATTATATAAATAAATATTACCATTCATTCATGGTTAGCCTAGCTGGTAGCAAAGGAAAATATGAGTTGCAGTCACAACAACTATTGGAGGACATGTTCTTTGGTCTTGGTTTAAAAGCTGCATGTTTAATCTGTGCGTTTGGAAGCTTTTTCACTTTTGTGAAACTCCTTCCTCGATCATTGTGCCTGTTCAAGTTCCACCCGAGCATTGCAAAGACCCTGGAGTATGTTTTAGAGCACAGGCTTATATAACGGTGCAGACTGGCTCCATCTCGCTGCACCTGCCATTCGCTCCTGTACATTTGGGGTTCACCTTGAAGTAAGATATATACCTAAGGTAAATGCATGTTAATAGCTTGTCATCTCATTATCTGTCCTTCATAATGGTGTGCTGTGCCTTCCCCTTTAGAAATCCTGGCCACCTTCCCCTCAAAACGGCCTCTGGAGTTCCAGCCCTTTAGTTTGGTGTGCCAAAGGCCCCATGCTAAACCTCACTTTTATCTAGAGGGTTGTGCTTTTGTCCTCTGTTTGGTCGGACACCTATTCAGCACTTAATAAACTAATGTGCTCCAGGCAACCCAGTTTGTGTCTGAGTGATTATGAAGTGTTTATGACAGTTCCTAAGCCAACACCCTCCATAATGGTGTTACATGGGGCTTGGAAACACTTCTCGGCCCTTCCTTTCTGATGGTGTCTCTCTCCACAGTCTGAGTGGTTTTGCATTAAATCCCCTCAGAGTAAGATCTTTTGACTACCGAAGTGTTACTTGCAAATGGAATATCCCATTTAGATTTGCTTCAAAGGACGCCGGTAACGGTTGGGCCTCAGTAACAGCTTGGGAGACTTTTTTTGAAAAAGCATGGCGTCTTAATCTATGATATACTAGAAGAGGAAGCTGTTTTTTTTCCAGCTTTTAACAAAATTTCTTTCCAGGGGAAAGTGTGGGTGGGAAGGTTAAAAGCCATTTAAAAAGAAAGAAAGAAAATTAAGTGTTTGTGGAATGAAATCAAACAGGCGGTGTAACATACGCTTCATGAGTTGAGTAATGTGGGATTTTAGTGTAATTAGAACTCCTGCTCCTCTTTCCTCCTTTCTTCTATCTCATATTTGGAAGCCCATGTCATGACAAGAAAACATTTGGAAGTGGCTTCTGCTTCAAGCGGGTTTCTGGTCATACACTCAAGATGGCTTTCCCTTATGAGTTAGACATATTCAGATGTTCCAGTTATTGTCAATTATTGTTACTATTGCATTTGTACAGAAGATGTCACGAAACCGAATGGCATACAGTTGTACAATGAGTTAGTAATCGTTAGTTCCTGTGGAGAGAGTGTTTTGTCAAAGGAGAGGTGGAAAATAAGATTTAGACTGGGAAAGTGAAGAACCTGGTTAATAAGTTGTAGTGCCTCCCTAAAGAGAGTTTTCAGTGATGTATTTTTGGAGAAAGGTCATGTAAATGAAACACGATTCCACAAAACCTTCATTACATTTGTTGTTCGAGTAAGTTTTTCAAACATTTAACTCACAACTTCATTCTTTTCACTTGTCTGGAGAAAGTTTTTTTAAAAAAACCAAAGTCCTGTCATTGTCTTCCATTCAGAGAACATTAAAATTGGGAGCTGGTTTCATCAGCTGCACAAAAAACCGGTAACAATCACCGTTTGTCAACTCAGATTATTAGGGTTGCCAAATTTCAAGACTACATGGGGACTCCTACAATTTTCGGTGGCGCCTTTCAAACCCTGGCTGCTGAAATAATGAGGATCACTTCTCTAATTTGGAAAATTAAAGTGTCTCTCCTGCCTGCCCTTCCACTCAGGCAAGGCCAGGCCCAGTTGGAGAGATTGCGTTTGGCTTTTCTACCGGATTGGACAACCTGCCTCAATTCAAAGCTCTGTGCCAGAGACTCTACATCATATAATGTTGATATTATTATTATTATTATTATTATTATTATTAGCCGTCCCCTGCTACGCATTGCTGTGGCCCAGTCTGTGTATATGTGTTTTGTGTGGGTATATGTATGTGTATATTTTTGTATATGTGTATATATGTATTTCCGTGTGTGTATATAAATATATATATATATGTGTGTGTGTGTGTGTGTGCGCGCGTATATATGGTATTTTTTGTTTTTTGGCTTTTAAAGTCTCTTCTGCTGTGTTTTTCAGTGTTTATATGAATGATGGTCACTCCTTGGCCTGATAGGTATATTGGGTCCAAATTTGGTGTCAATTCATCCAGTGGTTTCTGAGTTATGTTAATCCAACAAACGAACATTACATTTTTATTTATATAGATTATTATTAATAATAATATTTGTATTGTGTCAGGAGCGACTTGAGAAATAATAATAATAATAATAATTTATAATAATACTTTTTTTCAAGGCCACCCTCTCTCCCCAAAGGGACTCAGACAAACATTGTCCCATACAGACAGCTATGAGGGAACTAGAAAGGGAAAGGTGGAGATATATTGGGGGAGGGGAGCAGGTAGAAGGAAGCCCCTGGCATATTGCTCCTTTGAGAATGGAATCTTTGAAAGAAAATAGTTTCCTCATCTTCTCTTGACCACAATATGAAGTCCTGCAAGGATGGAATAGGGGAACTTCAGACTTTAGGAATAACTGTGACCCTCCTGGAGTCCCAATCCAGGCTTCCAGGCTACCCCAGATAGATCACACCCGTGATAACCAGAATCAGATGTGTTGTGAAAGGTTTTCATGGCTGGAATCACTGGGTTGCTGTGAGTTTTCTGGGCTGTATTACCATGTTCCAGAAGCATTCTCTCCTGATGTTTGCCCACATCTATGGCAGGCATCCTCAGAGGTTGAGGGGTCTGTTGGAAACTAGGCAAGTGGGGTTTATATATCTGTGGAATAATGTCCAGGGTGGAAGGAAGAAAGAACTCTGCTCGAGGCAAGTCTGAATGTTGCAGTTGGCCAGCTTGATTTGCAGCTTCAAAGCCTGGCTGGTTGCTGAGTGGGGGGAATCCTTTGTTAGGAGATGTTATCTGGGCCTGATTTATTATTGTCTGGAATTCCCCTGTTGTTTGAATGTTGCTCTTTATTTACTGTCCTGATTTTAGAGGTTTTTTTAAATACTGGTAGCCAGGTTTTGTTCATTTTTATGATTTCTTCCTTTCTGTCTCATCCCTCCTGTCCATTCTTGTGGATTTCAATGGCTTCTCTGTGTAGTGTGACATGGTAGTTGTTAGAATGGTCCAGCATTTCTGTGTTCTCAAATAATATGCTGTGTCCAAGTTGGTATATCAGGTAATCTGCTGTGGCTGACTTCAGATGCTCCTCCAACATTTGCATGGAGTCTCCTCTGTGTTCTCAAATAATATGCTGTGTCCAGGTTGGTTCATCAGGTGCTCTGCTGTGGCTGACTTCAGATGCTCCTCCAACATTTGCATGGGGTCTCCTCTCTTCTCAGATGGTACTCCTGTGGCTTATCCACTAGCAGTGAGAGCTTTGCTTTGAAATACATTGGTATTTTGGGTTATTTATTTATTTGTCGTGTCAGAGCAGCCAGTCCATTAATAATAATAAATAATAAACTTTATTTATACCCCGCCACCATCTCCCCAAAGGGGACTCGGGCCGGCTTACATGAGACCAAGCCCGGTAATACATTACAACAACATAAATACAAAACGACAACATAACATCACAATAAAATAAGTAAAAACATAAAAGTGCAATGAAATAGTGCAAAGTAACAAAATGAAAAATAAAACACAATGGGCGGGCCAAATGATAAAAACTATGGATGAGATAAAAATAAAAAAGGTGTCTTTGTAGGGGGTACCACTCATTTGCTTGTATTTATTATTTATATATTATTTATTTTATGTATTTGTATACCACCCCTCTCAGCCTTCTGGCGACTCGAGGCAAAATTCAGTGCCATCAAAAACACAATTACAATATAAAAACATTAACATCAATAAAAATATTACAGCTGTAATAAAACATAATTCCATAATACTAATTAAAACAATGTCCAAGCCTATCTTGTTGTTTCGTTCTTATGTCCGTTACTCAGTATTCGCAAATACGTGCTCGAATAGCCATGTCTTGAGTTTTTTGCGGAATGCTAAAAGCGAAGAAGCCAATCTAATCTCCATACGAAGGGCGTTCCATAGCCGAGGGGCCACCACTGAGAAGGCCCTGTCTCTTGTCCCTGCCAACCATGCTTTTGACTTCATCTGCCACTTGAATGTGGCCCTGAAGATCTTTTTTTAAATTGAATTGTCCCTTGGACTGAAAGAGAAGATGTTGTGTCTTCTGACAGTAGAAAAAAAATCTTATTCCTGCAACTGTCTGAACTGTCATCTCTGCTTTATTACAATGATGAGTCTCAGGGAGGAAGATGGGCCAAGGCAGTCGGTCCCTGACACAGAACATCCAAATCCTTCCCCACTGCGTTGTGGTTTAAAAGAAATAAACCAACAATTTCTTGCCCTTGATGATACCCCAGTTTTGACTTCATTTCTCTTTTTCCATCCTCTTTGTTACAAAAAACAAAAATCCTCCATATGAAAGTTATTTTCTATGGTTGGAAAATATTTGTTCGCACAGCAAGAAGAGTCGGATTCTTTTTGTTTTTGTTTATAGCGATTCAGGCTGGTATGCTCCCCGACAACAAAGTCTGTCATCAGAAATTAAGACAACAGTTCGCATTTAGCCTTGAAGTCTTGTGGGATTCTTCCCCTCCCCTCTTCCTTTCCTTTTCTTCTTCCAAGACATATTTTGAGAAGCTGTCCATCAGTCTTCTCCTGTCCTCACAGACAGAGTCAAGGCACTTGGACTGTGGTTTGATGTTGTAGCTCTTTACACTTCAGCTGTAGTGATCTTGTGCAATTTCAGACAGACCTGTGATTTTGCTCTTCCTCGAGGTGAACCTGCCAGGTCCCCTGCCTGCAGTCACGGCTGGTGATCTGTCTTTTTGGTGGAAAGAAACACCTGAGGCTGCTTTTAAGCCTCATTTTCCATTCTTGAAATCTGTCTCAAAAATGCCCTTGCCTTTTCGAAAGGCAGAAGAAGGGAGGCAGAGTGGAAGTTACAAATCCCTGAGCGTTTCCATAGGGGACTTGCTTGCGGAACTGAAACGTGTCCAGGAACGTTAGCCTTGAACAGTTTTTCTCTACAGGTGCTTTCTGAACAATCTAAAGCTCTCCACAGTCCCTTCCTGAGTCCTCCTTACCACATTTATATATTTATTGCCATTTGGGAGTCACTGAAGTGCTTGCTAAATTGGGAATAGGTAACCATCTCTCTTCCCTGTTGAAAAAAAATGGAACTTAGCTTGGGGCGGACCAACGTCTTTGCATGAAAGAGGTCCCAAGTTCAAACCCTGCTGTCTCCAGCTATAAAGCAATCAGGTAAGGAGAATAACAGGCAGAAAGAAATGGGAAGGACTCTGTTTCTGCTAGAGAAGGGAAGACCTTGAAGATAGTCAGGAAACTTCCATTGGTCCAACGATCGGCAGCCAGACTGCTAACAGGACTGCTACCCCCCTGTTTTGCTAGGACTGCTACCCCCCTCCATTGGTTGCCATTCATTTTCCAACTCAAGGTGCAGGCAGGGGCAGCTCAACCATTACGCAAAGTAAGCGGTTGCAGTATAGTTGATTTTGCCCAGGGGCGCTCTTGAGGCGCTCTTGGGGAAAAATAGACCTTACCATATGCGAGTTGTAGTTACTGGGATGTATAGTTCACCTACAATCAAAGAGCATTCTGAACTCCACCAATGATGAATTGAACCAAATATAGCACACAGAACTTCCACGACAAACAGAAAATATATATCAGTGATTGGTTGGGGGGGGGGGTGTGCCAAAATACTGTTTGCTTACCGTTGAAAATTACCTAGGGCCGCCTCTGGGTGCAGGTTATCACCTACAAAGCCCTGAACAGTTTGGGACCTGCCTACCTTTGTGACTACATTTCCTTTTACAATCCTGCATGAACTTTTCAATCCTTGGGGAGGCCCTCCTCTCGCTCCCACCTCCATCACATGTGTGACTTATGGGGACGAGGAAGAGAGCCTTCTCCATTGTGGCCCCTCGGCTTTGGAACTCGCTACCCAGTGAGATTAGGCAATCTCTCACCCTTGTAGCCTTTAAGAAATACCGAAAAACCTGGCTCTTCCACATATCCCCATATCATGTCTGTCCCAAGTATAGTTCTGTTCTCATGACACACTTTTCTTTGTCTTTTAATGAAGGCTCAATTCCATTTTTCGCCCTTTCTGAGCTCCCCCCCACACACATATTTCTCCATTTACTTACCTCACCCAGGATTTTATCAAACTTATTCTCTGCATTTGGCCCGCCCACTGTGCTTTTATTTTATTTCTTCGTCACGTTATTTTACATCTGTTTATTTTTTTTATGTTATTTTATGTATTTTATTTTGATGTTATTGTTTGCTGTTTGTATTTTATTTTATTTTGTTGTACTGTAATTCTGGGCTTGGCCTCATGTTAGCCGCCCCGAGTCCCTTTCAGGGAGATGGTGGCGGGGTATAAATAAAGATTATTATTATTATTATTATTATTATTATTATTATTATTTTACTGACACAAAAACACAGTATATCACAGCAAACGAGATCTATATCCTGGATTTCGTATCACAAAATCACAAGTCGACCACTTCCCAAGCATCTAGGACTGTGTGATGTATTTGTGAATGATGCGCGCAGATCCAAGTAAGGTGGCCTTTTGCAGTTGACAGTGATTTTGTCAATGTTTATTGTTTCCAAATGCTGGCTGAGATTTTTTGGCACGGCACCCATTATTGTTGTTGTTGCTGTTGTTGTTGTTGGAGAAACAGTCTTACTTGATTGGGAACACATTAGTAGGGATGGACTGGAGAGAAAGATCTGCTAGATCCTTAGTTAGACCTCTGCTAGATCCTCTGCTAGACCCTAGCAACAGTGGAAATGCCCATCTTACTAAGGTGAATTTAAAAGAACCAAACCACAGGCAGAAAAATATTGTTATAATCCTCAATAGGATCAGTATTAATTGAAGAAAAACATTATAAGGGTAGAGCAGCCTGATCCTTTCTTTTGTTGTTATGTACCTTCATTTTCGGAGCCCCTGGTGGCGCAGTGGGTTAAACTGCTGAGCTGCTCAACTTGTTGACCGAAATATCACAGGTTTGAATCCGGGGAGCGGCGTGAGCTCCCGCTGTCAACCCCAGCTTCTGCCAACCTAGCAGTTCGAAAACATGCAAATGTGAGTAGATTAATAGCTACCGCTTCAATTGGAAGGTAACTGTACTCCATGCAGTCATGCTGGCCACATGACCTTGAAGGTGTCTATGGACAACACCAGCTCTTTGGCTTATAAATGGAGATGAGCACCAACTCCCAGATTCGAACGCAACTGGACTTAATGTCAGGGGAAAACCTTTACCTACCATTACCTGCCTTCATTTTCAGGGTTTTTTTATGACTTTATCAAAGGGTTTTTTGAGAGCAAGAGTGCCTAGGATCACCCAATGGGTTTTCATTGTCAAGCAGGGTCATAGTCCAACATGCTATGCCATGTTGACTCTCTCACCCTTTCTAATCTACATTAAAAGAGTTAAGATGACAGACTAATATGTTAATTATTATTATTTATTTACTTACTGCATTTATATACCACTTTGTGGGGGGACTCAAAGAGGTGTACAAGAAGTATTGGCAAGATTCAATGCCAACATATACACGAAACCAAAGCATAATAACTAAAACAATAACATGTGTCTATACACATAATATACACATAACGGCGCTCCATGCAGTCATGCCGGCCACATGACCTTGGAGGTGTCTACGGACAACGCTGGCTCTTCAGCTTAGAAATGGAGATGAGCACCACACCCCAGAGTCAGACATGACTGGACTTAATGTCAGGGGACTACCTTTACCTATACACATAATAAAAGTGAAAATTGTGTATGTTTGTATGTAGCGGAGGTGTCCACTTACACAGACAGCCTCCAGCCTCCACAAAGAGCTATAACCCACCTTGCTGAAAAGCCACCAAAAGTCCTCCCTCCAAGGACATTTCTGGTTACAGCGGGCCCCATGAACATGTTTCCTAAAACCTGCCAATATCCTCCCCAAACACCATACTTCCCACCATCCAAGGAATGCTTTCATTCAGGGACAGTTTCATCCTATATGTTCTGTTTTCCCTCCAGAATGGACATCCCAAGGTTCCTTTCTCTCTCTCCATTGGTGTGAATTTGCATGACCTCGCCCATTGCCTTTCCCATAACCCTTTCCTATGGCACACAGCAAACAGGAATTGATCAGCAACTGAGCAAAAGGTTTGGGAGGGAATTGATCTTTATTTATAGAAGTTGTAGTTCACCTACATCGAGAGGGCACTGTGAACCCAAACACTGATGGATCTGGACCACGTTTGTCATGGATGATGGGATTTGCAGTACCTTCACTCACTTCCAGAGACCATGAAGCGAGAGCACTGAACCCAGCCAATGTCGGATCTGGGCCAAACTTGGCACACAGATGCAACATGGCCAACTGTGCATACAGACGTGGTTTGGGGAGGATTGACCCACGGTTTTGGGAATTGTAGTTCACCCACTTCCTTCTGCATTTTCTAATGGGAGCATACATACAAAACAAAACCAAAGACTGTTTTTTTCTAATAAATAATGTTACAGATTATGATATGACCTAACACTGCAAAACAAACAATGCCTTTTTCAAATAACTCGAGTACCACCAGGTCCCCAATCTACTATAAATATAAATTAAACCTTAAAATCATATTATATTCATTTGATGTAAGAATTTTAATTTGAATAAGGTCTTTGAAGTAGCTAAAGAAATGGGAATATAGGTTTTTGGCATTTCTATGGAACAGTGTTAGCTTGTGTCATGTTGCTATCCTGAATCTGTAACTCAAGACATCAAGAAGAAATTGGAGAGACAAACAATGGCAACACCTGAAGCTGTCAGGCTGTGTGCATGGCTTTATGTTGCTGAATTTATAAGTGCTTTATATCGGCTTGCTTACGTCTCAGATGTTGCAAACCGTGTATTTTGTGAACTTTCTTCCTTCCAAGATTGTTTTATGTCAGCAGATTGCTTTTTAAAAGTTTAACCTCACTGCATCTGTTTCAAAGTTCTCAGTAATTTGTCACACTGCTTTAGAATGTTTGCTTTCCTCCCCAAGAATTTGACATTGTGTATCACATCTCATTACTAAACAGTTCTGAAAATGTTTTGTGTGGAATCGTTTACAGGAAATCTAGGCATTATTTCTTAACTAAGCAATCATGTTCGCTTGTTGCAGCAAAACCAACAAAGTCCCGTGGCCCCATGAAGGCCAACAAATGTATTATACCACATTTTCTGTGGACTGCAGCCTGTTTTCTTTCTGTTAATGGTCCTGTATTTAGCGCGGTTTGAAAATTCACTTGGCAGGAATGGGAACCTCTGTTGACCATAACAGTCCCACACAGCTCTCCTTTGACCTGCGGTTTGGAGAAGCAAAGAAACAACTGAATTATCTTCAAAGCCATGACATTTCTTATGGCAAACACAAATAAGAGACGATCCAGGTCTGTCATAGGAACCAAAGAAGAACTTTTCTGGATCTACGAGGGTTGAATGAAAAGTAATGCCTCCACCTTCGTAACTCCTCAACAGATGACAGTCCTGGTATGCAGCAAGTACTGGCTTGTTCAGTAGACTCTCTTCTACAATTCCATTTTGGCGGGAAGCCTTAGCATTGAACGGTTGTGTTGTTAAAGTGTGAAGTATGGAACCCTGTGCAGATGTTCGGTCATTGCAAGTTAAGCAACGTGCAGTCATTGAATTCTTGACAGCAGAAGGTGTCACCTCAAAGGAGATTAATCCGAGAATGCAAGTTGTTTATGGTGAATCTGTTGATGTGAGTACTGTGCGTCGTTGGGTGAGTAAGTTTGAAGATGTTGAAGTGGGAACATCTGACTAGCGTGACAAACCAAGAGTTGTCCGTCCTGTGACAGCAACCATCAAGTTTCACAACAAAAAGTGGACAGATTGATTCAGGACGAGTGTTGTATCACTCAGAGAGAAATTTCAAGCATAATCAGCATTTCACAAGAACGTGTGGGTCACATTATTGCTCTGCTTGGCTATAGGAAGATCTGTGCATGATGGGTACCCAGGGTGCTGACGCCTGAAATGAAAGCGTTCAGACTTGAAACTTCTCACCACCGTACGACATCCTCCATACAGTCCAGATTTAGCACCGTCTGACTTCCATCTGTTCCTGATAATGAAAGAAGATCTGTGTGGACATCGTGATGCTTCTGATAAAGACATTGAGAGACGGTGGTTGCGGGAACAGAGTGTTGACTTCTTCCGTGACGGCTTCAGAAAACTTGTTCATTATTGGCAGAAATGTATCCAATTGTCTGGTGATTATGTGGAAAAGTGAATAGTGGTAGTTAAAGAGCACATTCTAAGGATTATTTCTGCGTTTGATTTATTAAAATATTCCCATCCAAACGCAAGTAACAAAGGTGGAGGCATTACTTTTCATTCAACCCTTGTAACCAAAGGTCCATATAATGCAGCATTTAGTCCAGGTATTGGCAAACTTTGGCTCTCTAGGTCAGTGGTTCCCAACCTTTTTTTGACCAAGGCCTACTTTGGAGCGGAAATAAAATAAAATAAATAAAAAGGAAGGAGGTTCGCAGACCAGATTTTTGTGTGCCAAGGCCCACAGTTTGGGAACCACTGCTCTAGGTGTTTTGGGCATCATCTCCCACTATTCCTAGCAGCCGCTAAGCTGGCTGGGATTTCTGGGAATTGGAAGTTGAAAACAGCTGGAGGGCTGAAGTTTGCTCATGCCTGATTTAGTCCCACTGTGATCCAGTCTGGTGCCTTTAAAGGTAAAGGTAAAAATTTCCCCTTGACATTAAGTCTAGTTGTGTCTGACTGTAGAGAGTAGTGCTCATCTCCATTTCTAAACTGAAAAACAGGCATTGTCCGTAGACACCTCCCAGGTCATGTGGCCATTACCTTCCCTAGTGAAATTAGGTTGGCTTCATTCCTCTCTTTTAGAAGTTTGATTTTGGGACCAGGCATTCAGACAGTAGGTTTGGCAGTATTTACAATGTTTGAATTCTGACAAGGACAGCCTTTGGACTGAGTTGTCCGTCGAAACCAGATCTGGATCCGGCTATTTGACAAATAATAATGTTTTAAAGTATTTTTATCAAATGTTTTATCTATTGCATTATTTATTAGTTTATTTATTTACGACATTTATATGCCGCCCTTCTCACCTCAAAGGGGACTCAGAGCGGCTTAAAAGATATGTATACATACAATATATTATATTATTAGCATAGTACAATATCAGTATTCTATATTACTATATTGTACTATACCATTATATTATAATATTATTAGTAATATTACATGTAATATAAAAATATAATTATAATATCATATTATTATTAGTATTATACTGTATTACATTATAATATTATAAATATTATATGTATATACAATATATTATTTATTTATTTATTTATTTGCTTTATTTCTATACCGCGTTTCTCAACCTATATTAGGTGACTCAATGCGGTTTACACAATATTAATTACCACAACAATAACAATTAAAACACAGCATACACAATAGCAAACACACAAACATTCATACAATGCCTCGATCACAAACAAGATCCAGTCTCATATCCTTATGCCGTTCCTATGTTCAGTTTACCGTCATTCTGTGTACAGTTGCGCTGATTAGCCAAACGCTTGCTCAAAAAGCCAGGTTTTGAGCTTCTTCCTAAATGCCAGCAGCGAAGGGGCCTGTCTGATGTCGTTTGGTAGGGCATTCCATAACCGAGGGGCCACCACCGAGAAGGCCCTGTCTCTCGTTCCCGCCAGCCGTGCCTGTGACGCATTACATTACAATATAATGTTGTTGAATGTATTTTGTATGTTGTCGGCATCAAATTACTGCCATTGTAAGCCACCCTGAGTCCCCCTTCGGGGGTTGAGAAGGATGGGGTAGAAATTTTGGAAATAAATAATTCTCATCAAAGTGTTACCTATTGATCTACTCACATTTGCATGTTTTCAAACAGCTAGGTTGGCAGAAGCTGTGGCTAGTAGTGGGAGCTCACCCCGCTCCTTGGATTTGAACCGCAGTGTCAATTTCTTGGGGGGGGAAGCAAACATTCCAAAGCAGTGTGACAAATTACTGAGAACTTTGAACAAGAGAAAAAAATGTTTTTCTTGGATAAGACATTTAAAGCATCCGCACATTTCCCTTTCCAGTTTGAAGTGAATGAAGACAGGGTTTTTGCTAAGGTTTATGTGTTTTGTTTTGTCACTCAGATAAGCGGGGAGGCTCAGGAACTCTACTCCATCCGACATGGCCCTGTTCGTGCTGCCCGAGTCCTGCCATCGCCACAGATCAGTAAGTACAGGTTCCTGTGAATTAATCAACCCTTTCAATTGTCTACTGACAATTTCTGATGCTCCCTACCCCCAGTTTTAGGACAATGAAGTATTGTAACTGCTTTCACATGCTCACACAATCTGAGTGTTGAACCAGTTGGAAAGAGCACAGCCATTTTTTGTTTAATGTGTATGACTCATTCAGGAGTAACAGAACGAGTAGATTATTTATTTATTTATTTATTTACATCACTTTTATCCCGCCCATATCAGCCCGAAGGCGACTCAAGGTGGCGTACTTCTGGAACGTACTTTGTCCTAATCTTTTTTATATTGGTTTTAAACCACTTCATTGGATGTGTTGCGATAGCAGATTCTCAAATTAGTTTAGTGTCTACACCTTATTTTATTTTTCTGGTTATTTCATATTTAATGTTTATTTTACTTAAAGATATTTGTCTTTATTATTCTAATGCCCTTCCACAAACACCGGTATCACCTTTCATCCATGTCCCAGCATTATTTCCAATTTTAACTGTACATTTGGCCTTCCCACTGTTTTTAATTGTGTGTTGTCTTATTGATAATGTTGTGTATTTTATTGTCTATGTGTTTTTAATTGCTTGTATTGTTGTGTTTGGGCTCAGCCTCATGTAAGCCACACCGAGTCCCTTGGGGAGATGATAGCGGGGTACAAATAAAGTGTTGTTGTTATTATCATCATCATCATTATTATTATTATTATTATTATTATTATTATGTAGCACAAAATCCTATGTGAAATCCTACTACGTATTTTTGACATTAATATTGAAATCTGAAATATGTACAGAAAGTATATATTTCTGGTGGACAAATCTAATTCAGAACAGAATTAAATTTGAAGCAGTGGTGAACCCGTGGATCTTTAGGCTTGTTCAAAACATTTATGAGGTATCATGAGCCATCTGAAATGTGTTTAAAACGCTCTTTGGAGCTTGGCCTTGACTAACTTTCTCTCAGAATTTTTGCCTCACTCTAATGCCAACATCTAGAGATGTTTACATAGGATAACTATGATCACCAACAAAACTTGGTAAATTTTGGAACAATACAATGGGACCCCCTTGACTGGCTTGTGCCAGAGTCTTTGCAATTCGATCTTTAAATTCTCATATCGTGTTAGGTTTTCCAGTTGCTTCTCGTCAAATCTGCTGTCACCTGGGATTGCAGCATCAACAATCCATACTTTGTTTTCTTCTATGATTGTGAGGTCTTATGTTCCAAAGCTCTGCCAGTCTAATTTGGAAGTCCCAGAGTAGTTTGGCATGTTCATTTTCCGTAACTTTTTCAGGCTTGTTTTCCCACCAGTTCTTTGTCACCAGCAGATGGTATTTGTGGCACAAGTTCCAGTAGATCATCTGAGCAACGGTGTTGTGCCTCTGCTTGTAGTCTGTCTTTCCCATCGTATTGTTCATTTTTATAAATGACTAGCCATCTCCTGCCACATGTTGCTGTGGCCCAGTCTGTGTATATGTGTTTTGTGTGTGTATATGTGTATATATGTGTGTTTGCATATATGTGTGTGTGTGTATCTGTGTGTGCGTGGTTTTAGGCATGCATTGTAATGTTTTTTTTAAAACAATTGGCTTTTTACTTCTCTTCTGCTGTGTTTTTAAGTGTTTTTATGAGTGACAGTCACTCACTGGCCTAATACATGTATTCTGCCCTAATTTGGTACCTATCCGAACGTATCTCTGCCTATGAACCCATCAGGACTCTAAGATCTTCTGGGGAGGCCCTGCTCTCGATCCCGCCTGCATCGCAAGCACGGCTGGCGGGGACGAGGGACAGGGCCTTCTCTGTGGTGGCCCCTCGGCTGTGGAACGCCCTTCCCATGGACATTAGATCAGCCCCTTCGCTAATCGTGTTTCGAAGGAAACTAAAAACCTGGCTGTTTGAACAGGCGTTCAGATAAATAGTGCAATTGAACGATGAATATAGGAACGGATTTATGGATGACGAATTGGATCACGATTTTAGTTACGAGATGCTAATGTGTTGTTATTGATGTGTCATTATTTGTATACTAGGCTGTTAATGGTTTTAAATATTGTATGTTGTACGATTGACTTTTTTGCTCTTGTTGTGAACCGCGTTGAGTCGCCTACGGGCTGAGAAACTGCGGTATACAAGCAAAGTAAATAAATAAATAAATAATTCGTCCAGTGGTTTTTGAGTTATGTTAATCCCACAAACGAACATTACATTTTTATTTATATAGATTTGATGCTCAACCATTCTGTTTGATAATCTGATCAGCTCTCATTAAAGTATTTATGACCAGTTCTATCCCTATTTACCCATGAGTAAATTCAGTAGGCTTACGTTTGAGCACGCATGTAAATGCTTGCTCTGCAAATTATTTTTCTAAATGGTTTCTCTTTTCATAGCTTGGTAAAAAGTTCAATCTTTGATTAAAAGCAACCAGATGCGTTATTGACCAGTATCTGGAATCGGATGAAAGTAAAGCTTGTAACAGGAGGCCTTGGATAGCCAATGCATGAACCAGTATTGGAAGAGGAATAAAAGAGGTTTTTGTAAAGCAGGAGCCGATAGCCATCAGTGGTGCTGAAACACCCTTTTACTGGGGAGCTATTTTTTTAAAAAGTAGGCTTGGACGTGGGGGCTGCCAGTGGACGGATTTGGCGTGTTCCTGGAAAGAGATCCTAGCCTGAGATAAGCAACTCATTCCCAGGTGTGAAAGGAAAAGCTCCGGCTTTTAACTCGGTGGCTGTTTCAACATCATGGCTTAATAGTTTGTCAGCTATGCTGCTAAAGCACCATAATCCTTTTGATGTCAGTTCTTAGGAACATAAAGCAACCTCTGTGTGTGGAACTTACTTTGTGCCTTGGCTTTGAGAAATATCCCTCACTTTATCTGACAGGGCAGGTTCTGTTACAGCGTGTGCTGCTGCTTTCTTGTGTTTTCTTGGACAGCCCTGCATAAGAGTGCTTACACTGGATCGGACCAGAGGCAGATATCGCCCAGCATTCTGTTCCTTTTGTTGTTGTGTTGATTTGTTCAGTCGCTTCCGACTCTTCGTGACCTCCTGGAACAGCCCACGCCAGAGCTCCCTGTCAGCCGTGGCCACCCCCAGCTCCTTCAAGGTCAAGCCAGTCACTTCAAAGATACCATCGGCCCCTCTTCCTTTTTCCTTCCATTTTCCCCAGCGTCATTCTCTTCTTCAAGCTTTTCTGACTTCTCATGATGTGGCCAAAGTACTTCATCTTTGCCTCTCATATCCTTCCCTCCAGTGAGGAGTCAGGCATTATTTCCTGGAGTATGGACTGGTTTATCTTCTCGCGGTCCAAGGCACTCTCAGAATTTTCCTCCAGCACCACAGCTCAAAAGCATCTATCTTCCTTGCTACATTTTATGGTAGCTGATTTCACAGCTTAGCTATGTGCTGTGTAAAGAGGGATGCCCTTTTGTCTCTCTTGAACCTCTCCTATTCAGTTTCAAGAGGGTTCTAGTATTATGGAGTGTCTTGGACAAGGAGAAGATCCAACCAGTCCATACTCCAAGAAATAAAGCCTGACTGCTCATTGGAGGGAAGAATAGTAGAGGCAAAGATGAAGTACTTTGGCCACATCATAAGAAGAAAGGAAAGCTTAGGGAAGACAATTATGCTGGGGAAAATTGAAGGAAAAAGGAAGAGGGGCCGACCAAGGGCAAGATGGATGGATGGTATCCTTGAAGTGACTAGCTTGACCTTGAAGGAGCTGGGGGTGGTGACGGCTGACAAGAGAGCTCTGGCGTGTACTGGTCCATGAAGTCACGAAGAGTTGGAAATGACTGAACAAATGAACAACAAAAAGTGTTATGGAGAGGAGAAAAACTTGGCCACCTACTTTCTGTATGCTTTGTATAATTTTATATTCTCTAACAAGTCTTCCTTTCCCTCTAAGCTAATAATAATAATGATAATGATAATTATTATTATTATTATTATCATTATTTTGATTGAGGGTAGTCAATAGTAGTAAACTGCTTAAAGTGCAAAAGACAAAGAGGGAATACCGTAATCCAGAGCAGAAGAGAAAATTGGCAAAAGGAGGCTCTCCATGGACAGTTCCTGGGAAGAATTGAGAGCCAAATTGACAAAGAAAAAACATGGCTTTGGCTCACAAGTGGAACTCTGAAAAAGGAGACAAAGGAGGGCCTGATCCTGGCAGCCCAAAAACAAGCCATTCGAACCAACACCATCAAAGCCGGAATTGAAAAGTCAGCAACAGATCCCAAGTGTAGACTCTGCAAGGAAGCAGATGAAACAATAGATCATATCTTCAGCTGCTGCAAGAGGATCGCGCAGACAGACTACAAGCAGAGGCATAACACTGTTGCTCAAATGATTCATTGGAACTTGTGCCACAAATGCCATGTGTCTGCGAGAAAGAACTGGTGGGATCACAAGCTGGAAAAAGTTACAGAGAATGAACACGTCAAACTCCTCTGGGACTTCCGAATTCAAACAGACAGAGTTTTGGAGCACAAGACTCCTGACCTCACATTTGTGTTAAAAAACAAAGTATGGATTGTGGATGTTGCAATCCCAGGTGACAGCAGGATTGTAGAGAAACAACAGGAAAAGATGACACGATACAAGGATTTAAAGATCGAACTGCAAAAACTCTGGTGCAAGCCAGTCAAGGTCGTCCCAGTGGTGATCTGCACACTGGGTGCAGTGCCTAAAGACCTTGGCCTGCACTTAAACACAATTGGCACTGACAAAATTACCATATGCCAGCTGCAGAAGGCCACCTTACTGGGATCTGCACGCATTATTCGCCGATACATCACACAGTCCTAGACACTTGGGAAGTGTCCGACGTGTGATCCAATTCAACAGCCAGCAGAATGATCTTGTTTACTCTGGACTCATCTTGCTGTGTTTCTAATAATAATAATAATAAACTTTATTTATAGTCTGTTCTATCTCCCAGAGGAGACAGAGCTGATTACAGAATACATATATGACAAACATTCAATGCTGTTATACAATTAACGAAGACAGTCAATACATACACAGAGGTATTGCTTGCCTTTTTCATTTCCGGCACCTGGAGACTAAATTCCAGAAGCCTCATGCATGTGCCTGAGATTGGTGTGTTTTGGAGGATTTAGAGAGTATTGTGTCTTGTATTATATTGACATGATAGTTTATAGAAAGTACTTCCTAGCAGAGGAGGCTTCCTTGTGATACTAATTGAAGAGCATTGTGCATCTATTCTGCTTTCCCCCCTTGCATTAATCTATCAATTCTTTCACTGATGGGGAATTTTAAAAAAAGGAAATGCTTTGTTTTTCAAACATGGTGGAAACAAGGAGGAGCGATAGTCTCACAGCTGCTCCTCAAGCTCAAAATAATGGTGTGAATTGAAACATCTCACATGGCCTTGGATTTTATTCCAAGTTGCACAGCATTTGTGTTGCTCTCATCTGCAACACTGCTTTTTCAAAGAATATATTTTAAAAGCAACCTCAAGGGCTGACTTAGCATGTTTCTCTGTGTTAAATAAAGTAATAATAATTATTTAGGTTGCTTTGTAAAAGAAGGCAGATGTTAAACTCCTTGTATGTGGTCAAGCAGCTTGGGTGGCTGTGTGGTTTTCCAGTCTCTTAATACAAAAGTAATTCTTTAGCAGATGTACTACACAAACTTAACATAGGAGGTGACCCAGCAGTTCCAGCTTTTAGGCAGCCAAAGATGGAGCTAGGTGGGTCTTGGCTTATTAAACAGTACTACTTAAGTGATATATTTCTGGTTCAAAGGTGGTACAGTGAATGCAGCCCTGCACAGACCTTGAAGACAAATTATAGTCTATAATTTTTGGGAGCTATACATTAAAATATGTTCAAAAGTTCTAATGAAATCAGGGCCTGGGTTCTTTTTTTTAACTGGACCGTTCCACCTGGACTTTGATCCTAACTTTATTGTCAAATATATAATCAAGCTTGCCACACAGTAACCGCTTTTAGATTTTATACATTTTACTTTACATCCTTTTCAACTTTGTCTTGGAGGCCTTTTCCCAATATTAAGAATTTATGGACTCTGGGAGTTTAGTAATTATTAGGCTTGTTTGAAAAAAAAAAAAGGTTCAAAACTCATTTTGGATTAAGGGGAGCTGGTGGTTCGATCCTAAAGTCAATTCCGATTTTCACAGAAAAAAAATGTTTAGAACTTTTTGAAACTTCCAAGACTGCCGAATCCTTTCGTTAATGGCTCGAAAGTATTATTTCCTGTTTCATTGGGTGGTCTTTACTTTGAAAGTAGTTGTTTCAATCCAGAAACGGGGAAAAGCAAGCAGAGGAAATTCCTTCCTTCTCTGGTTTAAAACTGGCTTCTCTGGCTTGAGCCGAGGCCAGGGACCAGAAGTGAGGAAAGGCAAGCGGAGGAATTTCTTTCCTTCTCTGGTTTAAAACTGGCTTCTCTGGCTTGAGCTGTTGCCAGGGACGAGAAACGGGGAAAAGCAAGCGGAGGAAATTCCTTCCTTCTCTGGTTAAAACTGGCTTCTCTGGCTTTAATACTGGCTTCTCTGGCTTGAGCCGAGGCCAGGGACCAGAAGCGGGGAAAAGCAAGCGGAGTAAATTCTTTCCTTGTCTGGTTTAAAACTGGCTTGAGCCAAGGCCAGGAAATTCCTTCCTTCTCTAGTTTAAAACTGACTTATCTGGCTTGAGCCAAGGCCAGGAACTAGAAGCGGGGAAAAGCTGAATCATCTCCAACTCACTTCATGAGTCGTAACAAAAATGGTGGAAAAAGCTTCGGAAGGGCAAAGGGACTTCCAATTTTCTTAAAAGCTTCAAAATTGCTTCGAAAAGGTATTTTTTCCACATTTATTCCAAATTACGATGATTCTGATGGTATTTAACCATGCCTAGTAATTAACTTCTTATAAAATTTAACTCACTTCTTAGAAAAAGCAAGTGGGGCACTTTTCTCACTGCCTTCCTTAGAATCGTAGTATTAGAGTTGCCCCATGACAGCTGTACAAGGCATTCTGCTAATTGAGCCAAAGGACCTTTCCAACAGCGTGAGGTCTGGTAGAAGACCTCAGTGATGAGTTGGTCCTCTATGGCACCCAAGGGCACTAGGTTAGTTTAGTGGTTCCTTACCATTTTTGAACAGGGACCACTCTCCAACATTAGTCCCAAAAGGGTTACGAATCACATTTTTGGTCAACTTTAGATTCGGTTTGGTTATTTGCGGTGCTGATTCAGAAAATAGCATTGGAAAGACCACATCAGCTCTAGTTTGTGATATTCTAACCACGAAACAGTGAGTCTGCAGGCTTCGTGGCTGCCGGGGCGAGGTGAGGAAGCCGGCCCTGGTTGATCCAGGGGCAGAGCCTGCCACTGGTTAGATCGGCCAGGGCTCGCTTCCCCATCTCGCCCCAGCAGCCATGGAGCCATGGAAGCCCAGGGCAGCGCTGCAGAGGCTGCTGGGGCGAGGTGGGGAAGCCGGCCCTGGTCGATCCAAGGGCAGGGCCTGCCACCGGTTGGCCAGCTGGCCAAGTGGTGAGAGGCTTCTCGCCGTGCAGGGGGGTTCTGGGAAGAAGAAGCCCCCTGCAAGCAACATGGCCGGTGGGAGGTCGTCCACCGTCGCAATGGTCCTTGCCCGGTAGGTCAGGCAAGGCATTTCTTTTATAATCCCTACATCATGTTTTTTCCCTTATTGCGGGTGGTCCTGGAACGTAACCCTCGCAATAAGGGAACACTGTATTGTAATTCGCTCTGAGTCCCTCCAGGTGTATAACGCAGAATATAAATAAAGTATTATTATATTATTAGGTTAATTTAGATGGTCAAAGTGTACAAATTATAGAACTCCCTTAACAGACCATCAAAGCCACTAGTTTAAAAAATCCCATCTGATTTTTGAAATATCTGTAGTCCTGGCTACTTTCAATGTTCAGGTGCAATGGAAATGAATTCTCTGTACTAGTGAGTTGTGTGTTTTTTGCTAACGAAAGATGCTGAGGGAACAAGCATTAACCATGTTGCTTCAGAGTGCTGATGCAGTGCCACACAACTGTTGTTGAATGCTGCCCTATCTTAGAAGAACAGTAGCGTGCCCCTACTTGTAGAATGCTTGCGGAGTGAAAGGTTCTAAGGTCACTGGGTTGTTGTAGGTTTTTTCGGGCTATATGGCCATGTTCTAGAGGCATTCTCTCCTGACGTTTCGCCTGCATCTGTGGCAAGCATCCTCAGAGGTAGTAAGGTCTGTTGGAACTAGGAAAATTGGGTTTATATATCTGTGGAATGACCAGGGTGGGACAAAGGACTCTTGTCTGCTGGAGCTAGGTGTGACTGTTTCAATGGACCACTTTGATTAGCATTTGATGGCCTGGCAGTTTTTTGGTGTGGCTTGTTAGTGCCAGGGGAAATCTTTTGTTGAGAGGTGATTAGCTGTCCCTGATTGTTTCCTCTCTGTTGTTTTGCTGTTGTAATTTTAGAATTTTTTAATACTGGTAGCCAGATTTTGTTCATTTTCATGGTTTCCTCCTTTATGTTGAAATTGTCCACATCCTTACGGATTTCAATTGCTTCTCTTGACATGGTGGTTGTTCGAGTGGTCCAGCATTTCTGTGTTCTCAAGTAATATGCTGTGTCCAGGTTGGTTCATCAGGTGCTCTGCTATGGTTGACTTCTCAGTGCCTTTCATGTTCCTTGATTCGTGTTTGGGCAATGCTGCATTTGGTGGTCCCTATGTAGACTTGTCCACAGCTGCATGGTATACGGTAGACTCCCACAGAAGTGAGAGGATCCCTCTTGTCCTTTGCTGAATGTAGCTGTTGGATTTTTTTGGTGGGTCTGTAGATAGTTTGTACGTTGTGTTTCCTCATCAGCTTCCCTATGTGGTCAGTGGTTCCCTTGATGTATGGCAGGAACACTTTTCCTCTGGGTGGATCTTTGTCTTTACTCTCGTGGCTTGTTCTCGGTCTTGCAAAAAACACACAACTCTAAGGTCAGTTTGATTTTAATGGAGAGATAATTTAATACAGTATTCTCCATCTACAAGTCCCAAGCAGTAGAAGTCCACAACACCCCCAGTTCTCCTCTCACGTTACTGGATGGATACACCAGGCCAGCAGTAAGCCAACTGTGTGAAAATGTCGTAAACCATTCTTGGCGAGGCCTTAATATGTGTTTCCCCCCCTCTATTGCTAATTGAGAATGGCTCGGTCTGACAAAGCTTGTGAAATTCCTGCTGCTTAATGGAAACTTTCATTATGTTTTGTGTTCATTTCAGATAGGCTGAATGATGACAGACCTCTCTCTCTCTTTTTTTTAATGATTCCACTAAACGGAATTGCGGAGGAGGTGGCGCCTCATTGGCAGGGGAGACAGTTTTCATTACTTTAATTGTGTGGTTTATCGGGATTTTCAGCTTTTTGGTGGGGGGTGGGCCGGGGTAGAGAGTTAAATGCAATAGTGTTATGACAGAATTAAAAGGATTTGGCATAAAAGGGAGTTTAAGAGGGAAAAAAGGCCTCCACAACAGGATTTCCATACCTTTTGATTTGATGGATTTGGCGGGAGCTGCGAGCTTAGGGGGAAATTCCGCACAAATTGCCATTTGGCATTTTGTGAAACACGCTGTACAGGGCAGGTGTGTCGCAGCAGCGAGTTGCACATATGAAACAAACACGATTTTTTAGATATTAAAAATAAAACCTGTAATCCACTCTAACGTGAAAGGATTAAATCCTCTTCCCTCTCTCATCCATGTCACTAGTGGGGTGGGGCAGGGAGCCTTCTCCTGTTAAGTATTTGCAGGAAGCATTGTGTATAGCAGAGGTATTTGCTTTTGTCGACAGAGCCACTCATAGCAAGTGTCTCTTCTCCTAATGAAAAAAATGTTACGCTTAAGCGGAATTTAGTCTGGTCCAGTGCAAAAGACACAATAACTTTGCACAAAGGTAAGAGGAAAAAGGACAGAAAAGCTTTACTCTTGTCTGCAGAGTCAAAACACAAACTTGCAGTGTTGCATACAAAATAAACAGTGCAACAAACTTACATAGTCCTTGAAAGAATTACAGAGTGCAAAGAGCATGGCTTCTTCGTCCTCCTTCAAATTAGCAACGCAAATGGTTGAAGCAAAGTGCTGTGAGCATAAGCTCCTCAGGGAAAAAGCTAAACTGTATTCTAAAACACATACAGTTATACTCCACCGGGTGTGGCTCAAATTTACTAGCTGACCTAGATTAGCAGCTGCACATAATGATTAACAGTAAAAGGTTTTCTTTAACACACATACTTGGTGTTGATACTTTTACAACTTACTGTAACAAAAAAGTATACAGTTGTGGACATCTTTTGTTGAAGGCCGTTGTGTAATTTTGTTTTCAGTGTGAGCGTGTAGACTTGAGTGCCATTGGTTTCTGTCCTAAAATGATGACTTAATGCTTCATTTGTTGTTGTTGTGTGCCTTCAAACCATGTCCGACTTTGACCAACCCCAAGGCTACTCTGTAACAGGATTTTTGTGAAAAAAATTGTTCAAAGAGAGATTAGATTTTTCCTTTAGTGGAGACTTGTCCAAGGTCAGCCAATGAGTTTCCATGACTGAGTGGGAATTTGAAACGTGGTTTCCAGAGTTATAGGCCAATGTTCAAACCACTACATCATACTGGTTCTCTAGCTACTTTGTCTTCTCCTTTTTAAAAAAAAATTACTTGCTTCTTCTCAAGGCAGGATACCAATCAGTTGAAGTATATACAGTATATATACAATAAATAACCCCCCCCCTTCACGGTGGCACAGCAGGTTAAACTGCTGAGCTGTTGAACTTGCTGACCGAAAGGTCGACAGTTCAAATCTGGGGAGCAGGGTGAACTCTCACTGTTAGCCTCAGCTTTTGTCAACCTAGCAGTGCTTGCCTATGAATGGCAAGCACAAAGTAGCTGCACGCAATAACATCCTGCGGAAACTTACTGGCAGCGCATGGGGAGCAGACCCAAAATTAATAAAAACATCAGCCCTGGCCTTGTCTTACTCAACTGCTCTGTTTGGCACAAGTCTGCCCACATGAAGCAGGTGAACATAGCATTGAACAAAACATGCGGAATAATCACAGGATGTCTTGAACCTACACCTGATAAACTCTACAAGCTAGCTGGCATTGTCCCCCCCCCCCCCCCCGATGGGAAGCTACTGCTAACTGTGAGAGATGTGAAGGTTGAACATCATGAAAGCCACTCACTGCATGGCTATCAGCTTCCTCCCAGTACACACAAATCAAGGAAAACTTCATGAGAACCACCATTTCTTTTAATGTTCCCCCAGCAACAGCAAGACTATCCCTCTGGGAAGCTAAACTAGGAAATCCCAACGAGATGGCCCCCCACAAGAAAGGGTCTTCCTCCAGGGGAAACCAAGAATGGGCAACTTGGAAGTCCCTGAATAGACTCAGAAGTGGATTGGGCAGATCAAAAGACAACCTGGCAAAATGGAACTACCTAAAGGAATCCTCCACCTTATGCGACCACAGCTATATGCTTGTCCACAATGCCCTGCCTCATGCACAGAGGAAGAATTGTTTAAAGCTACAGACAATACGGTCGCTGTTGCCCAGTTTTGATCGAAAATTATTTAGCCATTGGTGCACCTATTTTTATCAGCTTTATACTTATGTATGCAATGCTTTTAACACAAAAATAAAAATTAAATTAGACATAACAACCACACATACATACATCTCAAAAGCCCTGTCAAAATTGAGGAAAATAAGCCAGAACAATATACCTGAAAGGTGCCAGATTGGGGAAATGGATGTTTACCTGTCTGAACGTATTCTCCCCTATGAACCATCAAGAACGCTAAGATCTTCCGGAGAGGCTCTGCTTGTGGTCCCACCACCTTTGCAAGCGCGTTTGGTGGGAACGAGAGACAGGGCCTTCTCTATGGTGGCTCCTCGGCTATGGAACTCTTTCCCGAGTGAGATTAGATCTGCCCCCTCCCTTTTGTCCTTCAGGAGGCTAGTGAAATCCTGGTTATGGAATGAAGCATTCCCAGAATAATGGCTGGGACTGGTTACAGACCAAAGTGAGTGACCACTTATGCGGACTGAGTTGAACATGATTTTACCTTGGCAATTTGGTATATATATGTGTTTTATCTATACGTATTTTAATCTTGTATTGTTGTATGATATTTTAACTTGTATTAGTAGCATTGAATCCTTCCTGTAAGCCGGTCTGAGTCCCTCTGCGGAGGTGAGAAAATCGGGATAGAAAAGTTGTAAATAAATAAATATTATAATATCATACATGCTTAAGTTATAACGTTTTAAACTGTGACACTTAAACATTGAAATGTTATAGAAATTGTTTAAATTATTAATGTTTAAATAATAAGGCTTTCAGTTAATAAAATCTAACCAAAAGTGTAATCAACTACTGTAAAGTGCATTTGTGAAGCTTTGAAAAGGTGAAGAAACCACGTTCTGTTGAGTCACTAGTAAAAAAAACCCTTATATTTAATTGCCAATTACAACTACAGTAGACCCCTTAAACCCACTAAATTTACATAAATGCTGTTTGATTTGCAAACCGATTCAATGGGTTTATCCTGGTCGAGACTACCAATTACATTTAGGCTTTAAATTTTCTGAAAAGACAAGTGAAACAATCCCCACTCTTTGAAAATGTAAAGCAATGGGTATTATTAACAATTGTGTTTACTTTCCCTTAGAATCCAGGTTATTTGTCCAACCGAAAGTACTGCCCAAAATCCATTCCCCCTCAAAGCTTGATTTACAATTTAACTACAGACTTCTAAAAGGCATTAATCTGAAATAATCTGACGAGAAAAAAAACCATTAACATACAAGAGACAGATTTTTCATTCAACAGTCCTCGAGAAGATTAAAGAGCCCGGGAACAATTTGTGCACTTAAAAGGTTTGCCAATCATCTACGGAGCCGCCTCCTCCTCTCAAATCATGGCTTGGTTTGTTCGACATCAACTGACTCAGTGTCAGCTTCATCATCAATGCTTTTGGCACAATAGGAAGTGACCTGTTGTCACATTGGCACTATAGGAAGTGACCTGTTGATAAACATCTGAAGCCCTTAAAAACACTTGGGTGACCAATTGTCACTCACTGCAAGCCAGGTCAAATTTTATCTAAAATCCAAGCACAAAAGACTTGAATACAGGCATGCCTCACTTCAAGGTAATTCGCTTTAGAGTCCTTTATTTGTACAGTGCTTTTTCTGTTTATTATTCATTTATTTACCTAATTTATATCCCGTCCTCCTCACCCTGAAGGAGACTCAGGGAGGCTCACAACAAAGGCACAATGCAATGCCTTAAATACATATAAATAAAAATGTAATGTTCTTTTGTGGGATTAACATAACTCAAAAACCACTGGATGAATTGACACCAAATTTGGACACAAGACACCTATCAGGCCAATGAGTGACCATCACCCCTAAAATACACACAAAAAACACAGCAGAATGGACTTAAAACCCCCCAAAATAAACTATGTATACACATACACTCATACACATATGCACATGCACACATACATACAGACACACACACATATATATACACAAGCACAGACAAGTATACACATACATATACACATGCACACATACATATTTACACACATACATACACACATATATACACAAGGGCGCACATATACACAATATATATATACACATAGAAATACACAAATATATACATACATATGCACACACATACACCCATCTATCTATATCTATATCTATAACTATATATGCAAACACACATATATACACATATACATATATACACATATACACAAATATATACACACACATAAACATATATATATATACACACACACACACACACACAAAACATATACACAGACTGGGCCACAGCAACGCGTGGCAGGGGAAGGCTAGTACATATAAATCAAAATGTAATGTTAGTTTGTGGCATTAACGTAAGTCAAAAACCACTGGATGAATTGACACCAAATTTGGACACAAGACACCTACTAACCCAAGGAGTGACCATTTGATTGGTCTGTATGGGAATGCGCCTTAGGCCCTCTCCCCGCGGATACGGCGGGCCAGCTGGATGTCCTTGGGCATGATGGTGATGCGCTTGGCGTGCATGGCGCAGAGGTTGGTGTCCTCGAAGAGCTCCCCAGATTCGAACCTATGACTTCTCAGTAAGTTCAGCAGCTCAGCGGTTTAACCCACTGCGTCACTGGGGGCTCCATTTTTGTAAGCTACTTGAACTTTCAACAGAGATGCAACTCAGACCTATTTGTGGAGCTGTTCATTTATAGAAATACTTACCGTATATGTCTAATGGTGGGGTAGATATTGGTGATTTCCATTCTGTATCTTTAAATTCAAAGATTATAGTGTATTTTAAAAATAATTCATTATTAACTCGGTGTGTCTTTGCAACAGGTCCTCAGAAGTGCGATAACTTTGCTGAGAAGAGACCTCTCCTTGCTGTGTGCAAAAGCATTGGATCTTCTGGGTAAGAGGACCTACCGAATTGAGTGTGTTGCAGCAGAAATGACAAAGGACTTTTAAGTGTTTTATTTATTTCTTTTTTATATTTTTATCCCACTTTTTGTAGTATGGCTCAGGCCAACATATATTCTCTTCCATTTCTATCCTTACAACAACTTTGTGAAGTAGTCCAGAGTAAGATACTTTGATTACCTTAAGGTTCAACTTTATTGAGTTTCATGATGGAGCGAGGAATTGAATTACTCCAGTCCTGTTGTCGTTGTTGTAACAACACTTACAGAGTAGTTGAGATTCCTCTAGTCTTGTAGACATGAGCTGTGGTGGATAGACTACATCTTACTTAGGCGATCCCTTGTTGTCCGAGTAGGATTGTCTTCCAAGATTGGTGTCCTGGCGATGGGTCCATAGGTGACTGTGGAGCCCTATTCTTGACCTGCATGTTCTCCCGCAGTGAGGGCACTGGTTTCCAGGTGGAAGGGGTCCCATTCCGGGTTGGCTTGACGCACCTTCCTCTTGGCACGTTTCTCTCTTTCGCCCTCCATTTGTGCCTCTTCAAATTCTACAGCACTGCTGGTCACAGCTGACATCCAGCTGGAGTGCTCAAGGGCCAGGGCTTCCCAATTCTCTGTGTCTATGCCAGAGTTTTTAAGGTAGACTTTGAGCCCATCTTTAAATCTCTTTTCCTGTCCTCCACATTCTGTCTTCCGTTCTTGTGTTTGGGCATCTGGACAACGTGGCCGGTCCAGCAGAGTTGATGGCAGAGGACCATCGCTTCAGTGCTGGTGGTTTTTGCTTCTTCCAGCATGCTGACATTTGTCCGCTTGTCTCCCCAAGAGATTTGCAGGATTCTTTGGAGGCAACGCTGATGGAATTGTTCTAGGAGTTGCATGTGACGTCTGTAGACAGTCCACGTCTCGCAGGCATATGCTATATAACAACAATAACTCCAAATGAGATCTTTATTTTTCTCCCCACCATTACAACAAAAAAGATGTGAATATAGGAGATGCCTATCTACATTTCCACAGCAAAGTACATGCACGTTTTATTTTGGGATACCTGAGCGCTGTCCCTTCGATGCTCTTTGTGTAGATAGTTGGGATAACTGAACCCTGAACCCTGCAATACACCTTGTGTAGATTCTCATGTGACTCCAAATTGCTCCTTTGAGCTGGACCTAAAACCTTTGGGAGCTAAAATGACAATGGATACCTTGATAGGCAGCAGCCTCTGATCTGGTCTATGTAATCTATGCTAAGAATTCTGCACCATGCTAATCCGACTTCGGTGCCAAAGGAAACCTGAATCTGACACCTGCATAAATTATGCAAAGTATGCAAATGTACATAAGTTATCTTCCATTACACAGAACTGAATTACTTCTGCTTATCACGAGGAGGGAGGAAGGTGTTACATAGTCCATTCGAGTCCCACCTTATGACCTTTAGAAATGATATTTATTTTATTTTATTTATTTACGACATTTATATCCTGCCCTTCTCACCCCGAAGTGGACTCAGAGCAGCTTACAAGATATATATACATACGATATATTATATTATTAGCATAGTACAATATCAGTATTATATATTACTATATTGTACTATACCATTATATTGTAATACTAGCTGTACCCGCCATGTGTTGCTGTGGCCAACCTTCCCTCTTTCTTTCCTTCTTTCCCTCTTTCCTTCACTCCCTCTTTCCTTCCTTCCCTCACGTCTTTCCTTCTCTTTTTCCTTCCTTCTCTATCTCTTTCTTTCCTTTCACATTTTTCTTTCTCTTCTGCTCTTCTCTTTTCTTCCTTCTCTCTTTCCTTCGTTCCTTCCCTCCCTCTTTCTCTACATCTACCCCTTTCCTTCTCTCCCTCTTTCCTTCCTTCTTTCCCTTTTTTTCTTTCCTTCTCTCCTTCCTTCCTTCTCTAACTTTCCTTCCCTCCCTCTTTTTCTTTTCCTCCCTCTTTCTCTCCTTTCTTCCTTCTCTACCTCTTTCCTTCCTTCTCTTTGCTTCCATCCATCCTTCCCCCTTTCCTTCTTTCTTCACTCCCTCCCTCCCTCGCTCCTCTTTCTGTCTTTCTTTCTTTCTTTCTTTTTTTCCCTCCCCTTTCCTCCCCCTTTTTTCCCTTTTTTCTGTATTGTCATTTAGCTTTTCATCATTTAGCTTTTTGGGGCTTTTTAAGTCCCTTCTGCTGTGTTTTTCAGTGAAGGACATACATTGGATTGTTAGGTGTATTGTGTCCAAATTTGGTGTCAATTCGCCCTGTGGATTTTGAGTTTTTACTAATAATCTATATAAATAAAATTGTAATGTTCGTTTGTGGGATTAACAGAACTCAAAATCCACTGGGCAAATTGACACCAAATTTGGACACAATACACAATACACAATATAACATGTAATATAAAATATATAATTATAATATTGTATTATTATTATTATTAGTATATTGTATTACATTACAGTATTATAAATACTATATGTATATACAATATATTATATATAATATAATATTTATCTACTCTCTCTAGATTTTTTGAAATAGCAGGGATAGAATAAAGTTCTTTTTGACTTTATGTTAAGGATGCTTATGAAACATGGGCTCCTCTTCTTTCCTTTTGGAAACAGGAAAACTACACTCTTTGCCTGGTGGCACATGCTGGATTTTGCCTCCAATTTTCTGCCATGGCTGCATTCTCATCCCACCCTGCCTGTGAGAAATGAGAAATGCTTTGCTCATCTCTCATGCTGCTCCCAGAGGGATTAGCTCATAAGACATGCGGGCGGATGGCGCCTATTGTGTTCTAATGGCCCCGAATGTTAAAACACTGTCCTTTAGGATATGTTTATGACTCCCAATGCTGTTTACATGGGTGATTATATGCTTGTCACAATGTTTATAATCCTAGAAGCATTGTTTTTGTTCAAAAGGATTGCATATACTTCTTAAACTACAAATGATACTTCGGACGTTGTCTCTTCCTAAGATTGTCTCTCATTAATTTGCATCCATTAACTATCATTCAGCTCATCCAATAATGTAGTAGAATTTGAAGATTGTGGAATTTGGCCTATGCAGAGAGGGGGGAGCGGAGGGGAGAGCTTAGTTTGCTCTTTGTTTAGTTCTTTGTTTAGGGAAAATATGCATCACACTGTGTATCATGGAAAACTGGATTCTGCAGTTGAGTTCGCTATCATAATTCCGATGCAACGGGGGAGAGTTAAGCAACCGAGCTTCTCCATTGCTTTCATGTCTGTTTTCGGAGTGTTGTTCTTTATTTACTATTCTAGTATTATGTCTCCTCCGCAGTGTTTCTCGGTGTTTTTATGAGCGATGGTCAACTTGTTGGCCTGATAGGTGTATTGTGTCCAAATTTGGTGTCAATTCATCCAGTGGTTTTTGAGTTGTGTTAATCCCACAAACGAACATTACGCTTTTATTTATATAGACTAGCCGTCCCCTGCCACGCATTGCTGTGGCCCAGTCTGGTGATCTGGAAAATAAAGTAATGAGAAAGTCTCAGTTCTTGTGGGTTTTTTAGGGCTATATGGCCATGTTCTAGAGGCATTTCTCCTGACGTTTCGCCTGCATCTATGGCAAGCATCCTCAGAGGTCATGCTTGCCATAGATGCAGGCGAAACGTCAGGAGAAATGCCTCTAGAACATGGCCATATAGCCCGAAAAAACCCACAAGAACTGAGTGATTCCGCCCATGAAAGCCTTCGACAATACATTAATGAGAAAGTGTTGGTTTCTAATAGATGTAATTTCTTTGTGCTTGTGGGTAAACAGCATTTCTTGCTGTTTCTTTGTCAGTGTTGATGTAGAGATTGTCTGGTTTGCCTACTTGGGAACATACAACATTTAATTGTCCTTCTTTAGGTGTCCCTTTCAAACCTATGATACTATATCTTTGTGTGTGTGTGTGTGTGTGTGTGTGTAAATCATATATATCTATCTATATCTATGGCTGGATGGCTCTTTGTCAGGAGGGCGTTGATTACATTTTTGTTGCCCTGGTGAAGGGAGTTGGACTGGATGGCTTTAAGTATTTTCTGTTGGTTATGGGGGTTCTGTGTGAGAAGTTTGCCCCAATTCTGTCGTTTGTGGGATTCAGAATGCCCTTTGATTGTAGATGAACTATAAATCCCAGTAACTACAACTCCCAAAATGTCAAGATCTATTTCCCCCAAACTCCATCTGTGTTCGTATTTGGGCATATGGAATATTCGTGCCAAATTCGGTCCAAATCCATCCACAGCTCTCTCTGGATGTAGGTGAACTACAACTCCAAAATGTAAAGTCAGTGCCCACCATAAACATAACCAAACCCTTCTAGTATTTTCTGTTGGTCATGGGAGTCCTGCATGCCGCATTTGGTTCAATTCCATCCTTGATGGAGTTCAGAATGCGCTTTGATTATAGGCTTACTATAAATCCCAGGAACTACAACTCCCAAATGCCAAAATTAAATTTTTTTGAGTGATGGTCACTCCTTGGGTTAGTAGGTGTCTTGTGGCCAAATTTGGTGGCAATTCGTCCAGTGCAAGAACTAGGAATCGTTACTCATTACTTTGAATGTGGGTCGCTGTGAGTATTTTGGGCTATATGGCCATGTTCCAGCAGCATTATCTCCTGAAAAACTCACAGCATCCCAGTGATTCCGGCCATGAAAGTCTTTGAAAGATGTTGAATGTGTATGTGGGCGATGTGAATGAAGAATTAAAATGCTGAAACCTGTCAGTGTTAGGGCCCTTCCACACAGCCACGTAGCCCAGAATATCAAGGCAGATAATCTACAGTATCTGCTTTGAACTGGATTATCTGAGTCTACCCTGCGATATAATCCAGTTCAATGTGGATTTCGTACAGCTATGTACAGCTATGGTGTCCTGTTCTTCCTCTGTTATCATCAATCTTAGAAACACACAAAGTATTTTCTAAATAGACGAGCTTCCTGAGAACAGTGGTGAGAAAAGGACCATAACTGGCCACCATGACTGACCACACCTTGATTGGTCACCTTGAATAGTCAAGGTTGCCAATTGCAACATTCACACTTGCCTCAAACAGACAAGAGTTCTTTCTCCCACCCTGGACATTCCACAGATATATAAAACTCACTTGCCTAGTTTCCAACAGTGGTTTTTGAGTTGCGTTAATCCCACAAACGAACATTACATTTTTGTTTATATAGATGAAAGCAGTGTTTCCAAAGATATTTCAGGATTTTTTCAGCTTTACTGGATATTACCTGTGTTACCACCGATGGGCTTTGTTGATGCTGTTAGTGATCTTTTTAGGAAATGTCACCCTTAGTTTGGGCTTTGATAAAATAATAGTTTTGCAGAGATGGTGAGGTGTGTTTTGGAGATCCTATTTTGTCCTGGCAGTGCTGAAATTCATGACAGGGCCATTTCTTTGGGTCAGAGTCTTTTCTTCATCAGCTGGTCCATGTGCAAGATCTGAAGGACCACCAGCCCATTCTCCCTCTAGTTTTGAACACATTTGAACCACATTTGTAATAATAAGGAATAACACAAGATACTATAGTTAGATGTAAGTATCTCAAAGATGTATGCCTATTTAAAAATGATTTCTCTTTCCAGTTGTCTTTGCAAACCCAGGTTCTGAGCTGTGAGTTGTGGGGGTGTAAGGCAAAGAGCCAGACTGCATTTAAGGTGACTCATAATAAAGCTCTCGGGGCGATACATGTGTGAGGTACATTTGTGTGCGTGCTATATTTATGGGGGTGGAAGCCACGTAAGCTGTGATACATGTGGCTGTGGAAGCTTCTCTCAAGTCTGGGAAAATTGTTTCTATTTTAACTGATGAGAACTCCATGTGCATTCCTGTGTGCTGTGTGAGAGCGTCTTATTTACAAACACGTTAACACAACTGTATAACTGTCTCTCGCAGTTCCAGGAACAACTGCTGCAGCTTTCCATTCGTGAGATGCTTTTGATAGATCCCAAAACGTCATTCTTCCTGTTACAAGTTGATACAGCCCTAGTAAACACACTGTGCATTATGTCTCCCAGAAAACATAACACGGCCCATCTGCCACCCATAAGGGTTTTGTTTAACTACTTGAAAAATATTGTTATTCTTTTACTTAAGGGTTTCCAAGGCAAGGCAGTTTTCCTACAAGTGGCTTCAAGGGATGAGGACGAGGAAATAGTTTGCATGTATTATTATTATTACTAGCCGTCCCCTGCCACACGTTTCTGTGGCCCAGTCTGTGTATATGTGTTATGTGTGTGTGTATATGTTTGTGTATATTCTGTATATACTCAAGTATATAGTTTTTCAACCTTTGTTTTAGGCTGAAAAAGTTCCCCTCGAGTTATACTCGAGTCAAGGTTATTTATTATTTTACTCTGACATTATTATTATTATTATTATTATTGCATTTATTATTTTATTCTATTTATTATTATTATAGTTATCATTTTCCTTTATTATTACATTTATTATTTTATTTATCAGCGTTATCATTAAATTTATTATTTTACTCTATGATTGTTATTATTATTATTTCCACTCTATTATTATTACATTTATTAGTTTACTGTCTTTATTATTATTGGAAGGATACGTAAGCACATTTACATTGAAGAAGGTTAGGGTAGTCTTATCTTAAATTACAATTTTATATAAATATTCAAAAACATTTAACCTACTCAATTAGATGCCTCAGTTAATGTAATTTTTTGGCATCTATTTTCATTTTGAAATGTACCAGTAACTTCTGAATTTCTCACCCTCGGCTTATACTTGAGTCAATCCGTTTCCCCAGTTTTTGTGGTAAAATTAAGTGACTCGGCTTATATTCGAGTCGGCGTATACTCGAGTATATACGGTATGTGTGTTTGTGTATATATGTGGTTTTGTGCATGTGTTGTAATGCATTTTTTGGCTTTTAAAGTCTCTTTTGCTTTGTTTTCTAGTGTTTTTATGAGTGATGGTCACTTGTTGGCCTTATAGGTATATTGTGTCCAAATTTGGTGTCAATTCATCCAGTGGTTTTTGAGTTATGTTAATCCCACAAATGAAGATTACATTTTTATTTATATAGATTTTGGACATTTATATCCTGTCCTATCTCAACCTCCGCAGAGGGACTCAGGCCGGCTAACAACCAGCACAGCATGGTGCCCACAACAAAAAGCATAAATATACACATTCAGTAAAAACAATATAAAAACAGTATAATGTAGAAGATGTAACATGTCAGTCCCCCTTCCCCGTGGTTGCCAGGGCTTCCATCTTGTCTCATTGTGTTCATTGACTTAGAATTGTAGAATGCTATATGTATTCACCACTTTTCTTGTGCCACTTCTAAGTAGGTAGGAAAGTCCAGATGATCCACTACATCAGTGTTTCTCAACCTTCTAATGCCATCTTGTCTCATTGTGTTCACTGTCTTAGATGCATAGAATTATAGAGTTGGAAGAGACCACATGGGCCATCTAGTCCAGTGTTTCTCAACCTTCCTCATACCGTGACGCCTTAATATATTTCCTCATGTTGTGGTGACCCCCAACCATAACATTATTTTTGTTGCTACTTCCTAACTGTAATTTTGCTCCTGTTATGAATTGTCATGTAAATTTCTGATATGTAGGGTGTATTTTAATTCAGTGGACCAAATTTGGCACAAATACCCGATAAACCTGCATTTGAATACTGGTGGGGTTGGGGAAGGGATTGATTTTTTCATTTGGGAGTTGTAATTGCTGGGATTTATAGTGCACCTACAATCAAAGAGCATTCTGAACTCCACCAAGGATGTAATTGAACCAAACTTGGTACTAAAGAAGGGTTTGGTGGGCATTGACCTTGAGTTTTGGAGTTGTAGTTCACCTACATCTAGAGAGCACTGTAGACTTGAACAATGATGGATCTGGACCAAACTTGGCACGGATACTCAATATGCCCAGATGTGAACAGTGGTAGATTTGGGGGAAAATAGACTTTGACATTTGGGAGTTGTAGTTGCTGGGATTTCTAGTTCATCTACAATCAAAGAGCATTCTAAACCCCACCATGGATTGATTTGGGCCAAACTTCCCACACAGAACCCCCATGACCAACATAAAAGATGGTCTTTAGTGAACCCCACTGACACCCCCTCACAACCCCCCCCCCCAGGGGTTCCGACCCCCAGGTTGAGAAATGCTGACCTAATTCAATCATTTATTTGTTTGTTTGTTTGTTTGTTTATTTATTTACTATATTTGTATACTGCCCTTCTCAGCCATTAGGCAACTCAGGGTAGTAGTCCAACCCCTTGTCATGCAGAAAAGCACAGTCAAAGTACCCCCAACAGATGGCCATCTAGCCTCTGTTAAAAGCCTTCAAGAAAGGAGATTCCATAACTCCAAGGCAGAGAGTTCCACTGTTGAACAGCTCTTAGGGTTGCAAAGCTCTTCCTAATGTTCTTCTTGAGCCTTGAATGCCGGTGGTTGCCCTATCTTTCCTATCCTTTAACTCACCAGCCTCCAGACCGGTTTTTGCCCAGGCCCAATGCTCTCTGTGTAGTGAACCCAGCTCTGAAAATGTGCTAATTAAGCTTGCTCCATTTGTCTGTGTTTTGTGGTGATGATGGCTTTCCCCTCTTGTTCCAACCACCAAAAAGGATGCAGCCTTGAAGTACAAATGGGAAACAGATTGCCTCTTCTGGCAGGACTTTGTGATGCTAGCTTCATTTCTGCATCAGCTAACGTGGTCCTTAGATTACAAGACTTGCAAAATGAAAGAAGAGCAATCCCTTGTGGCCGCACCCCCCCCCCCCTCAAAATTACCAGTAAAGAAACATCTGCAGAAACTTGGTTTTTGTATGTCCTCAGAGAAGTGGTGTAAAGATGAGACAACGGGGATGGACACGGAAGAAACCTCTGATGTCTCCCTGAACAGCTTGAAAAGAGATTAAGGAATAGAAGATGGAGATGAAAAACCCATGAGGTGGAACTAGGGTGGCTTGAACCCGTCCCCCATGGTAATTGCTTTCCCAGCAATGCAGGATGTACTCAGTTATGTTATACATATAATAGTAAATGGAGGTGTAAGGAGCAGAAATAGTGTGTCTGCCCATCTACATTGGGACATTTTGATTCTTGAAATGTTAAAAATGTTAATTTTGGAAAGCCTGATAATGTTCAACAAGAAGGTGCTGCAACACATATGTCAACCAGGCTGCTGATTTTTGTAAACATCTCCTGGACCTACAAAATATGGCTAAAAATACTTTCTATAGTTCAGAATTGGGTTATCTGAGATAGTACAGTTCCTTCCCTTGCTTGCTTACTTACTTATTTAGGCGATCCCTCGTAGTCTGAGGATGATGATCTTCCAAGTGTAGTGTCTTGGTGGTGCATACATAGATGACTGTGGAGCCCTATTGTTGACCCACCTGTTCTTCCACAGTGAAGGAATTGGTTTCCAGGTGGAAGGAGGTCCCGGTCGGGTTTGGCTTGATGCGCCTTCCTCTTGGAACGTTTCTCTCTTTTGCCCTCCATTCGTGCCTCTTCAAATTCTGCAGCACTGCTGGTCACAGCTGAACTCCAACTGGAGCGCTCAAGGGGCAGGGCTTCCCAGTTCTCAGTGTCTATGCCAGAGTTTTTAAGGTTGGCTTTGAGCCCATCTTTCAGTCTCTTTTCCTGTCCTCCAAAATTCTGTTTTCGGTTCTTGACTTCGGAATAGAGCAACTGCTTTGGGAGACGGTGGTCGGGCATCTGGACAACATGGCCAGTCCAACAAGTGACCATCACTCATAAAATGGAAAATACAGCAGAAGGGACTTAAAAATCCAAAAATATATATATAAAAAATACATTACATTGCATGCGCAGAACCACATATATACACATACATATAAATATACACACACATATACATAGACTGGGCCACAGCAATGTGTGGCAGGGGACGGCTAGTCTATATAAATAAAAATGCAATGTTCGTTTGCGGGATTAGCATAACTCCAAAGCCACTGGATGAATTGACACCAAATTTGGACACAAGACACCTATCAGGCCAATGAGTGACCATCACTCATAAAAACACGGCAAAACACAGCAGAAGAGACTTAAAAAGCCAAAAAATAGAAAATACATTGCAATGCATGTGCAAACCATATACATACATATATAAATGTGTGTGTGTGTGTGTATATATACACGCACAGACACACATATACACAAATATATACACACACAAAACACATATACACAGACTGCCATAACAACACGTGGCAGGGGACGGCTAGTTATTCAATAATGAAAAATTAGAAATCCTTACAAATACTTCTTGCCAGTCCTCAATCATTTTATTCATATCCTATCTGGGTCTCAGACTGAGACTTAAAGCTGGCTTATAACGAGACATAAAATACGATGTTGTTTAAATCATACCAAATTAAGATTCAGTGATACTCTTGCATTGAAGTTAAAGCTGGGGGTGTGTTGTTTTGTTGTTGTCGTGGTAGTTCTTACCATTGAGAGCCAAGCCTGCTTCTTTCTGCATCATTCTGACTTAAATTATGATTCTTGGTCACACAAAGTGTGCAAGATAATATATTAAAACAATTGTGCGGTGATAGCTGCTACTTTGCACACACATACACTTGTACTTATTCTACCTTGGCTTTCTGCTATCAGTGGTAAATAGTTACCAGTTACCTTGCTGATTGTGTCATAGTGGGATTCTAGTGCAGTTAGATGGAACTGGTTTTTGTTTTTTGTATAGTGCGAGCAGTTGCCAAATTGGCACTTGAGATATTTCCTGGAGTCAGTTTATTAATATGTGTCTTGGAAGCTGTTAACATTAACAACCTGGTTCAACTGCAGGACATTTATGGACGTGCTAATGTTTAGCTAAAGAAACAGGAAAAATATTTTCCAGAGGAATAGCCTCGTGTTTAAAGCAGAACTTTATTGCCACCTTTCATCAATTTAATATTATTTTTCAAAAAATTAATAGGAACCCACTGCTATTACCGGTACGTTGGAGGCCAGGGCACAGTGGCGGTTTCTGAGCGGAGACTCCAGTTTTCAGCTGTCAAGATCTGTGGTTCATAATGTGTTTTTTTAAAAAGAGTCTAGTGGCGAAATGACTGGTATCAAATGTGTGGGAAGAGCTTCCTTTAAAGGAGATGGATCACCCAGGAGGAGTGAAGTAACATTGATGAATGAACCATTTATTCACAATTCTCCTTGGTTATTGCAGAGTAATTTGAAATATCAGTTTAGAGCTGGGGTGGAGATCTTTACATTGGGAATGGGCAACACATGACTTTGAGACCTGTGCCCCATACGATGGCTCTCTTTTCAGTGCTCCCCTCAAATTCAGTGCCACTCAAATTCAGCTTTAGGCTAATAATAATAATAATAATAATAATTATTATTATTATTATTATTATTATTATTATTATCATCATTATTATTTCTGCCACTTCTGTAGTTGTTTTGCTTCCAGTTGCCCTACAGGCCCATCCCCTGGTTGCTCAGCAATGGGTCCTGATTCCTGTAGCCCACTTCTCGATGGGTTCCCAGGAGAAGCACTCGCCGCGGTCCTTATTATCCTGGGCGATGACCGAGCCAGAATAGACTTCTTTAGAGTTTGTTTCACCATATTTAAATGGGTTGGGTGCACTTAGTTCTACTTCTCAGTTGAGACCACACTGGTTTGGTTGAACCTGCTGATAGTTTACACTACCACCAGCACAGATCTCAACATCATTGAAGTAGTTAAGCCCCCCGCCAACGTCAAGGTGGCACCCGATGGGGGTTCAGCTTTAGGCTAATAATAAGAACAAGCCATTCGAACCAATGCCATCAAAGCCAGAATTGAAAAGTCAACAACAGATCCCAAATGTAGACTCTGCAAGGAAACAGATGAAACAATAGATCATATCCTCAGCTGCTGCAAGAAGATCGTGCAGACAGACTACAAGCAGAGGCACAACACTGTTGCTCAGGTGATTCATTGGAACTTGTGCCACAAATATCATCTGCCTGCGACAAAGAACTGGTGGGATCACAAGCCGGAAAGAGTTACAGAGAATGAACACGCCAAACTCCTCTGGGACTTCCGAATTCAGACAGAGTTTTGGAGCACAACATTCCTGACCTCACAATCGTGTTAAAGAACTGGCTGCTACTTCCCAATGGATGTCAGGTGGGCAAATTCTGACAGCAGAATTGACGAGAAGCAACTGGAAAAGCTTACACAATATGAGGATTTAAAGATAGAACTGCAAAGACTCTGGCACAAACCAGTCAAGGTGGTCCCAGTGGTGATTGGCACACTGGGTGCAGTGCCTAAAGACCTTGGCCTGCACTTAAAAAACAATATGTGTTGGCAAAATTGCCATCTGTCAGCTGCAAAAGGCCTCCCTACTTGGATCTCCATGCATTATGTGCTGAATTTTTTTTGTGTGAGGAGTGACTTGAGAAACTGCAAGTCGCTTCTGATGTGAGAGAATTGGCCGTCTGCAAGGACGTTGCCCAGGGGACGCCCGGATGAATTGATGTTTTTATCATCCTTGTGGGAGGCTTCTCTCATGTCCCCGCATGAGGAGCTGGAGCTGATAGAGGGAGCTCATCCGCTTCTCCCCGAATTTGAACCTGTGACCTGTCGGTCTTCAATTATGTTCGGATACATCACACAGTCCTAGACACTTGGGAAGTGTCCAGCATGTGATCCAATACAAAAGCAGGCATAGTGATCTTGTTTGCTGTGTACTAATCTTGTTGTGCATCAAATAATAATAATAATAATAATAATAATAATAATAATAATAATGATGATGGTGATGCAGGTTCAGCTTCATTTCTTAAGGTTGGCTCTGCACCTTGTGGTGCCAAAGCACAGTCTGTTCAGTGCCTTCCAAGTCATCCACTCTTCTGTGTGCCCAGGAGGGAGTCTCTCATCCAGTTGCAGTCATGGATTGAGGTTCCGGGTTTTAGCCTGCCACTTTTGGACTCTCGCTTGCTGAGGTGTTCCTGTGGGCATCTCTGTAGATCTTAGAAAACTATTTCTTGATTTAAGGTGTTGGTGTCCCATCTGTCTATTATTGCTCTTTTTAAACTGGCAGTGATTCTACACGGTTTGGTGGGTTGGAATAGGAATGTGAGAGATCCTTACTGCACATGCAAGTCTTATTTTCTCTTCAAATCCTGATCTGTTTATGTGTTTCATGAGGGTCCCAGTTTTTTCATCCCATCACTGCATCATAGTTTATAGTTCATATAATGATCAATGTCATTCCATTCTGTCCATTTGGGAAGCTGAGCTGTTCCCAGGAATCTCAGCTTTGTGCCGTATCTGAAAAGCTTCCCACCCGGGGAGATGTTCTTGCAAGTATCTCTGTAGATCTTAGAAAACTATTTCTTAATTTAAGGTATTAACGTGTTGGCTGATATCCGAACAGAGGATGGGCCAGAGATGTCACTGCCTTGGTCCTTTCTTTACTGGCTGCTACTTCCCAATGGATGTCAGGTGGTGCAATACTGGCTAAATAGTATAATTTCTCCAATGGTGTGGGGCGTAGACAATCTGTGATAATGCAGCATGTCTCATTAGGAGCCACATCCACGTTTTAACATGGTGAGATGTATTGCACATTGCGCATGCATACTCAGTAGCAGAGTAGCAAAGCGCAAGGGCGGGTGTCTTCACTGTGTCTGGTTGTGATCCCCAGGTTGTGTCAGTCTGCTTTCTTACGATATTGTTTCTAGCACCCACTTTTTGCTTGATATTCAAGCAGTGTTTCTTGTAGGTCAGGGCACGGTCCAGAGTGACTCCCGGGTATTTGGATGTGCTGTAATGCTCCAGTGGGATTCCTTCCCAGGTCATCCTCCGAGCTCGAGATGCTTGTCTGTTCTTAAGGTGAAAAGCACACATCTCCATTTTAGCAGAATTAGGAATCAGCTGGTTTCCCCTGTAATAGGCAGTAAGAGCACCTAAAGCTTCAGAGAGCTTCTGTTCAATCATTTCCAAGCTCCCTGCTTGAGCGGTGATGGCACGATCGTCAGCATAGATGAAACTTAGATGGATTAGGAATCAGCTGGTTTTCCCTGTTATAGGCAGTAAGAGCACCTAAAGCTTCAGAGAGCTTCTGTTCAACGATTTCAGGGCTCTCTGCTAGAGTAGTGATGGTGAGTGGTTACCAAACTGTATTGCTTTAGAAATCCGATGAATGTGAAGGAAAAGCCTTCTGCATGCTTAGGAAGCGTTTTAGCTTGAACTGTGAACTCAAAGATTTCTTTTTGCAGTTAGTCGGCGCCATGCCATTCCTTGTAAATATGACTTCTTACATTTTAAATCTCAATTTCTTGGCCGGAATCGAAAGCAACATTAAATGGCAGAGTATTTTACAATTTGGATGTATTTTCTTTACAATCAAAACCGGAGACACACATTTTAACATAATTTGATTAAAACTTAGTATAGTAGTAACTTTCGGGAAGGATCTGAAAGTTTATATATATATATGAATATATGAATATATGTAATATAATATAATATAAATATTCAGATCTAGAGTCCTCAGTGCAGCTTGAATTTCATTCTTTTGTTGGAAGAACTCCAGAATTTGTGCTAGAATGCTTCTAAAATAAAGTCAATCAGACCTCATTTCTAATGGACAGTTGTAAATAGACATAATTAAAACATGCAAAATAAATATAATGTAATATAATATATTGTGTATATATATAATATTTATAATATTATAATGTAATACAATATAATACTACTGATAATATGATATTATAATTATATATTTTATATTGCATGTAATATTACTAATATTTCAATATAATGGTATAGTACATTATAGTAATATATAATACTGATATTGTACTATGCTAATAATATAATATATTGTATAAACATATAATATTTATAATATTATAATTATATATTTATATTACATCTCATATTACTAATAATATTTCAATATAATGGTATAGTACAATATAGTAATATATAATACTGATATTGTACTATGCTAATAATATAATATAAATGAATACTGTTCAAACATTGGAACGAAAACTATTTGGAGATGAATCTGGGTTTTCCCTCTAGTTCTATAGGTGCTGATTCTATAATTCCCATCCTGCATTTGCTCACAAACCATATACCCGGTCTTAATAATATTACACTTTATTTACATTCCGCTTTATCTGTCTGGAAGGACTCAGAGTGGATTACAGTACACATATAAAGCAAACCGAAAGATCAGTGGTTCAAATCCGGGGAGCGGGGTGAGCTCCCATTGTTAGCCCCAGCTTCTGCCATCCTAGCAGTTCGAAAACAACAATCTTATTGTCTTCTATCTGTATTTACATGGCTTTAAGTTGTCTCTTAGGAGCCACCAGTGGTGCAGTGGGTTAAATCGCTGAGCTGCTGAATTTGCTGACCAAAAGGTCACCGGTTCAAATCCGGGGAGCTCTGGTTCTTAGCCCCAGCTTCTGCCAACCTAACAGTTCAAAAACAACAATCTTATTGTCTTCTATCTGTATTTACGTGGCTTTACGTTGCCTGTTAGGAGCCCCCAGTGGTGCAGTGGGTTAAACCGCTGAGCTGCTGAACTTGCTGACCAAAAGGTCGCCGGTTCAAATCTGAGGAGTGTGGGTGAGCTCCTGCTGTTAGTCCCAGCTTCAGCCAAGTTCGACAACATGCAAATAATATAATATATTGTATGTGTGTGTGTATGTGTGTGTGTGTGTGTGTATATGTGTGTGTGTGTGTGTGTGTGTGTGTGTATATATATATATATATATATATATATATATATAGTAAGCTGCTCTGAGTCCCCTTTGGGGTGAGAAGGGTGGCATATAATGTCGTAAATAAATAAAAATAAATAAATAAAATAAATAAATAAAAATAAATAATTATATCATAAATTGTCATGCGATCCATTCCTATCTCAATATCTTTTATCACTCTCTCCTTTTCACCCCGCCTCCTCCCCAAATTTTGCTATGGTGCCTAAAAATAAGTTTCAACGCAACCTTGCCCACTTCCCCCCGAATTAAACACTCCGTTGGGACCTGTTGGGAAATTTCTCTCTGTGTGTGTTGTCTGCATTGGTGCAGTGGAACCTACCCAACGAAAACATCAAGCAACAGCCAGCTCAAACCGCAAGTTCCATTTGATTTCAGACATTTCATGTGTGGTTCACGAATGGCCGAAGCCGGTGGGAGAGGGAAAGAAGGCCTTTAAAAGTGTCCTGAATGTGTAGATTTAGCAAAGCGTCTACGGCTGGAATTCCAAAAGGGTGTGTACGAAGTGATGTGGCCAGAAACCTTTGCACCCCGGGGACCGGGGCAAGCCACAAGTCTAAATAAAACAGGAAGCTCTGGAACGCTAATTTCTTCATCACCTTATCCTCCCTATAAACCCAGGTAGAATGTGCGCCTTCTAAGCCATGGCTTCCAAAAGTGAGAGGGCATTGATCCCATTCTCCCAAGGGGCGAGGGCACGCAGGGAGCCAGCTTTCCAGGATGGAGAAGGGGCGGTGGTGTGATATTCCCCATTTACTCTGTCATTTCTTGATTTACAGAAAAAATTGAATGGATGGAGTCAGCTAGGACGTTGCGGGTGCACAAATATTTGCATTACTGAGGATTTAGCGAAATTTCCCAGCAGCCATCTTGGAACGCTTTGCGAATAGGGCTGATAGTACTTATCGTAGAGCACCACCTCGCCTGGGGAACTCTCTACTACCAGATGTTAATTTGACTCATCACCTTTAGTGGTCTCATTATTGCAGATCGCATCCCACCCATCGCTGCACTGCCGATTTTTATTTCCACGCAGCCCCTTGTTGGCTGTGTATTGTGTGATATTAGTGCTGTGTTGATCTTTCATCTTGCTGTGAGCTTTTGTATTGGATCACACGATGGACACTTCCCAATTGTCTAGGACTGTGTGATGTATCGGCGAATGATGCATGCAGATCGAGTAGGGTGGCCTTTTGCAAATGACAGATGGTAATTTTGTCAGCACCAATTATTTTTAAGTGCAGGCCAAGGTCTTTGGGCACTGCACCCAGTGTGCCAATCACCACTGGGACCTTTGCAGTTCGATCTTTGAATCCTTATATGATACTAGCTGTCCCCTGCCACACGTTGCTGTGGTCTAGAAAAGGTGATCTAGGAAATAAAGTAATGAGAAAGTGTTGATTTCTAATATACTGTATATACTCAAGTATAAGCCTAGTTTTTCAGCCCTTTTTTGGGGCTGAAAAAATCCCCCTCGGCTTGTACTTGAGTCAAAGTTAGTTATTATTTTACTCTTTTATTATTTATTATTATGATGATTATTACATTTATTATTTTTATTGCATTTATTATTTTACTCTGTTATTACTGCTATTATTACATTTCCATTATTTCATTCTATCATTATTATTTTTATTACATTTTTTATTTTACTCTATTATTATGGGAAGAATACGTAAGCACTAAGCACATTTACATTGAAGAAGATTAGAATAATGGTTTAATCAGAGTTGGACAGACTTAACTTAAATTACAGTTTTATGTAAATATTCAGAAACATTGACCCTATGGATACCTCAATTAATTTAATTTTATTGGTATCTATTTTTATTTTGAATATGCCAGTAGCTGCTGCATTTCTCACCCTCGGCTTATATTCGAGTCAATACGTTTTTCCAGTTTTGGTGGTAAAATTAGGTGCCTCGGCTTATATTTGGGTCCGCTTATACTCGAGTATGTACAGTATTTATTTATTTATTTGCTTCATTTTTATACCGCATTTTTCAGCCCTTAACAGGCGACTCAATGCGGTTTACAGTGCAATTAAAACATAATACAACAACAGGATCAACACATAGATCCACAACAGTTAACAATCAGACAGGACAAATCAACAACACAACATATATAACGCCTCAGTTGAAATCAGATCCGTTTTCATAGTCGTTGTGCCGTTCCTATGTTCCATTTACCGTCTTTCTTCCTTGATTGGTTGCATTGCTTAGCCGAACGCTTGTTCATAAAGCCAGGTCTTAACCATTCTCCGAAACGTCAGCAACGAAGGTGCTTGTCTGATGTCTGCCGGCAAGGCATTCCACAGCCGAGGGGCCACCACTGAGAAGGCCCTGTCTCTCGTCCCCGCCAAATGCGCCTGTGACGCAGGCGGGATCGAGAGCAGGGCCTCCCCAGACGATCTTAATGTTCTAGTCGGTTCATAGGTGGAGATGCGTTCGGAGAGGTAAGCAGGGCCAGAACCGTTTAGGGCTTTATAGGCTAAAGCCAGCACCTTGAATTGTGCCCGGTAGCGGATTGGCAGCCAGTGGAGCTGGCTCAACAGAGGAGTGGTATGCTCCCTGAGTGCCGCTCCCGTTAGCAACCTGGCTGCCGAGCGCTGGACCATCTGAAGCTTCCGGGCAGTCTTCAAGGGCAACCCCACGTAGAGCGCGTTGCAGTAATCAATCCGGGATGTAACCAGAGCGTGGACTACCGTGGCCAAATCAGACTTCCCAAGGTACGGGCGCAGCTGGCGCACAAGTTTGAGTTGTGCGAATGCTCCCCTGGACACCGCCGAAACCTGGGGTTCCAAGCTTAGCGAAGAGTCCAGGATCACACCCAAGCTGCGAACCTGCGTCTTCAGGGGGAGTGTAACCCCGTCCAACACAGGCTGTAACCCTATACCCTGTTCGGCCTTTCGACTGACCAGGAGTGCCTCTGTCTTATCTACTATCTTATTATAATATTACATATTACAGTATGTAATATAATATAATATAGGACAATTAATATAATATAGGACATCAGATTGAATGACAATTCAAGTCATGTCATGACTTGACTACATGGAGTGCTGTTACCTTCCCGTCGGAGCGGTACCTATTGATCTACTCATATTTGCTACTCATGTTTTCGAAATGCTAGATTAGCAGAAGCTGGGGCTAACAGTGGGAGCTCACCTCACTCTCCGGATTCGGACCTGTGACCTTTCGGTCAGCAAGTTCAGCAGCTCAGTGATTTAAGCTGCTTAGGCCTTCTTTTTCAATGTATATATCTGGTTTAAATCTACATTGACAATTCCACTTTAGATCTGAGATGATGAGTATACAGAGATAAGAGATTCCAGAGGTTTCTGCCAGAGCGCATGCAAATGAGCCATTGCCGATGAGTTGGCGTCTTTCTTTCCGGCAGCTGCCCGGTTCCTCACCGTCTTCCATCTGCACTGGAGAAAAGTAAAAGCAAAACATCCGTTTGTTTGAGAGCGCACAATTGGCCAGATGAGGCCATCTGCCATGTTATGGTTGCTCTCCACCCGCTTTGAAGAGCATCCATTGGGGGGGAGGGGGGTGTCAATTCTGAATGCCTTCGGAGAGGCACGCTGGTCCAGAGACTGGTAAAAGGGAAAAAGAAAAAGCTAAACCCATCTAAAATTATTAAATACTGTAAATGGTATCATGTTAATTCAAGGAGGAACAAATTCCACCCAAAGAAATGTGTTTTCAATATGGGCTTTCTTGTTGAGGGGTGGAGGTGGTAAGGGGAGGGGTACAGTAGAAACCAGCAAATGAGAGGAAATCTTATTTCTGGCAGCTCTGCAGACATAGAACTGCGGTTGAACTCTTTACCCTAATTATGTCCTTGCTAATGCCCGGAGCAGTCTGGAATCAAAGCATCCCTTCAGGGCTTAGAAAGCCTCTGATGTGGCCAGCGTTTGTTGTGCGATGAGGGTTACTTGAGGGGGAACAGGGGAAAAAAAGGGGGGGGTTGAGCAAAGGGGCCCCTGGAATATTGTGACAGGGTGCTTTTTTCCCCTGCCTCCTCTTTCTTCTTCTCCGAAATTTTCTCAGTTACCACCCACCTCACTTGTTGCCTACAAAAATAGTGTAATTGTTTGCATCTGTGTGTTTTTGTCTGCTGACGGAATAGCTGTTATAAATCAATATGACAAGAGGAGTACATCAGACCTCCCCACCCCCCATACTTTTTAAAAATTAGTCTTGTCTCTTCTTCCTTTGCCTTTTTCTCTGTTACGTAATTTTATTTATTTCGTATCAAAAGCATTGCATAAATTAGTATAAAACTGATAAAAAATAGAATATCTTTTGACCAAAAACGGGCAACAGCAACGACATTGTCTGTAACCTCCAACAATTCTTCCTCTGTACATGAGGCAGGGCATAGTGAACAAGCATACAGATGCAGAGTCATCTGTACATGAGGCAGGGCATAGTGAACAAGCATACAGATGCGGAGTTGTCTGTACATGAGGCAGGGCATAGTGGACAAGCATACAGATGCGGAGTTGTCTACATGAGGCAGGGCATAGTGGACAAGCATACAGATGCGGAGTTGTCTGTACATGAGGCAGGGCATAGTGGACAAGCATACAGATGCGGAGTTGTCTGTACATGAGGCAGGGCATAGTGGACAAGCATACAGATGCGGAGTTGTCTGTACATGAGGCAGGGCATAGTGGACAAGCATACAGATGCGGAGTTGTCTGTACATGAGGCAGGGCATAGTGGACAAGCATACAGATGCGGGGTTGTCTGTACATGAGGCAGGGCATAGTGGACAAGCATACAGATGCGGGGTTGTCTGTACATGAGGCAGGGCATAGTGGACAAGCATACAGATACAGAGTTGTCTGTACATGAGGCAGGGCATAGTGGACAAGCATACAGATGCGGAGTTGTCTGTACATGAGGCAGGGCATAATGGACAAGCATACAGATGCGGAGTTGTCTGTACATGAGGCAGGGCATAGTGGACAAGTATACAAATGGGGAGTTGTCTGTACATGAGGCAGGGCACAGTGGACAAGCATACAGATGTGAAATTATCTGTACATGAGGCAGGACATAGTGGACAAGCATACAGATGCAGGTGTCGGATTGTTTTAGGTCGTGCCATTTTGCCAGGTTGTCTTTTGATCTGCCCACTCACCTTCTGAGCCTGTTCAGGGACTTCCAAGTTGCCTATTCTTGGTTTGCCCCTGGAGGAAGACCCTCTCTTGGGGTGGGGGGCATCCATTTGGGATTTCCTGGTTTAGCTGCCCAGAGGGATAAGCTTGCTGTTACTGGAGGGACACCAAGAGGAGTGGTAGATCTCATAAAGCTTTTCCTTGATTTGAGTCTACTGGGAGGAGGCTGGTAGCCATGTAGTGGGTGGCTTTCACAGTGTAATGAGCAACTTGGGGTGTAAAGGGGGGGGGGGCTGGAAAGGTCTGTAGTTTGAAGTTGGAAGGGACAAGTGGAAAAGTGGGAAAGACAGGTGGGATGTTAATCTTCCGGGTCTTCTGCATGTATTTATCAAAAAAAAAATTGGCCAGAAATAATACTCTTTAAACTATATATCGTGAAGTCCCGCAAAAGAGGCAATTTATTTTTTTGTCGAATTGATTTGCAGTTCTTGCATCTTGGCAGACAGTACCAGAGCCAGGCCGGCTGGGTGTCTTTTAACATCTTTAAGTGGCTCTGCAGAATTGCTGCGCTTTGCCTTCTATGTTCGCTTGGTAAAAGTTTGGCTGCCAACAGAACTCTTCCAGGAGAAGCTTCAGCCGGGCTCGAGTGCTGCAAACTTTTCAGCAACCTCATAATTTTCTATTAAAATCGGTGGCAGTGTGTGGCTACCCACTCTTGGTGTTCAGAACACAGTCTTGTTTGTTTTGGGACTCATTGCTTTGAATTCACCTAGAATGTTAAGTAAAGGTTTCTTCCAGGGTTCTCCACTCTGAGGAGGCAGCACACATTTTTGTTTACAGGGTGCATTGTAATATTTGATTCAATTGGCTGGGTCTGGATTATATTGAGCCGGAAGTTTTATTTATTGCCCCATGGGACCTTTGCAGTGGATCCCTGTTTGCCATTGCATGATCAGCTACAAGTTCACTGTCAAAGATATTAACCATTCTCAAGTTTGGTCTCTTTAGCACATGCATGTTCCTTGTGCATTAGGAAAATGGAAACATTCTCTCTCTCTCTCTCTCTCACACACTTTCTCTCTCATATTGTCTCTTTTCCTGCCAAGAAAGAGTTCTGTGGAACATATATATTATAGCACTAGCTTTCCTAGACTTTAATAATAATAATATGAGGATTATCCAGAAAGTTAGGTTACAAGGCACGTATCTCTTGCGGGGAAAATGGAAGGAAAAAGGAAGAGGGGCCAACCAAGGGCAAGATGGATGGATAGGATCCTTGAAGTGACTGGATTGACCTTGAAGGAGCTGGGGGTGGTGATGGCTGACGGAGCTTTGGCGTGGGCTGGTCCATAAGGTCATGAAGAGTCAGAAACGACTGAACAACTGAACTGAACAAGCAGTGCCAGTCGTCAGTAGCTCATCAACTGGCATTGTGGTGAAGGTTAGAGATGAGCATCCTCATTCCGTTTCCCTCCAAGTGTGACGTTCGCACTGTAATACGCTACCTAAATGCTGTGATTCATTGTGAAACCATTTCAGTTTATGCAGAGAATGTCAAGACAGTATGTCAAGACAAAATGGGTATGGAATATATTGTGACACCTTGAAGAAACTTTGCAGAAGAAACAAACATCGTGGGATGCTGACGGTGGGAGTCTGTCTCCTTCATGACAATGCGAATCCGCACACCACTCATGCAACACAAGAGTTGTTGACTTCATCTGGTTGGGATGTTTTAAGCCATCCCTCTCACTGCCCCGATCTTGCACCCAGTGCCCGATCTTGCACCCAGGAGCCCCCGGTGGTGCAGTGGGTTAAACCCCTGTGCCGGCAGGACTGAAGACCGACAGGGGAGAGGCGGGTGAGCTCCCTCTATCAGCTCCAGCTCCTCATTCGGGTACATGAGAGAAGCCTCCTACAAGGATGATAAAACATCAAATCATCTGGGCATCCCCTGGGCAACGTCTTTGCAGACAGCCAATTCTCTCCAGAAGCGACTTGCAGTTTCTCAGGTCACTCCTGACATGATAAAAAAAGAAAAGAAAACCAGTGACTATCATCTGTTCACTAAATTGAAGGAACACCTGGGTGGAAAACACTTTGCCGCCACGGATCAGGTGAAAATTGAAGTGACTAACAGGCTGAAAAAGGCGGAGGGAAACTTCTGTGACACAGGCATCAAAAACTCATCCCACAGATGACAAAATGTATTGAACTGAATTGTGATTATGTGGAAAAACAATGTAATACTTATGCTACAGTCCATGTAAATGTTATTAAAATACATTCATTCTTTGTATTTTAAAAAAATCTTGTAATCTTACTTTCCGGATAACCTGCGTAATATAATAATAATAATAATAATAATAATAATAATAATAATAAAAATAATACACTTGATTTATATTGAGCTCTATCTCCCCGTGGGGACTCAGAATGGATATATAGGCAAACATCCAATGCCTTGTATACAGTAACAACAATGACATACAATACACAAACAAAGGTAAATGTTTGCCTTTCCATCTCTGGCATCTGGAGCCGATGCTCAACTCTGGCCATGGAGAGGTGCCCTTGTTCCATTTTTCCATGCCTAGGACCTGTTGACAGTAGACTCTATTGGTCAGCATGTCTGCCTTTTACCTTCCTGCTGAGACGGTACCTATTGATCTACTCACACTGCATGTTTTTGAACTGCTAGATTGGCGGAAGCTAGGGCTAACAGCAGGAGCTCACCTTGACCTGCGGCTTTGAACGGCTAACCTTCTAGTCAGCATGTTTTCTGCAGCTAGCAGTTTAATCCACTATGCTACTGTGGCCCTCAGACTTTTGCCCTAGACTGTTGGTTAAAGCCTCACTTTGTCACACTAGAGAAAAAATCCACTTAAAATCTGGTTTCTGCCTCCTGCAAAATTCTGGGGTTTGTAGTTTAGTCCCCTCCCTAAACTACAAACCCCAGAATTCTGCAGGAGGCAGCAACCAGATTTTAAGTGGATTATTTTCTCTAGTGTGATGAGGCCTTTTGGGTTGAGATAGAAATAAAGTAAATAAATGAATAAATTTGCCCACAATTCTGGGTTATTCCTCACAAAAGTGTGTACTATAGTGTACATGCTAATCTTTAATGTGCCAAGAGACTCCTTTAACGTTTTTTCAGGTACATGTTACTGTTTACCAAAAATCGTACTGTCACCAAATGCAAATGAAGAATTCAGGGAATAGATTACACTGCAGATTTCTTTTCCCAGGCCTGAAGAGCCATTGTCAGAGTCAACAATACTGGCTTAGATGAGCAAATAATCTGCCCTGAGATAAGGCAGCTTCCTGTGCTCTAGTGCCATGTAGCAGTTCAGTGCAAGAAATCACAATTGCTTGTTAGCTTGTGAGGTAGTGTTGACAATGTGTACAAAAACCTTCTGTGTGAACGTGCATGGGATTCAGCCTTGATTTGCTAGTTTGCATCTTGCGTTTGGCTCTGCTTCCCTCAACCGTCTGCATCACGTCATCTTTCTGGATACCTTTGGTTAATTTTGAGCTGAGGATGCAAAACTGGGTCCTTGAAAGGTGGAGGGAAGAGGAAGGATTTAGGAGGAGGAAGATCTTTGTGATCGCCCAGTAATAATAAAAAGAGTTATTTTGGCTGTGGGTTGGCAAAAGGTCCACATTAAAGCAGATTCCTTTGTGTAGTATACGAGGGTTGAATGAAAAGTAATGCCTCCACTTTTGTTATTTGGGTTTGGATGGGAATAGTTTAATAAATCAAACGCAGACATAATCCTTAGAGTGTTCTCTTTAACTACCACTATTCACTTTTCCACATAATCACCAAACAATTGGATACATTTCTGCCAACAGTGAACAAGTTTTCTGAAGCCGTCACGGAAGAAGTCAACACTCTGTTTCCGCAACCAGCATCTCACAGGAATGCCTCCACCTTCGTTACTTAGGTTTGGATGGGAATATTTTAATAAATCAAATGCAGACATAATCCTTAGAATGTGCTCTTTAACTACCACTATTCACTTTCCCACATAATCACCAAACAATTGGATACATTTCTGCCAACAATGAACAAGTTTTCTGAAGCCGTCACGGAAGAAGTCGACACTCTGTTTCCGCAATCAGCGTCTCACCGTTCTCTCATCCTGGGTACCCATCGAGCACAGATTTTCCGATAGCCAAGCAAAGCAATAATGTGACCCACTCATTCTTGTGAAATGCCGATTATGCTTGAAATTTATCTCTGAGCGATACGACAATCATCCTGAATCAATCTGTCAACTTTTTGCTTGTGAAACTCGGTGGTTGCTGTCACAGGACGTCCAGCTCTTTGTTTGTCATGCAAGTCTGATGTTCCCACCTCAACATCTTTAAATTTACTTGCCCAACGACGCACGGTACTCACATCAACACAATCACCACAAACAGCTTGCATTCTCTGATGAATCTCCTTTGGGGTGACACTTTCTGCTGTCAAGAATTTAATGACTGCACGTTGCTTAAGTCGCAATGACTGATAATCTGCACAGGGTTCCATACTTCACACTTTAACAACACAACCATTCAATGCTAAGGCTTCCCGCCAAAATGGAAGCCAGCACAATTCAATGTGCTGGCTTTAGCCTATAAAGCCCTAAACGGTTCTGGCCCAACTTACCTGTTCAAACGAATCTCCCCTTATGCACCTGCAAGGACTTTTAAGGTCATCTGGAGAGGCCCTGCTCTCGGTCCCGCCATCATCACAAGTACGGTTGGCAGGAACGAGAGACAGGGCCTTCTCAGTGGTGGCCCCTCGGCTATGGAACGCCCTTCTTAGGGAGATTAGATGGGCTTCTTCGCTCCTATCATTCCGGAAGAATCTTAAGTCATGGCTATTTGAAAATACGGAGTAACGGATATAATAATGGAATAACTATATGGTGGAACTGGACATAGTTTTAATGATTATCGATTGAAGTATGTTTCATTATAATGTTTGATTTTATTGTTGCTGATGTTTTTTATATTGTATATTGTAATTGTGTCCTTGGTGGCATTGAATTCTTGCCTTGTAAACTGCCTCGAGTCTCCGGAAGGCTGAGAGGGACGGTATAGAAATGTACTAAAGAAATAAATAAACTGTAGAGGCGAGTCTACTGAACAAGCCAGTACCTGTCGCATACCAGTACTGTCATCTGTTGAGGAGTTACGAAGGTAGAGGCATTACTTGTCATTCAACCCTCATATTAAGTATTTTAGCACTGTAGTCCCAGCCTGGTTGGGGCCTCCTACACCTGCAATTCATATCGCTCCCCCAAAACATCTATTTGAAATGAATGGAGCCTTTTTTTTCAATGGAAATTGCAGACATGCAACTCACCCCAGATCCTCTTCTGTTGGTTAAAGCCCACTAAAGTTTGCGTGGTGTGTGTTCTCAATTTCAACTTTCTTGCTGGTATGGAAGGATAAGTACGTTGTGTTTCATGCATTTCAAGGACAGGATGTCTTGGCTTGCAGGCATACGAAATGTCAGGTTTTATACCCTGCAATTTTAATATTATGGATGATGTTGGATGGATGGTTCTGACTCTGAGCTTGAATAGTATTTACGGCATGCTTTCCATATGAACCCTTGAAAAAGGCACACCCAAACCTAGTGAAGTGTTATTTAGTGTGGAGCGTGAAGCTACTTCTGAATTGTATTGTCGAAGGCTTTCATGGCTGGATTCACTGGGTTGTTGTAGGTTTTTCGGGCTATGTGGCCATGTTCTAGAAGCATTCTGTCCTGACGTTTCGCCTGCATCTATGGCAAGCATCCTCAGAGGTTGTGAGGTCTTCTGAATTGCTCCCCTGGTTTGATCTCATCTTAAAGAGAGTTAGCATGGCTTGATTTGCTTTTCACAGGTTAATTATTGTATATTGACCTGTGATCTTGGAATGGAGTACCAAAACATCAGTTGAAACATAAAATGACCAGATCCAAATTACCGTATAAGCTGAGTTTTTCAGCCCTTTTTTAGGCTGAAGAAGCCCCCTCAGCTTATACTCAAGTCAAAGTTATTTATTAACTGTTTTTAATTGTGTGTTGTCTTATTGTTAATTTTTGCATATTTTATTGTCTATGTTTTTTTTATTTTAATTGCTTGTATTGTTGTTATTGTTGTTATTATTGCTTGTATTGTTGTATTTGAGTCCCTTGGGGAGATGGTAGCGGAGTACAAATAAACTATTATTATTATTATTATTATTATTATTATTATTATTATTATTTGAAACACAACAAGATGAGTCCACAGCAGACAAGATAACTTTGCTGGCTATTGGATCACAGGTCGGACACTTCCCAATTATTATTATTATTATTATTACATTTATTATTTTACTCTACTATTATTACAATTACATTTATGTTATTTTACTCTGTTATTGTTTTTATTACATTTATTATTTTACTTGAATGTTATTGTTATCTGGCCAGAAGCATTCTTTTCTGATGTTTCACCCACATCTATGGCAGGCAGTCCTCAGAGGTTGAGGGGTATGTTGGAAACTAGGCAAGTGAGGTTTATATATATACCTGTGGAATAATGTCCAGGGTGGAAGAAAGAACTCTTGTCTGTTGGAGGAAAGTGTGAATGTTGCAGTTGGCCACCTTGATTAGTATTGAATGGCCTTGCAGCTTCATAGCCCAGCTGCTTCCTGCCTGGGGGAATCCTTTGTTGGGAGGTGTTTGCTGGCCCTGATTATTTCTTGTCTGGAATTCCCGTGTTTTTTTAGTGTTGTTCTTTATTTACTGTCCTGATTCTAGAGTTTTTAAATACTGATTTTATTCATTTTCATAGTTTCCTCCTTTTTGTTGAAATGTGGTTGTTAGAGTGATCCAGCATTTATGTGTTCTCAAATAATATGCTGTTGGGGGCAGATAACAATTTTGTCATTTGGGAGTTGTAGTCACTGGGATGTATAGTTCACCTACCATCAAAGAGCATTCTGAACTTCGCCAATGATGGAATTGAACTAGACTTCGCACACAGAACTTCCATGACCAACAAAAAATACTGGAAGGGTTTGGTGGGCATTGACCTTGAGTTTTGGAGCTGTAGTTCACCTCCATCCAGAGAGCACTGTGGACTCGAACAATGATGGATCTGGACCAAACTTGGCACGAATACTCAATATGCCAAAATGTGAACGCTGGTGGAGTTTGGGGGAAATAGGCCTTTTCATTTGGGAGTTGTCATTGCTGGGATTTATAGTTCATCTACAATCAAAGAGCATTCTGAACTCCACCAATGATGGAATTGAACCAATTTTGGCACATAGAATCCCATGACCAACAGAAAATACTGAAAGGGTTTGGTGGGCATTGTCCTTGAGTTTGGGAGTTGTAGTTCACCTTTATCCAGAGAGCATTGTGGACTCAAACAATGATGGATCTGGACCAAATGTGGCATGAATACTAAATATGCTGAAATGCGAATGCTGGTGGAGTTTGAGGGAAATAGACCTTGATATTTGGGAGTTGTAGTTGCTGGGATTTATAGTTTACCGACAATCAAAGAGCATTCTGAACCCCACTAACAATAGAATTGAGCCAGACTTTCCACATAGAACCAACAGACAATACTGTGTTTTCTGACACCTCCTCGCAACTCCCCAAGGATCCCGAACCCCAGGTTGAGAAACACTTCTGTCAAATTTATTGCTTATTTTTGCTTATGAGTTTATTTATTGTTTTGTATCATTGTTGTTATTGTTTATTGTTGTATTGTGGGCTCGGCCTCATGTAAGCAGCACCGAGTCCCTTGGGGAGATGGTAGCAGGGTACAAATAAAGTATTATTATTATTATTATTATTATTATTATTAAATGATTTGCAGGACTAAATGTTTCACTGTGTCAAAACCTGGTTATTGGAAACTGTCACAAGAGTGGTTACACTCCAGTTATTTCTTCACGCTTTTACGTATCCGTGTTTTTCATCCTGTTTCAATGTTTTCATATTGAGGATCATTCAATTGCATGCGCCCACGTATCCCTCTGTTGTGGCCCCGCTCACACATGCCTTCACCACTTTATCTCCAGCTTGAGTGCGGCAAAGTAGTAGAAAACCCTGTTCTTATTTTTCCTTTCTGTAGCAAAATAATTTTTTTGTTCTGTATTTACACAGCTGTCCATTTTGCCTAAGTTCCAGCGTGCAGGGCCTTGCAAAAGCCAACCTTTGCGGAGGCGGGAAAAGTGTCGCAGGAGCAACCGGCCAGATCAAAGCCGCCTTCTGGCTCGCAAAATGGCGCCCACCGCTCTCCCTTTTGCCTCTTGCGTAGCCGTCTACACTCTCGTCGTTGGAAGAAAGCTGGCTTTTAATGAAGCAACAGCTGGAGAGCCTTATTTATATTAAAATGATAAAAGTGGCACGTGCTACATACGAATTTTGTGTTGTTGTTAAAACAAATAAGGCGTCTGTTAAAGCGACCATGGGTTCTTTGTACTGGGATGTTGCAAGCAGCTGTGCGGTTCAGCTGTCGGCCCATTAAGATCTGAGCAACCCTTCCAGCGACGTGTGTGTTTTCCAAAGTGAAATCTCAAGCTCCTTGGCCACCCAGGATCCTTCAAGCGTCCATGTGTCAAAACACTAGGCCTGGAACTATATTGTGCAGGGATCGTGGGACGCTTCCCTTCCTTCTCCTCCATTAAGTTCCATCCTGTTAAAATGTGTGAAACTTTGCCATTGTGTTGTGGTTTCCCCACTTTGCCCCAATGGTTGTTTGTGTGAATCATAGCATCATACGAGGGCTGAATGAAGAGTAATGCCTCCACCTTCGTAACTCCTCAACAGATGGCAGTACTGGTATACGGCAGGTACTGGCTTATTCAGTAGACTCTCCTCTACAGTTCCATTCTGGTGGGAAGCCTTAGCATTGAACAGTTGTGTTGTTAAAGTGAAAAGTAATGCCTCCACCTTCGTAACTCCTCAACAGATGGCAGTACTGGTACGCGACAAATACTGGCTTGTTCAGTAGACTCTCCTCTACAGTTCCATTCTGATGGGAAGCCTTAGCATTGAACAGTTGTGTTGTTAAAGTGAAAAGTAATGCCTCCACCTTCGTAACTCTTCAACAGATGGCAGTACTGGTATGCGGCAGGTAGTGGCTTGTTCAGTAGACTCTCCTCTACAGCTCCATTTTGGTGGGAAGCCTTAGCATTGAATGGTTGTGCTGTTAAAGTGCGAAGTATAGAACCCTAGGCAAACGGTCTGTCAATGCGACTTATGCAACGTGCAGTCATTGAATTCTTGACAGTAGAAGGTGTCATCCCAAAGGAGATTCAAATCAAATCAAAAACATTTATTTCGGTCATTGACCAGCACAGGAAATAGTGTCACGTTTCCATACAAGCCTGGCATGTTTGGTACATTAAAAATATATAAATACAACTACTAAAAACACAATATGGGTGAGGGAGCAGAAGGGGAAACAGAGTAAAAACATACAATGCCCAGACCCATCACCAAATTGTAGATCCAGGGAAGAAGATTACTGGACACACAGTTGACTTTTGGAACTAGTCATCCCCTGGCGGATTGTGTATGCTGCTGCACAAAACTTTGCGACATTGTAGGTTGTAGCTGAATTAGTATCTGCAAGTAGCAGGGAGGTATAAAATTGTCCTGAATGGCCTGGGTGCTTGTCTATTAGAGGTAAGATAAGCCTGGCACGGGTATCCCTGTAGAACGGGCACTGAAGGAGATTCATCAGAGAATGCAAGCTGTTTATGGTGATTGTGTTGATGTGAGTACTGTGCGTCATTGGGTGAGTAAGTTTAAAGATGTTGAGGTGGGAACATCTGACTTGTGTGACGAACAAACAGTTGTCCGTCCTGTGACAGCAACCACCGAGTTTCACAAGCAAAAGGTGGACAGATTGATTCAGGATGATCGTCATATCACTCAGAGAAAACTTCCAAGCATAATTGGCATTTCACAAGAACATGTGGGTCACATTATTACTTTTTTTGGCTATCGGAAGATCTGTGCACAATGGGTACCCAGGATGCTGATCCCTGAATGAAAATGCACAGACTCGCAGCTTCAGAGACTGGATCTCACTACCTTATGACATCCTCCATACAGTGGTGGGTGAGGTGGTGCAAATTCCACACCAATGGAGAGAGAAAGGAACCCTGGGATGTCCATTCTGGAGGAAAAACTGAACATTTAGGATCCCGCATGAAAACCTTCACTTGGGTGGGGGGCAGTATGGTGTTTATGGAGGGCACTGGCATGGTTTGTGCTACATGTTCGTGGCGCTCACTATAACCTGCAATGTCAGTGGAGGGCAGGCCATCGGTGTCTTTTGCTCAGTAAGAACTATAGCTGTTTTGGGGGGCAGGAAGCTGACTGTGTAAATAGATACCTCTGCCACTTACACGTTTTCACTTTCATTATGTGTATTGATAAGATATAGACAGATGGTTGCAACAGCATCCTTGTCTACCAATTTGTCTCCTGTCCCAGGCAACGAAGTGCTATATAGCATGTTTCCAGACTGTGTTAACAACCTTACCTCCTGACTCGAACCTGCTCAAGTTTTGAGACCATCTGAAGAGGGCCTTCATGGTGTAGATGAGCTCATGCATCTCCCATTTCTCTTTCAGCACCAGCCCTCCTTACTGTTGTGTCGACTTGCATTCTTTGCGGACCGGTGAAATGGTCAAATCTGTGCAGTTCAAAACACCTATTTATGACCTCCACTGCAACAAAAGGTACTTCTTCAAAAACATCTTCCTGTTCCAATAATAATAATAATAACAATAATAATAATACACTTTATTTATATTCCGCTCTATCTCCCCGAGGGGACTCAGAGTGGATTAAAGTATACACATATATAGGCGACCATAACAACAACAACAACATTATTATTCTTATACCCCACCACCATCTCCCCAAAGTCACCGGGACTTTGGCACAGTTGGTTGGGTGTCAGCTGCATTAAGATCACTACTGACCGAAAGGTCATGAGTTCGAAGCCAGCCCAGATCGGAGTGAGCTTCCAACCAAATTTGTTTAGCTTGTTGTTGACCTTTGCAGCCCAAAAGACAGTTGCATCTGAAAAGTAGGAAATTTAGGTACCACTTTGTGAGGAGGCTAATTTAACTATTTACGAGGCCATAAAGATCAGTGAGCATGCGGGGAATGAGGAAGTACTTCATCAGTGTCTCAGATGGATGGTGAAGTGACAGCTCGCATGGTGGCCAGAAAAAGTTGGAATGTTAAATAGCCTCTAAGTGTCTGTCTATATGTGTTGTGTGTCTAAGGCATTGAATGTTTGCCTGTATATGTACATTGTAATCCGCCCTGAGTCCCTTCAGGGTGAGAAGGGCAGAATATAAATACTATAAATACTATAAATAAACAAACAAATAAATAAAGGGACTCGGGGAGGCTTAGATCGGGACTAAGTCCAGCAAAAACAAAAGTTAGATATAGTGCAATTAAAATACATTGCATTTCAATAATTAAAACAATAAAACTGTACAACAGATATAATACAAACATAAAAACAATAACCATCAACCTGTAGCCTCAACCATTCAATGCCTTTTATACAGTAACAACAGTGACATACAATACACAAACAAAGGCAAAGATTTCCCTTTCCATCTCCAGCGTCTGGAGGCGATGCTGGCCATGCGGAGGTGCTCTTGCTCCATTTTCCATACCGAGGAGCCTGTTGTCTGTAGACCCTCCTGGTTGTGACAGCATAGGCACCTTTTATCTTCCTGCTGAAGCAGTACCTATTGATCTACTCAACTGCTATATTGGCAGAAGCTAGGGCTAACAGCAGGAGCTCACCTCAACCCCGGGCTTCGAACTGCCAATTCTGCTGAGTGAAGCTATGGCAAGTGAAATGTCCCCATTGATGGAGCTACTTCTGTTGAATATCTCCTCTTAATTTTCAGTTGAAATCTCCTCCTATAACTTAAAATACTTAGGCATGGTCCTACTCTGTAGGGTATCAAAGAGCAAACCTACACAAATTAATGTCACTTCCTGGGGAAAGTGCAGAGGATGGAAGCCAGTTGCTCTCATGTTCTGTTTGTGGACTTCCTATTGAGGCACTTGGTTGCCTACTGTGGGAATGAGGGCGCCGGACTAGATCTCCTTTGTTCTGATCCACTGCCAATTAAAAACCAGACAAAAGAATCAATTTAAGCGCTTAAGAAACAAGCGAGAAGTGTGGTTTCATAGAGAAGGTGAGCTCTTCTTCCTAGAGGGCTCCATAAAACCCTTTCTGGCGTGGCATGTTGCCCAATTCTACAATGTCTCCCCAGTTACTCTCCCCTTGATTTTATTTTTTAAATATATATTTTTGTCCTTGCACTTCATGTCCTGGTAATCGTTTTAAGTGATTTATTACATAAACCCTGTCCCTTTCCTATCCATCCTCCCCCTTAATTCCATTGTATGGTGGGTGGGTGAATAAACAAAAACACTTTTAGCAAAATAAGGCAGGGCTGTTAGGCCTGGCAGATTTGCAATGAGAAACAGAAATGTGATTATTTTTCAGGATGAAACACTTTTTTAGATTAATGTGCTGGGTGCCTTTAGTGGATTTTCTTTTTTTGAGTTGCTGGGGAGAAATGAATCCTTTTTTAATAGTACACCCCCCTTGAATAAATTATATTTAGTATAACATCAGTTTTATTAAAGAGTCACAAGCTTTGCCCCCTACGCCACATCATTGTTAGCAGTGTTGCGTTCTTCTTAGATGAGCAGTGAAAGTTAATGTAGCCATGCATTTCTCTGTAATATTAACATATTGTCGACATTCATAAATTACAGGATGCACAGGTATCTTTCTTTATGAAGAGTCCACACCCCAAAATATGAGGATTTTGACACCTTGTTCATTCTGTATATAGCAGTGGTTCCCAACCTTTTTTTGACCACGGACTACTTTGACTAGAAACCACTTTGACCAGAAACCACTTTGACCAGGAACCACATAACTAGGAACCACTTTGACCAGGGACCACTTGACTAGGGACCACTTTGACCAGGGACCACTTGACCAGATACCACTTTGACCACGGACCACTTTGACCAGGAACCACTTTGACCAGGGACCACTTGACTAGGGACCACTTGACTAGGGACAACTTGGACCAGGGACCACTTGGACAAAGGACCATTTTGACCAAGAACAATTTGACCAGTGACCATTTTGACCAGGGATAACTTGACCAGTGGCCATTTGACTAGGGACCACTTTGACCAGATACCACTTTGGCCAGGGACCACTTGGACGAAGGACCACTTTGACCAAGAACAAATTGTCCAGTGACCATTTTGACTAAGGACCATTTTGACTAGGGACCACTTTGACTAGGGATCACTTGACCAGGGACCACTTGACTAGGGACCACTTTGACCAGGGACTACTAGACTAGGGACCACTTGACTAGGAACCATTTTGACCAGGGACCATTTTGACTAGGGACCACTAGACTAGGGACTACTAGACTAGGGACCACTTCGACCAGGGACCCCTAGACTAGGGACCACTTTGACCAGGGACCCCCTCTCCAACGTTAGTACCAAAAGGGCTACGAATCAGATTTTGGTCAACTTTAGATTCACCTTGGTTATTTGGGATGCTGATTCAGATAATTGCCTTGGATAGACCACATCAGCTCTAGTTTCTGACACAGAACATATGCCATTTAGTAGCCACCATCTGCTCACCCACAGAAAACCATATTTGATAGGTTTCATCCTTGGACTGCACAAGTCTCTTGTGTCATCAAGGTTCCAGAACTCATTGAGTAGCTAGACTAGAGAGATAAGATTAGGCTGGATGACCCCCCCCCCCCGCCTCCACATCCGTATGCATGTATCCCAGCCCATCACATGTAAGTTTCTACTGGTTATGAAATTTTCTTCTGGTACTCTAATATATTTATGGTGGAATCATCCCAACCTAAGGTTATTTTTGAGCCTAACAGCTCAGATTCCGACTGTTAGGAATTATGGGAGTTAAGAGTCCAAAACCAATGAAAGATTGATTGTTGTGATAGTCTTCCACAGTGTTTAATTATCCCCTTCCAGTTTGGGTATTTTGATATTTTATTCATTCTTCATTTTGTCTTTTCAGGATTCTTGTTGTCGTCTTGCAAGAGAAAATAGCCGCCTTTGACAGCTGTACCTTCACCAAGAAGTTCTTTGTCACAAGTGAGTTGTCTGTTTGTCTACCTTTCACATTTTGTATCATTTAACTATCTCTACTAAAACCAGAAACATACATCTTTGCACACTGACTTTGCCCTGTATTACCTGTGAGATACTTTCAGGTTACTTCCCCGCTGGTCTTGCTGATACTCTTGAGTCAGATCTGGGAGCTATTGTTAATGTGTTGAACATCTACTATTCTTAATAATGTGGGAATTAATTCTGCAGGAATCCCTGCTGAAAGGTATAATAGGTTCCACCAGAGACATGTGATGTTACACTGCGCCCATTCATTCCCCTTAGATTGTCTTGATATGCAACACCCGTTCATTCACATTGGAGTCTCACCTTTTGCTCCTCATTCTTTCCAGCCTGTCAACAACCTTCATTTGACTGTCATGATGAGTTTAATTTAGTTTAAGAAGTTATGGTTCGGACTTTCTTTTAGTATAATGCTTTTCCAAGATGTATTTGCAGTGAGACACATGCAAAAGCAGTGTCATTTATGGAGTATATAATTGTTGTGTTGTTGTTGTTGTTATGGAGTATTTAATTGTTGTCGCTGTTGCTGTTGTGCCATTAATGGAGTATATAATTGTTGTTGTTGATGCTGTTGTGCCATTAATGGAGTATATAGTTGTTGTTGTTGTTGTTGTTGTTGTGCCATTAATGGAGTATATAATTGTTGTTATGATTTTACTGACACTAAAACACAGTATGACACCGCAAACGAGATCTATATTGTATATCAACCTGGAATCTTGGACTGGAGTACCAAAACATCAGTTGAAACAGACATATAAAATGACCAGATACAAATTACAGTATATAGGCTTTTTTTAAGCTGAAAACCTCAGCTTATATCTGACCAGAAGCATTCTCTCCTGATGTTTCACCCACATCTATGGCAGGCAATCCTCAGAGATTGAGGGATCTGTTGGAAACTAGGCAAGTGAGGTTCATATATACCTATGGAATAATGTCCAGGGTGGGAGAAAGAATTATTGTCTGCTTGAGGCAAGTGTGAATGTTGCGATTGGCTACCTTGATTAGCATTGAATGACCTTGCAGCTTCATAGCTTGGCTGCTTCCTGCCTGGGGAAGGTTGTTGTTGTTGTGCCATTAATGGAGTATATAGTTGTTGTTTTGCCATTAATGGAGTATATAGTTGTTGTTTTGCCATTAATGGAGTATATAATTGTTGTTGTTGTTGTGCCATTAATGGAGTATATAGTTGTTGTTGTGCCATTAATGGAGTATATAGTTGTTGTTTTGCCATTAATGGAGTATATAGTTGTTGTTGTTGTTGTGCCATTAATGGAGTATATAGTTGTTGTTGTGCCATTAATGGAGTATATAGTTGTTGTTTTGCCATTAATGGAGTATATAATTGTTGTTGTTGTTGTGCCATTAATGGAGTATATAGTTGTTGTTGTGCCATTAATGGAGTATATAGTTGTTGTTTTGCCATTAATGGAGTATATAATTGTTGTTGTTGTTGTGCCATTAATGGAGTTTATAATTGTTGTTGTGGTTGTTGTTGTGCCATTTATGGGGTATATAATTGTTGTTATGATTTTACTGACAGAAAAACACAGTGTGACACAGCAAATGAGATCTATATGCTGGATTTCGTATCACAAAATCACAAGTTGAACACTTCCCAAGCGTTTAGGACTGTGTGATGTATTTTCTAATGATGCACGCATATCCAAGTAAGGTGGTCTTTTGAAGTTGACAGTTCGTGATTTTGTCAGTGCTTATTGTTTCCAAATGCCGCCTGAGATGATATTATTATTATTATTATTATTAGTAGTAGTAGTAGTAGTAGTAGTATTTCTATTCCTCCTTTTACCTCAAAGTAACTTACAACAAATTAAAAAAGCATGTAGTCCAATATTCACAAACGTAAAAAGTTCAAAAGACTGATCATATGATTTTAAAAGTCAAATTAAAATATTCACTATGAAACACACATGAACACACTCGCATAACAATTCGCAAGACCTGGCACGTTGTTCGGATGGAACAGGCCTTATACAAACCAGTCATTAAATTGGCCATCTTGATTAGCACTGAATAATAATAATAATAATAATAATAATAATAATAATCTTTATTTCTACCCCACCACCATCTCCCCGATGGGGACTCGGAGCGGCTTACATGGGGCCAAGCCCGGACAACACAATACAGCAATAAAATCAAAACATATACATCAAACAACAACAACATTATCAAAATGACATTAAAATAATAGTAAAATAATAGTAATAATAAAAATGAAATAAAATAAAAATTCCAATAGACACATTCACGATAGAGATGACACTGGGCAGGCCACATATTCCGAATAAAAAACAATTAACAGACTATGATGAGATAAAATAGGAGCAGGAAGTTTATAAAACACACAGAGTTGTAGGGCAGTACATCCTATTTGTAGGGCACGAACTCCATTAGCCAAAATAGCCTTGTAGCTTCAAAGCCTGGTTTTTTCCTGCTTGGGGGAGCACAATCTGGCTATCAGTACTAAAAAAAACCTCTAAAATCAGGACAGTAAATAAAGAACAACACTCAGAAGACAGGGGAATTCCAGACATGAAACAATCAGGGCCAACTAACACCTCTCAGCAAAGAATCCCACAGGCAGGAAGCAGCCAGTCTTTGAAGCTGCAAGGCCATTCAATGCTAATCAAGGTGGCAATTGCAACATTCACACTTGCCTCAAGAAGGCAAGAGTTCTTTCTCCCTCCTTGTATATTCCACAGACATATAAACCTCACTTGCCTAGTTTCCAACAGACTTCACAACCTCTGAGGATGCCTGCCATAGATGTGGACGAAACGTCAGGAGAGAATGCTTCTGGAACATGGCCATACAGCCCGGAAAATGCACATATAATGTGTGCATTTGAGAACATGCCTTGATCTATAGATGTGCTTACTAGGTCTCCTTCCGCTATTAAAGATGCTTGAATCGAAGCTCACCCTAATTTTTTGCCCTTAAAAGGAAAGCTGTAGCCAAGTATGCTTAAAATCAAAGGAGCGGGCTTGAATTTGCTCCGTCTGAAGTATTTCAACACAGGGCAAGCCTGTTTTAAAGCTGGAATCAGCAGCTTTTCTTGAAAGAGGAAAAAATAAGATTGCTTTGCGAAGTAATCTTAAAGTTACCAATAGGTGTCAGTTTCTCCCTGCATTACGGCCTTCGGACCCCAAGAGAGGAAGCATCTACTTTTTCCTTAACTCACAGCAACCCAACACTCCTAACTGCTGCTCTTGGGTAGAGTGGCCATAAAATCAGATTTGAATCCAAGGCTTTAAAGCTGAACCTTTTGCACCCCCACGTCCCCAACTGCTTATTGTTAAAGGATAGGACTTCCTTAATATTTTGGTTCTTATCTTTTCCTCCTTTTAATGTCACCGCAGCATCTCCTTCCCTTTCTGTAGCATGATGGGCACGAGAAAAAGAAAAAAGGTTAATGAGAGAGAAATATTATTACTGGGGTTTCTGTGTTTAACTCAATGGTGATATCAATGCTTTTCAATCGCTTTTTATTTTGTCTTTACTAATAATATAATATAGTATATTGTATATACATGTTTGTTGTTCATTCGTTCAGTTGTCTCCGACTATTTGTGACCTCATGGACCAGCCCACGCCAAAGCTCCCTGTCGGCCGTCACCACCCCCAGCTCCTTCAAGGTCAGTCCAGTCACTTCAAGGATGCCATCCATCCCTCTTGCCCTTGGTCGGCCCCTCTTTCTTTTACCTTTCACTTTCCCCAGCATCATTGTCTTCTCTAGGCTTTTACATGTATATACATGTAATATTTATAATATTATTAGCTGTCCCCTGCCACGCATTGCTGTGGCCCACATGGGGGTTCTTTGTGGGAGGTTTGGCCCAATTCTATCATTGGTGGGGTTCAGATTGCTCTGTGATTGTAGGTGAACTATAAATCCCAGCAACTACAACTCCCAAATGTCAAGATTCTATTTCCCCCAAACTCCACCAGTGTTCACATTTGGACATATTGAGTGTTTGTGCCAAGTTTGTTCTACATCCATCATTGTTTGAGTCCACAGTGATATCTGGATGTAGGTAAACTACAACTCCAAAACCAAAGGACACTGCCCACTAAAGCCTTCCAGTATGTTCTGTTGGTCATGGGAAAACTGTGTGCCAAGTTTGGTTCAATTCCATTGTTGGTGGGGTTCAGAATGCTCTTTGATTGTAGGTGAACTATAAATCCCAGCAACACTATGCACAGAGCATTTATATATATATAGATAATGTAATACAATATAATACTAGTAATAATAATACAAGCCGCTCTGAGTCCCCTTCGGGGTTGAGAAGAGCAGGGTATAAATACAGTAAATAAATAAATGAATAATATATAATTATAATTATATATTTACATTACATGTAATATTACTAATAATATTACAATATAATGGTATGGTGCAATATATAATACTGATATTGTACTATGCTGCTCTTGTAAACATGCAAATGAGAGTAGATCAATAATATATTGTACGAAAATATATCTTCGTGAGAAGGGCGGCATATAAATGCCGTAAATAAATAAACAAATGCCCCTTTGATTTGTACTTAATATGACAGATGGATAATAGTTCCTTCCTTTTGGGAGAGGTCAGCTATTTCAATATGACAGCGCGGCAATGTGTTTGTGTCCAGTATTAGGTGACATCCCACTTTGTACAATTCTTGTCCACCCATATCGCTGCATTATTAATCTCCAGGGAGAAAGATGATGGCTGAGGCCATTATCTGGCACCAAGTTTGTATTGATGCCATAGTGCTTACTCCCTAAAGAGAGGCCAATTTCTAGCAAAAATTACTTTGCTTACTTTGCTCTGAATTTAAAAGGATAATTCTGCTTGGAATATGTCAACATATAGGAATCCATTCATTATTAATGCAAGACTAGTATTTGTTCTGTAGTCCCCGGTGGCGCAGTGGATTAAACCGCTGAGCTGCTGAAATTTCTAACCGAAAGGTTGCAGGTTCAAATCCGGGAGGTGGTATGAGCTCCTGCTGTTAACACCAGCTTCTACCAACCTCGTAGTTTGAAAACATGCAAATGTGAGTACAGTGTTCACTCGCTACTTCACGGTTCGCTTTTTGCAGACTTGCTGTTTCACGGGTTTTTGCCTCCTGGCAATGATGGTGTGTGGAAAGGGGTTTCACCCTCCCCCTCGGGAGAGAGGCAGCCAATCATAAAAAAAAGAGAGAGAGGAGATGCAGTATGTAAATCATGGCCTTATAGCCCCTTCCTTATAGCTAGCCAAATATATATATATAGCGTTCCTATTTCTCGGATTTTCACTTTTCACGGGTAGTCTTGGAACGTAACACCCTCAATAAGTGAGGGAACACTGTAGATCAATAAGTACCACTTACTGAAATAAATACATTAAGCCTCCAGGGGTAGCAGGTTAAACTGCTGAGCTGCTGAACTTGCTGACCAAAATGTTGGCAGTTTGAATCCAGGGACCGGGGTGAGCTCCTGTTGTTAGACCCACCTTCTGCAGACCTAGCAGTTTGAAAACATGCAAGCACTTCACCTAGTGTTTGTTCTCCTCTGTGGGACTAAGCATGTCCTTCATGCTATTATATATTGGGATTTGCTCTCCAATTGATGTGATATTAGCTCTCACAAGATGCTGAGGTAGGAACATCTGACTTGCATGACAAAGAGTTGGACGTCCTGTGACAGCAACCACTGAGTTTCACAAGCAAAAGGTTGACAGATTGATTCAGGATGATCGACGTATCACTCAGAGACAAATTTCAAGCATAAATGGCATTTCACAAGAACGTGTGGGTCACATTATTGCTTTGCTTGGCTATCGGAAGATCTGTGCACGATGGCTCTCCAGGATGAGAGAACTGAGATGCTGGTTACGGAAACAGAGTGTTGACTTCTTCTGTGACAACTTCAGAAAACATATTCATTGTTGGCAGAAATATATCCAATTGTTTTTTGATTATGTGGAAAAGTGAATAGTGGTAGTTAAAGAGCACATTCTAAGAATTATTTCTGCGTTTGATTTATTAAAATATTCCTATCCAAACCCAAATAACTAAGCTGGATGCATTCCTGTGAGATACTGGTTGCGTGACAAACCAAGAGTTGGATGTCCTGTGACAGCAACCACTGAGTTTCACAAGCAAAAGGTTGACAGATTAATTCAGGACAATCGTTGTATAACTCAGAGAGAAATTTCAAGCATAATTGGCATTTCACTTAAACACGTGGCTCACATTATTGCTTTGCTTGGCTATCGGAAGATCGGTGCACGATGGGTACCCAGGATGCTGACACCTGAATGAAAGCGCACAGACTTGAAGATTCAGAGACTGGATCTCACCACTGTATGACATCCTCCATACAGTCCAGATTTAGCACTGTCTGTCTTCCATCTGTTCCCGATAATGAAAGAAGATCTGCGGGGACATCATGATGCTTCTGGTGAAGACGTTGAGAGAACTGTGAGACGCTGGTTGCGGAAACAGAGTGTCGACTTCTTCAGTGACAGCTTCAGAAAATTTGTTCATTGTTGGCAGAAATGTATCCAATTGTCTGGTGATTATGTGGAAAAGTGAATACTGGTAGTTAAAGAGCACATTCTAAGGATTATTTCTGCACTTGATTTATTAAAATATTCCTATCCAAACCCAAGTAACGAAGGTGGAGGCATTCCTGTGAAATGCTGGTTGCAAAAACAGAGTGTTGACTTCTTCCGTGACGGCTTCAGAAAACTTGCTCATCGTTGGCAGAAATGTATCCAATTGTCTGGTGATTATATGGAAAAGTGAATAGTGGTAGTTAAAGAGCACATTCTAAGGATTATTTCTACATTTGATTTATTAAAACATTCCCATCCAAACCCAAGTAATGAAGGTGTAGGCATTACTTTTCATTCAAACAGGTAAAATGAGAATAAAAAGGACTGGAAATTCTCAATGTCCAGGGAAATTTTTTGCCCTCCTGGATGAGCCTTGATTCCCTGCCCAAGCCCTTGCTGTGCCAAGCTCAGTCCCTGGCGCCTGCACTTCAAAACAATCCCAGGCAGCCGGACCGGGAAAGGACCTTCTGTGCTTCAGAGCAAGGGAGCAAATGCTTGTCCCTATGTCAACAGTGCAGCGCTAGAGAGCAGAGTGGTTAGACGCTAGTTTAGACAGCCTCATATGTTTCTCATAAGGCCTTGCCAAAGTACACCAGGAATTTGTCTTCTCGTGTTGGCGTCTTGGTTGGAGTCCTTCAGCAGGGAGGTCAAGGGCAGATGTAAACGGGAGGAAGTCTCCGAACAATGGAAGATGCTCCAGGCTGGGAGAGTGATGGCATTTCTATAGGGCCCTTCATCTCCAAAGGGAATTTGTAAACACATTTGCAAACTATATTACTTCATACCCTTTATAAACAAAGTTTAATTTATCCTTTCTTTTTTTCTTTCTTTTGGGAATAAACAAAATATTAGTTGAAAGGACTCAATGGTTTGTTTGTCATCTTCTGGTCATAAACAGTGTCTTGCAACAAAGCATTCCCTCCTATCCGTTATTTATTCTGTTCCCGTTCTACACCTCTGTTTGTCTCCCTTTTTGGTCAGATTATCTAGCAGATGGGAAGTTCTTGTGGGCAGACCTTTGATGTCTTAATGTAATTGTGTGCTTTGTGTGCATAGCAGCGTCTTTCATGCTCATGGAATTCTGTAAACTGTAAGAGTTTGGCATAGTTTATCCATTTGGTGGGAGCATCAAGCATCTGAAGGGATCCCAGCCAATGGGAGTCTTGTGTCTAGATCCAGGGCAGTCATGCTACCCATGCTCTATTCTGCCTTGGTTAGACCACATCTGGAATACTGTGTCCAATTCTGTGCACCACAATTGAAGGGAGATGATGACAAGCTGGAAAGTGTCCAGAGGAGGGCAACTAAAATAATCAAGGGTCTGGAGAACAAGCCTTATGAGGAGCGGCTTAAAAAGCTGGGCATGGTTACCCTGAAGAAGAGATGGCTGAGAGGAGACATGATAGCCATGTATAAGTATGTGAGAGGAAGTCCTAGGGAGGAGGGAGCAAGCTTGTTTTCTGCTGCCCTGGAGACTAGGATGCAATGGAGCAATGGCTTTAAACTACAAGAAAGGAGATTCCATCTGGACATTAGAAAGAACTTCCTGACTATGAGAGCTGTTCAGCAGTGGAACTCTCAGCCCCAGAGTGTGGTGGTGGCTTCTTCTTTGGAGGCTTTTAAACAGAGGCTAGATAGCCATCTGTCGGGGGTGCTTTGAATGCAGCCTTCACACTGGAGCTTTCTCACATGAGGCTTCTCTCACACTGAGGTTTACCTCACACTCCTCAGGATGACACCAGCTTTGGCCCACTAAATCTATCAGGCTTTGGCCTGCTCACTCTCTCCTCAAGACAACACTAGCTTTTTCCTGCTTCTTGGCGAATGGGGTTGGACTGGATGGCCCACGAAGTCTCTTCCAACTCAATGATTCTATGAACTAGGTTTCCATAACACAAACAAACAAATACATAGTAGCTTTACACGCAGCAGCCTTCACACTGGAGCTTTCTCACATAAGGCTTCTCTCACACTGAGGTTTACCTCACACTCCTCAGGACGACACCAGCTTTTTCCTGCTTCTTGGCAGGGAGTTGGACTGGATGGTCCACGGGGTCTCTTCCAATTCTATGATTCTATGAACTAGGTTTCCATAACACAAACAAACAAATACATAGTAGCTTTACACACAGCAGCCTTCACACTGGAGCTTTCTCACACAAGGCTTCTCTCACACTGAGGTTTACCTCACACTCCTCAGGACGACACCAGCTTTGGCCCACTAACTCTAACTGGCTTCGGCCTGCTCACTCTCTCCTCAAGACAACACTAGCTTTTTCCTGCTTCTTGGCAGGGGGTTGGACTGGATGTCCCATGAGGTCTCTTCCAACTCTATGATTCTATGACTGTCTGTACTGTTCTTAAAGTCAATAAGCATCCCCCACAGCCTTCTCAAGTGCACACATGCCAAAAATATTGTGGCGAAAATGTTATATGTATTCACCACTTTTCTTGTGTCACTTCTAAGAAGGTAGGAAAGTCCAGATGATCCATTACATCAGTGTTTCTCAACCTTCCTAATGCCGTCTTGTCTCATTGTGTTCATTGTCTTAGATTTGTAGAATTATAGAGTTGGAAGAGACCACATGGGACATCTAGTCCAGTAGTTCTCAGTCTTCCAAATGCCGCGACCCCTTGATACAATTCCTCATGTTGTGGTGACCCCCAACCATAACATTATATTCGTTGCTACTTCCCAACTGTAGTTTTGCTATTGTTATTAATTGTCATGTAAATATCTGTTATGCAGGACATATTTTCATTCACTGGACCAAGTTTGGCACAAATACCTGATATGCCCAATTTTGAATACTGGTGGAGTTGGGGGGGTTGATTTTGTCATTTGGGAATTGTAGTTCCTAGGATTTATAGTTAACCTACAATAAAAGAGCATTTTGAACCCTGCCAATGATGGAATTGAACCATACTTGTCACACAGAAGAACTTCCATGACCAACAGAAAATACTGGAATGGTTTTATGGGCATTGACCTTGAGTTTTGGAGTTGTAGTTCACTGACATCCAGAGAGTACTGAAGACTCACAATGATGAATGTGGACCAAACTTGGCACAGATACTCAATATGCCTAAATGTGAACATTGGTGGGCTTTAGGGAATATAGACCTTGACATTTGGGAGTTGTATTTTCTGGGATTTCTAGTTCATCTACAATCTAAGAGCCCCTAGAGCCCCACCAATGGTAGAATTGGGCCAAACTTTCCACACAGATCCCCCATGACCAACAGAATCATAGAATCATAGAATCAAAGAGTTGGAAGAGATCTCATGGGCCATCCAGTCCAACCCCCTGCCAAGAAGCAGGAACATCGCATTCAAATAACCCCCGACAGATGGCCATCCAGCCTCTGTTTAAAAGCTTCCAAAGAAGGAGCCTCCACCACACTCTGGGGCAGAGAGTTCCACTGCTGAACGGCTCTCACAGTCAGGAAGTTTTTCCTCATGTTCAGATGGAACTGTGTTTTCTGATGGTCTTTGGCATCCCCTCTGACACCCCCTTGTGACACATTGCACTACATTGGAAAGATTTATCATGATTACCAAGTTGGAATGAGGGTTGGGTTGCCAACAATGCTACAAGGTCTTGGTCTAGTGCCCATGATTTCATAACAGGGTGGTGGCACTGCTTGTTATTTTTCTCTGAAAAACTCCTCCTTGAAGGCCGGGCTACAGTTATTAGGATTTTATGTATGTGCTTTGACTTCTGGAGCAACAGAGAGTCCATTAAATGGTCCACTGAGACCCCCAGCAGTTTTCTAGTGTTCCGATCAAAAACAAAACAAACAGAACAAAATTGAGACCAGCTGTTCTAATGGATATGCTTATGTTCATCTAGAGAAGACTGACTGTTTGGGCAAGTTGACTTTTCCCAAGATGCTGGTCTGATGTAAGTGTCTTCATTAAGGCATCCCAAAAAAAGCCATCTGAAGATCTAAGGAACACATTTGGATACCGTCACTAGTGTGGAAAATTAACTATATCTCCTAACTTCTAAATAAGTCCTTTAGCTGTTCCTAACATCGTATGCATGCCATTATTACCTCTACAGAAATGCCCTCCGCATACCCCAGAGAGCATGGAGGTGAGGCAGGTGGCCATGTGAAATCTCTTTTTTTTTCCCCTTTTGGTACAGAATGCTTTGGAAGAACTATGTTCTGTTATTCTCAGGGGTGCCTTTTTGATATTTTTCAGGTTGCTATCCTTGCCCAGGGCCAAACATGAACCCCATAGCCCTAGGAAGCCGGTGGCTAGCATATGCTGAAAACAAGGTAAGGAATCAGTTTGGTCAGTCTACTCTCATACCCTTGGCATCCATAAGATTATTTTAAGAAAGAGATACAGCAGCAGCAATAAAAATGTGTTCCAGTTTCTTGAAGTCTGGGGATTTGTTGTTTTATTTGGTGTTGTTTTCAATCAGCATGAAAAGGAGAGGTCGACTTGTGGGGGAAAGAATCCTACACGTGCAAGAGACTGTGCTTGTTTCCTGGGAAAGATGCTGATGCATGTCTTCTCTTTCGCTCTCTCTTTCAAGTACATACACACTTTCTTTCTTTTTCCACAGCTGATCCGGTGCCATCAATCCCGCGGTGGGGCCTGTGGAGACAATATTCAGTCCTACACTGCCACAGTCATCAGTGCAGCCAAAGTAGGTACCTTGGCAACTACTAGCATACTAACTGCCTTTTTCGCTTTGCTGTGTGTGTGTATATATATATACACGCATACACACTTTAATACTTCTCTTCATTGGATCAGAGTTCAACACAAAACTACATTGAAACAAATGCAGAAACCATAGCTCTTGAAACTTAAAGAACACACATATACAGGCAGACTAAAACTTGTAGTAAAGGTAAAGGTAAAGGTTTTCCCCTGACATTAAGTCCAGTCGTGTCCAACTCTGGGGGTTGGTGCTCATCTCCATTTCTAATCCAAAGAGCCGGTGTTGTCCGTAGACACCTCCAAGGTCATGTGGCCAGCATAATAAGCTTTATAAATAAAAATGTAATGTTCGTTTGTGGGATTAACAGAACTCAAAAACCACTGGGGGAATTGACACCAAATTTGGACAACGTACACCTAACAACCCAATATATGTCCTTCACTAAAAAAATGAGTTTGTCATTTGGGAGTTGTAGTTGCTGGAATTTATAGTTCCCCTATAATCAAAGAGCATTCTGAACCTCATCGACAATAGAATTGGACCAAACTTGGCACACAGTTCTCCCATGAACAACAGAAAATACTGGAAGGGTTTGGTGGACTGGTTTTGGAGTTGTAGTTCACTTACATCCAGAGATGACTGTGGACTCAAACAATGATGGATCTGGACCAAACTCTACACAAATACTCAATATGCCCAAATGTGAACACTGGTAGAGTTTGGGTAAAATAGAATCTTGACATTTGGGAGCTTTAGTTGCTGGGATTTATAGTTCACCTACAATCACAGAGCATTCTGAACCCCACCAACGATAGAACTGGGCCAGACCTCCCACACATAACCCCCATGTGGGCCACAGCAGGGGACAGCTAGTATATAATAATATTGTAATGTAGTAATAAGATAAAGCTTTCCCTTTGACATTAAGTCCAATCGTGTCCGACTCTGTGGGTTGGTGCTCATCTCCATTTCTAACCCAAAGAGCCGGCGTTGTCCGTAGACATCTCCAAGGTCATGTAGCCACTGGCATGACTGCATGGAGCACTGATACCTTCCCGCCGGAGCAGTACCTACTCACATTTGCCTGTTTTCGAACTGCTAGGTTGGCAGAAGCTGAGGCTGACAACTTGTGCAATTTAATAATTGCACAAAACGTGTGCAATTTAATAATGTAGGTCTATTAAAACGCCCAGGATAGATCAGAACGATTTGTTTTTATCTGGTAATTAAATGATAACAGTGATGGCATATGGGTGTTTTATCAGGGAAGGCATACAAAAAGAAGGACACTCCTGAAAAAGAAAAATTTAAAATCACCATCTCTCTTAATAGATTATCTAAAAATAAATGCTTCTGGTAGAAGAGTTGTATAGGGAGTACTTTGGAAAAGGAGTTTAAAAATTGCCTAGTATTTGGGGTTTCCTCTCACCAAGATCTGCTCTAGGTAGACTTCAGGCAACAAAAGTCATTGGTAGTTTGCAAATCCTATCCATTAAATACAAACTTCCTGTTCGGCATGAATCCTTTCCCCTGATATTCTGCTTCTTTGCATGTACTGCCCAGCAAAGGCCAGGCTAGGTTGCTGTGTGTTTTCCAGACTGTATGGTCATGTTCCAGAAGCATTCTCTCCGGACATTTCAGGAGTTGGATGCCTGCTATAGACACAGGCGAAACGTCAGGAGAGAATGCTTCTGGAACGTGGTCATATAGCCTAGAAAACACACAATAACCCAGTGATTCTGGCCATACTTCTACAATACACAGGCCAGGCTTTTGTTATTTATACTTATTATAACTCTCAAACTTCTCACTTTGGGAGAGAAAACATGGTGGTTTTGAATAAGAGGGCTTGAAAACAGATTTTTTTTTCCATTTCTCTGGCCAGACTGGCCTCAACAAAACAACCACGTAAAGTAGCCCTTCTGGAGCAGCAGAGGTCATAACATTTTCTTATAATATCACGGAAAGAAAGAGAAATGTTTGTCCCATAATGATTGCTGTCCGTGCCAACAGTGCTGCCTGTTGAATGAGGTGACAAAAAAATCACAGGTTTTGTATTGCTTGAGGCCAATGTGATCTTTTTCTCTCTTTGTATGTTTGTGTGTTTACTATCCGTGCTAAATTCCTCTATTCTTAGTGGGTAGGAGAAAACCACGTTTTCCCCCTTTAGTACACAGTTGTCTTTAACTTTTTTTACGCTTATGTTTAAATAAAAGTCTTCTAGACAAACTCTGTGATTTTCCACAATGAGCCACAGAACCAAAAACAATGTTTTTTATTATTGATGTCAAAGTCGTGATATCAAATATATTATTTATTTATCTATTTATTTATTTATTTATTTATTTACAGTATTTCTATTCCGCCCTTCTCACCCCGCAGGGGACTCAGAGCAGATTACAATGTACATATACATGGCAAACATTCAGTGCCATAAACACACAACATATATAGACAGACAGAGGCTATTTAACTTTCCAGCTTTCATGAGGGTATTCTGGCCACCAGGGGAGCTATCGCTTCACCATCCATTTGTGACACTGATGGAGTACTTCCTCATTCTATGCTTGCTTGCTAGAGATTTTATGGCATCGTAAATTAGTTAAATTAGCCTCCCTGCATAAGCGGTACCTAAATTTCCTACTTGACAGATGCAACTGTCTTTTGGGCTGCAAAGGTCAACAGCAAGCTACACAATGGTCGGAAGCTCACTCTGACCCGGGCTGGCTTCAAACTCATGACCTTTTGGTCAGTAGTGATCTTAATGTAGCTGACTCCCAGCCAGCTGCGCCACAGTCCTGGTGTCCCTACTTCACGGATTTTCACTTATTGCAGTTGGTCCTGGAACGTAACACCCGTGATAAGTGAGGAATCATAGAATCATAGAATCAAAGAGTTGGAAGAGACCTCAAGGGCCATCCAGTCCAACCCCCTGCCAAGAAGCAGGAATATTGCATTCAAATCACCCCTGACAAATGGCCATCCAGCCTCTGCTTAAAAGCTTCCAAAGAAGGAGCCTCCACCACACTCCGGGGCAGAGAGTTCCACTGCTGAACGGCTCTCACAGTCAGGAAGTTCTTCCTAATGTTCAGATGGAATCTCCTCTCTTGTAGTTTGAAGCCATTGTTCCGCGTCCTAGTCTCCAAGGAAGCAGAAAACAAGCTTGCTCCCTCCTCCCTGTGGCTTCCTCTCACATATTTATACATGGCTATCATATCTCCTCTCAGCCTTCTCTTCTTCAGGCTAAACATGCCCAGTTCCCTAAGCCGCTCCGCATAGGGCTTGTTCTCCAGACCCTTGATCATTTTAGTCGCCCTCCTCTGGACACATTCCAGCTTGTCAATATCTCTCTTGAATTGTGGTGCCCAGAATTGGACACAATATTCCAGGTGTGGTCTAACCAAAGCAGAATAGAGGGGTAGCATTACTTCCTTAGTTCTAGACACTATGCTCCTATTGATGCAGGCCAAAATCCCATTGGCTTTTTTTGCCACCACATCACATTGTTGGCTCATGTTTAACTTGTTGTCCACGAGGACTCCAAGATCTTTTTCACACGTACTGCTCTCGAGCCAGGCATCCCCCATTCTGTCTCTTTGCATTTCATTTTTTCTGCCAAAGTGGAGTATCTTGCATTTGTCACTGTTGAACTTCATTTTGTTAGTTTTGGCCCATCTCTCTAATCTGTCAAGATCGTTTTGAATTCTGCTCCTGTCCTCTGGAGTATTGGCTATCCCTCCCAATTTGGTGTCGTCTGCAAACTTGATGATCATGCCTTCTAGCCCTTCATCTAAGTCATTAATAAAGATGTTGAACAGGACCGGGCCCAGGACGGAACCCTGCGGCACTCCGCTCGTCACTTCTTTCCAGGATGAAGAGGAAGCATTAGTGAGCACTCTCTGTGTTCGTCCACTTAACCAATTACAGATCCACCTCACCGTAGTTTTGCCTAGCCCACATTGGACTAGTTTCCTTGCCAGAAGGTCATGGGGGACCTTGTCGAAGGCCTTACTGAAATCCAGGTACGCTACATCCACGGCATTCCCCGCATCTACCCAGCTTGTAGCTCTATCGAAGAAAGAGATCAGATTAGTCTGGCATGACTTGTTTTTGATAAATCCATGTTGACTATTAGCGATGACTGCATTTGTTTCTAAGTGTTTGCAGACCGCTTCCTTAACAATCTTTTCCAGAATTTTGCCCGGTATCGACGTGAGGCTGACCGGACGGTAGTTGTTTGGGTCGTCCTTTTTTCCCTTCTTGAAGATTGGGACCACATTGGCCCTCCTCCAATCTGCTGGAACTTCTCCCGTTCTCCAAGAACTCTCAAAGATGGTTGCCAATGGTTCCGAAATGACTTCCGCTAGTTCCTTCAATACTCTTGGGTGTAGTTGATCTGGCCCTGGGGACTTGAACTCATTAAGAGCGGCCAGGTATTCCTGGACGACTTCTTTCCCAATTTGGGGTTGGATGTCCTCCAATCCCTCATCCACTCCATCTTGCTGAGGTTGAAGACTCTGTACTTAGTTGGAATGACAGGAAGGCTAACATTCTGTGAGTCATGCAAATGTCAAAGGCTTCATGGCTAGAATCACTGGGTTGTTGTAGGTTTTTCAGGCTGCATGGCCATGTTCTGGAAGCATTCTCTCCTGACGCTTCGCCTGCATCTATGGCAGGCATCCTCAAAAGTTGTGAGACCTCACAACCTCAGAGGATGCCTGCCATAGATGCAGGTGAAATGTTAGGAGAGAATGCTTCTAGAACATGGCCATACAGCCTGAAAAACCTACAGCAACCCAAAGTTGTGAATAATCAAATCCATGAAAGTTAAACCTGTGCAAGTCAAGGGTCAGATGTAGTTTTAGGGCTCTTCCACACAGCCATATAACCCAGAATATTAATGGAGAAATTCCCACAATACTTGGTTTGAACTGGGTTATCTGAGTCCACACTGGCAAATATTCCAGTTCAATGTGGACTGTATACAGTTGTGTGGAAGGGGCCTTAGATAGTGCATAATCCGTTGCAGCAGACATTACCTTGAGAAGCATGCCTTTTGTGTGTAAGAGAGGAAAAAAGCACTTTCTAGCATGGAGCGTACTTCTTTTAGTTTGGCTTGGATTTTAAAACAGATTTACCAAATAACTAAGCTGATTGGTAAGGAGTAAGTTTTAAAACTGATGACGGAATTAGGTAACTACGTTTTGCAGGCTTCCCAATTTTACCACTGGCGTTGCCCTGACCAAAGAAAAGTTGGGAATCTTTTGGTGTAGGATTTCAAGCGCTCAAAGCATTTTGTTCTCATTATCAGGGTGTAACCCTTTACAACAGGCATATAATACAGGTCAGGCCGAGGTGGGTCGAGAGGGAAGTGGCTTGCCTGAGGCCACCCAGTAAGTTCATAGTAGGGAGGATGAAATTTTGAAGTTGGGCTTTCCGGTTAGTCACTCAGGGCTCCTCCAGATGACAAAAGATATGGAGAGGTTATCGTCCTCGAATTTTCAAAAAAATATCCAAACAACATTTTTCTTGTATTGTCAAAGGCTTTCATGGCCAGGATCACTGGGTTGTTGAAGGTTTTTTGGGCTATATGGCCATGCTCTAGATTCTAGGTTGTGAAGTCCTCTGAGGATACGTCAGGAGAGAATGCTTCTAGAACATGACCATATAGCCCCAAAAACCTACAACAACCCAATGTTTCTCTTGTCTTCCTTTACCTCCACATGAAAAACTGAATTTTTTGGTGGGCCTTCAGAAGAAAAGATGGCTATGGAGAGGGGGAGCATGGGTGTGAAAGAAAACAAAAGACTGGGAAATATACTGTATATGTCTATATAATTGTAAATAATTCTATAAAAAATAATATATTTTTGTCGTGTCAGCAGTGACTTGAGGGTGGGGGGCAATGCCAGCTAGCTTGTAGAGTTTATCAACAGGTGTAGGTTGAAGACATCCTGTGATTATTCTGCATGTTTTGTTCAATGCTATGTTGACCTGCTTTGCATGGGCAGACCTATGCCAAAGGTTTAAGACATCCTGTGTTTATTCTGCATGTTTCATTCAATGCTGTGTTCACCTGCTTTGCATGGGCAGACTTGTGCCAAACAGGGCAGGCATATTTGGCAGTTGGGTAAGACAAGGCTAGAGCTGATGTTCTTACTAATTTTGGGTCTGCTCCCCATGCACTGCCAGTAAGTTTCCACAGAATGTTATTGTGTGCAGCTACTTTGTGCTTAGTGTTCATACAGTGTTTCCTATATGTTAGTGTCTGATCTAAGGTGACACTGAGATATGTAGGATGGAAACAATGTTCAAGCTCTTGATCTTCCCAGGTGACTTTCAATTTCCTATTGGCTTCGTGGTTGCATAGGTGGAAAGCACACACTTGTGTCTTGGCAGGGTTAGGCTTCAGGTGGTTATCTTTGAAATAGCTGGAGAGATCTTTCAAGGCATTCGTAAACTGGATTTCAACTGTTTCAAAATCTTTTGCTTGTGTTGTTACACCATGGTCATCAGCATATATAAAACTCTTTGTGAGTGGTGGTTGTGGCTGATCGTTAGTAAAGCTGAGAGAGTGTGATTTGCCCAAGATCACCTAGTGCAGTGCTTCTCAACCTGTGGGTCCCTAGGTGTTTTAGCCTACAACTCCCAGAAATCCCAGCCAATTTACCCGTTGTTAGGATTTCTGGGAGTTGAAGGCCAAAGCATCTGGGGACCCACAGGTTGAGAACCATTGACCTAGTGGTTTCCATGGCTGAAAGGAGCTTTGAACCCTGATCTCCCATGTTCTTGCATTGTGTCAGTAGTCACTTTATAAAGGCTGGAAATCTGGAAACCTTTTGTGTAAACAGTGGTGATAGGTGGAGTGATTTTTAGTAGTGTTTCTTTTCATCAGGGATAAAAGGAGCTCTAGAATCTCAACTCAGAGTTGTTATTGGTACTTTCCAAAGCAAAATACAACATTCTCAGTGATAAAAACCCAGATCGGAACCACCCAGCTCTCTTTGTCACCTCATAACATCTGCATATGCTTCATTCCTCGTGTCTTTTAAATCCCAAGATGGCAAGATCTTGTGCTGTTTTAAAGGGGCATCTGTTTTCTCTTGTTACCTGATAACTCCTTAATGAGTAGTAACAGCTTATGTGAGAGCGTGGCCATTAGCACTAATGGACTGGGAAGACAGCTGATACGGCATGGGAAAGGTTAAAGATTACCAAAGGAGAAACTTGCAGATACGTTCACGGCACGAGGGAATAAGTGGCAGGCTTGTTTTGTACTGATATTTGTGGACTAATGGATTGAGCCAAATTGAAGTTTTGCTGCCCGCTTCCCCATTTGGGTCATTATCTTTGGCTATTCCATGTGGCTGTTGTTTGCTGTTATTTCATAGATAAGCGCATTGCTTTTGAAACAGCCGTCTGATGTTCCCAGATGTGTCAGATATTTCTTGTCCCCTTTCCCCATATGGCTATGGCACTGCTTGTGTTCTCTGGTCCAACTTTGTGTCCTCCAGATGTGTGGAAAAATATTAGTGCTGGGTGTTTGGGGAACGGATTTAATTACCAGTGAGAATTTGGGCCGAGGAACGCTAATTCTATATAGTGGTAGCCACACCTATTAAAATAAGTTAAAGTAACTTTCAATGAGATGCACAGACTAGGAATTTTATTTATTACTAGCCGTCCCCTGCCACGTGTTGCTGTGGCCCACATGGGGGTTCTGTGTGGGAGGTTTGGCCCAATTCTATCATTGGTGGGGTTCAGAATGCTCTGTGATTGTAGGTGAACTATAAATCCCAGCAACTACAACTCCCAAATGTCAAGATTCTATTTTCCCCAAACTCCACCAGTGTTCACATCTGGGCATATTTAGTATTCGTGTAGGGTTTGGTCCAGATGCATCATTGTTTGAGTCCACAGTGATCTCTGGATGTAGGTGAACTACAACTCCAAAACCAAAGGACACTGCCCACCAAACCCTTCCAGTATTCTCTGTTGGTCATGGGAGAACGGTGTGCCAAGTTTGGTTCAATCCCATAGTTGGTGTGGTTCAGAATGTTCTTTGATTGTAGGTGAACTATAAATCCCAGTAACTACAACTCCCAAATGACAAAATCAATTTTTTGAGTGAAGTACATACATTGTCTTGTATCCAAATTTGGTGTCAGTTTGTCCAGTGGTTTTTGAGTTTTGTATCCATGAGTCCCCATATTGCCTACTCCTGATATAGAATCCTAGAACTGGAAGAGACCCCCAAGGGTCATCCAGTCCAACCCCGTGTCATGCAGGAAGGCACAATCAAAGCACTCCTGTTAGACAGCCTCTATAGAAAAGCCTCCAGAGAAGGAGACTCCACCACAATCCCAGGCAGTCTATGCCACTCTGCAACAGCCTTTTCTCTCAGGAAGTTCTTCCTCATCTTTTCAGTCGAATCTCTTTCCCTGCCATTTGAAACCATTGCTCCCTTGTGCCCTGATCTCTAGAGCAGCAGAAAGTTTTCCTCCTCCTCCTCCTCCTCCTCCTCTCCCAGCTAAACATCGCCAGAAGGAAAGGAGGATGGAAAAAGAGAAGGAAGAAAGGGAGGAAGAGAAGGATGGAGGGAAGGGTGAAAGGGAAAGGAGAGAGGGGGCAAAGAGAAAAGGAAGGAAAGACAAGAGGGAGGGAAGGAAGGAAGCAAGGGAGGAAGGAAGGAAGGAAGGAAGGGGAAAGAAACCATGTTTCCTTTGAAATCTTCAAACATGGTTGTCATGTTCCCTCTCTACCTTCTCTTCTCCCAGCTAAACATCCCCAGAAGGAAAGGAGGATGGAAAAAGAGAAAGAAGAAAGGGAGAAAGAGAAGGATAGATGGAAGAAAGGGTTGGAGGGAAGGGAGGAAAGAGAAAAGGAAGGAAAGAGAAAAGGGAAAGAAGGAAGGAAGGGGAAAGAAAGGGAGGGAAGGAGGAAGGAAAGAGGAAAGAAGGGAAGGATGAAAGGGTAGAAGGGAAGAAAGGAGAGAGGGAGAAAGGAAGGATAAGGAAGAAAGAGAGGAACTAGGAAGGAAAGACAGAAGAAAGGAAAGACAAAAGAGGGAAGAAAGAGAGTGAGAGGGAAGGAAAGAGGAAGAACAAAAGGGTGGGAAGGAAGGAGGAAGGAAGGAAGAGGGGGAGGGAGGGAAGGAAGGAAGGAGGAAGAAAAGAGAGAAGGAAGGAAAGACAAAAGGGAGGGAAGAAAGAGAGAGGGAAGGAGGAAGGAAAAAGGAAAGGAAGGAAGGAACCATAAAAGGGTGGAACGGAAGAAACGAGGAAGAAAGGGAGGATAAGGAAGGGAGGGAGGGAGGGAAGGAAGGAGGAAGGAAAGAGAGAAGGAAAGACAAAAGGGATGGAAGGAAGGAAGAAGGAAGGAAGGAAGGAAGGAAGGACAAAAGGGTGGAAGGGAAGGAAGGAGGGAAGGAGAAAGAGGGAGAATAAGGAAGGAATGGTGGGAGGGAAGGAGGAAGGAAAGAGAGAAGGATGGAAAGACAAAAGGGAGGGAAGAAAGAAAGAGGGAAGAGGGAAGGAAGGAAGGAAGGACGAAAGGGTGGAAGTGAAGGAAGGAGGGAGAAAGAAGGAAGTAAGCAAGGAAGGAAGGGAAGGAGGAAGAAAAGAGAGAAAGAAGGAAAGACAAAAGGGAGGGAAGGACAAAAGGTGGAAGTGAAGGAAGGAGGAAGGATAAGAGAGAAAGAAAGAAGGACAGGATGGAGGAAGGTTGGGTTTGCTCAACCTGCTCTCGATCAGGAGACATATGAAAGCAGCAGCCCTACGTCCCTTCCTCCAGGAGTATGTAGAAGTGACACAATATGTAGGCAGTGATGTCACTGTGCTCCCCGTTTCTCTGTCCCCAAAAGCAACATCTGTGCAAAGGGATGTGGGATGTTTTTTGTGTTCTTGTGCCATGTTACATCTTCAATAATACTTTACATTTGTTGGTGGGGAGGGGTTGGATTGAAATGCAAGGAGACACAGATCGGCCGTCCTTAGCTGATGGACTCCCTTTTAATTCCGGTACGTGTTGAACTGCATTTGTTGGTGGGAGAACAAGAGAGCGAAAGGAAGAGAGGGAAGCGCCGAGTTGTAATGTTACTGCATGCCCTGCGATGTGCTTGTATGCCTCCAGTAACAAGGCATCTTCTGTCTGCATAAATAAATTAAATGAAGCTCTTTCTAACCTGCTCTTTGATCAGATCATCTCTCTCTATGTAAAATTTACTGTGCGTTTATAATGCAGTTCCTTTCCTGCTGCCTGGCGTAGTGCATCTGCTCGTAATTACAGACGTTTGTTTAATCGCTTGTGGATTATAAAACGGTAGTGATTAATGTCTTGTCAGAAATGGTAGTGTGGGGTTTGTGCGCCTGCCTTTCTATATAGGAAATAGTATTTTTATTTTATTTTCACGTTCTCCCAAGAAGGCCCTTGAAGCCTAGTACTGTATAGCCCTTCTTGTGTGGGATGCTTTTATGAGAGGTATAGAGTCCTCTTTTGTCAAAGACGGAAGTTGGGGTATGGAGCTGGGCCTTGCAAAAACACTCTCTTTCCCCTCAAGGTGGGACTGTGCCTCAGGTATCAGGTTCTGGGTGCTGTAAAGGGCAATGAGGTGGTAGCTTCAGGGCTTCTGCTGGCTGGATTCTGGGACTAAGAGGCTGTCATAGAATCAAAGAGTTGGAAGAGACCTCGTTGGCCATCCAGAAAAACCTAGTGTCGTCTTGAGGAGAGTGAGCAGGCTGAAGCCTGTTAGAGTTAGTAGGCCAAAGCTGGTGTCGTCCTGAGGAGTGTGAGATAAACCTCAGTGTGAGAGGAGCCTCATGTGAGAAAGTTCCAGTGTGAAGGCTGCTTCGTGTAAAGCTACTATGTATTTGTTTGTTAGTGTTATGGAAAGCTAGTTCATAGAATCCTAGAGTTGGAAGAGACCTCGTGGGCCATCTGATCCAACCCTCTGCCAAGAAGCCGGAAAAAGCTAGTGTTGTCCTGAGGAGAGAGTAGTGTGAGAGGAGCCTCGTGTGAGAAAGTTCCAGTGTGAAGGCTGCTTCATGTAAAGCTACTATGTATTTGTTTGTTTGTGTTATGGAAACCTAGTTCATAGAATCCTGGAGTTGGAAGACACCTCGTGGGCCATCCAGTCCAACCCCATTCTTCCAAGAAGCAGGAAAAAGCTAGTGTTGTCTTGAGGAGAGAATGAGCAGGCCGAAGCCTGTTAGAGTTAGCGGGCCAAAGCTGGTGTCGTCCTTAGGAGTGTGAGGCAAACCTCAGTGTGAGAGAAGCCTCGCGTGAGAAAGCTGCTGTATGTAAAGCTACTATGTATTTGTTTGTTTGAGCTATGGAAATCTGGTTCATAGAATCCTAGAGTTGGAAGAAACCTCATGGGTCATCAAGTGCAACCCCATTCTGCCAAGAAGCAGGAAAATCACATTCCAAGCACCCCCGACAGATGGCCATCCAGCCTCCAAAGGAGCCTCCACCAGACTCCGGGGCAGAGAGTTCCACTGCTGAACAACTCTCACAGGAAGTTCTCCCTAATGTTCAGATGGAATCTCCTTTCTTGTAGTTTGAAGCCATTGCTCCTAAAACCGCTTTGAGTCCCTCTCGGGGTGAGATAAAGTGGTATACAAATACTGTAAATAGTAAATAATAGTCTGCAGGGCAGCAAAAAACAAGCTTGCTGCCTCCTCCCTATGACTTCATCTCACATATTTATACATGGCTATCATGTCTCCTCTCAGACTTCTTCAGGCTAAACATGCCCAGCTCTTTAAGCTGCTCCTCATAGGGCTTGTTCTCCAGACACTTGGATCATTTTAGTTGCCCTCTTCTGGACACTGGTTTTCTGATGGTCTTTGGTGACCCCTCTGACACTCCCTTGTGACCTCCCAGGTTGAGAAACGCTGGTCTAGATTCAGGCATTCCCCATCCTCTGCTCCTAATATATATCCAGCCAGAAGATGAAGTGATTTCTCAAGTTGTTACCCTGGATGTCTGTGTGAATAGGCCCGCTGAGGCTGAGCGCCTTCCATCCATTTGCCTCTTTGTGTACGGACTTATTTTCCAAGAATTGTCAGGTTGCCAATTGTTTAAGGATTTTTTTTATTTCTTCCCATTTGTTTGGTTGGAGGTGGGGGTTAAAGGGGGGCTGGTGGGAGTCATGGGGAGGCTAAGGCACCAATGACGGGATCTGTCTGTTGCTAAGAGACTCGGAAAACCCAAAGACTTTTCCCTTTGATATAGGCTGGCTCCGACTTTCTTTCTTTCTTTAAGTGGTAGCATCTCCATTAGCTTTAATGGGGTAAGTACATCAACAGAGGCATCTCAGAGGTTAATCGGGCTTCCTGGCTGAATCGGTGCCGTCGATACAGTGGCGCCTGGTTCTGTTGGCCCTTCAGAGGTTTTCCTGACAACACACTAACAGAGTCTTGTGTGTAAGTCATTTCCCCATGAATAATTCAAGCTGAACGCTTGGCTGCTAATTGATGAACACTAATGTGTTTTCTAATCACTGCAGTTTGAGTTTTTAGCACTAAACAAAGCAGTTGCGATTGATTTGTGGCTTCTGCTCCAGTCCATGATCTGAACCGATTCCCTGCCTTCCCCCGCTACCTTTGGAATTTGAACAGGAGAGCTTCATTTGCCATTTTCCTTATTTTTCTGTTCTAATTTCTATCACTGCTGGAGTTCCTTTTGGTTTATTCTTGAGGAGGCTGATGCTAGGTCTGTGTGATGGGTTAACACAGGCTCAGATCTCTCTGATGCTATATTTTTGAGCATTGTGGTTGTTGCTGTTGTATGTTTTCAAGTTGTTCCCAACTTATTGTTGTGACTCATCTGGAACCACAGATACAGACGAATAGTGTTGTGACTCAGATGGGGTCGCAGAGTGATTCTGATGAGGATGATGGGATTCAGGTTCACAATCAGGTTCAAAATGTTCCTGTTGTAGACAATGAGGAACAGGGTATGCAAGTTCAGTTTCTCACAGCAGGGAATTATGTTTTTGATACTGAAACTAGCCAGGTGCAAATTGAGGACAGTTCTCAGCCTGATAGTAGGCAGGAAGGCAACCAGGCTGACACTAATGAGCAGCCTGACCTTGATGAAACGGGAATCTTAGATCGGGCTGACTGTTTGGACTTCAGAGTTCGAAGGAGTGTGAGAATAGCCAACAAGAAGGAGGTCAGAGGCCAAAGAAATGCTTTCATGTATTGCAAAAGGTATTAAGCTGTGTGTTTGAAAACAAACCTTTGTCAGAGCAACTTCTCGCTCAACCAAGCAGCTTGTGCTCATTTTCCTGTGTCCATGGTCTTGGTATTTTGTCATGTTCTCATGGGACTTTGTTTCGTTGTTGCCATTTGGAATTCTCCTATGTTTTATTGATCTTTGGAACACTATTTGCTTTTTAAACTATTCATTTTTTACTTTTTAATAAACTACAAAGACTTCAGTCTGGGTGCAGTTCCGGTGATTTCAGCAAGGTGAATATATTCTGAGGTGCAACACTTATGTTGACCATAAGGCCAACCTGTCACTCGGTTTTCTTGACATAATTTTATCAGAGGGGTTTTTCAGTTGCCTCTCTTTGAAGCTGAGAGAATGTGATCTGCCCAAGTTCACCATTGCGTTCCCATGACTGAGCATGGATTTGAACTCTGGGTTGTTGTAGGTTTTTTGGGCTATATGGCCATGTTCTAGAAGCATTCTCTCCTCACTTCACAACCTCTGAGGTGACCTCACAACCTCTGAGGAAGCTTGCCATAGATGCAGGCGAAACGTCAGGAGAGAATGCTTCTAAAACATGGCCATATAGCCCGAAAAACCTACAACAACCCAGTGAAACCAGCTATGAAAGCCTTCGACAATACATATATTTGATCTCTGGTTTCCCAGAATCAGCACAATGTTGGCCATACCTTTTAGCTTACTTACTTACTTCTCCTTCCGAGTATGATGGCCTTCCAAGTGTAGTGTCTTGGCGGTGGGTCCGTATTTGAATGTGGAGCCCTATTCTTGGCCTGCATGTTCTTCCACAGTGAGGGCATCATTTTCCAGATGGAAGACAATCCCGATCAGGGTTGGCTTGATGCGTCTTCTTCCTCTTGGCACATTTCTCCCTTTCACCTTCCATTCGTGCCTCTTCAGATTCTGCAGCACTGTTGGTCACACCTGACCTCGAGTTAGAGTGCTCAAGGGCCAGGGCTTCCCAGTTCAGGTGCATCGGGGAATAGAGGTGTGCAACATTGATTGCTGTGATGAGTGACAGTTTGAGATTAGCCAGGTGTCTGACAAATACTTGGAGGAATAACAATAATCATAACAACAGCAATATTTTAAAATTAAATGTTTCCATATTGTATGTTGTTATTAAAGTTGTTTTGGAATCCACATACATTTTACAGTGAGTACATATCTCCCCAGTTCAAATATGAATACACAACTGTTGCAGTTTATTACACATTTATTGATTAATTTCTGTGTGCTGTTCCTTCTTGTTGAGGTGCAGCAACATCATTAACAGAGTGACTTTGTGAAACAAGGGCAAAAATAACAGTTCATCTTGTGTTGACTATCTTTTAAAAAAAATGTAGACCATAAAAACTGGACTCACCATGGTTGGAAAAGTCGTGACACAGCTGACAGGCACCCTGCCATCAGGAGCAACAGAGGAAGAAATATTGGCGCACAGCAATACCCGGCGCAGCCCTTTAATACCCGGAATCATCACTGTTATCGATACAGAGACGGTTGGAGAGGGGCAGGTAAGAACGTTCCCAGATGAGATTTAAAGAATTGTGATGCTTAGATTTGTAGCAAACTCCATTGTCATGAAATTAAATTCTCCTTCAGGAATAGTTTGTTCTGTACTTTGTCTTCTCCGGAACCCAAGTCTCTGCAGAGACTAAGATACGAGGGTTGAATGAAAAGTCACGCTTCCACCTTCGTAACACCTCAACAGATGGCAGTACTGGTATGCGGCAGGTACTGGCTTGTTTAATAGACTCTCCTCTACAGTTCAATTTTGGCGGGAAGCCTTAGCATTGAGCGATTGTGTTGTTAAAGTGCAAAGTATGGAACCCTGCGCAGACAGTCGATCAATGCGACTTAAGCAACGTGCAGTCATTGAATTCTTGACAGCAGAAGGTGTCACCCCAAAGGAGATTCCTCAGAGAATGCAAGTTGTTTATGGTGATTGTGTTGATGTGAGTACTGTGAATGATTGGGAGGGTAAGTTTAAAGATATTGAGGTGGGAACATCTGACTTGCATGACAAAGAGTTGGATGTCCTGTGACAGCCACCACCGGGTTTCCCAAGCAAAAGGTTGACAGATTGATTCAGGACGATTGTCGTATCACTGAGAGAGAATTTTCAAGCATAATTGGCATTTCACAAGACCGTGTGGGTCACCTTATTGCTTTGCTTACCTACCGAAAGATCTGTGCACAATGGGTACCCAGGATGCTGATGCCTGAAATGAAAGTGCACAGACTTGAAACTTCAGAGACTGGATCTCACCACCATACAACATCCTCCATACAGTCCAGATTTAGCTGACTTCCATCTGTTTCCGATAATGAAAGAAGATCTGCGAGGACATCATGATTCTTCTGATGAAGACGTTGAGAGACCTGTGAGACACTGGTTGTGGAAACAGAATGTCGACTTCTTCTGTGATGGCTTCAGAAAACTTGTTCATCGTTGGCAGAAATGTATCCAATTGTCTGGTGATTATGTGGGAAAGTGAATAGTGGTAGTTAAAGAGCACATTCTAAGGATTATTTCTGCGTTTGATTTATTAAAATATTCCCGTCCAAACTCAAGTAACGAAGGTGGAGGCATTACTTGTCATTCAACCGTCGTATAATGAAGTAGACAAAAAAAATCAAATTTTAGGCAATGGATTCTGTTGTGAAAAAGTTACTTTCTGTAGCGACTCTTCGTTGTCCACTGTGTCTCTTTCTGCTCTCAACTACAGGCCTTTCAGAGTTTTGCGCCAAGAGATGCAAGACATAGCCCTGCTTGTTTTGTTTTGTCTGGGGCTAATATTATTTGTGAGCAGAATGGATTTATTGAGCAGGAAGTGCTAATTGGGAATGAATGAAAGCCAGTTTGTGTGCAGCCAAAGAGGACTCACCAAAGTGACATTTTTGACAATGCCAAGTGTGAAGTGTCACTCTGTGTCATTCTTACAGTTCCCCGATGTTGACGTTGATTGGGGATGACCAGTTGTGATGTGGGCATGGTCTGATTGCAGTGATGAATCCGTAATGGAGTGGGACTGGAGGGCCCAGCACACTGCTGAGAGAGAGAGACAGTTGCCTCCTAGTAGGCCTCTCTCCTAGACAGGAACCGTCCAACAGTGAGCGGGAGAGTGCGTTAAAGAGTCTTGGGTCTTGTTCAGCGATCTTGCACATTTGCATACCCTCCAACATTTCCATGAGAAAAATAGGATAGTGGTAATTCACTGAATGCAGATGCATTCATAATAAAGAACATTATCTTAGAGTGAACACACAAATGGGGCAAGATGATCTGCTTTAATTGAAAGGAGAATGTTTGTGGTTTGTGGAATGAAGAAGAAGAAGAGGAAGAAAAGAAAAAGATAGTTTTCTTAAAGTGCTGTAGCCCAGTGAACTCTGAAATAAGCTTCATCCAATACTGTGTGCCCAGCAGTAAACCTAAATATGACGCCTTAGCATATATGCATTTATTGTGTACACAGACAAGGATCACAGTGAGTCTGCTTCTGACTGAGAACTTTAACTTTTTTGGAACTTAACAAGAGAGTTATTATTATTATTATTATTATTATTATTATTATTATACCATACCTGTCATAAGATATACTGCTGGCATCATAAACTGGACACAGGCAGAACTGGAAAATTTGGACAAAAAAACAAGAAAACTCATGACCATTCATAATTCATTACATCCTCACAGTGATGTTGACCTGCTCTATCTGCCTAGTAAGTCTGGGGACAGAGGGCTTTTACAAGTCAAACAAGCAGTTGAAGAAGAAAAACACCCCCTGGCAGAATATGTCAAGGAAAGCCAAGAACCTTCTTTAATTGAAGTCAATAATCGGAAACTTCTCAAAGTACAGGAGACAAAGAGTCAGTACAAGAAAACTGCACTCCAAACCAGAGTTAGCAGCTGGCACAACAAAGCCTTACATGGGCAGTTCCTTGAGAAGATTGAAGGAAAAGTTGACAAGGAGAAGACCTGGTGATGGCTCATGAATGGAATCCTGAAGAAGGAGACAGAAGAAGGCCTGATTCTTGCAGCCCAGGAGCAAGCCATCAGAACTAATGCAGTTAAGACCAGGATCAAAAAATCAGCAGACCCAAAATGCAGACTGTGCAAGGAAGCTGATGAAACCATGGGCCATCTCCTCAGCTGTTGCAAGAAAATTGCACAGACTGACTACAAACAAAGACACAACTCTGTGCCCCAGATGATTCACTGGAACTTATGTCACAAGGACCACCTGCCAGCACTAAAGAATTAGTGGGATCATAAACCCGCAAAGGTTGTTGAAAATGAACATGCAAAAATACTGTGGGACTTTCGAATTCAGACTGACAAAGTTTTGGAACACAACATGCCAGACATCACAATTGTGGAAAAGAAAAAAGTCTGGATTATTGATGTTGCCATACTGGGTGACAGCCGCATTGAGAAAAAACAACAGGAAAAACTCAGCTGTTCTCAGGACCTCAAAATCAAACTGCAAAGGCTCTGGCATAAACCAGTCCAGGTGGTCCCACTGGGCATCAGCACACTGGGTGCCATGCCAAAAGATCTCAGCCAGCATTGGAAACAATAATTATCGACAAAATCACGATCTGTCAACTGCAAAATGCCACCATACTTGGATCAGCACACATCATTCAAAAATACATCACACAGTCCTAGACGCTTGGGAAGTGTTCGACTTGAGATTTTGTGATACGAAATCCAGCATAGAGATTTCGTTTGCTGTGACATACTGTGGTTTTGTGTCAGAATAATAATAATAATAATAATAATAATAATAATAATAATGGCGTCTGTGGCTCACAAATGGAACTTTGAAAAAGGAGACAGAGGGCCTGATTCTGGCAGCCCAAGAAGAAACCATTAGAACAAATACCACCAAAACCAAAATTGAAAAGTAAACGACAGATCCCAAGTGTAGACTCTGCAAGGAAGCAGATGAAGCAATAGGTCACATCCTCAGCTGCTGCAAGGAGATCACACAGATAGACTACAAGCAGAGGAACAACACCATTGCTCAGATTATTCATTGGAACTTGTACCACAAATACCATCTGCCTGCGACAAAGAACTGGTGGGATCACAAGCCAGAAAGAGTTACAGAGAATGAACACGCCAAACTCCTCTGGGACTTCCGAATTCAGACAGACAGAGTTTTGGAGCACAAGTCTCCTGACCTCATGATCGTGTTAAAAAACAAAGTATGGATTGTCTATGTTGCAATCCCAGGTGACAGCAGGATTGAAGAGAAACAACTGGAAAAGCTGACACAATATGAGGATTTAAAGATTGAACTGCAAAGACTATGGCACAAGCCAGCCAAGATGGTCCCAGTGGTGATCGGCATACTGGGTGCAGTGCCTAAAGACCGTGGCCTGCACTTAAACACAATTGGCGCTGGCAAAATTACCATCTGTCAGCTGCACCTTACTGGGATCTGCACACATTATTTGCTGATACATCACACAGTCCTAGACACTTGGGAAGTGTCCGTGTGATCCAATACAACAACCAGCTGTGTACTTATCTTGTTATGTTTCAAATACTGATGATGATGATGCTTTATGTAGAAATATCTTGTACATAATTTTCTCAAGTCGCTCTTGATATGAAATATAAAAAATCTTGTACATGTGTATGCACTGTTTTGTATATGTGTGTTTTTTCAAAAACAAAATTTAAATGAGAGCTAAATAGGGATGTGTGTTTGTGTTTATTCGTTCAGTCGCTTCTGACTCTTTGTGACTTCCTGGACCATCCCATGCCATGTTTAGATACATATGGACAATATACCTAAACATGGTGCATTGCAATAATCTAGACTGAATGCTTTCAGATGGATAGCTGTGCTGGATTTTGCAGGCATTATTTTCAGTATCATAGTCCAGAAGATGTTTCTTATTGGAATTTTGGACAATCAGTGGTTTGTATTTCATCCAAGTATCTAAGATTCAGTGAGATGTCAGATAAAACAGCATGTTCCAAGTCGTGTCAGTTGCGCTACTGTGATTCTATCTATTGAGATTTCATTCAGATGTTTTGTCGGCTTGTTTGGAATTGCTCCCAGAGCACCCATCTCCATTGGAACCGCAGCTGTTTTCTTGCCTCAGAGGCTCTGAACCTACAGTTGTAGGTCTCGATATTTCATAATTTTCCCCCTGTCTTTGTGTTCATTTCTGCTCTCCCCACAGGGTTTCCACATCTATAATCAAAACTTATTTTTCTTAACTGCAACAATAACAGCAACACTTTATTTACAGTGTTCCCTCGGTACTCTACGGTTCGCTTCCTGCGGACTTGCTGTTTCACGGTTTTTCAAAAAAATGTAATTTAAAATACTAGTACCAAGGGAACACTATATACACAGATCTATAAACCCCACTTGCCAAAGTGGTCCCGGCGAGGGGTGTGGAGAGGGCCACCAAGGTAGCTGCCATCAGGGCTTCTTCCTCCGGGGCCGGAGGGGACCACCAAGGCAGCTTCTGCTGGGGCTTCTTCTGCCGGGGCTGGAGCGGGCCGCCAAGGCAGCTTCTGCTGGGGCTTCATCCCGGTCGCTCTTCCTTGGGTGACCGGGTGAGAGCCCCATGCCAGTGGGGAAGCAGGGAGGGAGGGAGAAGGGTGGGTCTAGCAAGGGGATGGGGGAGGGAGGATGGGAGGAAGGGACTGCAAAAGTGGAGAGGAAGAGAGAGAGAGGAGGGCAAGAGAGGAGTGTATGGAGCTATACTGTACATACACAGTATAGCGTCTCTACGTCGCGGTTTTTCACTTCTCGCAGGTGTTCTTGGAATGGAACACCTATCCACAATAAGTGAGGAAACACTGTTTATTCTGCCCTTCTTCCCATGGGGACCCAGAGCAGATTACAGTGTAAACAAATATCGGCAAACATTCAATGCCTTGTTACAATACAATGAGACACACAAACATAAACAAAGGCAGAGGCTTCTCCTTTCATTTCCAGCTCTGAAGGCGGTTCTCATCTCTGACTCTGGGAGAGGTACTCATTTCCATTTCCAAGCCAAGGAGCCTGTATTGTCTGTAGACACCTCGTAGTTGTGTGGTTGGCATGACTGCTTGGAGTATCTTTTTGCCTTTTCCCCACCAAGGCGGTACCTATTTATCTACTCACATTTGCATTCAGTGCCTTGTTACATTCAATGCCTTGTTACAATACAGTGAGACACACAAACACAAACAAAGGCAGAGGCTTCTCCTTTCATTTCCAGCTCTGGAGGCGGTTCTCATCTCTGCCTCTGGGTGAGGTGCTCATTTCCATTTCCAAGCCGAGGAGCCTGTGATGTCTGTAGACAACTCCTGGTCATGTGGCTGGCATGACTGTTTGGAGCATCTTTTTGCCTTTTCCCTACCAAGGTGGTACCTATTTATCTACTCACATTTGCATTCAATGCTTTGTTACATTCAATGCCTTGTTACAATACAGTGAGACACACAAACACAAACAAAGGCAGGGGCTTCTCCTTTCATTTCCGGCTCTGGAGGTGGTTCTCATCTCTGGCTCTGGGAGAGGTGCTCATTTCACAAACAAAAGCAGAGGCTTCTCCTTTCATTTCCAGCTCTGGAGGCGGTTCTCATCTCTGCCTCTGGGTGAGGTGCTCATTTCCATTTCCAAGCCGAGGAGCCTGTGATGTCCATAGACAACTCCTGGTCATGTGGCTAGCATGACTGCTTGAAGCATCTTTTTGCCTTTTCCCTACCAAGGCGGTACCTATTTATCTACTCACATTTGCATGTTTTCGAACTGCTAGGTCAGCAGGAGCTAGGGCTAACAGCAGGAACTCACTCTGTCCCGCAGATTCGAACTGCCAGCCTTCAGTAGCACAAAGGTGTAACCCATTGTGCCACTACGGCCCGTATTGAACCATGTACTACTTCCCTGTGCTGGTAATCCTTGTTCCTCACTTTTTCCTAAAGCAACAATTGATTTTTCCATCTCTTGATATGTTCTTCGCAGCCTCTAAGAACTGTTTCAGAGAAAGACTTTATTTGTTTGACCTCCAAGGACCTACCGTGCTGACGGCAAAATAATGTGGGACCCAAACCAGGGAGAGGAAACTCCAACTATTTCATTTCTAAGTTTTTACAAGGTTGAGTTCTCTTAGAATAAGGTTGCCTCTCCATCCAAGGTTTATTATGCTTTCCTGGAAAATATTCTCTTGGCTTTCCCTGTAATGCCAAGGGGAAGGAGGAAAAGAAAAAAGACTGAACGAAACCCTCCTTCATAAATTTCTCATGAAGCCTTTTTTAATGCAGTCATTATTTCTGACGTTCAGTGTCTGCTCCCAGACTCCTCCTGCAATAGCTTTAGTAATAAAATGATTTATCTTAGGTTTTTAAGTTGCCTTATATATGATTTAGAGGATTTTTGTCTTTAATGAACTTGGCCTCTGATCTTCCCCGTAATCGTGAGCTAACCCGCTTAATGGATATCATGAAAAACTTGGTGTGTTTTATGCGCACTCATGTGTATGAGAGAGAAAGCGAGAGAGAGAGAGAGAGAGAGAGTATAAAAATATTATGCTTGAGTTATTTAAGTTATTCAAGTATGTGCTGAAATATAAATAAGATGTTATTGCTAAGTTGAGGGTTACTTTTGTGTCTGAAGCCCCTGAAATAACACTGAAGAGCTATAGACCCAAGTACGTACTGTGTTCTCGGATCCTCTGAAGCCAGAAATAACATGCCAGCCCTTGTACTGCTAGGACTTGGGATTTAGAAACACTGCTGGAATTAACAATTTAATTCTTTTCCAACAGAGAGCCTTTGCAGTGTGGTTTTCCAGCATATAGATCTCGTTTGCTGTGACATTCTGTGGTTTTGTGCCAGTAAAATAATAATAATAATAATAATAATAATAATAATAATAATAATAATGACCAGACTTGGCACACAGAGCACCCATGACCCATTCTACATCCTACTGCAGTTTGGAAGAGGATGGCCCATGGATGATGGGACTTGAAGTACCTCCACTCACTTCCCGAGACCACTGCGACCCTTATCCAATGACTGATTAATACCAAAGTTGGCACACAGAGCCTCCATGACCCTCTCTACATCCTGGTGCAGTTTCAAGGAGGATGCACCATGGATAATGGGACTTGAAGTAACTTCACTCACTTCCCGAGACTGCTGCGACAGTTATCCAATGACTGATCAAGACCAAACTTGGCACATAGAGTCCCCATGACCCCACCCTACAACCTGGTGCAGTTCAGAGGAGGATGGACCATGGATGATAGGACTTTAAGTAACTTCAGTCACTTACTGAAACCACTACGACCCTTATCCAATGACCAATAAAGTCCACACTTGGCACACAGAGCCCTCATGACCCACTCTACATCCTGCTGCGCTTGGAGGAGGGCGGACCATGGATAATGGGACTTGCAGTACCATCACTCACTTCCTGAAACTACAGCAACATTCATCCAACATTCATTCATGCTTTGTTCTGTTAGAAATGTAACATAAGTGACTGATTGCCCCGACACGACAAATAAATAAATAAATAAATAAATAAATAAATAATGGCAGAGGAATTTTACAAGTAAAACAAATAGTCGAAGAAGAAAAACATGAGGCCCTGGCAGAATATGTCAAGGAAAGCCAAGAACCTGCTTTAATTGAAGTCAATAATTGGAAACTTCTCAAAGCACAGCAGACAAAGAACCAGTACAAGAAAACTGCACTCCAAACCAGAGCTGACAGGTGGCACAACAAAGCCTTGCATGAGCAGTTCCTTGAGAAGATTGAAGGAAAAGTTAATAAGAAGACCTGGTGATGGCTCACGAATGGAACCCTGAAGAAGGAGACAGAAGAAGGCCTGATTCTTGCAGCCCAGGAGCAAGCCATCAGAACAAAGGCCATTAAATCCAGGATTGAAAAATCAGCGGATGACCCAAAATGCAGACTGTGCAAGGAAGCTGATGAAACCATGGACCATCTCCTCAGCTGCTGTAAGAAAATTGCACAGGCTGACTACAAACAGAGGCACAACTCTGTGGCCCAGATGATTCACTGGAACTTAGGTCACAAGGACCACCTGCCAGGAGTAAAGAATGGTGGGATCATAAACCCGCAAAGGTTGTTGAAAATGAACACGCAAAAATACTGTGGGACTTTCGAATCCAGACTGACAACGTTTTGGAGCACAACACGCCAGACATCACGATTGTGGAAAAGAAAAAAGTTTGGATCATTGATGTTGCCATTCCAGGTGACAGTCACATTGAGGAAAAACAACAGGAAAAACCCAACCTCTATCAAGACCTCAAAATCGAATTGCAAAGGCTCTGGCATAAACCAGACCAGGTGGTCCCAGTGGTCATTGGCGCACAGGGTGCCGTGCCAAAAGATCTCAGCCGGCATTTGGAAACAATACACATCGACAAAATCACACACTCTCAACTGCAAATGACCACCTTACTTGGATCTTCATGCATCATTCGAAAATGCATCACACAGTCCTAGACGCTTGAGAAGTATTTGACTTGTGATTTTGTGATACGAAATCCAGCGTAGAGATGTGAAATACTGTGTTTTTGTATTAGTAAAATAATAATAATAATAACAACAACAACAATAATAACAAAACATTGAGGGAAGTCAAAAGTAGTAAACTGCTTCAAGTGCAAAAAACAAAGAGGGAATACTGTAAAAACATAATCCAGAGCAGAAGAGAAAACTGGCGAAAGAAGGCTCTCCATGGACAGTTTCTGCAAAGAAAAAACATGGCTGTGGCACACAAATGGAACTCGGAAAAAGGAGACAAAGGAGGGCCTGATTCCAGCAACCCAAGAACAAGCCATTCAAACCAAGGCCATCAAAGCCAGGATTGAAAAGTCGACGACAGATCCCAAATGTAGACTCTGCAAGGAAGCAGATGAAACAATAGATCCCATCCTCAGCTGCTGCAAGAAGATCACACAGACAGACTATAAGCAGAGGCACAACACCGTTGCTCAGATGATTAATTGGAATTTGTGCCACAGATCCCATCTGCCTGCAACAAAGAACTGGTGGGATCACAAGCCGGAAAGAGTTACAGAGAATGAACACACCAAACTCCTCTGGGACTTCCGAATTAAGACAGAGTTTTGAAGCACAATACTCCTGACCTCATGATTGAGTTAAAAAAAGTATGGATTGTCAATGTCGCAATCCCAGCTGACAGAAGGATTGAAGAGAAACAACTGGAAAAGCTGACATGATATGAGGATTTAAAGATTAAACTGCAAAGGCTGGCACAAGCCAGTAAATATGATCCCAGTGGTGATCGGCACACTGGGTGTAGTGCTTCAAGACCTTGGCCTGCACTTAAAAACTTTATTTAAAGATGGAACTGCAAAGACTCTGGCACAAGCCAGTCAAGGGGGTCCCAGTGGTGATGGGCACCCTGGGTGCAGTGCCTAAAGACCTTGGCCTGCACTTAAACACAATCAGCGCTGACAAAATTACCATCTGCCAGCTGCAAAAGGCCACCTTACTGGGATCTGCACGCATTATCTGCCGATACATCACACAGTCCTAGACACTTGGGAAGTGTCCGACGTGTGATCCAATACAACAGCCAGCAGAGTGTCTGCAGTGGATTCATCTTGTTGTGTTTCAAAAAATATTAAACAACTTTATTTATATCCTGCCACCATCTCCCCAAAGGGGACTTGGGGCGGCTCACATGAGGCCAAGCCCAAAAATTGCAGTACAACCAAATAAAATGAAGTGTCTATCATCAAATAAAGTCCCCCAGAATATATCAAAGGTGAGTGTTGAACCTAGGTCTCCCTAGCTATAAATCCAGGGCAAAAAAGTAGAGAGAATGGGAACCAGGAAAATGTTGAACTTTCTTAACACAGACACGGGAGGAGGGATAAAGGTTTTCATGTGGTAGCCGTTTACACAGCACTAATACATTTTTTTCCTTAAGTAATAACTTCTAACAGCCTTAGCTTTTGAAATAAAACTGAAGCAGCATTAAAAAAAAAGCAGCAACAAAAAGGTTGAGTTATTGGACTTGGCTGTTGTGTTCATATTTGAAAGCCGAATAAAAATAATTACCGAGAAGCCCAAACAAGTCTGTGGTCAACCCAAATACATTAACAAGGTTTGCAAGCTTGTTTAAACGTTCTTTTAATGAAGTGTTAGCAAACTTTTCAGTTAGATGTAATGACTGTTTCTTTGGAGCCATTAATTAGCTGAAATGAGTAAAAATAAAGACATACAGATTTCCTCTCTGTCCTTTTTTTCCCTCCCCCTAATTGAAATTAAACGCATAAACTTTTAGTGGCTGGAGTTATGTTTTCTTTTGACCTTTTGATTTTGGACTTAATGAATTCATTGGGTGGGACCACCCAGCGTTGATCGGGAAGAACGACCCTTTTCAGAAGTTTTGCAGTTCAGGGCCTGACTCTAATTTTGCTAACGTCGCTATATAGCTGGTGAAGAGTGCATGGTAACCTTTGTGTGCCTCTGTGTCTGAATGCATGTCTGTGTGAATAATATATTTAATGTATTGTCGAAGGCTGGCTCCCAGTATTAAAAAACTCTAAAATTATAACAGCTAAACAACAGAGAGGAAGAAACCAGGCACAGATTAACACCTCCCAGCAACAGGCTTTCCCAGGTTCTAGCAGGCCTTCAAATGCTAATGAAGGTGATTAGCCAAACACTCACACCTAATTGCAGCAGGGAAGAGCTCCTTGCCCCACCCCAGCCATTCCACAGATATATAAACCCAGTTGTTCTAATTCCAACAGACCTCAGAGGATGCTTGCCATAGATGCAGGCGAAACGTCAGGAGAAATGCCTCTAGAACATGGCCATATAGCCCGAAAAAACCCACAAGAACTGAATATATTTAATATTTATTTAATTTATTTAAATGTTGTAAATAAGTAAATAAATTTATTTATTTACAATATTTGTATCCTGCCCATATCAGTCCCCTTCGCACCCCGAAGGGGACTCAGAGCAGCTTACAAGTTATATGTACATATAATATATTATATTATTAGCATAAAACAATATTAGTATTATATATTATTACGTTGGCCGAAAGCGAGGAGGAGCTGAGGAGCCTTCTAATCAAGGTGAAAGAAGAAAGTGCAAAAGCTGGGTTGCAGCTAAACATCAAAAAAACCAAGATTATGGCAACAAGAATGATTGACAACTGGAAAATAGAGGGAGAAAATGTGGAGGCCGTGACAGACTTTGTATTTCTAGGTGCAAAAATGAGTGCAGATGCAGACTGTGGCCAGGAAATCAGAAGACGCTTCCTTCTTGGGAGGAGAGCAATGTCCAATCTCCATAAAATAGTCAAGAGTAGAGACATCACACTGGCAACAAAGATCCGCCTAGTCAAAGCCATGGTATTCCCTGTAGTAACCTACGGATGTGAGAGCTGGACCTGAGGGAAGGCTGAGCAGAGGAAGAGAGATGCTTTTGAGCTGTGGTGTTGGAGGAAAGTTCTGAGAGTGCCTTGGACTGCGAGAAGATCCAACCAGTCCATCCTCCAAGAAATAAAGCCCGGCTGCTCATTGGAGGGAAGGATACTAGAGACAAAGTTGAAGTACTTTGGCCACATCATGAGGAGACAGCAAAGCCTAGAGAAGACAATGATGCTGGGGAAAGTGGAAGGTAAAAGGAAGAGGGGCCGACCAAGGGCAAGATGGATGGATGGCATCCTTGAAGTGACTGGACTGACCTTGAAGGAGCTGGGGGTGGTGACGGTCAACAGGGAGCTCTGGCGCGGGTTGGTCCATGAGGTCACGAAGAGTCGGGGACGACTGAACGAATAAACAACAATATTATTACGTATTAAAATATTCCCATCCAAACCCAAGTGACGAAGGTGGAGGCAGTACTTTTCATTCAACCCTCGTATTACAACTTTATATGCCGCCCTTCTCACCCCGAAGGGGACTCAGAGCAGCTTACAAGTTATATGTACATATAATATATTATATTATTAGCATAGCACAATATTAGTATTATATATTACTACGTATTAAAATATTCCCATCCAAACCCAAGTGGCAAAGGTGGAGGCAGTACTTTTCATTCAACCCTCGTATTACAACATTATATGCTGCCCTTTTCACCCCGAAGGGGACTCAAGAGCAGCTTACAAGTTATATGTACATATAATATATTATATTATTAGCATAGCACAATATTAGTATTATATATTGTTGTTGTTCATTCGTTCAAGATTGGACATTGTTCTCCTACCAAGAAGTAAGAGAGAAATTTCAAGCATAATCGGCATTTCACAAGAATGTGTGGGTCACATTATTGCTTTGGCTATTGGAAGATCTGTGCACAATGAGTACCCAGGATGCTGATGCCTGGAATGAAAGCACACAGACTTGAAACTTCAGAGACTGGATCTCACCACCATACGACATTCTGCATATAGACCAGATTTAGCGCCATCTGACTTCCATCTGTTCCTGATAATGAAAGAAGATCTCTGGGAACATCATGATGCTCCTGATGAAGACGTTGAGAGAACTGTAAGACGCTGGTTGTGGAAACAGTGTTGACTTCTTCCATGACGGCTTCAGAAAACTTGTCCATCATTGGCAGAAATGTATCCAATTGTCTGGTGATTATGTGGAAAAGGGAATAGTAATAGTTAAAGAGCACATTCTAAGGATTATTTCTGCATTTGATTTATTAAAATATTCCCAACCAAACCCAAGTAACGAAAGCGGAGGCATTACTTTTCAGACTTGAAATTTGCCAGGAACTGTGACAGCTTCAGAAAACTTGTTAATCGTTGGCAGAAATGTATCCAGTTGTCTGGGGATTATGTGGAAAAGTGAATAGTGTTGGTTAAAGATCACATTTTAAGGATTATTTCTGCATTTGATTTATTAAAATATTCCCATCTAAACCCAAGTAACGAAAGTGGAGGCATTACTTTTCAGACTTGAAATTTGCCAGGAACTGTGACAGCTTCAGAAAATTTGTTCATCGTTGGCAGAAATGTATCCAATTGTCTGGTGATTATGTGGAAAAGTGAATAGTGGTAGTTAAAGAGCACATTTTAAGGATTATTTCTGTGTTTGATTTATTAAAATATTCCCATCCAAACCCAAGTAACGAAAGCGGAAGCATTACTTTCCAGACTTGAAATTTGCCAGGTCTGTGACGGCTTCAGAAAACTTGTTCATTGTTGGCAGAAATGTATCCAATTGTCTGGTGATTATGTGGAAAAGTGAATAGTGGTAGTTAAAGAGCACATTTTAAGGATTATTTCTGTGTTTGATTTATTAAAATATTCCCATCCAAACCCAAGTAACGAAAGCGGAGGCATTACTTTTCAGACTTCAAATTTGCCAGGAACTGTGGCGGCTTCAGAAAACTTGTTCACCGTCGGCAGAAATGTATCCAATTGTCTGGAGATTATGTGGAAAAGTGAATAGTGTTAGTTAAAGAGCAAATTCTAAGGATTATTTCTGCGTTTGATTTATTAAAATATTCCCATCCAAACCCAAGTAACGAAAGCAGAGGCATTACTTTTCAGACTTGAAATTTGCCAGGAACTGTGACGGCTTCAGAAAACTTGTTCATCGTTGGCAGAAATGTATCCAATTGTCTGGTGATTATGTGGAAAAGTGAACAGTGATAGTTAAAGAGCACATTCTGAGGATTGTTTCTGCATTTGATTTATACAATTGTCTGGTGATGATGTGGAAATGTGAATAGTGGTAGTTAGAGCACATTTTAAGGATTATTTCTATGTTTGATTTATTAAAATATTATTAAAACATTTCACTGTAAATAAAAACTGGCAATGAAAGTCTACATGGTACGAGGGTTGAATGAGAAGTAATGCCTCCACTTTCATTACTTGGGTTTGGATATTTCCATTCAAACCCAAGTAACGAAAGTGGAGGCATTACTTCTCATTCAACCCTCGTACCATGTAGACTTTCATTGCCAGTTTTTATTTACAGTGAAATGTTTTTGTCACCAACGCAATGTAGTCCCCAACCCTTGGTATTGAGTTCCCCCATCTTTCCCCATTCTTTGAAACTCTACACATTGCAAAGAATTCTCTTGATATATAAAAAAGCAACAGGATTCCCTACTAACCTCATACTGTCTGCCTTAACTTTCATTAAAGGGGCTCTGTTTTGTGTCAAGAAGACATTTTTTGTCACAGATTAATGGCTCAGGCCAAGCCAAGGGCCGCTCAAAGTTTACGCTGGATTCTATTAAAAGGAGAACAGCAGTTAATGTTGCCGATTTATCACATTTAGCCTTTTTTCCCCACTGATGTTTGACCTTAGCTATAATGTTTGGAGGTGTTTCTTGTTTTTCTTTCGTTTTCTGGACCCTTCTTTGTTGTTCTTGCATCTTAAAAAAGAAAAGAAATGTGACATTTCCTTGGTTCTGCTGCACTAGATGAATCCCCTTTTGCAACTTTTGCTAAACAGAACGGCAACAACAACGCTTAAAGACCGGAGCGATCAAGGCGGGGAAAGCACTCGCACGCATTTCTGCATCATATTAATTACACGGCTCATTTAATCAAGGGACTGTTATTACCATGGGAAATAAATAATTCTGTCATTGTTCCCTGTCCAGAAGATGTCAACTGCCTTAATAATCTATTACAATTTAGTCTGATTTATGCTGGTGCAGAAAAGGGACACCCAAATGATGAAGGTGCTGGAGCGGCTGCCCGGTTAGGAAAGGTTATGCTCTCTCAGGGTTGTTTAGTTCAGAAAAAAGTCCACTAAGAAGAGACATATAACATTATTGCAAGAGATAGAAACAGTGCCAGGTGGAGCTTTCAATGGCGTGTCTTCTGTCTGCAGCACATTATGTTTAAAATGTACTTTAAGGATGTTTTTATCTTGTGCTTTTTTCAAAGAATGCAGCTATTTTGTACAACAAAACGCCCCGGCTAATTTGCAAAATTACTCACTATTTTCTCTGTGTGCTGTTGCTTGTTGCTTATGTTTTTTGGTTTTATTTTGCTGTAATATTATGTCTAAGCTTGGCCTCATGTAAGCCACCCCGAGTCCCCGTTGGGGAGATGGTGGCAGAATATAAAGTTGTTTATTATTATTATTATTTTTATTATTATTATTATTATTATTATTATTAAGTAAGGAGCTCTTGGTGGCGCAGTGGGTTAAAGCGCTGAGCTGCTGAACTTGCTGACCGAAAGGTTGCAGGTTTGAATCCGGGGAGCAGGGTGAGCTCCTGCTTTTAGTCCTAGCTTCTGCCAACCTAGCAGTTTGAAAACATGCAAATATGAGTACCGTATATACTCAAGTAGAGCCCCCGGTGGCGCAGTGGGTTAAAGCTACTGAGCTGCTGAGCTTGTTGATCGAAAGGTCGCAGGTTTGATTCCGGGGAGCGGCGTGAGCTTCCGCTGTCAGCCCTAGCTTCTGCCAACCTAGCAGTTCGAAAACATGCAAATGTGAGTAGATCAATAGGTACCGCTCCGGCGGGAAGGTAACGGCGCTCCATGCAGTCATGCCAGCCACATGACCTTGGAGGTGTCTACGGACAACACTGGCTCTTCGGCTTAGAAATGGAGATGAGCACCACACCCCAGAGTCAGACATGACTGGACTTAATGTCAGGGGACTACCTTTACCTATATACTCAAGTATAAGCCGACCCGAATTTAAGCCGAGGCACCTAATTTTACCACAAAAAAACTGGGAAAATGTATTGACTCGAGTATAAGCCGAGGGCAAAAAATGCAGCAGCTACTGGTAAGTTTCAAAATAGAAATAGATACCAATAAAATTACATTAATTGAGGCATCAGTAGAGTAAATATTCAAAAATATTTACATAAAATTGTAATTTAAGAGAAAGCTGTCCAACTCTGATTAAACCATTATTCTAACCTTCTTCAATGTAAATGTGCTTACATATCCTTCCAATAATAATAAAGGGAGTAAAATAATAAATGTAATAAAAATAATAATAGAGTAAAATAATGGAAATGTAATAACAGTAATAAGAGAGTAAAATAATAAATGTAATAATAACAATAATAAATAGAGTAAAATAATAAATGGTATAATAACAATAAAGAGTAAAATAATAAATGTAATAATAATAATAAATAGAGTAAAATAATAAATGCAATAAAAATAATATAACAGAACAAAATAGTAAATAACATTGACTCGAGTATAAGCCGAGAGGAGATTTATCAGCCTAAAAAAGGGGCTGAAAAACTAGGCTTATACTTGAGTATATACAGTAGATCGAACCAGCGAACCCAGATTCGAACCAGCGACCTTTCGGTCAGCAAGTTCAGCAGCTCAGTGCTTTAACTCACTGTGCCAATAGGTATTGCTCCGTCAGGAAAGTAACAGCACTCCATGAAGTCATGCTGGTCACATAACCTTGGAGGTGTCTACGGACAACGCCAGCTCTTCTGCTTTGAAATGGAGATGAGCACCAACCCCCAGAGTCGGACACAACTGGACTTAATGTCAAGGGAAAACCTTTATCTATGTGTGTAAGTGTGGAGCCCCACAGTGGGTTAAACCGCTGAGCTGCTGAACTTGCTGACCAAAAGGTCGCTGGTTTGAATCCGGGGAGCGACGCAAGCTCTCGCTGTTAGCCCCAGCTTCTGCCAACCTAGCAGTTCGAAAACATGCAAATGTGAGTAGATTAATAGGTATCGCTCTGGCAGGAAGGTAACAGCGCTTCATGCAGTCATGCCGCCACATGACCTTGGAGGTGTCTACGGACAACACCGGCTCTGTGGTATGTACATTGATTTGAGAACATATTTTGTTTGAAAAGATAGTAAATTGTGTCCCCATTTTCTCAAGGAAGATTAATTATCTTCCATTTTTTCAAGGAAGTCTGTGACCAACAATTATGGACATTTGCAAAAAGCCGCTGAAAGACCAGGAAAACCAGATCACCTGAACTTCAAAGTCAAGGTGTCCAATGGTTCTCCTGTTCAATTCCTGTTTGTTAAGAGGAAAAATCTGGAAGGAGAGGGGAAGGAAACTCATCAGATGTCCTCATTACTTACTCAGAGCTGGATTCTTCCTGGCACATTGGCAATCCTGCTGACAGATTGTGTATTCCTTTTTTCTGTACTTTTTTAAAATTCAAGTTCTGCTGTGCATTAAGGAGAAGAATTTCCTTCTCTAACGCAAGCCAGGCTCCAAATATTGTGCTGTCTGTTAGTGTCAGAATCACAACAGAATATAATTTATGGTTGTATCAGCAGCAAAGGCCTTATGATTGGCTATCCTCTTACTATAAGGTAAAGGTTTTCCCCTGACATTAAGTCTAGCCGTGTCCAACTCTAAGGAGTGGTGCTCATCTCCATTTCTAAGCCGAAGAGCCGGCATTGCCCATAGACACCTCCTAGGTCACGTGGCTGCATGGAACGCCGTTACCTTCCCCCTGGATCTACTCACATTTTCATGTTTTTAAACGGCTAGTTTATTTTTATTTTATTTTGTTATGTTATGTATTTATTTTGATGGTATTTTGCTACAAAATATTTGTATTGTATTTTATTGTAATTTTGGGCTTAGCCTCATGTTAGCCGCCCCGTGTCCCCTTCGGGGAGATGGTGGCAGGGTATAAATAAAAATTATTATTATTATTTGAAACACAACAAGATGAGTCCACAGAAGACACTCTGCTGGCTGTTGTATTGGATCACACGTTGGACACTTCTCAAGTGCCTAGGACTGTGTGATGTATCGGTGAATAATGCATTCAGATCTGAGTAGGGTGGCCTTCTGCAGCTGGCAGATGGTAATTTTGTCAGCGGAGATTGTGTTTGAGTACAGCCCCTGTCTTTAGGCACTGCACCCAGTGTGCTGATCACCACTGGGACCACCTTGAATGGCTTGTGCCAGAGTCTTTGCGGTTCAATCTTTAAATCCTCATATCGTGTCAGCTTTTCCAGTTGTTTCTCTGCAATCCTGCTGTCACCTGGGATTGCAACATTGACAATCATACTTTGTTGTTACACACGATTGTGAGGTCAGGAGTCTTGTGCTCCAAAACTCTGTCAGTTTCTGAATTCAGAAGTCCCAGAGTAGTTTGACGTGTTCATTCATTCTCTAACTCTTTCCGGCTTGTGATCCCACCAGTTCTTTGTTGCAGGCAGATGGGATTTGTGGCACAAGTTCTAATGAATCATCTGAGCAATGGTGTTATGCCTCTGCTTGTAGTCTGTCTGTGCGATTTTCTTGCAACAGCTCAGGATGTGATCTATTGTTTCATCTGCTTCCTTGCAGAGTCTACATTTGGGATCTGTTGTTGACTTTTCAATTATTATTATTATTATTATTATTATTATTATTATTATTTAGCAGAAGCTAGGGCTGACAGCGGAAGCTCACGTTGCTCCCCGGATTCGGTCAACAAGTTCAGCAGCTCAGCGGTTTAACCCACTTTGCCACTGAGGGCTCCTTCTTCTTATTGTAGTCTTGGTGATTTTCTCTTCATATCCAGATGTGTATTAATGTGTATTAATACCGGTATATCATATTGGTTACTGTGAAAATAATTGCCATTTTTATAGATCTGATGAATGAATAGAATTGTGAAGAAGAGAGGGCCTTGTAGAGGGAAAGCCTACTGATATTGAGATGGAGAATGTAAGGCTCCTGAATCCTAAATTGGGCAATAATACTTTTCCTATTGATTGATATAACTTTAATATGGAAACCATTATTTTTCTACTTGCTATGTTCTCATAGGTGAGACGCAGAAATGTGTAAACATGTATTTTCTAAATGCAAGACCAAAATGAATAGGATTTCTGAATGCAACGCAACAAAATGTAGGTGTGTCATGTAGCTTCTGGTCTCTCTCGCTTCTTATGCAGGTGCTCTTGAGCGAGGACTCAGATAGCGATGGCATTGTGGCTCACTTCCCAGCACATGAGAAGCCGATCTGCTGTATGTCTTTCAACCCTAGTGGTAAGTTCCTTTTTTGCAACTCTTCCTCCACCATCTCACTACCTATAAATACTAAGTATCCTTTTGAGATGCTTTGCGGAAATGGGGCTTGGGGGGCACTTTTTGCAGTGTCTCCTGTCCTTCTTGGAGGATTGTTCTCAGAAGATTTTGCTGGGGGACATCTGCTCGGCTACGCAGCCTTTGTCCTGTGGTGTCTCTCAGGGTTCACTACTGCTCCCCCCCCCCCCCCATGTTGTTTAACATTTACATGAAGCCACTGTGAGAGAGATCATTAGGAGTTTTGGGGTTTGATGCCATCTGTACGCAGATGATGTCCAACTCTATCACTGCTTTCCGCCTGCTGCTAAGGAGGCTGTTCAGATCCTGAACCGGTGCTTGGCAGCTATGATGGTCTGGATGAGGGCAAACAAATTGAAACTGAACCCAGACAAGACAGAGGCACTCCTGGTCAGTCGCAGGGCCGAACAAGGTATAGCCTGTGCTAGGTGGGGTTGCACTCCCTCTAAAGACACAGGTTTGCATCTTGGAAGTTCTGGATTCGTCGCTGAGCCTGGAACCTCAGGTTTCTGTGGTGGCCAGGAGTGCTTTTGCAGTTAAAACTTGTGTGCCAGTTGCACCTGTACCTTGGGAAGTCAGATGTGGCCACAGTAGTCCATGCTCTTGTTACATCTCGAATAGACTGCTGCAACACACTCTATGTGGGGTTGCCTTTGAAGACTGTTTGGAAGGTCCAAGTGGTCCAACAGGTTGCAACCAGACTTCTCACCAGAGCAACATACAGGTAGCATACAACCTGTATGCTCCCTGTATACATACAACCTGTATGCATACAACCTGTATGCTCCCTCCACTGGTTGCCAGTCTGCTACTGAGTACAATTCAAAATGCTGGCTTTAACCTATAATGCCCTCAACGTTTCCAGCCCAACTTACCTATCTGAATGTATCTCTCCCTATGAATCTGCTAGGGTGTTAAGATTTTCTGGAGAGGCCCTGCTCTCGGTCCCACCTCCGTCGCAGGTACGATTGGTGGGGATGAGAGACAGGGCCTTCTCAGTGGTGGCCCCTCGGCTATGGAACTCCCTCCCCAGTGAGATCAGACTGGCCTCCTCCTTCCTGATCTTTACAAAAAGGGCGAAAACTTGGTTTGGGTAGTGCAATATGGATCTGGCATAATGTAGCAACATAATGGATGATGGCAGGACTAGGTACTATGTTTCAAAGTTTTATGATCCTTATATGTTTTATTTGTGTCATTGTTTATGTATTGTATTGTTTGTATATTGTTGAATTGCAATATTGAATTGTGCCAAATTGTGTAAGCCACTCCGAGTCCCTTTGGGGTGAGAAGAGTGGAATATAAATACAGTAAAATAAATAAATAAACAAACAAACAAACAAATAAATAAATAAATAAATATTGGGTTGTTGTAGGTTTTTTGAGCTATATGTCCATCTTCTAGAAGCATTCTCTCCTGATGTTTCACCTTCGTCTATGGAAAGCATAGAGTTGTAAATCAATGATAGATGTCTTCCATCCTGGATTCATCTGTTTCCTGGCCAGATATTGACTCTTCTTGATTGGTGTTGACAAAAACAGGACTTGTGTTGACTTCCTTTTTTACATAAGGAATGTTGCAAATATTTCCTTAACTTGAAAGAACCATTGTCACAGTTCTGATCAGAGTTTACTTTTCAGTTGTTATTAGCAAATTTTAATTACAGTCCAGCAAGCAGGTAGTTAGTCATAGCAGGCCTTAATATTGTACTGGGGACTCCAAAATTATTAACTCCATCCATACATCCTTCCAGCCTTCCATTCATTCCCACACATCATTAAAGTCACATTACTCAAATCTGCATATTCAATTTTTGTGACATACGCTCCCAATTACTTAGCCATGCATGGAGACTGAGAGCATTAGAATCATAGACTCCTAGAGTTGGAAGGCACCTTGTGGGCCATCCAGTCCAACCCCATTCTGCCAAGAAGCAGGAAAAAGCTAGTGTCGTCTTGAGGAGAGAATGAGCAGGCCAAAGCCTGTTAGATTTAGTGGGCCAAAGCTCGTGTCATCCTGAGGAGTGTGAGGTAAATCTCAATGTGAGAGAAGCCTCGTGTGAGAAAGCTCCATTGTGAAGGCTGCTGCGTGTAAAGCTCCTATGTATTTGTTTGTTTGTGTTATGAAAACCTAGTTCATAGAATCATAGAGTTGGAAGAGACCTCGTGGACCATCCAGTCCAACCCCATTCTGCCAAGAAGCAGGAAAAAGTCTTGAGGAGAGAGTGAGCAGGCCGAAGCCTGTTAGAGTCAGTGGGCCAAAGCTGGTTTCATCCTGAGAAGTGTGAGAGAAGCCTCGTGTGAGAAAGCTCCAGTGTGAAGGCTGCTGCGTGTAAAGCTACTATGCATTTGTTTGTTTGTGTTATGGAAACCTAGTTCATAGAATCCTAGAGTGGGAAGAGACCTCATGGGCCATCCAGTCCAACCCCATTCTGCCAAGAAGCAGGAAAAAGGTAGTGTTGTCTTGAGGAGAGAGTGAGCAGGCTGAAGCCTGGTAGAGTTAATGGGCCAAAGCTGGTGTCATCCTGAGAAGTGTGAGGTAAACCTCAGTATGAGAGAAGCATCGTGTGTGAAAGCTCCAGGGTGAAGACTGCTGCATGTAAAGCTACTATGTATTATTTGCGTGGAAACCTAGTTCATAGAATCCTAGAGTTGGAAGAGACCTCATGGGCCATCCAGTCCAACCCCCTGCCAAGAAGCAGGAAAAAGCTAGTGTCATCTTGAGGAGTGTGAGGTAAACCTCAGTGTGAGAGAAGCCTCGTGTGAGAAAGCTCCAGCATGAAAGTTGCTGCATGTAAAGCTACTATGTATTTCTTTGTTTGTGTTATGGAAACCTAGTTCATAGAATCCTAGAGTGGGAAGAGACCTCGTGGGCCATCCAGTCCAACCTTCTGCCAAGAAGTATGTTCAAAGCACCCCCAACAGATGGCCATCCAGTCTCTGTTTAAAAGCCTCCGTAGAAGGAGCCTCCATCACACTCCAGGGTAGGGAGTTCCACCGCTGAACAGCTCTTACATTACATCTGCTCTGGGTCAAGACCTTGCAACCAATATCCATTGAGAACAGACATTAATGCTTCTGAAAAGTAAGGTAATGAGAGATTTCCTCATCCGTTGGATTTTCAGTTAAAACAATGGCTTCCTCCCACCTCCAAATATTTTATTTCTTGAGGTTTCTGCAAATATTTCTCTGAGACTTAACCCCACTTATCCTTTTGCACTTAATGTTTAACCTGGAGAATAAAACTCAGATTTCTTTGTTAGCCTCCTTTTCCACGTTCAGTGTGGCAAGGGGGGGATTATCAGAAAACCATATTTAAAGCCTCAAAGAGAGCACCTTTGCCCCTCTCCTTCCTTCTTTCGGCTGAGAAAGGCTTGTGGGCAAGTCGGATGCATCCTGTCCACGCAATTCTGTCCAGTCGACGGGGTAACTTTGTTTATTATCCTTCTTATGACGGAGTAATAACTTTTTGATTGACTGCTCGGCGGTCAGTGAAAAGGGGCCGGGGAAGATCAAGAGCTTCCGCCTGCCTAAATTAATGAGCCCCAAAGTGAATTAAAATGCCTTGAAGAGCTTCGGGATGAAATCACATCTCAAAGCACAAAAACGGAATAGATGTCCCATCTCGATGGCCAGTCAGACTTGGGGATGACAGCCCATCTGTTATGCCAGAACTCCTTTAGTAGCTGCACATGGTTCAGAGCCCTGTTGCTCTTACTGCTTTTGACAGGGAAAGGGCTATATTTTGTCACAGCATCCATACATGCTGTGAAGTGATTCTTTGAAGGGTTTGCAGTGGCATCGCCCATCCCTGGCGCCTGTCGGTGGTGCAGTACTTCTCGCCTTTGGAAGAAATGGACGCCAGCCTTCTTAATAAAACTCCAGAAAGTTACAATTCCCACTCTCTCCATTATCCTTGGCTTGTTTACTTGTCACCACATAGGTATGTAAGTCACTTGCAGTACATCAAGTGATTGAATAGAAAGAGTTCACCAAACCTGATTATTATTCATTAAAGGTAATGGAGTTGTGTTGCTGAAGGCTTTCATGGCTAGAATCACTGGGTTGCTGTGAGTTTTCTGGGCTGTGTGGCTGTGTTCCAGCAGCATTATCTCCTGACGTTTTGTCCCCCCGTGGCACAGTGGGTTAAACTCCTGTGCCAGCAGGACTGAAGACCAACAGGCTGCAGGTTCGAATCCGGGGAGAGGCGGATGAGCTCCCTCTATCAGCTCCAGCTCCTCATGCAGGGACATGAGAGAAGCCTCCCACAAGGATGATAAAAACATCAAATCATCCAGGTGTCCCCTGGGCAACATCCTTGCAGACGGCCAATTCTCTCACACTAGAAGCGACTTGCAGTTTCTCAAGTCACTCCTGACACGACCAAAAAAAAAAAAAAAAAGCATTCTCTCCTGACGTTTTGCCCATATCTATGACAGGCATTTGCAGAAGTTGTGAGGTCTGGATTGTTGTGGGTTTTTCGGGTTGTATGGCCATGTTCCAGGAGCATTCTCTCCTGATGTTTCACCCACATCTATGGCAGGCACCTGCAGAGGTTGTGAGCTCTGGGTTGTTGTAGGTTTTTCAGGCTATATGGCCATGTTCTAGAAGCATTCTCTCCTGACGTTTTGCCCATATCTATGGCAGGCAGCTTCAGAGGTTGTGAGGTCTGCGTTGTTGTAGGTTTTTTGGGCTGTATGGCCATGCTCCAGAAGCATTCCCTCCTGATGTTTCGCCTTCATCTATGGCAAGCACCTGCAGAGGTTGTGAGGTCTGGGTTGTTGTAGGTTTTTTGGGCTGTCTGGCCATGTTCTACAAGCATTCTCTCCTGATGTTTCGCCTACATCTATGGCAAGCACCTGCAGAGGTTGTGAGATCTGCATTGTTGTAGGTTTTTTGAGCTGTCTGGCTATGTTCTAGAAGCATTATCTCCTGATGTTTTGGCCATATCTATGGCAGTCATCTGTAGAGGTTGTTAGCTCTGGGTTGTTGTAGGTTTTTCAGGCTATATGGCCATGTTCTAGAAGCATTCCCTCCTGATGTTTCACCCATATCTATGGCAGGCATTTGCAGAGATTGTGAGGTCTGCGTTGTTGTAGGTTTTTTTGGGCTGTCTGGCCATGTTCTACAAGCATTCTCTCCTGATGTTTAGCCCTTATCTATGGCAGGCGTCTGCAAAGGTTGTGAGCTCTGGGTTGTTGTAGGTTTTTTGGGCTGTCTGGCTATGTTCTAGAAGCATTCTCTCCTGATGTTTTGCCCATATATATGGCAGGTATCCTCACACAAAGTTTGCAAATTTGGCATTCTATTAAATGTCCTTTGACCAGTAGCTGGCTACTTGGAGTGCCTGTGGTGTTGCTATAAGAAGGTCCTCCATTGTGCATGTGGCAGGGCTCAATTTGTATTGTAGTAGGTGGTCTGTGGTTTGATCTTCTCCACACTCGCAGTGACATCTCGGGCCCATCCCCTGTTTGGATATCAGCCAGCACGCCAACAACTTAAATCAAGAAATAGTTTCCTAAGATCTACAGAAAAACTTGCTGGAACACCTCAGCAAGCAAGAGTCCAGAAGTGGCAGGCTAAAACCCAGAATTGAGAGACTCTCTCCTGGACACACAGAAAACTGTGCGACTTGGAAGGCGCTGAACAGACGGCACTCCGGCACCACGAGATGTGGAGCCAACCTTAAGAAATGGCACTACAAAGTCCAAAGGTGATTTGGATCCTCGTCTATCAGATTCCATCTAGACCCCTTCCCACCAGATTTTCTCCCAGTAAAAGTTTCACGAGAAAGGATTGAGTCTTGAATCATCTCCGTTATTTAAATAGGCCCAAACAGTTTACAAACATCACGGATGTGACAGTGACCCTGATGAAAACACATCTGACCCGTAAACGTAAATCCGCGAGCACTCCTCGGAGTGAAGGCGCCTCGGACTACACACAGTTTGGGAGGTCGTTGGAGACGGAAGGAATCTCCACCATAGGGGGCTGGATGATTAAGATGTTTATGAATTGGCCTCCAAGCTCTTAATGTTGTACATGACGGTCTGCCAGGAACTCTGAGTGTGTGTAATCTTCATAACAAGAGGAGGAGGGAAAGGATTAGATTGTTATTCGGCCGAATCAATTGCTCCATCTTAAGCCAGACTAGACTAAACTGGTGATTTGTCTAGACTCCAGTCCCTAGGAGCTGAGCGAGTGACTCCAGTGTTATTGAGCGGACTCTTATTAAAGACATCTTCCCCTTTCGGTTGGAATTGAGCAAGCTGCTGAGCTAATAACTCCACAAGTTATTAAACCAATTATTCCTGTCCCATCTGTTTCCACCACAAGTGGTTTAATAGAAGATTGGTTTTATGTGATCTGCAGTTCTGGGAATTCTCTATAGTTACACCCGGTTTACAATTGAGAGGGAGGACCTTCCTTAGGAGACGCGAGGGTGGCACAGGTAGGGCCTGGTCCAAAGGCTGGAACCTATCGCCCAAACTCCTGCTCTCATTTGTACAGTTCTTACTTACTTAGGCAATCCCTCATTGAACGAGTAGGATTGTCTTCACTCGTTAAATGAGTAAGATACTGCACTCGCAGAGCTCAGATGGTGGGTACGTAGGTGACTGTGGAAGGCAGTCCTGGTCAGGGTTTTTCTTGACGTGCCATCCTCTTGGCACGTTTCTCTCTTTTGCTCTCCATTCCTGCCTTTTCAAATTCTACAGCACTGCTGGTCACAGCTGATCTCCAGCTAGAGTGCTCAAGGGCCAGGGCTTCCCAGTTCTCAGTGTCTATGCCAGAATTTTTAAGGTTGACTTTTAGCCCATCTTTCAATCTCTTTTCCTACCCACCAGCATTCTGTTTTCCATTCTTTGTCATGCAAGTCAGATGTTCCCACCTCAACATCTTTAAACTTACTCGCCCGACGACACACAGTACTCACATCAATACAATCACCATAAACAGCTTGCATTCTCTGCTGCATCTCCTTTGGGGTGACACCTTCTGCTGTCAAGAATTCAATGACTGCACACCACTTAAGTCGCATTGACCAACCGTCTGCACAGGGTTCCATACTTCGCACTTTAACAACAAAACCGGTCAACGCTAAGGCTTCCCGCCAAATGGAACTGTAGAGGAGAGTCTACTGAACAAGCCAGTACCTGCTGCATACTAGTACTGCCATCTGCTGAGGAGTTATGAAGGTGGAGGCATTACTTTTCACTTTAACAACCCAACCGTTCAATGCTAATGCTTCCTGCCAAAATGGAACTGTAAAGGAGAGTCTACTGAACAAGCCAGTACCTGCCGCATACCAGTACTGCCATTTGTTGAGGAGTTATGAAGGTGGAGGCATTACTTTTCACTTTAACAACACAACAATTCAATGCTAATGCTTCCTGCCAAAATGGAACTTTTTTTTTTGTTCGTGTCAGGAGCATCCTGTTGTGAGAGAATTGGCCGTCTGCAAGGACGTTGCCCAGGGGACGCCCGGATGATTTTGATGTTTTATCATCCTTTTGGGAGGCTTTTATCATGTCCCCGCATGAGGAGCTGGAGCTGATAGAGGGAGCTCATCTGCCTCTCCCCGGATTTGAACCTGCAACCTGTCGGTCTTCAGTCCTGCCGCACAGGGCTTTAACCCACTGCGTCACCGGGGCACCAGGGAACTGTAAAGGAGCGTCTACTGAACAAACCAGTACCTGCCACATACCAGTCCTGTCATCTGCTGAGGAGTTATGAAGGTGGAGGCATTACTTTTCATCCAACCCTCTTAGTTTGGAATATTCACACATTGAGATAGAGAGAAAAGAGGGCAGGTAGTTGGTGTAATTAATGTATTGTCGAAGGCTTTCACTGGGTTGTTGTAGGTTTTTTGGGCTATATGGCCATGTTCTAGAAGCATTTTCTCCTGACTTTTCGCCTGCATCTATGGCAAGCATCCTCAGAGGTAGTGAGGTCTATTGGAACTATTACAACAACCCAGTTGATATAATTGCTTACTAATACCCCAAGGGCCCTTTTCTCTGCATTGTGGGAGACTTTCCCTTAGTGCCGATGCCAGGAAATTGGGGCATTTGGTCTAAGAGAGGAATTGCTTTCACAAAGATTGTTCCTTATGATAGAGATCACAACTTTGTGCTGTAACTTCCAAAGTTTCGTTTAGTTTGTAGGAAATCATATCCCATGATATGATTCACACAAAAGGCAATTAGCAGCACTTTCGTGCCATTTTCGCCGTCATCTGTTTATTCCAAGGCCATTCTTTGTTGCCCTTATTCCTTTGACTTTGTGCGGTGGAGACTGACCCGGGTGCCGGAGCATTTATGAATAGGCCACATTGAAGCTTGTTTATATAATGCCATTAGCACTTAGCTGTTAGCAATTATATAGGCCCTGCAAAACTATTTTCATAGGCTGTATAATAGGGCTCTTAAAAGTAGTGGAGCTACTTGTTAAAAAGGTATTCCATCTCGTTTTCAGAAGTCAATAAAACAGGGATATAAAGGCTACCTTTTTATGCCTGATATGCAAAGAGACGGCAGCCTGGTGTAATACGAGCAAAGATTGTGAGCCCCGAAATCTCACATTGTCCACGGACTAAACAGTCCTAAGTAAGATACTCATAGCTTGGCCTCTCACCTGCAATCTAAGGCAGTGTTTCTCAACCTTCCTAAAGCTGCGACCCCTTAATACAGTTCCTCAGGTTGGGGGGACCCCCAACTATAACATTATTTTCATTGCTACTTCATAATTGTGATTTTGCTGTTATGAATCGTAATGTAAATATCTGATATGCAAGATGTATTTTCATTCACTGGACCAAATTTGGCACAAATACCCAATACACCCGCATTTGAATACTGGTGGGATTGGAGGAGGGATTGATTTTGTCATTTGGGAGTTGTAGTTGCTGGGATTTATAGTTCACCTACAATCAAAGAGCATTCTGAACTCCACCAACGATGGAATTGAACCATAATCAGCATTTCACAAGAATGTGTGGGTCACATTATTACTTTGCTTAGCTATCGGAAGATGTGTGCATGATGGGTACCCAGGGTGCTGACGCCTGAAATGAAAGCACACAGACTTCTTCCGTGACGGCTTCAGAAAACTTGTTCATCGTTGGCAGAAATGTATCTAATTGTCTGGGGATTATGTGGAAAAGTGAATAGTGGTAGTTAAAGAGCACATTCTAAGGATTATTTCTGCTTTTGATTTATTAAAATATTCCTATCCAACCCCAAGTAACGAAGGTGGAGGCATTACTTCTCATTCATCCCTCGTATGAAGTATGATGCAGAACTGGGATGGAAAAACTGAGACCCTCATTAAACACATAAACAGATCAGGATTTGAAAGAGCATTGTGAACTCCACCAATGATGGAATTGAAGCAAACTTGGCACACAGAACTCCCATGACCAACAGAAAATACTATAAGGGTTTGGTGGGCATTGACCTTGAGTTTTGGACTTGTAGTTCACCTACATCCAGAGACCAATGTGGACTCAAACAATGATAAATCTGGACCAAACTTGGCACAAATACTCAATATGCCCAAATGTGAACATTGTTGGAGTTTGGGGAAAATAGATCTTGACATTTGGGAGTTGTAGTTGCTGGGATGTATAGTTCTCCTACAATCTTGACCCAACCCACAATGGATCTGCACCAAACTTGGCACACTGCCTACGTGGCCAACATTGAATACTGGTGGGATTGAATGGGGAGGGGGGCAGTATTTGAATTCTGGGAGTTGTAGTTCACCAACATCAAAAAGGAAGAGAAGGAGAGGTGGAAAGATCTGGCAGCCTTCTCTGCCAAAAGGGTTCCTAAGACCATCAGAAATATGTCTCTACCCCAGGTTGAGAGACACCAGTCTAAGGGGAATTGTGAGGGTTGAATGAAAAGTAATGCCTCCACCTTCGTTACTTGGATTTGGATGGGAATATTTTAATAAATCAAACGCAGAAATCATCCTTAGAATGTGCTCTTTAACTACCACTACCACAGATTTTCCACATAATCACCGGACAATTGGATACATTTCTGCCAACGATGAACAAGTTTTCTGAAGCCATCACAGAAGAAGCCGACACTCTGTTGCCACAACTTGTTTTGAAGTGCAGATGCCAGGGACTGAGCCTGGCAGAGCTATGGCTTGGGCAGGGAATCAAGGTTCATCCAGAAGGGCAAAAATTTCCCTGGACATTGAGAATTTCCAGTTTTTTTTCTTCTGATTTTATCCGTTTACAAGGGTTAAATGAAAAGTAATGCCTCCACCTTCATTTAGATGAGTAAGTCGACACTGTTTCTGCAACCAGCGTCCCACAGTTTTCTCATGGTGGATACCCATCGTGCACAGATCTTCCGATATCCAAGCAAAGGAATGATGTGAACCACACGTTCTTGTGAAATGCTGATTATGCTTGAAATTTCTCTCTGAACGATACGACGATTGTCCTGATCGTCGGTAGTTGCTGTCACAGGATGTCCAACTTTTGTTTGCCACGCAAGTCAGATGTTCCCACCTCAACATCTTTAAACTTACTCGTCCAACGATGCACAGTACTCACATCCACACAATCACCATAAGCAGCTTGCATTCTCTGATAAATTTCCTTTGGGGTGACACCTTCTGCTGTCAAGAATTCAATGACTGCACACCGCTTAAGTTGCATTGACTGACCGTCTGCACAAGGTTCCATACTTCAACCACACAACCATTCAATATTAAGGCTTCCCGCCAAAATGTAACTGTAGAGGAGAGTCTACTGAACAAGTCAGTATCTGCCCTATAACAGTACTGCCATCTGTTGAGGAGGTACGAAGGTGGAGGCATTACTTTTCACTTTAACAACACAACCGTTCAATGCTAAGGCTTCCCCCCAAAATGGAACTGTAGAGGAGAGTCTACTGAACAAGCCAGTACCTGCCGCATACCAGTACTGCCATCTGTTGAGGAGTTACGAAGGTGGAGGCATTACTTTTTACTTTAACAACACAACCGTTCAATGCTAACACTTCCCACCAAAATGGAACTGTAGAGGAGAGTCTACTGAACAAGCTAGTACCTGCCCCATACCAGTACTGCCAACTGTCGAGGAGTTACGAAGGTGAAGGCATTACTTTTCACTTTAACAACACAACTGTTCAATGCTAAGGCTTCCCACCAAAATGGAACTGTAGAGGAAAGTCTACTGAACAAGCCAGTACCTGCCACATACCAGTACTGCCCTCTGTTGAGGAGTTACGAAGTTGGAGGCATTACTTTTCACTTTAACAACACAACCGTTCAATGCTAAGGCTTCCCACCAAAATGGAACTGTAGAGAAGAGTCTACTGAACAAGCCAATACCTGCCCCATACCAGTACTGCCATTTGTTGAGGAGTTACGAAGGTGAAGGCATTCCTTCAACCCTTGTATGAAGTACTGTACTCCTACCACTGGTTGGTTAAGTTAGAGGGGTCCTTGAGAGAGATTGCTTTGAAAATGCCCCCCTCTCACCCAGGTAGTTCAACCTTTACTGGCAACAGGAGAATCCAGAGGAATACATGTTTAATGTGCTGTGATTTCGGCACGTTCAACCCAGAGTTAGTGAGGGGGGAAATGGCAGCTCCTTTTGCTGCTTGGCATGCCGCGTACAGTGTATGGGATCTATTCATAGAACCTGAAATTAAAGGATGCAGTTAAATGTTGTTGTGACCCAGCCAGTCCGACAGCTGCATTGAGTTTGTTTTTCAATTTCCCACTGCCTTTCTTGTTTATTAGCTGTGACTCTGAGGTCAGAATTAAAACAAACACTTTAATGGTCACATTTACAGCGTGGGCAGGGGGCACCCCGGCTCGGCACTGTGATCTGGATGGGGACGGCGCGAGTGGCAAAGGACAGCCCCTCCAGACTTGACATACGGTGGCTTGCGACTGGGTAGACCTCCCCGCTCCCAGCTCCAGCGCTTGTAAATCACATACCTGATAAGGATCATACAATCTGGACTTTTCCGTTACATTAGAAGAACTGGCTAAGCTTCTCTTTTCTCTTTCTGAAGGAGGCCCCCGGAGGGGAAAATAAATATGGATGTGGACATTAAGAAAGAAATAAAAAACCATGGAAACACATTTCCATCGTTTGGTTTGACAGATCCTGAAGATTTGTGACCCTTGCAAGATGACTAGAAGTGAAGCTGAATAGTAGTTTATACAGCCCTGCTTCTGAAAACTGATCTTTTGGGTTTTACGCTATCTATTTCCGTGTAAAGAAGTGAATATTTCCCTCTGAGTCTTTCATTGCTAGTCTTGGAGCAAGTTTCATTGTTTGCCTGTTTTCCTTTTGTACATGGAGGAAAAGGTGGCCATCTTGCTCATTGCCTCAGCCAACAAAATGCTTCTGGATGCTCTTGTGTGAAAGCTACTCATCTTTCTCCTATTACCATGCGTCTTTCTGTCCAGCCATTTGGTCATTGTTGTCCTTTTCCTGTGCTTTGTGCATCTTTGCCATGTTTTTTTGCCCCTATGGCCCATTGTGCCCATACCTTGGGAAGTTTGACTTGGCCACGGTGGTCCACGCTCCTGTTACATCCTGAATAGATTACTGCAGTGTTTCTCAACCTTCCTAATCCTGTGACCCCCTAATACAGTTCCTCATGTTGTGGTGACCCCCAACCATAACATTATTTTTGTTGCTACTTCATAACTGTAATTTTGCTACTGTTATGAATCATAATGTAAATATCTGATATGCAGGATGTATTTTAAAATCTCAAATACCCGATATGCTCAAATTTGAATACTGGTTTGATGGGGGTGATTGATTTTGTCAGTTGGGAATGTTGGAGTTGCTGGGATGTATAGTTCACCCAAAATCAAAGAGCCTTCTGAACTCCACCAATGATGGAATTGAATCAAACTTGGCACACAGAATTCCCATGACCAAGAGAAAATACTGGGAGGGTCTGGTGGACATTGATCTTGAGTTTTTGGAGTTGTAGTTCACCTACACCCAGAGAGCACTGTGGACTCAAACAATGGTGGACTTGGCACAAATAACTCAATATACCCAAATGTGAACACTGGTGGAGTTTGGGAAAAATAGACCTTGACATTTGGGAGTTGTAGTTGTTGGGATTTATAGTTCACCCACAATCAAAGAGCATTCTGAACCCCAATGATAGAATTGGACCAAACTTCCCACACAGAATCCCCATGACCAACAGAAAATACTATGTTTTCTGATGGTCTTTGGCAAACCCCATGACACCCCCTCGCGACCCCCACAGGGGTCCCGACCCTCAGGTTGAGAAACACTGTATTTCTGCAATGTGCTCTACGTGGGGTTGCCTTTGAAGACTGTTTGTAAGCTTCAAATGGTCCAATGTGTGGCAGCCAGGTTACTAACAGGAGCTGTGCTCTGTCCTCTGTTGCCTCAACTCCACTGAATGCCAATTTGCTACCAAGCACAGTTCAAAGTGCTGGCTTTAACCTATAAAGCCCTGAACTATTCTGGCCCAGCTTACCTGTCCGAATGTATCTCCTCCTATGAACCATGTAGTAGCTTAAGATCGTCTGAGGAGGCCCTGCTCTCAATCCCGCCTGCCTCATATGTGCGATTTGCAGAGACGAAGGACAGAGCCTTCTCTGTGGTGGCCCCCAGCTATATAACTCCCTCCCCAGGGATCTTAGATCGCCCCCCTCCTTCCTGACTTTCCAAGAAAAAAGTAAAGACCTGCCTCTTTGACCAAGCTTTTGAGAATGCAGCGGAATAGATAACACGGAACTATGAATGATGAAGATGGAATGGCCAAACGATGTTATTGGATAACATTTTTAACAAGATGACACTGATAATTATATGCTATACAGTTTTTATTTATGTTTTATATTGTAATGTTGATTGTTTTTAATGGCACTTTTATGAACTGTGCCAGTCTGTAACCCGCCTTGAGTTGCTGTATGGCTGAGAAAGGTGGGCTATAAATATTGCAAATAAATAAATAAATAAATTGTAGACCTGGGAGAGGCCTTTTAAAAATATGGAGTGATCTTGTTGTAGTAGAGTCAGGTATTAACTTTTTTGCGAAATGTTAAGAGTGAGGGGGCCGATCTAATATCCCTGAGAAGGGCGAGGGGCCACCACTGAGAAGGCCCTGTCTCTCATTCCCGCCAAACACATCTGCGAAGAAATCGTGACTGAGAGCAGGGCCTCCTCAGACGATCTTAAAGTCCTATATGGTTCATAAAGTGAAATACGTTCGGACAGGTAAGCTGGGCTCGGTAGCAGAGTGGCAGCCAGTGGAGCTGGCACAACAGAGGAGTTTTGTGCTACCTGAGCACCACTCCCGTTAGTGTGAATCTAGTCAACTAGGACATTAAGATTACTTGGGGAGGCCCAGCTCTCAGTCCCGCCTGCATCACAGGAGCGCCTGGCGGGAACGAGAGACAGGGCCTTCTCAGTAGTGGCCCCACGGCTGTGAAACGCTCTTCCTATAGATATCAGATCGGCCCCATCCCTATTGGCGTTTTGGAGGAAAGTGAAGACCTAGCTGTTCGAACAAGCATTCAATTAAGCAGTGTAATGAATATAGGAACACGGATTAACGGATGATGAGATTGGATTCTGATTTTACTGATGAGACGCTAATGATTGTTATATTGATGTTTAATAGTTGATGATGCTATTGTTTTAACTGTCCCATAATCGTTTTATGATGTTTTGCATTGAATTTTGCTGTTGTTAACCGCTTTGAGTCGCCTGAGGGCTGAGAAAAGCGGTATATAAATGAAGTAAATAAATAAATCAATAACCTGGCTGCCGCCCGTTGGACCATTTGAAGCTTCTGAACTGTCTTCAAAGGTAACCCCACGTAGAGTGTGTTGCAGTAGTCTATACAGTAGGTTATGGAACGCCCTTCCTAGATCTATTATATTGGCCCCTTCCCTTTTAACCCTGTTTATGTCCAGCATTTATTTTTAAAGTTTTAACTATTACATTTGGCCCAGCCATAGGTTTTTAAATTCTTGTGTGTTATTGTCTACTTTTGAGTTATATTAATTGTATTGTTTATTTTGTTTATTGCTTGTTATTTTATTATTGCTTGTTGTCTTTGATGTGTTGTTGGGCTTGGCCTCATGTAAGCCGCTCCGAGTCCCTTGGGGAGGTGGTGGCAGGGTATAAATAAAGTTTATTATTATTATTATTATTATTATTATTATTTTAACATTTTGAAAGCAGTTCAAGACGTGGCTCTTTCAGCAAGCGTTTGCAGACACAATATAACAGACACGGAGAAAAACAGAACGACTGTTATTGGATAAAGCTTTTAATTAGGAGACTCAAATTGATATCTGTTTTTATTGATATTGATTGGTTATTCCATGAAGCTTTCAGGCTAATAAGCTACATTGAACTGACGCTCTCCCTCCATTTGCAAGAAGCCTAAATACCTTTCTAACATGAAAACATTATGCTCTCACCAACATGAAAGCATTGCAATGACCTTTCCCCGAGCTGGGTTCTCGTCTGCCAGCCAATCAAGACGAGCTTGCCGGGTCAAGTCACTATCAAGGCTTTCTGCACTTTCAGTATCAGCATGGGAAGGAGGCAAATGCCTCCCCACCTGTTCGCTATCTCCTTGTTCGCTATCTTCTTCGTTAAAATTCCTTTCTTCTGAGAACCGCTGTGTTGACTCTGCACTGTCTGTGGAACCTCAGAAAAAGACCTAGAAGTAGGCCCAGAGATCTGAGGCACAGAAAAAGAGCCAGGAATCTGAATCCCATCCTCATCATCAGAGAACATCTCAGCCACAACTGCTAGGTTGGCAGGAGCTGGGGCTAACAGCAGGAGCTCGCCCAGTCCTGCGGATTCAAACTGCCAACCTTCTGGTTCCGCAGCTCAACGGTTTGACCCGTTGTGCCAGCATGAGCCTTGATTAATCAGATTCAAAGCCTGTCGGCTCTAACAAGGTTAAAGCAGTGGCCAGCGAGTGTGCCCATCTGGAACAGTGATCTTAAGCGGGTTGTTTTTCACCTCTTCACCTGATTTAATCCTTCATTGGTAGGGAAACGTGAACAAAACAAGAATTACCTGGCTAGGACTCATTAAGAGTTCAGGTTTGCAGTCTGGGAATTAATGGCTATGTCGTGATCTTTAGAGGTAGTCCCTGGCTTATCAGGACAACTTGCTTTGGGCTCGTGCGCCTTCCGCATTCAAAAGCTGTATTTTAACCAGCATTCCAGGTAATAGCAGGTTGGTAGTGAAGCATCGGTGTGAATCTAGTCAACCCAAATCGCCACCAATGATTCTGACAGTATTATGAAGAGCTGCATTGTAATTTCTTGGCACCCCTACTGTGGAAATAGCTGTTGTAGTGGCATGATTACTACTTCCAGTGGCAGAAGCAATATTTCAGCTTTCAATTTTTAATGCCAAAGCTTAACCCGGAGCTATAAATGTTACGATTTGAGTTAAACATTAGTGCAGTGGTAGATAAACATAAGTCCTGTATTGCCTCTAGCTCTGTTCTTGTGGTTTCATTTGCTGAGCAGCGCGAGGGTGAATTCAGTCTCCGTCTGACTGTTTTCTGAGTTCTGTTTTTTTTTTGCACTAGGAAAATAAGAATATTTGTGGTGCTGAAATGTTCCTCGTGTTTTTGATTCACACGTAGATAGTGTAAAATAATATCCTTCTCTTGATTGCTATTATTGCCTCCTGTTTCTAGACTGAGTCTTACACATGATTCTATCTAGGCAGGAATGATTGGGCAGATCGCATCATATCCTAGTGCTGTATAGTGAATCAGATATATCTACACGAGATGCAAAATAATGGTCTGTGGACCAAAATAATGGGAACTGTGATAGTCAATGGGGAGACAAAGGTGATATAATTCCCCAAGACTCCCTGTTTAGTTTTCAAACTGGAATTCATTCCTTTTAGATGAAAATATAACTAAGTAGTTCAAATTCCTGTGGGGAATATTTTAACCGAGCAGATACGACTGTGTGAACACTCTTGTGTTTGCAAATGGTTGGTAAGTTCTTCCGTCTCAAATATAGCCTGTAGTATTTGGCGTCCATTGGTGGTATTCCATCCAAGCCATCATTTCTCAACCTGGGGTCAGGATCCCTGCGGGGATCACGAGGGGGTGTCAGAGGGGTCCCCAAAGACCTTCAGAAAACACTGTACTTTCTGTTTGTCATGGGGGTTCTGTGTGGGAAGTTTGGCCCAATTCCATTGTTGGTGGCATTCAGAATGCTCTTGGTGCCACAATTGAAGAGAGATATTGACAAGCTGGAATGTGTCCAGAGGATCAAAGATCTGGAGAACAAGCCCTATGAGGAGTGGCTTAAAGAGCTGGGCATGTTTAGCCTGAAGAAGAGAAGGCTGAGAGGAGACATGATAGCCATGTATAAATATGTGAGAGGAAGTCATAGGGAGGAGGGAGCAAGCTTGTTTTCTGCTTCCCTGGAGACTAGGACGCGGAACAATGGCTTCAAACTACAAGAAAGGAAATTCCATTTGAACATTAGGAAGAACTCCCTGACTGTGAGAGCTGTTCAGCAGTGGAACTCTCTGCCCCGGAATGTGGTGGAGGCTCCTTCTTTGGAGGCTTTTAAACAGAGGCTGGATGGCCTTCTGTTGGGGGTGCTTTGAATGCATTTTCCTGCTTCTTGGCAAAATTGGGTTGGACTGGATGGCCCATGAGGTCTCTTCCAACTCTATGATTATATGTAGGTGAACTATAAATCCCCCAGATGTCAATGTCTATTTTCCCCAAACTCCACCAGTGTTCACATTTGGGCATACTGAGTATTCATGCCAAGTTTGGTCCCGATCCATCATTGTTTGAGTCCACAGTGCTGTCTGGATGTAGGTGAACTACAACTCGAAAACTCAAGGTCAGTGCCCACCAAACCCTTCCTCTTGGTCATGGGAGTTCTGTGTGCCAAGTTTGGTTCATTTCCATCTTTGGCGGAATTCAGAATGCTCTTTGATTGTTGGTGAACTATAAATCCCACAACTACACCTCCCAACAACCAACTATACCAGAGCCCTTGGTGGTTACAGCACTGAGCTGCTGAGCTTGTTAACCGAAAGGTCGCAGGTTCGATTCCGGGGAGCAGCGTGAGCTTCTGCTGTCAGCCCTAGCTTCTGCCAACCTATCAGTTCGAAAACATGCAAATGTGAGTAGATAAATAGGGAAGGTAAGGGCGCTCCGTGCAGTCATGACCTTGGAGGTGTCTATGGACAACATTGGATGTAGGTGAACTACAACTCCAAAACTGAAGGTCAGTGCCCACCAAACCCTTCCTGTTGGTCATGGGAGTTCTGTGTGCCAAGTTGGTTCAATTCCATCGTTGATGGAGTTCAGAAATCCAGCAACTACAACTCCCAAATGACAAAATCCCCCCCCCCCCAACCCCACCAATATTGAAATTGGGGCGTGTCGGGTATTTGTGCCAAACTTGGTCCAGTGAATGAAAATACATCCTGCGTATCAGCTATTTACATGACGATTCATAACAGTAGCAAAATTCCAGTTATGAAGTAGCAACGAAAATAATATTATGGTTGGGGGTCACCACAATATGAAGGACTGTATTATGGGGTCGCGGCGTTAGGAAGGTTGAGAACCACTGATCTAAGCACTAACCAGAGCTGATTCTGCTTAACTTCCGGTAGCGGGAGATGGGAAACGTTCCCGATCTGACAGTTCCATGTGTTCCCTTCCAGCAGCTTTGGTGCCACCTCCCCAGCTTCTATTTAAACTTTGAGGTCTTTAAGCAGCAGTTTGGGGTTTGGTTTGGGGACCAGCTGAGATGGAAACTTTCAGAATAACTAACACATGTCCTTCTGGATTGATTGCAACGGAAAAGAGACACGTTCAACCGAGATGTTGACATACACTTGGAAGATGTGGCTCTCTTTTTCAGGAACCCTGATCTCCAATAAATACCTGTTTTCTCCATTGTAATTTAGTAAATAATTGATCTTCCCTTGCACAGGCTTCACGTCACTCCTGCCAGCGGAGAGCTGTGAAATGTGACACGTCTAAATTTTAAGCAGCGGATCCCTCCTTTGGCTCAAGGAGAGCTTTTCCACCCATTAATAACAGGCAAAATTAATGTTCGGCCTGCAGTAAAAGAGATTAAACTGTGTACCCCGTGGATGCCTGACTGCACCTCTAACAGAGCTGAAATTCCTCTGGTTAGCTAAATGTGGTATATTGAAATACGATGGTGGTCTTGGGTTAATAGTTAAAGAAGTTTAAATTGGAATTTTCTTTGCAGAAGTGTTTTCTCATTTATCAGAGTGAGTGGGTAGCCTCCACCTCCCATAAAAAAACCTTGCTAGATTATTCAGAAGTCCCAGCAAAGCATTGGAAATGAAGAAAACCGGCTGCATGAAACATGGCTTTATCAGATTTATGGAGTTTCTTTGGCAAAAAGGGCAGGTATTTGTAAAAAAATTAAAATGGAGTGTTCAAAGCAAGTCTGCAAGCCACAATTGCCTGTTTCTTTCTATTAGTCTAAAAATATCAGCTTGAAGTGTCAGATACTCTGCCAGTTGCTGTTGCTGGTACTTTGTCTTCATAAACATAGGTATGAGGGTTGAATGAAAAGTAATGCCTCCACTTTCGTTACTTGGGTTTGGATGGGAATATTCTAATAAATCAAATGTGGAAATAATCCTTAGAATGTGCTCTTTGACTACCACTATTCACTTTTCCACATAATCACCAGACATTTGGATACATTTCTGCCAATGATGAACAAGTTTTCTGAAGCCATCACAGAAGTCGACACTCTGTTTCCTCAACCAGCGTCTCACAGTTCTCTCATCCTGGGTACCCATCATGCACAGATCTTCCGATAGCCAAGCAAAGCAATAATGTGACCCACACGTTCTTGTGAAATGCCAATTATGCTTGAAATTTCTCTCTGAGTGATATGACGATCGTCCTGATTCAATCTGTCAACCTTTTGCTTGTGAAACTCGGTGCTTGCTTTCACAGGATGTCCAACTCTTTGTTTGTCACGCAAGTCAGATGTTCCCACCTCAACTTCTTTAAACTTACTCGCCTAACAACGCACTGTACTCACATCTACACAACAAACATAAACAGCTTGTATTCTCTGAGGAATCTCCTTTGGGCTGACACCTTCTGCTGTCAAGAATTCAGTGACTGCACGTTGCTTAAGTCACATTGACCGACTGTCTGCGCAGGGTTCCATACTTTGCACTTTAACAACACAGCCATTCAATGCTAAGGCTTCCTGCCAAAATGGAACTGTAGAGGAGAGTCTACTGAACAAGCCAGTACCTACCGTATACCAGTACTGCCAACTGTTGAGGAGTTATGAAGGTGGAGGCATTACTTTTCATTCAACCCTCGTAAATACAGCGATTCTCATATATCTATATCCCTGCGCAAATATTTTCAAGTAGAGATAGTTCCGTCACAAAGCAAAGGATCAGTCTCTGTTGTCCAGCTCCAGAAATAATTGATGCCACTTTGATGCCCTGGTCAAGTGGTCCCTGGTCAGAGTGATCCCTGGTAAAAGTGATCCCTGGCCAAGTGGTCCCTGGTCCAAGTGGTCTCTGTTCAAGTTGTCGCTGGTCAAAGTGATCCCTGGTCAAAGTGGTCCCTAGTCAAGTCGTCCCTGGTCAAATAGATCCCTGGTCAAAGTGATCCCTGGTCAAGCGGTCCCTGGTCAAAGTGGTCCCTGGCCAAGTTATCCCTGGTCAAAGTGGTCCCTGGTCAAAGTGGACCCTGGTCAAAGTGGTCCCTGGTCAAAGTCATCCCTGGTCAAGCGGTCCCTGGTCAAAGTGGTCTCTGGTTAAGTGATCTCTGGTCTAAAAAAGGTTGGGAGCAACTGTTTGGTCTCATAGGTGCATGTTCCAAAAGATGTGTGTGTGTGTGTGTGTGTGTGTGTTGTGTGTTGGATTCCATTGATTGGAAAGCAGCAAGGCCAGAGTGGGAGACCATGCCAAGTTGCTCCTCTGTGGATGGAAAATTTGGGCTGATGGGAGCCTTTGATTACCAAAGCAATTCATTTCCTATGACATGCAAGCACTGCTTTCCTGGCTGGCTAATGTAGACTTGAGCGCGCACTTTGGGAACGGCTACTTTGAAGGACGCCACGATAATGGTCTGAATGTGTGGTGGATTCTTGACTATTATTATGCGAATGGCCTGAGAAGTACTCTTCCTTCCAGGACGCTGATACTCAAAGGGAACCAATTTTTTTGGTGTTTTCTTTGCTCACCGAAGTTCACCCCAAGGCAAACCTCCTTGCATCTTGCTGACACAGATCTCGCCAACAGCTCTGCAATTAGAGAGGTGTTATAAATAGGATGTTCCGGAGATGTTTGAGCTGTGTTGGTTTCCTTTTTCCCCCCCTTCTCTTTCGTTTAACGACAAGTATCCAGCTGAGATTTCCCTACCCTTTAATTTGGCCTTCTTGGGCTAACCAACTGACGCCTAGTTGAAAAGACTTATGTTACTACATGGCCACAGAAGCCGTCCGTAGCCCGTCTCAATCCCACTCGGGTCCTGGAGCCCTTTCTGCGTCTCATCAGCAACTTCAATCCCACCCTTGAGGGCCAACCTCATCTATCAAGGAGAAAAGAGGGGAGGAAGCTCTCAAGTAAACATACAGCAGTGCCGAAACTCCTAATCACTCACGGCTTCCGCTTCCAGGCCCTATAATTAGAAGTTCTTCTTTTCCTTGTATTCCCAGTTGACGCAAATTCTTTTTGTGGCTTGGCACCTCGTTCAGGGCGTGGGTTTGAGTTTATGGCCAGGCCGGAGTCTGGTTTAGTCTTCTTGATACTGCAGAAATAGCTCTTCAGCCACAATCGAGATGTGTACCCGTTTTTTCCCTTTTATGTATATCGCCTCTGTGTTCCCCTCCGCCAAGCGCCACATCTTTTCCCCTCCGCAAAACAGAATGTGGAAGCTGCAAATGGAAGCAAATGGATTGATCCCCCAAGTAGAGTATCGTTTTGAGAGAATTGTGCATGAACATCAGGCTTCCTTGTCACCATGAGTTTGAGAGATTCAGGAGATGTTATTAACTAGTCGACCCCTGTCATGCATTGCTGTGGCCCAGTCTGTGCATATGTATTTTCTGTGTGTATATATTGTGTATATGTGTATATATGTGTGTTTGTGCATGTGCTGTAGCAACTTAGCATCTTAGAATCATAGAGTTGGAAAAGACCTCATGGGGCATCCAGTCCAACCCCCTGCCAAGAAGCAGGACTATTGCATTCAAAGCACCCCTGACAGATTGCCATCCAGCCTCTGTTTCTAAAGCTTCCAAAGAAGGATCCTCCACCACACTCCAGGGCAGAGAGTTCCATTGCTGAATGGCTCTCACAGTCTTTTTTCTTTTTTGGCCTTTTAAGTCCCTTCTCTTATGTTTTTCAGTGTTTTAAGAGTGATGGTCACTCGTTGGCCTGAGAGGTGTCTTGTGTCCAAATTTGGTGTCAATTCGTCCAGTGGTTTTTGAATTATGTTAATCCCACAAACGAACATTACATTTTTATTTATATAGACTAGCCATCCCCTGCCACGCGTTGCTGTGGCCCAGTCTGTATATATGTGTTTTCTGTGTGTATATATTTGTGCATATGTGTATATATGTATGTTTGCACATGTGCTGTAGCGTCTTTTGGCTTTTTTGGCCTTTTAAGTCCCTTCTCTTATGTTTTTCAGTGTTTTTTTTATGAGTGATGGTCACTTGTTGGCCTAAGAGGTGTATTGTGTCCAAATTTGGTGCCACTTCATCCAGTAGTTTTTTAGTTATGTTAATCCCACAAACGAGCATTAGATTTTTATTTACATAGACTAGGTGTACCCGCCACACATTACTGTGGCCAACCTTCACTCCCTCTTTATCTTCTTTCTTTCTCTCCTTCCCTTTTTTCTTTCTCTCCTTCCTTCCTTCCTTCCTTCCTTCCTTCTCTTCTTCTTCCCTTCCCTCCCCCCCACCTTTTCTTTCTCCTCCTCTTCCTCCCTTTTCTTTCTTATCTACCTATTCTTGGATTGCAACTCCCAGCAGTTCTACTGATCCATCCATCTCTCTCTCTCTCTCTCTCTCTAATCTATCTATCTCGAGGATTGCTGGGAGTTTCATATGAAATAGGAAATATGTATGGATTGGGATGCTCTCAAATAAATCCAAGGAGAAGAAAGCTTGCATCTTGGAAGCAGTGCATTTGGATCATCCTCCTCTCCTAAGAGGGGATTCTGGGAATTGTAGTCTGGAAGAGAGTGTGGATATGCTATTGTTGGCCGGGGGGTGGGGGTCGTTTTTGCACAGACGCTAGAGCATCTTTTTGCTTTTTTGTCTTTTTAAGTCCCTTCCACTGTGTTTTTCAGTGTTTTATGATTGGTGGTCACTCGTTGGCCTGATAGGTGTATTGTGTCCAAATTTTGTGTCAATTCGTCCAGTGGTTTTTGAGGTATGTTAATCCCACAAACGAACATTACATTTTTATTTATATAGAAGATTGACCTAAACTATTGGCATAGAGGCATAGAATCATAGAGTTGGAAGAGACCTTGTAGGCCATCCAGTCCAACCCCATTCTACCAAGAAGCAGGAAAATTGCATTCAAAGCCATTTGTGAGCCCCCCTCAGGGTAGAGAAAAAGTAGGATATATATATATGCCATTTGTGAGCCCCCCTCAGGGTAGAGAAAAAGTAGGATATATATAAGGTAAATAAAATAAATAAATAAAGCACACCTGAAAGATGGCCGTCCAAAGCCTCCAAAGGAACCTCCAGCAAATAGAACCAAAATGTTTGCATAGTAATATCTTAGAAAACAGGAAAGCTTGGAAAAGACAATGATGCTGGGGAAAATGGAAGGACCGACCGCCTGCGCAGGGTTCCATACTCTGCACTTTAACAACACAACCGTTCAATGCTAAGGCTTCCTGCCAAAATGGAACTGAGGAGGGTCTACTGAACAAGCCAGTACCTGCCACATACCAGTACTGCCATCTGTTGAGGAATTACGAAGGTGGAGGCATTACTTTTCATTCAACCCTCATATGTCCAAAGATTTCATTCTTCTGCCAAGTCCTTTCTCTATAACCATTTAGCATCTCAGATCACCATAGAAAGAGAGGGCCTTCTCAGTGTTGGTTTCCAGATTGTTGTGGGGGGGGGGATCCTTGGGGAAGCACGTATCCTGCTATGGACACTTCTGTAGACAGGTTCCCTTGCGGCCTACTTTTCAATGACCAGTGAAGACTCCCCATTGTATTCTTCTTCTTTTTTAGCAACTTGCTCCACTGTTGTGCCATCTTTAACAGTTTCTGCTGTGTTGTGTCTCTTGTCTGCTACATTTTCTCATTGTTTTAGTATACTGTTTTACTTTGTTTCATAAGCTGCCTTGGTTCAGAAAAGAGAGAGGGAAACTGTTGGAGTAAGGAAAGAACACCCTGCTTGTCTGGCCATAAGTGTTCCCATACTTAACCTTCTGTAACATAGGTCAGTCTTGTCTTCACCTACCTGGCTGCCTCTCAGCTTCCAAAGAAAAAGAAATTGAACAACTTAGTCCTTTGGTTTATATAGTCAAACTAATATAGTTTAGAACCACAAGAACTGGAAGCCAAACCTCCTCAGGGAGAAGTAACAGGAGATGGAAAATAGCACATAAAAAGAGAAATAGACACACATATGTGTGTGAAAACAGAGGACGGATCCAAAACCTCAGTGATTTTTTTGGAATAAGGGTATGGAATGCGTATATATCAAACTAGCCTTCCCCAGCCGGGTGCCGGTTGGCCACGCAGACTGTGGATGATGTGAAAGGTAGTACCAGGTTGTGAAATGTTGACCTAGGGAATGAGTAGTTAGGAGCATTGCTGCTCATGCTCTGGTTTATTCTTGAAGGGTTGGGCTCTTGCTTTGGACCTCATATCTGCCTTCTTGTATGGTCTCACAATGGCCCTGTCTAGTAAAACCATTCCTTCCTTGCTTTTGCGTACCACTATTTAAGAATGAAAGCAACCCCAAATGGTCTTTGCCTTGGCTGTTGCTGGAAAGTTTATTACTTTGGTCTGTCATCAATAATAATAATAATAATAATAATAATGGGTTGTTGTAGGTTTTTTTGGGCTATATGGCTATGGTCTAGAGACATTCTCTCCTGACGTTTCGCCTGCATCTATGGCAAGCATCCTCAGTCTCACAACCACCATGTCAGACTCCACAGAGAAGCCATTGAAATCCACAAGCATCAACAGAAAGGAGGAAACCATGTAAATGAACAAAATCTGGCTACCAGTATTAAAAAAAATTATAATTACAACAGCAAAACAGCAGAGGGAAAACAATCAGGGACATCTAATCACCTCTCAACAAAAGATTGCCCCAGGCACTGCCAGGCCATCAAATACTAATCAAGGTGGTCAGTTGAAACATTCACACCTAGCACCAACAGACAAGAGTTTTTTGTCCCACCCTGGTCATTCCACAGATATATAAACCCACTTTCCTAGTTCCAACAGACCTCACTACCTCTGTGGATGCTTGCCATAGATGCAGGCGAAACGTCAGGAGAGAATGCCTCTAGACCATGGCCATATAGCCCGAAAAAAACCTACAACAACCCAGTGATTCCGGCCATGAAAGCCTTCGACAATACATTATTATTATTATTAATAATAATAATAATAATAATAATTTATTAGTAATTAATAATTATAATAATAATTATGTTATATAATATACATTATATATATATATATATTATATGATATAAAATACATTATATAAAATACATTAATAATAATAATAATAATAATAATTTGCCAAATTGACAAAGAAAAAAACATGGCTGGGGTTGGTTCTCATCTCCATTTCTAAGCCGAGGAGCCAGCATTGTCCATAGACACCTGCATGGAGCACCAGAGTGGTACCGATTGATCTACTCACATTTGCATGTTTTCAAACTGCTAGATTGGCAGAAACTAGGGCTAACAGCGGGAGCTCACCCCATCCCACCTATTTGAACCTGCGACCTTTCCTATAAGCCAGTTCAGCAGCTCAGCGGTTTAACCCACTGGGCCACTTAGCCCTACCCAAAGATGATAGGGGCTAAACGTTAGGCCTTCTGCATTCAAATGATGTATTCTCTATAATAAAACATAGGGTTAGTGAATCTCAAGCCACTCCTAGAACAGATTTTTAAAATTATTTGCAATGCTGTTGGCTTCCAAAAGAAGGATTCAATGCAGAGTTGTCTTTTTACAGCCTAACAGAGAGTCCTTTCCATTCTTGCGTTAAGGTTGAGTTTTTATACGAGTGAACCAGGGCCATTTTCCATCCCTGTCTACTCATCATGTCTTCCACCCCACCTTGGTTGACTCACCATGTGGAGGAAAGGGACCCTACAGAACGTTGTCCTTTTAATGTGGGTGGCCCCAATCTGACGCCTACGTATTTTCTTAGTGAACACATTTAATGGGCCCGGCTGTGCGTTTGAAGATTGCCCACTGTTAATTCCAGGAAAGTGTATCGGCATGTGTGTATTTTTCTTTTCCCCAATAGAAAAGTGCACGTTTGGGTATGTCCCGCATCCCACGCGTAGGCCACGGCTGACCTCACACGTTCTGCAACTTCAGCTTTTAGCCAGGCACCAAGCAAATGGCTGTTCATGCCATTTGGACTGGGGTGAAGGACAGACTTCCAGGCCTTTACTGGGGCTCAGTACTAGTCCAACATTTGTAATGAGAAGCCAATTTACTGCCACCTAATTTAGCTGTGACCTGAACCATGTCTCCCTGATAGGCCACAAGGAGAGAAAGAGAATTTTGTGAATGGGCTAATAGGGAGATAGATCTCATGCTAACCGATATTACGAGGGTTGAATGAAAAGTAATGCCTCCACCTTCATAACTTCTCAACAGATGGCAGTACTGGTATGTGGCAGGTACTAGCTTGTTCAGTAGACCCCCCTCAGTTCTATTTTGGCAGGAAGCCTTAGCATTGAACAGTTGTGTTGTTAAAGTGCGAAGTATGGAACTCTGGTCAATGCGACTTAAGCTACGTGGAGTTGGTTGTTCTAGGTCTTTCAGGCTATATGGCCATGTTCTAGAAGCATTCTCTCCTGACTTTTCGCCTGCACCTATGGCAAGCATCCTCAGAAGTTGTGAGGTCCTTGAATTCTTGACAGCAGAAGGTGTCACCCCAAAGGAGATTCATCAGAGAATGCAAGCTGTTTATGGTGATTGTGTTGATGTGAATACTGACTTGTTCAGTAGACTCTCCTCTACAGTTCCATTTCAGCTGTAAGCCTTAGTATTGAATGGTTGTGTTGTTAAAGTATGGAACCCTGTGCTGACGGTCAGTCAATGCAACTTAAGCGTTGTGCAGTCATTGAATTCTGATAACAGAAGGTGTCACCCCAAAGGAGATTCATCAGAGAATGCAAGCTATTTATGGTGATTGTGTTGATGTGAGTACTGTGTGTCGTTGGGCGAGTAGGTTTAAAGATGTTGAGGTGGAAACATCTGACTTGTGTGACAAACAAAGAGTTGGATGTCCTGTGACAGCAACCACAGAGTTTCACAAGGAAAAAGTTGACAGATTGATTCAGGACGATCGTCGTATCACTCAGAGAGAAATTTCAAGCATAATCTGCATTTCACAAGAACATGTGGGTCACATTATTGCTTTGCTTGCCTATTGGAAGATCTGTGCACGATGGGTACCCAGGATGCTGACGCCTGAAATGAAAGCTCACAGACTTCTTCCGTGACAACTTCAGAAAATTTGTTCATTGTTGGCAGAAATGTATCCAATTGTCTGGTGATTATGTGGAAAAGTGAATAGTGTTAGTTAAAGAGCACATTCTAAGGATTATTTCTGCGTTTGATTTATTAAAATATTCCCATCCAAACCCAAGTAAGGAAGGTGGAGGCATTACTTTCCATTCAACCCTCGTAAAACTCTAACAATAGTCTCGTGGGCAGCAGACAGACATTTGCACATTGTTCTGGCTGTGACGTTGTCTACCCATCTACCCCCTGAAGCCTTTATTGTAAATGCTTAAAGGGAGGATGTCTTTTGGCTAGGTTTCCTTTAATCACGCTTCGATCGGAGTCAAGGTTATATCCATATGGATGTGATTCTTCTTCTTCTTCTTTCCCTTCTTTTTTTTTAAAAAAATGGGAAATCTCCATGTGTGCGCAGTGGGTGGTTTTCCAACATGGCAGGAGGGGAGAGGGTGCAGTTCAAAACGCTTTGCCAAAGTCAGCGTGAAGCTCTTTGCAAATGGAAAACGATTCCCTGACAAACTTCCTGTGGTTCACCAAAAAAGAAAAGAAGACGCTCAGCTTGGCAAATGCACCAAATCCAAACAGTTAAGAAAGAACGTTGTTCATGAGGGTGAATTAGTCAAAGCAGAGAATTTTGCAGAACAACCTATTTGAAGGCTTTGGGAAATAGCAGATCATTGAAGATTAGGCAGGCCTGGCAACATTAGAGCATGGAGAAAATGGCCAGTGGTATTCATTAATGAGGAAAAAGTTAAGGCATGGTACAGCTGTTTGCTTTTGCTGAACCTCTTGGAAAGTGCAATTTTTCAAGCTCAGTGATTAGCAACTGAAGTAAGGAGAGGACAGAGAAGCAAAGAGGGAGGAGGTCAAATTTACGCAGATGATACCAACTCTATTACTCCTTTCCAAATGCCAAGGATGCATCAGTCATCAGTCTATAGAGTTGGGCCAAACTTTCCACACAGGACCCTCACACTGGTGGAGTTTGGGAAAAATAGACCTTGACATTTGGGAGTTGTTGTTGCTGGGATTTATAGTTCAGCTACAATCAACGAGCATTTTGAACTCCACCAACAATTGAATTGGGCCAAACTTCCCACATAGAACCCCCATGACTGAAGGGACTCGCTGGCAGGAGCCTCCCTTCGGCCTCACATGCTCTCCCTCGCCCACACATGCACACTACGCTGCCATGCGCTGAGCACACCTTCTGTCCCCTCCCCACTTGGAGTCTAAGAAACAGCCCAAATGTGAACACTGGTGGAGTTTGGGGAAAATAGACCTTGACATTTGGTCCAGATCCATCATTGTTTGAGTCCACAGTGCTCTCTGGGTATAGGTGAACTACAAGTCCCAAACTCAAGATCAGTGCCCACCAAACCCAGTATTTTCTATTGGTCATGGGAGTCCTGTGTGCCATGTTTGGTTCAATTCCATCATTGCTGGAGTTCAGAATGCTCTTTGATTGTAGGTGAACTATACATCCCACAACTACACCTTCCAAATGACAAAATCAGAGTTTTTTTGAGTGATGGTCACTCCTTGGGTTAATAGGTGTCTTTTGGCCAAATTTGGCGGCAATTCGTCCAGTGGTTTCTGAGTTATGTTAATCCCACAAACGAACATTACATTTTTATTTATATAGATTTATACATTATTTTAGTAGTTATACACTATGTTAAGTCTTTATAAACTTAAATTAAAGTGAAGGAAAGAAAGCTGGAGGGAGGGAGGACTTAGGAGGGAAAGTGTCTCGGAGAGCCCGTGAAACAGTGAAAATACCGTGATATATATTTTAAATTAATATTTTTTGAAATCCGTGAAACAGTGAGTCCGCTAAAAGCGAACCACGAAGTAGGGAGGGAACACTGTACATCTTTATTCCACCATAATCTCTAAGATACATTTTTAAAAAAATCAGAAATCGGTTCTGCTGAAATCCAGAAGGCTTCCAAAGGTCAGTTTGGTGAAATGGTGGGAGCAGAGGTCTAGACCATGGAAATGGCTCCGTGACTTCTGGGCTTGGCTGCCTTTTCCTTGTACTTCCAGGGAGGAGGAAAAGAGAAAATTATGATTCTCAGGCTTAATTGAGAAAAGAAACTGCAGATGCCAAAATGTCAAGCAATCTAAGAATGGTTCTCTTGGGCAAGTCAGCAGCAATTTTGTGCCTTCCAAAAGACACCGACAGCTTTCTTTACCCACTGCCCAGTAATTATGTTGCATTTGGAGGACAGACTAAACACGCTCCGAAAACAGTGAGAAGAAGATAGATTACAGCCCTGCCTTCCATTTGAGGTTCCACGTGATTCTCGCAGATCCATCGCCCCTAAAGATTTCCCAGGTTTTTTTTGCCATGGAAAGTCCAGAATTCCTGACAGAAGCCAGTCTCACATGTGCGTGCAGAGCTTTTGCACAGGACGTACTTTTCTGCACTTCACCCCATCAATTTTGGAAGTGTGTGTTTTGAAAACTTTCCCTCTTAAAAGGAAAATAAAAGTTAGGTATGTGAGCCGTAAAATCATAAAAATCATATAATTGGTGTGTGAAGCCGCAATCCGAAGCACCTCTGGGGAGATAACTCGGTGAGCATAATCCCAGTTTCTTCCTTACTCAGAGGTCCACAGATTTGGTATTTTACACTTTAGCTCCCAGAATGCTATAGCCATCAAGATCCCTGAGGCATTCTCAGAGGGATATGCTAGGAAATGTAACTTTTTCAACATACAGTCTTATGCCAACTTATCCCATGAAAGTTCCATTTATCCTTTTGTATATGGCTAAGAACATCAATCATCTTAGCGGACAGGACTTTGAATGCCTGCTAGAACTACTCGTATAATTCACAATTGCTGGATAGGAATTGGCTGTTTGAATTGGTGTTTATATTTTTATTGCTCTTAGAGGGCAAAAAATGGAGCCGGTGACACAGTGGGTTAAACTGCTGAGCTGCTGAACTTGCTGACCGAAAGGCCGCAGGTTTAAATCCGGGGAGTGGCATGAGCTTCCACTGTTAGCCCCAGCTTCTGCCAATCCAGCAGTTTGAAAACATGCAGATGTGAGTAGATCAGTAGGTAGCACTCTGGTGGGAAGGTAATGGTGCTCCATGTAGTCATGCTGGCCACATGATCTTGGTGTCTATGGACAATGCTGGCTCTTTGGCTTAAAAATGGAGATGAGCACCAACCCCAAAAGTTGGACTCGACTGGACTTAATGTCAGGGGAAAACATTTACCTTTACCCTTAAGCGACAGGCCTGTAGCGAGGGGGGGGGGTTATGGGTTCAACCCCCCCCCCCCGAAATTTTTCAGGTTAAAAAAAATCTGATTTACTCATGAATTTTAACTGGTTAACCAAATCCCCATGCTAAGTCTATGAGAAGCAAAAAATTAAGAGTCCCTCCAGAACTGGAAGCACTATCTCAAGCAAATATTGACAATTTATTCACACTGTCATTACTTGCAGCAATAGCCGATGTAGTGAAGCAACCAAGTTGTGTGAGTGTGTTTTGAATGCTCTCATTAAGGAGGCCAGACTTGGTGGAGGTGGTTGACAGGGGCGGAGCTGCAGGCTACTGAAGGCTGCTCTGCCCCCTGCTGTGCTCTTTGCTTCAGCGTGAGCTAGGAGGCAGGTTTCAACACCCCCCCCCTCCGAAAATTTCAACCCCTCCCAAAAAAAATTTCTGGCTACGGCCCTGTTAAGCGATATGTGTTTACTGTCTGTATTATATGATTTACTGTGTGGGGGCCTGCCTGATCTCCCTGGGGAGAGTGTTCCAAAGCCACCACCGAGAAGGAAGGAAGGAACGAAGGAAGGAGAGAACGAAAGGAGGAGAGAAAGATGGAGGAAAGGAAGGATGGAAGGCGTGGTGGGTAAAGCTAGTCACCTATAAAGGCCTAAACGGTTTGGGTCCTAACTATCTTTGTGATTGCATCTTCTGCTATGAACCAACCTTCCTTCCTTCCTTCCTTCCTTCCTTCCTTCCTTCCTTCCTTCCCTTTTTTCCTTTCGTTCCCTTGTTCCTTCTCTTCCTCTTCCCTTACTCCCCCCTTTTCTTTCCCTTCCTCTTTCCCCCCTTTCTTCCTTCTCTACCTATTATTGGACTGCAACTCCCAGCAGTCTTCCTGATCAATCTATCTACCTCCCTACCTATCTCTATCTAATCTATCTTATCTATCTGGAGGATTGCTGGGAGTTGCAGTCCAGAAATAGGAAAATGGAAATATGCAAGGATTGGGGTGCTCTCAAAGAAATCCAAGGAGAAGAAGGCTTGCAGCTTGGAAACAGTGCATTTGGATCATCCTCGTCTCCTAAAGGGCCTGATCTAGGGGATGCTGGGAACTGTAGTCTGGAAGAGAGTGTGGATATGCTATTATGTGTTTTGTTTGCCAGGGGGTTGTTTTTGTGCATGCGCTGTAGCGTCTTTTTGCTTTTTTGGCTTTTAAAGCCCCTTCTACTCTGTTTTTCCATGTTATTTTTGAGTGATGGTCACTCGTTGGCCTGATCGATGTTTTGTGTCCAAATTTCATGTCAATTTGTCCAGTGGTTTTTAAATTATGTTAACCCCACAAACAAACATTACATTTTATTTATATAGATAACTAGCCGTTTCCTGCCACGCATTGCTGTGGCCCGGTCTCGTGATCTGGAAAATAAAGTAATGAGAAAGTGTTGGTTTTTAATATATGTTATTTCTTTCTGCTTGTGGGCAAACGATATTTCTTGTTGTTTCTTTGTCAGTGTTGATGTGAAGATTGTCTGTTTTGCCTACTCTGGAACATACAACATATCATTGCCCTTGTTTAGGGGCCCCTTTCAAACCTATGGTACTATATCCTTGTGTGTGTGTATATATATATCATATCTGTCTATCTATATCTATGGCTGGATGGCTCTTTGTCAGGAGGGCTTGGTGAAGGGAGTTGGGCTGGATGGCCTTAAGTATTTTCTATTGGTCATGAGAGTTCTGTGTGGGAAGTTTGCCCCAATTCTGTCGTTGGTGGGGTTCAGAACACTCTTTGATTGTAGGAGAACTATAAATCCCAGTAACTACAACTCCCAAATGTCAAGCTCTATTTCCCCCAAACTCCATCTGTGTTCATATTTGGGCATGTGGAATATTTGTGCCAAGTTTGGTCCAGATCCATCATTGTTTGAGTCCACAGTGCTCTCTGGATGGAGGAGAACTACAACTTCCAAACTCAAGGTCAATGCCCACCAAACCCTTCCAGTATTGTCATGGGAGTCCTGTGTGCCACGTTTGGTTCAATTCCATCATTGGTGGAGTTCGGAATCCTCTTTGATTATAGGTGAAATATAAATCCCAGCAACTACAACTCCCAAATGACAAAATCGTTATTTTTAGTGATGGTCGCTCCTTGGGTTAGTAGGTGTCTTGTGGTCAAATTTGGTGTCAATTCGTCCAATGTTTTGAGTTCTGTTAATCCCACAAACGACCATTACATTTTTATTTATATAGACTAACACTATGAATTGGGACCAGAAACGTTTTGGCACCCAATGGAGCTGCTTTAGTAGGGGCATCATGTCCTCCCGATAGCTAGTTCCAGTTAGCAGCCTGGCTGCCTGTCTTTGCGCAAGTTGGAGTTTCTGGGTCTTCTTCAAAGGCAGTCCTACATAGAGTGCATTGCAATAATCCAATGTGGATATAACCAAGTCCGACTTCTTGAGATATGTTCACAACTGGTGCAGAAACTTTAACTGTGTGAAGGCCTTCCCAGCCATCGCCGATATCTGAGCTTCAAGCATCAGTGCTGAGTCCAGGAGGACTCCCAGACTGTGTCCTCAGTGGGAGTGGGACCCTGTCGAGCGCAGGTTGCCACCCTTACTTACTTACTTAGGCGATACCTCGTTGCTTGAGTAAGATTGTCTTCCAGGTTCATTGTACTGGCGGTGGGTACGTAGGTGACTGTGGAGACCTATTTTTGACCTTCATGTTCTCCTGCAGTGAGGACATTGGTTTCCAGGTGGGAGGTGGTTTCAGTTGGCTTGACGTGCCTTCCGCTTGGCACGTTTTTCTCTTTCACCCTCCATTTATGCCTCTTCAAAATCTTCAGCACTGCTGGTCACAGCTGACCTCCAACTAGACTGCTCAAGGGCTTCCCAATTCTCTGTGTCTATGCCACCCTAGACCCCAATCGGCCTTGTAATTGACCAGGAGGACCTCTGTGTTGTCTGGATTAAGCTTCACCTTGGTAGCCGTCATCCAATCCATCACAGCTGCCAGGCACCTGTCCAGGATCTGGGGGTGGTGGTGGTGGGGGGGCTTCTTTTGGTTGCAAGCTTCTTTACCACATCCTAGATAGATAGATAAATTTTATTATCTATCTATCCTTATTACACTGTAGCATAGAAGTTATACAAGTTCTTTATCACGTGTTAAATGACACTCTCCCAAATTAGTTGTTCAAACCAGAGTTCATGAAAAAAAATTGGTGTCAATTAATTCTTGATGCATATATATGTTTTAACTTCTTCTCCCCATGGTTTCCTTTTGTGCAGGCATGCTTCTGGTCACCGCAGATACCCTGGGCCACGATTTCCACGTCTTCCAAATCCTCACCCACCCGTGGTCATCTTCGCAGAGTGCCGTCCATCACTTGTACACGTTACACCGCGGAGAGACTGAAGCCAAAGTGAGTTGAGCAAGAAACCGCACGGGGCTTTTCTCTAACTTGGCAACGGGAAGGATCTACGTGGGTGTCCTTGGAAATTGCTTGTCTTGCAGTCAAGTCAGTGGAAGTCCACTTAGAGATGGATTTGTGTGTTTTTCTAACAGGCTGCATGCGGGTGTGAGAGGGTGTGTGTGTATTTTAACATGACAATAAAGTACGGCTGCACTCGCTCAAAGTCTGAGAACCAACCATTTGTGAAATAATTTTTGAGTTTGGTTGGACTCGCACATTGTACAGTGACGGAAATGTCAAGACGATGATATGTCAAGCAACATGGCTGGCGTGAAAAACAGGGCTGTGGCAAATGTTAGTTGGAGGACATTGGGTGACATTGCTGTCTTTAGCTAATAGAAATACACATCAGAGTGTATTGTCGAAGGCTTTCATGGCACTGATTTTTCAGTGGGTTGTTTTCCGGGGTGTCTGGCCATGTTCCAGAAGCATTCTCTCCTGACATTTTGCCTTCATCTATGGCAAGCATCCTCAGTGGCTGTGAGGTCTGTTGGAAACTAGGCAAGTGGGGTTTATATATCTGTGGAATGATGTCCAGGGTGGGAGAAAGAACTCTTGTTTGTTGGAGGCAAGTGTGAAAAGTTGGCCACATTGATTAGCACTGAATGGCCTTGCAGCTTCAAAGCCTGGCTGCTTCCTGCCTAGGAAATCCTTTGTTGGGAGGTGTTAGCCAGCCCTGATTGTTTCTTGTCTGGAATTCCCCTGTTTTCTGACTGTTGTTTTTTATTTACTCTCCTGATTTTAGACTCTTATCTGAGGCAAGTGTGAATGTTGCAATTGGCCACCTTGATGGTCAGTTAACACCTCCCAATAAAGGATTCCCTCAGGCAGGAAGCAGCCAGGCTCTGAAGTTGCAAGGCCATTCAATGCTAATCAAGGTGGCCAATTGCAACATTCACACTTGCCTCAAACAGATAAGAGTTATTTCCCCCACCCTGGACTTCATTCCACAGGTATGTTAACCCCACTTGCCTAGTTTCTAACAGACTTCACAACCTGTGATGATACCTGCTATAGCTGTGGGCGAAACCTCAAGGTTTTGCCTTCATCTATGGCAGGCATCCTCAGAGGTTGTGAGATCTGTTGGAAACTAGGAAATGGGGTACAAAATCTGGCTACTAGTATGTGCCGGCTGTTAGCTGCTCCGAGTCCCTCTGTGGAGGTGAGATAGGACCGGATATAAATGCCCCTAAAAAAATTAAATAAATATTAAAAACTCCAGATAAGAAGCAATCAGGGTCAGCTCATCACCTCTCAACAAAGGATTCCCCCAGGCAGTAAGAAGCCACACCTTGAAACTGCTAGGTCATTCAATGCTAATCAAGGTGGCCAATTGAAACATTCACATCTCCATCCAACAGGCAAGAGTTCTTTCTCCCACCTTGGGCATTACAGAGATATATAAACCTCACTTGCCTAGTTTCCAACAGATCTCACAATCCCTGAGAATGCCTGCCATAGATGTAGGCAAAATGTCAGAAGAAAATGCTTCTAGAAAGTGGCCAGACAGCCCAAAAAACAACCTATCTCAGAATGGTTTTATACCCCACATGATTATTGCAATAAATAAATAATGTATATTATAATTATTATTGCAATAATAATAATAATAATTATTATTATTATTATTATAAATAATAATAGGCCTTGAGTGGAGCATACACATTGCAACATTTCTTATTGCAATCAGGATAAACACACTTTAAAATGCCTCAGAGAAACCTTTGGAGTAATGATCATAAGTTGCAAACCTAAGCTTGTCCCTGTTTAAATCAGTGAGAATTCAGCTTTGAGTCAATAGTGATTTCCCTTTTACCTTTCCAGAGAAACAGATAGTATCGAGCACCACTGAATATTTCCCTCTTATATGTTTTGATGGTAGCTTGTAGGTATTTTCAACCAGAGAGCTTGAATGTATGGTTCAACTGAGATACTGTATAGTTATGGAAAGATATACATATATTTATTTATGACATATGCCACCCCGAAGGGGACTCAGAGTGGCTTACGAGATATATATACATACAATATATTATATTATTAGCATAGTACAATATCAGTATCATATATTACCATATTGTACTATACCATTATATTGTAATATTATTGGTAATATTACATGTAATATAAAATATATAATTATAATATCACATTTTTAGTATTATATTGTATTACATTATAATATTATAAATATTGTAATATTGAATTATTATTAATAGTATTATATTGTATTACATTATAATGTTATAAATATTGTAATATTGTATTATTATTAGTAGTAGTATTGTATTGTATTACATTATAATATTATAAATATTATATGTATATACAATATGTTATATCATATTATATCACTATATGCACATATGTTTGTGCATGTGATGTGTTAATGTGTGTGTTTGTCTGAGCTGCTTTAAAACTAGCCGGGTTGGCATCCCATTTGGCAAGAAGCGAGAGTGTTGGTTTTATAACTCTCCCCGCTACATCTTGAAGATGTCTGGCAATGGTGCCAAATTGGCAGTTGAGGTTGCCAAGGGTATCCTATCATTTTGAGCCTTCACGTAATTGCACGTGTGTGTTTTTAGCCTCTGCCTATAACAAAAGTACATCTACTTCGGCAGTGAGAAAAGCAGTGTATTGACAGTGCCTAGTCCTGTGAATTGCTTGTGTAAATTGCAGTGTGAGCGGTATGGATTTTTGAGGCTTCCAAAGCTAGGATTCGTGCTATTTCACTGTCCCTTGTGACTCAAGTGATTTTATGGCTAAGGAGGTCTTTTACAAGCGTTGTCTAGTGGCTTGGACAAGAATGGCTGAACACAGTAGTTTATCTTCTGGTCATCCCCTGTTTGGACTGCCGTAATGTGTTGTATGTGGCTAAAAGGCACCAAATCCTAAGTGAATGTGGAAGCAAAGCAGGGTCAGCCCTGTTTAGGACTAAAAAACACCACCAAAAATACCAAGTATGGTAGACTCTGTTATAGAAGAAGGAACTCTATAATATAGAGGTCTCTTCCAACGCTATGATTCTTACTTTCTTATTTACTTAGGTGATCCCTCATAGCCAAGTATGATGGCCTTCCAAGTGTTGTGTCTTGATGGTGGGTACGTAGATGACTGTGGAGTTCTATTCTTGACCCGCATGTTCTTCCACAGTAAGGGCATCAGTTTCTGGGTGGAAGGAGGTCTCAATCAGGGCTCATTTCTCCCTTTCTCCCTCTGTTCGTGCCTCTTCGAATTCCACAGCACTGCTGGTCACAGCTGACCTCTAGTTAGAGCGCTCAAGGCCCAGGGCTTCCCAGTTATCTCTCTGTGTCTGTGTCATAGCTTTTAAGGTTAGCTTTCAGCCTTCTTTCAATCTCCTGTCCACCAACATTCCATTTTCCATTCTTGATTTGGGAGTATAGTGACTGCTTTGGGAGATGGTGATCAGGTTTTCAGACAATGTATTCAGTCCAGCGGAGTTGATGGTGTAGTAGGATCACTTCAGTGCTGGTGGTCTTAGCTTCTTCCAGCACGGGTTGAATAAAAACTAATGCCTCCACCTTCGTTACTTGGGTTTGGATGGGAATATTTTAATAAATCAAACGCAGAAATAATCCTTCGAATGTGCTTTTTGACTACCACTATTGACTTTTCCACATAATCACCAGACAATGGGATACATTTCTGCCAACAATGAACAAGTTTTCTGAAGCTGTCACAGAAGAAGTCGTCACTCTGTTTCCGCAACCCATCGTGCACAGATCTTCCAATAGCCAAGCAAAGCAATAATGTGACCCACACATTCATGTGAAATGGAGATTATGCTTGAAATTTCTCCCTGAGTAATATGACGATCGTCCTGAATCGATCTGTCAACCTTCTACTTGTGTAACTCGGTGGTTGCTTTGCCAGGACGTCCAACTCTGTGTTAGTCACGCAAGTCAGATGTTTCCACCTCAACATCTTTAAACTTACTCGATCTGTCAACCTTCTACTTGTGTAACTCGGTGGTTGCTGTGCCAGGACGTCCAACTCTGTGTTAGTCACGCAAGTCAGATGTTTCCACCTCAACATCTTTAAACTTACTCGCCCAACGACGCAGAGTACTCACATCAACACAATCACCATAAACAGCTTGCATTCTCTAATGAATTTCCTTTGGTGTGACAACTTTTGCAGTCAAGAATTCAATGACTGCATGTTGCTTAAGTCACATTGACCAACCATCTGGGCAGGGTTCCATACTTCGCACTTTATCAACACAACTGTTCAATGCTAAGGCTTCCCACCAAAATGGAACTGTAGAGGAGAGTCTACTGAATAAGCCAGTACCTGCTGCATACCAGTACTGCCATCTGTTGAGGAGTTAGGAAGGTGGGGGTCATTACTTTTCATTCAACCCTCATAGATTCACATTTTTTACTGTCGGAAGGGCCTTCCTATGTTACGTTCTTCGCCCAAGGCTTTTCTCATGGGTTCTTGATATTCAATAAATGAGGAGTTATGAAGGTGGAGGCATTACTTTTCATTCAACCTTTGTATATCACACCATCAGTGAAAGAACATTGATTACCTATTTGCTTTGAAGTTCAATTCAGATTTCACAGTCTTGGCATCGCAACTATGGAATGCCCTCCTTACTGAAGTCTGACTGGCACCAACACTGTAATTATGTGGGCACCAGCTCCATCCTTTTGGCATTTCAGTTGACTGATCCTATCTGTTTTGTTGCTTCTGCTGCTTTTATTTATTTTGATTATGAGTACACATTGGCCTATGACGATTGGGTTAAGTGTATTGGTACATTCAATAAGGTAAATAAATGACATAAATACTTATTCCCAATGAACTTTGGTGACCTACAGCCTCTCTTAAGTCTGCAGCAAAGAAGTGGTAGTCGGCTTTTCTAGACACACGTTGACCATCGAAAAATACATTTTATCCTCGGTCCTTCAAGCATATGAAGTGCCTCAGATGTTTAAGACATACTATTTAAATGCTGGACATTGTTATCACTAGGTATCCGAGGCACACCATGTTCTGGAGGTGCGCCGTCTTCCTCTGTAAACAGATAAAAGGTTTGGTTCTTGGCCCAACTGCGTTTGTCTCTTTGATCTTTGAGCGTAAACACACACACCAAAAGGCCCGCCAGCCACGTTATCTCAATCCCAAGCAAATAAATGCAGTGATAGCGAGGCGGGCTGGTGGCCAGAAAACCCATGTAATCTTTTTGGCCGCCCGACTCCTTGCTTATTCTGACTCCCTGGCTGTTGTCACAAGTGAGATTGCCTGAGCCTAGTTAAACAGAGAGGACAATGCAGTTGTGCCGCCGTGTGCCTCTGAAAGGCTGGTGTTAGTTTTCCAGGCTGTATAAGCTTTGTTTTCTTTGACTCTGACTTTGTTTTCAGAAGAATACTTAAGCTGGAGCCTCAGGTCCTATGGTGGCTCATGAAACATGGAGCTCTGTGGGCTGGGCTGGGCTGCGCAAAATCTAAGACTCCAAAAGCGCACTTCTTCCTCTTCCCTTGAGAAAGAAGCCCCAAAGTGACCAGAATCATGGTTTCCCATAGCATATCTGACACCCTCCGAATACACCATCTCTCTCCTTCCCATGGACTAGAGAGGCGGGTTGAACAGACTCCTCAGGTCTGCCACACTTTGAGCATTATTGGACTGAGTCTTTTATAGTAATATTCTGCTGATGTTGTCCCAAAGTTGTAAATTAATGATAGGCGTCTTTTTTCCTGGAATATGTTGACTTCAACTCAGTTTCCTGGCCAGATGTTGATTCTTCTTGATTGGTGTTGATCTTATGTTGACTTCCTTCTTAACCTTGTAAACATTTATCTTATCACTGTCCCAGTTCTTATCAGAGTTTACTTTTCAGTTCTTATTAGCAACTTTTAATTACAGTCCAGCAAGCAGAAGTGTTCTGCTGAGGAGCCTTAGGGAAAATCTGTGAGGTCAGATTTACACTACCAGTTGAGCAGTCATTGTATTCTAAGTCACAAATCAATCACTCCCAATCACTTTACACCAAGCTAATGCCTTTTGGAGGACTAGAAAGGCGGGTGGAACAGACTCCTCAGGTCTGCCACACTTTGAGCATTATTGGACGGAGTCTTTTATAAGAATATTCTGCCGAGGTAGTCTCAAAGTTGTAAATTAATCATAGACGTCTTCCATCCTGGAATATGTTGACTCCAACTCAGTTTCCTGGCCAGATGTTGATTCTTCTTGATGGGGGTTGATCTTATGTTGACTTATGTTGATCTTATGTTGAAGTAGAGAATACAGGCAGTCCACAAGTTATGAACAAGGGTCTGAACGTTTGTTCTTAAGTTGAATTTGTTTGTAAGCTGGAACAGGTACATTTTAAGTGTAACTCAGCCTCCCTCCCTCCCCCCCCTCTCTCTCTCTCTCTATATATATATATATATAGTTGTTGTTGTTTATTCGTTCAGTTGTTTCTGACTCTTCATGACCTCATGGACCAGCCCCGCCAGAGCTCCCTGTCAGCCATGCCACCCCCAGCTCCTTCAGAGTCAAGCCAGTCACTTCAAGGATGCCATCCATCCATCTTGCCCTTGGTTGGCCCCTCTTCCTTTTTCCTTCCATTTTCCCTAGCATCATTCTCTTCTCTAAGCTTTCCTCTCTTCTCATGACGTGGCCAAGGTACTTCATCTTGGCCTCTACTATCCTTCCCTCTAATGAGCAGTCGGGCTTTATTTCCTGAAGTATGGACTGGTTGGATCTTCTGGCGGTCCAAGGCACTCCCAGAATTTTCCTCCAACACCACAGTTCAAAAGCATCTCTCTTCCTTCTCTCAGCCTTCCCTATGGTCTAGCTCTCACATCCATAGGTTACTATGGGGAATACCATTGCTTTAACTATGCGGCTCTTCGTTGCCAGTGTGAGATATATATATATATATATATCTGGAGCTTTTGATTTCATAGGGAAGGGTGAACACCCCTGTAATGTTTCTTTTGCTGTCTGTGTCCCTGTTCAGAAGATTTCACCTTACTTTCTGTCTCTGTGATAGTTGGATTTTGAAAAATGTAGCTTCTTGTGGAAACAAGGATTGGTTTTTTTTTGTTTTTTTGTTTTTTGCCGTGTCAGGAGTGACTCCTGGTGTGAGAGAATTGGCCGTCTGCAAGGACGTTGCCCAGGGGACACTGGATGATTTGATGTTTTTATCATCCTTGTGGGAGGCTTCTCTCATGTCCCCGCATGAGGAGCTGGAGCTGATAGAGGGAACTCATCCGCCTCTCCCCGGAGGATTTTGGTAAAGCTTCAGTGGAGACACCTTTCCTCCATGATAACTCTTTCATGAGTGGATTTCCCTTCCTAGGGGTAGATTTATCTCACTTCCTGTTGTATCACCCCTGTTCTTATCTAGTAGTCATTAGCCGTCCCCTGCCATGCATTGCTGTGGCGCAGTCTGTGTATAAGTGTCTTATGTGTGTATATATTTGTGTATATGTGTGTTTGCATATATATGCGTGTGCGTACACATGTGTTGTAATGTATTTTTTTGTTTTTTGGCTTTTTAAGTCTCTTCTGCTGTGTTTTTCAGTGTTTTTATGAGTGATGGTCACTCGTTTGTCTGATAAGTGTCTTGTGTCTAAATTTGCTCTCAATTCGTGGTTTTTGAGTTCTGTTAATCCCACAAACGAACATTACATTTTTATTTATATAGATTTGTAACTCAGGGACTGCCTGTGTATGACTTGGCAGCTCACCCTCCATGGAGCATCCGCATGACCCACGGCTCAGTCTCCCCATCCCTGGTCCCGCAGCCCTCAGTCCATCTCTTCTTCCCTTTGGTATCTTCTTTCTTGTAATTGACATGGGAATAAAACTTTAAACGAGAGTTTCTAAATGTACTCGGTGTTGTGTAACTCTATAGGTCTGTGATTGCCGAGTGTATCTTTTCACTGATCTTTAACGGAAAAGGTGATGCTATAATAAGCAGAGCTGGTTGGGCCCAGCCTGTTTTGGCCATCCTGAATTAGACGTACCCATGATCCAGCTCAATTCTAACAGTTTACAGCCCCGAGTCCCCTTGGGGAGATGGTGGCGGGGTATAAATAAAGTAGTTATTATTATTATTATTATTATTATTATTATTATTATTAACTCAAATGGTACGTGTACTTTAGGAGATATGAATTTGAAAATTATTGCATATACTATTTGAAAGCAACCACGTGCTTTGGTTCTGTGCCACCAGATTTCGATCTGTGCTTGGGCTTGTGTCAGCTCTCTCTGGGTAAACTGACCCTTTGATTGGCCTGTTATCGGAAGCCGATATCCCTGGAGCGATTAACAAATCTGAGAGGGGGATGAAATTCCACGCTGGGTGCTTTTCGCACTGCCCGCTCCTTGGGTTTGCTACTGGACATCGGACCCATGTTTCCATTTCAGGTCTGGCAAGTTTGTGCCACCTTTGATTCAGAAATACATAGCAAAAGAGGAGAGAGAATGAATTAAAAATTAAATTCACGTAATCCGGCAACATAGGATGATTTGAAACTAAAAGTCTCCCCCAGTGCCATATTTCGAATGAGTTTTCTTCCTGTCAGCTTTTTAATCTGTTTACCTTTCTCACCCATGGAGTCCCTGGTTGCGCTGAACTTGCTGAGCTGCTGAACTTGCTTACCGAAGGGTCGCAGGTTCAAATCCGGGGAACAAAGTGAGCTCCCTCTGTTAGCCCCAGTTTCTGACAACTAAACTACCAACTAAACTAAAAACATTTAACTGAACTGGGTTGTTGTAGGTTTTTTTCGGGCTACATGGCCATGGTCTAGAGCAGTGGTTCTCAACCTGGGGTCCCCAGATGTTTTTGGCCTACAACTCCCAGAAATCCTAACAGCTGGTTAACTGGCTGGGATTTCTGGGAGTTGAAGGCCCAAAACATCTGGGGACCCCAGGTTGAGAACCACTGGTCTAGAGGCATTCTACCTCTGAGGATACTTGCCATAGATGCAGGCGAAACGTCAGGAGAGAATGCCTCTAAACCATGGCCATATAGCCCGAAAAAATCTACAACAACCCAGTGATTCCGGCCATGAAAGCCTTCGACAATACATTTAACTGGTTAAACCGCTGAGCTGCTGAACTTGCTGGCTGAAAGCTCGGCAGTTCGAATCTAGGGAGCGGGGTGAGCTCCTGCTGTTACCCCCAGCTTCTGTCAACCTAGTAGCTCGAAAACATGCAAATGTGAGTAGATCAATAGGTACCACTCTGGTGGGAAGGTAACGGCACTCCATGCAGTCATGCCGGCCAGATGACTTTGGAGGTGTCTATGGACAACACTGGCTCTTTGGCTTTGAAATTGAGATGAGCGCCAACCTCAAGATTCGGACACAACTGGACTTAATGTCAGGGGAAAACCATAACCTTTATCATACCTTTCTCAAAATACAATAACAATCCTGACTTTGGCGTTGAATGATGTATATTTGCACTTAAGGAGACATGATAGCCATGTATAAATATGTGAGAGGAAGTCATAGGGAGGAGAGGGAGCAAGCTTCCTTTCTGCTGCCCTGGAGACTAGGACGCGGAGCAATGGCTACAAGGTACAGGAAAGGCGATTCCATCTGAACATGAGGGAGAACTTCCTGACTGTGAGAGCTGTTCAGCAGTGGAACTCTCTGCCCCTGAATGTGGTAGAGGCTAATTCTTTGGAGGCTGGATGGCCATCTGCCGGGGGTGCTTTGAACGCGATTTTCCTGCTTCTTAGCAGAAGGGGGTTGGACTGGATGGCCCATGAGGTCTCTTCCAACTCTATGATTCTAGGAGATGACACATTGCACAGGCTTATTGACCCATAGCTATCAAATAGCTAAGCCTTCCATTGTTTCTTAAGAGGTGAACAAGGACTGAAAATGGCCGAGACCTCAATTTTTGAGCTTACAATAAAAAAGACATGGGAAGAAAGTACAGAGAAGGAAAAGCTGGGAATCACAAATGTCCTTTTACCTTTATTTATATATTTATGACCTTTATATGCCGCCCGTCTAACCCCGAAGAGGACTCAGAGTGGCTTACAAGATATATATACATAAAATATATTATATTATTAGCACAGCCACAATATCAGTATCATATATTACTATATTGTATTATACCATTATATTGTAATATTATTAGTAATATTACATGTAATATAAAATATATAATATTTATTATTATTATTAGTAGTAGTATATTGTATTACATTATGATATTATAAATATTATATGTATATACAATATAGAGCCCCCAGTGGCACAGTGCGCTAAAGCTTGTTGACCGAAAGGTCGCAGAATCGAATCCGGGGAGCGGCGTGATCTTCCGCTATTAGCCTCAGCTCCTGCCAACCTAGCAGTTCGAAAACATGCAAATGTGAGTAGATCAATAGGTACTGCTCCAGCGGGAAGGTAACAGTGCTCCATGCAGTCATGCTGGCCACATGACCTTGGAGGCATCTTCGGACAACGCTGGCTCTTTGGCTTAGAAATGGAGATGAGCACCCACCCCAGAGTCAGACACGACTGCTTATCATGTCAGGGGAAAATCTTTACCTTTACCTATACACAATATATTGTATTATATTATTAGTAAAGCACAGGAGACAAGATGGAACTGTCTTCTGCCCCTCTCCCTTCACTCTGTAGTGACTTCAGTGTAATTAAGATTGTGATATAATTGTAATCACAGTTGAAACCCTTTTTTGTGTTAGGATAGCGTAGAATTAGTTGGGGAACATACAAAATCCATGGGGCCCTCCAAGCTGTAGGAAGGGAGGAACTCTATCTTGAAAACAGAATAGTGTTGAAGCATTTGCAGATCTGGAAATAGTGTGAAAAGGTGGTCAGCATATTCATAGTTAAGCGAGAGTGATTGGAAATATTTCTGTGCTGGAAAAGCATTTCCTACCTGTAATTCTGAATGGGCAAATATTCAGTCTGGTGCTACAGTATTCTAGAGCCAACCAGTTCCAGCATTGCAAGTCCTGAGTAAGTGTTACTTGGCCTGAGACCTGGGAAGCACTCCATCTTGAAGTGCGCCCAGCATCCTTTGTAAGCCCAGAGACTGAAGCGTGTTCAGACTTGCAGGACACCCTGTACTTCAGCGCTGCAACCAAGGCTGTTAAACACTAAAGAAGAGTTTGCAGGCATCAAAACCAGGAGATTAATCGAATCCATGTGAGAGGTTTACAGCCAACAGCACCACCTTCTACACTTCTTTACAAACACCTTTTTTGAGGTTAGTATATATTGGTTTGGCTCTGGAAAACTTCTTTTACTTCAACTGCTACCAGATGCTGAACAGTGGCTGAGCGTCAAGGAAGGCTTCCAAAAGAAATACCAAATTGGTCTCATCAGAGGTGGCTGTTTGGCATCAAAGAAGAGCGTTCCTTGCACATAGAAACTAGAATTCCTCCAAAGCAGCATTTCTCAACCTGGGGGTCGGGAACCCTGGGGGGGGGGCTCACAAGGGGGGTGTCAGAGGGGTCGCCCAAGACCATCAGAGAACACAGTATATTCGATAGAATTGGGCCAAACTTCTCACACAGAACCCCCATGTTGGTCATGGGGGTTCTGTGTGAGAAGTTTGGCCCAATTCTATCGTTGGTGGGGTTCAGAATGCTCTTTGATTGTAGGTGAACTATAAATCCCAGCAACAACAACTCACAAACGTCAAGGTCTCTTTTCCCCAAACTCCACTGGTATTCACATTTGGGCATATTGAGTATTCGTGCCAAGTTTGGTCCAGATCCATAATTGTTTAAGTCCACAGTGCTCTCTGTATGTAGTGCCAAGTTTGGTCCAGATCCATCATTGTGTGACTCCACAGTGCTCTCTGGATGTAGGAGAACTAGAACTCCAAAACTCAAACTATAAACTATAACTTAAAACTATAACTCCAAAACCCACCAAACCCATCCAGTATTTTCTGTTGGTCATGGGAGTTCTGTGTGCCAAGTTTGCTTCAATTCCATCATTGGTGGAGTTCACAATGCTCTTTCAAATCCTGATCTGTTTATGTGTTTAATGAGGATCTCCGTTTTTCCGTCCCAGCTCTGCATCATACTTCATACAAGGGTTGAATGAAAAGTAATGCCTCGACCTTCGTTACTTGGATTTGGATCGGAATATTTTAATAAATCAAAAGCAGAAAAAAATCCTCAGAATGTGCTCTTTAACTACCACTATTCACTTTTCGACATAATCACCAGACCATTGGATACATTTCTGCCAACGATGAACAAGTTTTCTGAAGCTGTCATGGATGAAGTCTATGCGCTTTCATTTCAGGCGTCAGCATATCCTGGGTAACCATTGTGCACAGATCTTCCAATAGCCAAGCAAAGCAATAGTGTGACCCACACGTTCTTGTGGAATGCTTATTATGCTTGAAATTTCTCTCTGAGTGATACGATGATCGCCCTAAATCAATCTGTCAACCTTTTGCTTGTGAAACTCAGTGGTTGCTGTCACAGGACGTCCAACTGTTTGTTTGTCATGCAAGTCAGATGTTCCCACCTCAACATCTTTAAACTTACTTGCCCAACTATGCACAGTACTCACATCAACACAATCACCATAAACAGCTTGCATTCTCTGATGAATCTCCTTTGGGGTGACACCTTCAATGACTGCACGTTGCTTAAGTGCGCATTGACCGACTGTGCAAGGTTCCATACGTTGCACTTTAACAGCACAACTGTCCAATGCTAAGGCTTCCCGCCAAAATGGAACTGTAGGGGAGAGTCTACTGAACAAGCCAGTAGCTGTCACATACTAGTACTGCCATCAGTTGAGGAGTTATGAAGGTGGAGGCATTACTTTTCATTCAACCCTCGTATAATGTTCACCAGTTGGAAAACTGAGCTGCTCCCAGGAATCTCAGCTTTGTTCCATATCTGAAAGCCCTCCCACCCAGGGGAAAAAAGAGGGGGAGTATTAATGTAAATATGTGGGGAAATAAAGAGCCCTGATGGATCTTTACTCTCCAAACATAGCCTCACAATTAACAACAAATGCAGAGCGATGTTATAAATAAATGGAATGCTTGGTACATTAGCCCACAGGATGGTCATAAATTGGAAGGCTTTAGCATAAACTTGAAAAAGCCACTAATGGGATCCTGCGCTGCTCGTTCGTGACACGAGCAGCAAAGAACTCTGGTATGATGTACACCCTCTGTGTGGTGGGCGACAGCAGGCTCACATGTGAGCATCCCAAACACATGCACACTCAGCACCACCGGCTTCTCTCTGTGACACCCAAGGACTTGGCTTTTTGAAATGTCAGCCTCTGCTGAGATTGTGTTGTATTGACACCAGTCTGCTCTTTGGGGCTCATTTTGTACGCATTGACTTTTTTCATCATACTCCAAGGGGGTATTCTTGCTACTAAGAGGTGCTAGTCCTCTTTTTACATTCCTTTCATGTGTTTTCTGCTCCTGGGCTGGTCCAACCTAAGAGAATCCCACACCTTGTGTGAGTGTGGAGCAGAACAGACAGCTCCGCATCTGTATGCTTGTCCACTATGCCCTGCCTCATGTACAGACAACTCCGCATAGGTATGCTTGACCACTATGCCCTGCCTCATGTAGAGACAACTCCGCATCTGTATGCTTGTCCAGTATGCCCTGCCTCATATACAGACAACTCCGCATCTGTATGCTTGTCCACTATGCCCTGCCTCATATACAGACAACTCCACATCTGTATGCTTGTCCACTATGCCCTGCCTCGTGTACAGACAACTCCGCATCTGTATGCTTGCCCACTATGCCCTGCCTCATGTACGGAAAACTTCGCATCTCTATGCTTGCCCACTATGCCCTGCCTCATGTACAGACAACTCTGCATCTGTATGCTTGTCCACTATGCCCTGCCTCGTGTACAGACAGCTCCGCATCTGTATGCTTGTCCACTATGCCCTGCCTCATGTACAGACAACTCCGCATAGGTATGCTTGACCACTATGCCCTGCCTCATGTAGAGACAACTCCGCATCTGTATGCTTGTCCAGTATGCCCTGCCTCATATACAGACAACTCCGCATCTGTATGCTTGTCCACTATGCCCTGCCTCATATACAGACAACTCCACATCTGTATGCTTGTCCACTATGCCCTGCCTCGTGTACAGACAACTCCGCATCTGTATGCTTGCCCACTATGCCCTGCCTCATGTACGGAAAACTTCGCATCTCTATGCTTGCCCACTATGCCCTGCCTCATGTACAGACAACTCTGCATCTGTATGCTTGTCCACTATGCCCTGCCTCGTGTACAGACAACTCCGCATCTGTATGCTTGCCCACTATGCCCTGCCTCATGTACAGACAACTCCTCATCTGTATGCTTGTCCACTATGCCCTGCCTCATGTACAGACAACTTCTCATCTGTATGCTTGTCCACTATGCCCTGCCTCATGTACAGACAACTCCGCATCTGTATTCTTGTCCACTATGCCCTGCTTTATGTACAGAAGAAGAATTGTTGGAGGCTACAGACAATGCCGTTGCTGTTGCCTGTTTTTGGTCAAAAAATATTTACCCACCTGCACTCCTTCTATTTTTATCAGTTTTATACTAATTTATGCAATGCTCTTGATACGAAATAAATAATCCTGGTTAAGCGTGTTTAGGAATACAACGTTCTTTCCTTTTCAGGGCACACGAACAATTTTTGCCATGGCATGTAGCCTGGGAATGACAGAATCAAAGACTCTAATGGAGAAGCCAAGACAGATGTTGCCAATCATGCTAGCTCTGTAATGGGTGGGAACCACCAGTGGTTGAATTCAGCAGAATGGGGCTCCTTGAATCCTTGTTTTTTCCACAGTAACATCCCCAACAAAGCCGAAAGTCTCTCGGTTATATAATGACCTCTTATGTGGGTCTCAAAGCTAAAGCGGGGGAGGATTTAACTCTTTTACAAGGGCTGTTTTACACAGCACTGAGATGGAAATCACATTCCTCTTCTTTCACGAGCAGACAAAACCACTTTGAGCGGCATGGACTCAAGTGATTTCTCCAAAGGAAAGTCCTAAGAAGCAACGACTGAATGAAAATACTTTTAGATAAACTCATGATAATGTGAATGGGGTTTGAACTCACCAAACAAAAAACGCCCAAGACCAAGGAAGGATTAGCTTTCATTATATTATGAAATGGCAGAGGGCTTAAAATGAAACTCGGCAGAGCTTTTGACAAGGTTGGCTTTCACGACGCTGTGGGCACTCAGCGTTGGAAGAGGCCAACCATCAAATCTTGACAAAGTATTCCAGAAATGTGCTTCAAAATATTCCAGACAAAGGCAACAAGGATTCACCGACCTGCAAGTAGCTAGATCTAAAGCCTGTAAAATAAAAAAGGGATTTTAAAAAAATGTGATTTGCAACAAGAGGTTTGACTGGAAGACAAAGACCATCACTCACCCAAATATTTCACCTGATGGCATGCTAACAGTCCTTATCCCATCCCTCCACCCAAATACTGCCGTGCCCATTTTCCGTTCCTTTGGCACAGTCCAGCTGCCATTCTTAGAGTGTCTCCCACAAAACGGATGACTTTGGTGAGGGTTGAATGAAAAGTAATAGTACAATATGTATTGTCGAAGGCTTTCATGGCCGGAATCACTGGGTTGTTGTAGCTTTTTTCCGGGTTATATGGCCATGTTCTGGAGGCATTTTCTCCTGATGTTTCACCTGCATCTATGGCAAGAATCCTCTGAGGTGCTTGCCATAGATGCAGGCGAAACGTCAGGAGAAAATGCCTCCAGAACATGGCCATATAACCCGGAAAAACCTACAACAACCCAAAAGTACAATATAGTAATATTTAATACTGATATTGTATTATGCTAATAATATAATATATTGTTTATATAGTATTTTATATATATTTATATAAATAAAATGTAATGTTCGTTTGTGGGAATAACAGAACTCAAAAACCACTGGGAGAATTGACACCAAATTTGGACAGCATACACCTAACAACCCAATGTATGTCCTTCACTCATAAAAACACTGAAAAACACAGCAGAAGGGATTTAAAAGACACCAAAAAGCTAAATGATGAAAAGCTAAATGATAATACAGGAAAAAAGGGAAGAAAGAGGGAGGGAAGAGGAGAAAAGAAAGAAAGAAAAAAAGAGGGAGGGAGGGAAAGAAAGAAGGAAAGGGAGATGGAAGCATGGAAGCAAAGAGAGAAGGAAGGAATGAAAGAGGTAGAGAAGTAAGAAAGGAGAGAAAGAGGGAGGGAAGGAAAAAGGTAGAGAAGGAAGGAGAGAAGGAAAGAAAAAGGGAAAGAAGGAAGGAAAGAGGGAGTGAAGGAAGGGGGGAAGATGTAGAGAAAGAGGGGGGAAGGAAAGAAGGGAAGAAGGAAAGAGAAGGAAGAAGAGAGAGCAGAAGAGAAAGAAAAAGGGGGAAGGAAGGAAAGAGATAGAGAAGGAAAGACGGGAAGGAAGGAAGGAAGGAAGGAAGGAAGGAAGGAAGGAAGGAAGGAAGGAGTGAAGGAAGGAAGGAAGGAGGGAAAGAAGGAGGGAAAGAAGGAGAGAAAGAGGGAAGATTGGCCACAGCAAAGCATGGCGGGTACAGCTAGTATTACAATATAATGGTATAGTGCAATATAGTAATATATAATACTGATATTGTACTAGGCTAATAATATAATATATTGTGTGTATATATCTTGTAAGCCGCTCTGAGTCCCTTTCGGAATGAGAAGGGCAGCATATAAATGTTGTAAATAAATAAATAAACAAACAAATAAATAAATAATATTTTAATAAACCAAATGCAGAAATAATCCTTAGAATGTGCTCTATAACTACCACAAATTCACTTTCCCACATCATCACCAGACAATTGGATACATTTCTGCCAACAATGAACAAGTTTTCTGGAGCCGTCACGGAAGAAGTCGACACTCTGTTTCCGCAACCCATCGTGTACAGATCTCCCAATAGCCAAGCAAAGCAATAATGTGACCCACACGTTCTTGTGAAATGCTGATTATGCTTGAAATTTCTGTCCGAGCGATACGAGGATCGTCCTGAATCAATCTGTCAACCTTTTGCTTGTGAAACTCAGTGGTTGCTGTCACAGGACGTCCAACTCTTGGTTTGCAAGTCAGATGTTCCCACCTCAACATTTTTAAATTTACTCGCCAAACGACGCACAGTACTCACATCAACATAATCACCATAAACAGTTTGCATTCTCTGATGAATCTCCTTTGGGGTGACACCTTCTGCTATCAAGAATTCAATGACTGCACGTTGCTTAAGTCACATTGACCGACCGTCTGCGCAGGGTTCCACACTTCACACTTTAACAACACAACCATTCAATGCTAAGGCTTCCCACCAAAATGGTACTGTAGAGGAGAGTCTACTGAACAAGCCAGTACCTGCCGTATACCAGTACTGCCATCTATTGAGGAGTTACGAAGGTGGAAGCATTATTTTTTCAGTCAACCCTCGTAGTTTTTACTAAGACTGGATAATTTAGTTAATCTCAAATAGTGTCTTTCAGAAACTCATAGGACAATCAATATTGTCAGATTAGGGGCAGGGAGTAAAATCTTGGTCCTCTAGATGTTTTAGATCAAAGCTTCTATAACCCTTCCTACTAGTCCTGGTAGAAGAAGATGTTGGGAATTGGAGGCTAAAACATGTGGAGGGCAAAAAGGGAGAAGAGGAGCCCTATCTTTCAAGGAAAATAGAGATAAGAATGCCTTATCTGATTGCAAGGGCAAGTGAAATGCTTTCCTTTCGTTTCAGGGGCCAGGAAAGGCTTTATATTGATACTAGGGAAAATTTAACTTCAGTCTTGTGAGCGTTAACACTTCATGACAGTCCATCCATGACTCTATGGTTATGCTACGTGCTAAGAGACAGGACAGAAAAAATCGATGGCAGATGAAAACACATACAGGTCTCCACCACTTCACGTCTGTCCGACGAACATCTTATCGATTGTGCTGTGTTGATAACTAAAAGAGAACGTTCTTCATTAGACTCCATGTAGACTGAAAGGGGAGTTCATGAATGTGCCATCCCCATAGGTACATCAAGGTCTTTTGGAAACCACACTCCATACACACATGGATCCAGCAGGCATCCATCGGAGCAAAGGTTACTGCACAGTCAAAACCAAGATCTCTTCCTACCTGATGAAAGGAATGAGGTGTCTTTGCCTCTTCCATGTAGACAAGCCAACTGGATTGACAATATAATCCTTGAACACCCTAACAAACAAACAAAACTCAAAGTTTGCAAGCTTGGTAGTTGATTAAATGTCCTTTGACCAGTAGCTGGCCATTTGGAGTCCTTCTGATGTTCTGTGAGAAGGTCCTCCATTGTGCATGTGGCAGGGCTCAGGTTGCATTGCAGCAGATAGTCTGTAGTTTGCTCTTCTCCACACTCGCATGTCGTGGATTCCACTTTGTAGCCCCACTTCTTAAGGTTGGCTCTGGTCCCTGGTCAAAGTGGTCCCTGGTCAAGTAGTCCTACAAAATCCTACCAGTAGAACCACTTCTCTGGCCAGAGTGAAGAGAGAGGAAGGCAGAAAACAGTTGTATCTTGACTCCTATGCTTTACTAATAATATAGTAAATATAATATAATATAATATACATGGCCTATGCATTTTGACTAACCCTGTATTGTATATACATATAATATTTATAATATTATAATGTAATACAATATAATACTACTACTAATAATAATGCAATATTATAATTATATATTTTATATTACATGTAATATTACTAATAATATTGCAATATAATGGTATAGTAAATATGGCAATATATAATAATAGTACTACGCTAATAATATAATATATTGTATGTACATATATCTTGTAAGCCACTCTGAGTCCCCTTTGGGGTGAGAAGGGCGGCATATAAACGTTGTAAATAAATAAATAAATAATAATAACCATTCAAAGAGAGAGCCAATGTGGGTAATGTTTGAATGCTGGACCAGAATTCAAATCTTGGCTTCACTATGGAAATCCACAGGGCATTTCATACTCTTCCAGCTTCAGAGAAAGGCAAGGGCAAAGCCTCTCTGAACAAATCTTTCTAAGGAAGCCCTGTGATAGATTTGTCTTAGAGTCACCATAAGTCAGACATGACTTGGAAAGCACATGGAATAACTACCAACCATTAAAATGTTAATCATCTACGGACCCTTTCCCACTCTTGAGATGCCCACGGAATGGTAAGACCAGCCTTACACCCAAAAGTCCGCACTCAAGATGGCTTGAACTGGCTTCCATTCTAGGGCTTCCTTCACGCACAGTCACATGCCGTTGCCAAGTACAATGTGTTTCTCATTTAGATGCCATACATTTGAAGCATGCCTTGAGAGTTTTAGGCTCAACGTCTGCAATTTTTTTAAAAAAAGTTTCATAATTCCTTTGGTGGTGTGGCATGGCTTCAGAGCCTGTCAAATTGACTCACTTCTTGGTTTGGCCAAAACCTCTGGCCTCACTTATCATAAAGCGTAGTATCCCTGTTTGCCTCCACCGGGGAGTTTGGAAGCTCCTCTTCTCCTAAATGATGCTCTATGGAAAAACCATAATGGCTGGCGGCATGGTGAAGACTGTCCTTGCTTCGAGACTGGGTGTTCTCTAGTTAAAGGGCCTAAGGAAGCTCCCTTAATGCAGAGTCAGCCCACTGATCCATCTAATTCAGTACTTCCTTAATGGATTTCTAATGGCTCTCCAGGTTTCAAGTAGGAAACATTGCCATTCAAATCTCCCTGGATATGAAGGGGATTTAATTTGTGACTTCCTGCTTGCAATGCTGTAGAGCAGTGCTTCCCAACCTTTTTTTGAGCAGGAACCACTTGATCAGGAACCACTTTGACCAGAGACGACTTTGACCAGGGACCACTTCACCAGGGACTATTTTGACCAAGGACCACTTTGACCAGGGACCACTTGACTACGGACTATTTTGACCAAGGACCTCTTTGACTAGGGACTATTTTGACCAAGGACCACTTTGACCAGGGACCACTTTGACCAAGGACCACTTTGACCAGGGACCACTTTGATCAGGGACCACTTTGACCAGGGACTATTTTGACCAAGGACCACTTTGACCAGGGACCACTTTGACCAGGGACCACTTGACAAGGGACCACTTGACCAGGGACTATTTTGACCAAGGACCACTTTGACCATGGACCACTTGACCAGGGACCATTTGACGAGGGACCACTTGACCAGGGACCACTCTCCAGCACTGATACAGGACAGGATACAAGTATTATAATATGAGGGTTGAATGAAAAGTAATGCCTCCACCTTTGTGACTTGGGTTTGGATGGGAATATTTTAATAAATCAAACACAGAAATAACCCTTAGAATGTGCTCTTTAACTACCACTATTCACTTTTCCACATAATCACCAGACAATTGGATAAATTTCTGCCAACGATGAACAAGATTTCTGAAGCCATCACGGAAGAAGTCAACACTCTGTTTCTGCAACCAGCCTCTCACAGTTCTCTCAGCGTCTTCATCAGAAGCATCATGATGTCCCTGCAGGTGGAAGTCAGACAGTGCTAAATCTGGACTGTGTGGAGAATGTTGTACAGTGATGGAATCCAGTCTCTGAAGTTTCAAGTCTGTGCACTTTCATTTCAGGTGTCAGAATCCTGGGGACCCATCGTGCACAGATCTTCTGATAGCCAAGGGAAGCAATCATGTGACCCACACATTCTTGTGAAATGCCAATTATTCTTGAAATTTTTCTCTTGAGTGATACGACGATCGTCCTGAATCAATCTGTCAACCTTTTGCCTGTGCAACTCGGTGGCTGCTGTCACAGGACGTCCAACTCTTTGTCACGCAAGTCAGATGTTCCCACCTCAGTATTTTTTAACTTACTCGCCCGACGACTCACAGTACTCATAGGGACCACTTTGACCAGGGACCACTTGACCAGGGATCACGTCCAACTCTTTGTTTGCCACGCAAGTCAGATGTTCCCACCTCAACATCTTTAAACTTACTCGCCCAACGATACACAGTACTCACATCAACACAATCACCATAAACAGCTTGCATTCTTCGATGAACCTCCTGCTGTCAAGAAATCAATGACTGCACATTGCTTAAGTTGTAGTGACCGACAATCTGCATAGGGTCGCATCACAACCGTTCAATGCTAAGGCTTCCTGCCAAAATGGAACTGTAGGGAGAGTCTACTGAACAAGCCAGTATCTGCCGCATACCAGTACTTCCATCTGTTGAGTTACGAAGGGGGAGGCATTACTTTTCATTCAACCTTCATAGGTTAATCATACCTGAAATCGCATAATGTCGCTGTCAGCATGGACAATACTGTGTTAGGCCTGATTTTGTATATAAGATGGCTTTAGATACATTTTTCCTCTCATCATATGGAATCAATACAGATTATTTAGCTGGAAAGGCACTTCAACCGAAGCAGAAACGGAGCCAAAACTGTCCAAAAAGTTCTTATACTTTAGGTGTCTACATACCATAGTTTGATTGTTTTCTGAATTACAATTTTTTAAAAAATGGAGCCTGTTATGGCTTCACGAACTAGATCCCTTCATAACCTCTTGGCTCTGGAAAATCTACCATTTTTATGTGCCTGCATTGACAAGGAAAGAAAAGTTCAGAGTTCTGCCTCCTTGAGGCCCTCTCTTAAAATTTTAAAGGCGGACCACATCCAAAACCTTGGCATGAATTGATATTTTTTGCCGACGCTTATTTACCTCTCATTTTTCATGTTTCCCCAGAATGAAAAACGAGCAAGCGGCTAAGACGCACCTCGCCTGCCGTAAAAACTAGCACTCGGGGCCAAATCCAATTAAAAAATTACACCAGGCTCCTGTGGTTTTTTGTGGCAATTTTGTGTTTCTGCGCAGCAATTTTGCTTTATTGAGCCATGCCCTTGATTTAGCTGGGAAATGTTTGGAGTGGTTCTCAAGATATTGAGTTGCTTGGTGCAGTACTAAATTCTCAGCAAAATTCTTGGCTTTGTATTTAACAGGAAGATCAAACTTTCAACCCCGGAGCTTGAACCGTAACTTTTGACCCAGTTCAGAGCCTGCTGCTTTGTATTAATAAATTATCTCTCCTATTTCTCATGTGTACAGAGCGCTGAAGTTCGGCTGCCCTTCAAACCCTGCTATTTTCTTATAGGATTTTACTAGGCGCCTACTTGCATGTCTTTCATGGGGAGTAGCGTCTACAGTTGGCCCTCTGTATCCACAGATTCTGCATCCATTGAGTCAACCATGGCTTGAAAATATTCCTTCCAAATATCCAAATAGTAAACCTAATTTTGCCATTTTATCTAAGAGACACATTTTTCTATGGCATTGTTGGAGCTCAACCTGTGATTGTGTTTCAGGATCAGGGTGCTTTGGATGTGGGAAGTCATGCCAATGCATTTCAAGATGGCAATTGTTTGGTCGATGATACTGATGCAGAGAAGGGCCAGGAGACCTCTGTGCAAAGTGTAGTTTCCCATGAGAATGTCCCTGAAGGGTGTGGGGATGATAATGTACTCCCTGAATTGCTACCAGGGGGTTCCCAGGATTTGGGGCTTGAAAACAACTGGGCACCTAGCCCAGCTGCGAGACTTAATGAGCAAATAGATAGGCGAGAGGAAATTAGTCAAAACAGACAGGCCGAACAGTGCCTTTGGTGTTCTGCCAGCCTCCGACAGAAAAAGATAAGAGGATCTCAAGTAAAACGAAACCAATTCCTGAGTGCGTGGATAGCTTAACAAGGGGATAAAAGTTCCAAGTATGGGAAATATAGTCAGATGAAGCATTGTTGGAATCAAGTGTAGTTCTCGTCCTTTGTTTCATGGGTATTTCTTGTTCATGGTTTGGACTCTTGAAATGTATGAATGCCTACTCATGTCTTGGATTAATGTTTCTTGTTTTCCTGAATTATATTAGAGAAGTGTGGGCTTCGTTTTTGTGGACTTTGCTGAGCTTTACCCTGGACTATTTTTGCTCCTGCTTATCTTCTTACCTAATTGGATTTACCTATTTCTTTAAAGTGCTTTTTACTTGCTGCTTTTTAATTCTCTTCAATAAAAGGATTGTTCTCCAATCAATGGTGTGATGTTTACAGTCAGAGGGCTTTTCCTGTCCTGAAGTGCAACAGACATTATATATCATGGGATATATAATATGGGATATATAACATATATATGACATATAATATATAATAGTCCCTGGTGGCGCCGAGCTGCTAAACTTGCTAACCAAAAGGTCACAGGTTTGAATCCGGGGAGCGGCGCGAGCCCCCACTGTTAGCCCAGCTTCTGCCAATCTAGCAGTTTAAAAACATGCCAATGTGAGTAGATCAATAGGTACCGCTCCGGTGGGAAGGTAACCACACTCCATGCAGTCCACATGACCTTGGAGGCATCTCCGGATAATGCCGGCTCTTTGGCTTAGAAATGAAGATGAGCACCAACCCCCAGAGTCGGGCATGACGGGACTTAATGTCAAGTGAAAATCTTTACTTTACCTTAAGACAAGGCAAGGGCTGATATTCTTATTAACTTTGGATCTGCACCCCATGCGCTGCCAGTATGTTTCTGCAGGATGTTAAAGTAAAAGTAAAGGTTTTCCCCATTTCTAAGCCAAAGAGCTGGCGTTGTCCGAAGATGCCTCCAAGGTCATGTCGACTGCATGGAGTGCTGTTACCTTCCCACCGCAGCGGTACCTATTGATCTACTCATATTTGCATGTTTTCGAACTGCTAGGTTAGCAGAAGCTGGGGCTAACAGCGGGAGCTCACGCCGCTCCCCGGATTCGAATCTGCAACCTTTTGGTCAGCAAGTTTAGCAGCTCGGTGTTGTCCGGAGACACCTAAATAAACTCTCCTCCATATTTTGATTCCTGTCTTCAAGCCAATTTCTCAATGTCCACTGCAAGCTCGTAACTGTTCCATTTGCTTCTTCCCTCCCTTCACCCTCTATCGCAGGTACAGGACATCTCCTTCAGCCACGACTGCCGCTGGGTGGTGGTCAGCACCCTCCGAGGCACGTCCCACGTCTTCCCCATCAACCCCTATGGGGGGCAGCCCTGCGTCCGCACGCACATGTCGCCCCGGGTTGTGAACCGCATGAGCCGCTTCCAGAAGAGCGCAGGCCTAGAAGAGATAGAACAGGAGCTGACGACCAAGCAAGGAGGCCGTTGCAGTCCCGTCCCTGGCCTGTCCAGCAGCCCGTCTGGATCACCTCTTCATGGTAAGACCATTTAAAAAGAAAGGCTTCATTAGCAAAAAAAAGATGAGATTTGCAGGATTTTTCGGAGGCAACACTGATGGAATCGCTCCAGGAGTTGAGTGTGACATCTGTAGACAGTCCACGTTTCGCAGTAGGGTTGGGAGTGCAGTAGCTTTATAAACAAGCAACTTGGTCTCCGTATGGATGTCCCGATACTCAACCACTCTGTGCTTCATTCTGAAAAATGCTGCACTTGCAGAGCTCAGGCGATGGGTATGTAGATGGTGATGCAACATTTCATCTCAGTTTTTATTTTGTGAACCTTCCACAGTCCGTGCTCTATCTGCGTTTTTAGGTGCCACTTGACAGCTGTATTGTTTGTGATTCAAGGATAGAAGGAGCACTCTGTCTGTTCTGGACGTCCTGCAGGCAAATATTTACAATATTGTTTTGTGAGGAAATGGGAAAGCTAGCTGAAGAAGAAAGATGAGCTCAAAGGAAAGGTTGGGTCGCTTGATTTTCTTTTTGTTTGGTTTTGTGTTCTCTGAGCTCTCCCATAGTTTTGATGTGGGGGAGCATTCCCACGCAACCTTGATCTGGTGTGGCTATTTGCCCTGGTGGCAACTTGCTTTCAGTCTTTCGCTTTTCCCTATAATGTGTTGTTGGCGATAGGTCGGCGATCTGAATCTGGGGTGTGAGGTGAGCTCCCGCTGTTAGCCCCAGCTCCTGCCAATCTTTGAAAACATGCAAATGTGAATAGATTAATCAGAACCACTTCAGTGAGAAGATAATGGTGCTCCATGCAGTCATGCTGGCCACATGATCTTGGAGGCATCTATGGACAACACTGGTTCTTTGGCTTAGAAATGGAGATGAGCACCAACCCCCAGAGTCGGACATGACTAGACTTAATGTAAAGGGGAAACCTTTACCTATAATGTGTTGTACAAATTAGGGCCAGCTGCACATTTGCATAACATATTCTGCTTCTGCTATTTATGGCTTTGGAAGCAACAGGTGATTCATTTCTAGTGCCTTCCTTTCCTCTTGAGACACTGAGATCCACCTGATGGACTTTGGGGCTCCTCTGTAGACTTCTGAAGTTTTCCTACTTTTTAGACCCCTTTATTTTATTTATTTATTTAGTTATTTATTTCCTATATTTATGCCCCGCCATTCTCACCCCCAGGGAGTGGGGGGGGGGGGGTCTCAGGGCGGCCTCACAATAAGCACCATAAGATGCCATCACCACCATAAAACATTCAACAGATAATTAGAAATATTAAAACAGTTAGTTAAAAACAATTGATTGTACACACCAGTTAAAAACCAAATCCAGGTCTGGGTCAATTCATTGTCATGAGTTGCCTAAGTCTTCTTTCCTCTTGCCGCTAATCACTGGTTGGACACCTGGTTCCATAGCCAAGTCTTAAGTTTCCTTCTTAAGGACAGGAGGGAGGTGGCCAGTCTGATGTCCCTGGGGAGAGAGTTCCACAGACAGAGGGCCACTGCTGAGAAGGCCCTGTCTCTCGTACCTACCAAATGTGTTTGCGATGGCCTCTCCAGATGATCTTAAACTTAATGATAGTTCGTAACAGGAGATATGTCCGTTTAGGTAGTCTGGGCCAGAACCGTTTAGGGCTTTAGAGGTTATTTTATTCTGATGACCTGGCTTTTGTAATTGTATTATTTTGTATGATCTATATTTTAATGTATTTTGCATTAATGTATTATGATGCTATTATGTTTACTATATTTGTGCTGAATTTTCTGCTGTTAGCCAGCCTGAGTCCCTCTTCGGAGGTCAAGAAGACCGGGTTATAAAAGCTCTAAATAAATAAAGTAATTAAAACCAGCACTTTGAATTGTGCTCGGAAGCTGATCGGCAGCCAGTGGAGCTGGCGTAACAGAGGAGTTGTATGATCCCTGTATACCACTCCAGTGAGCAACCTGGCTGCCGACAGTTGGACTAATTGAAGCTTCAGGCAGTCTTCAAAGGCAGCCCCACGTAGAGCGCATTGCAGTAGTCTATTCAGGATGTAACAAGAGTGTGGAACACCGTGGCCAAGTCAGACTTCTCAAGTCAGCCTTTTAATATATATATAATTTAATAATTAATTTAATAATATTCAATTAATTAATAATATTTAATTAATTTAATAATATTTAATTTAATAATTAAGAGCAGACCTTGGTGGTTCAGTAATTGGCCACATTTGGGAAGCGGTTTCTCCATCTTTGCAAGACTCTCTGCCACCCGGCTCCTCTCGAGCTGCAGCTTCCTCCTTGCATTACAAGGCAGCCGTCGAGTGTGACATGCTTGGAACAGACACCAGATTGCTGTAAACCATTATTATAACACATCCAATCATTTTTAACTACTGACATCATATAGAGAACAGGAAGGGGCGATCAACGTCTGCAGCTTTCATCCCCCGAGTGTCTGTTTTCTGTCAAGGGGGAACTACAGTAAGTTGTCGCCTTTATAGGTTTTCCAAACACATTGGAAGGTTTTTCTTCCGATGTGTCTGATGCTCAAGAAGTGTCTGAGAGGTTTCATTTGGTTTTCATTAGCTTGACCTAGACATTTTCAGGGGCAGACTGATTGATATTTTGAAGCCAGTTGAACCCTTGAAGAATGATGGGTGGTATTGTTAATGTCCTTTTCAAAAGTAATACATCAAATTGAAATACCTTGATATAGACTGCTCAGGAGAGTTGAAAAGAGGATTGGGTTTCTTCTGAGCTCTATATTCCCTTCACCTCCAAATACAGTATTTATATTTTATGGCATTGGATGACAATGGTCCCCCAATTCGGCTGTGGACTCATCTTGAGTGTTTCTAATAATAATAATAATAATAATAATAATAATAATAATAATAATAATGCAGCAAAGACTCTGGCACAATAATAATAATAATTATTATTATTAATAATAATAATAATAATAATAATAGTCAACTGCAAAAAGCCATCTTACGTGGATCTGCGTGCATCATTCGAAAATACATCACACAGCCCCAGACGCTTGGGAAGTGTTCGACTTGTGATTTTGTGATATGAAATCCAGCATATAGATCTCATTTGCTGTGACCTACTGTGCTTTTGTGTCAATAATAATAATAATTGCAAAGACTCTGGCACAACCCAGTAAAGGTGGTCTCAGTGGTGATTGGCACACTGGGTGCAGTGCCTAAAGACCTTGGCCTGCACTTAAACACAATCGGCGCTGACCAAATTACCATCTGCCAGCTGCAAAAGGCCACCTTACTGGGATCTGCACACATTATTTGCCGATACATCACACAGTCTTAGACACTTGGGAAGTGTCCGACGTGTGATCCAATGCAACAACCAGCAGAGTGATCTTGTCTGCTGTGGACTCATCTTGTTTTGCTTCAAGTAATAATAATAATAATAATAATAATAATAATAATTGCATTAATTGTAGGCCAAGGTCTTTAGGCACTGCACCCAGTCTTTGTTGTTGTTGTTGTTGTTGTTATTATTAATAATGATTGTGCCAGAGTCTTTGCAATTGTTATTTGAAACACAACAAGATGAGTCCACAGCAAACAAGATCATTCTGCTGGCTGTTGTATTGGATCACAGTAGGGTGGCCTTTTGCAGCTGGCAGATGGTAATTTTGTCAGCGCCGATTGTGTTTACATGCAGGCCAAGGTCTTTAGGCACTGCACCCAGTGTGCCGATCACCACTGGAACCAATTTTACTGGCTTGTGCCATTATTATTATTATTATTATTATTATTATTATTATTATTATTATTATTATTATTAGAAACACAACAAGATGAGTCCACAGCAAACAAGATCATTCTGCTGGCTGTTGTATTGGATCACTCGTCAGACACTTTCCAAGTGTCTAGGACTGTGTGATGTATCGGCGAATGATGCGTGCGGATCCCAGTAAGGTATTATTTTGTGTCAGGAGCGACTCGAGAAATTGCAAGTGGCTTCTGGTGTGAAAGAATTGGCCGTCTGCAAGGAAGTTGCCCAAGGGACCGCAGATGTTTTGATGTTTTACCATCGTTGTGGAAGGCTTCTCTCATGTCCTTGCATAGGAAGCTGGAGCTGACAAAGGGAGCTCATCCACACTCCCCTCCGGATTCGAACCTGTGACCTGTTGGTCTTCAGTTCTGCTGGTACAGGGGTTTAACCCACTGCACCACCGGGGGCTCATAACAACAACAACAACAACAACAACATGATCTGTCATCTGCAAAAGGTCACCTTACTTGGATCTCTCATGCCCCCACATGGGAAACTGGAGCTGACAGAGGCAGCTCATCCAAACTCTCCTTGGATTCGAACCTGCGACCTATTGGTCTTCAGTCCTGCTGGCAACAAGGTTTTAACCCATTGTGCCACTGGGGGCTCCATCTTGAAGCAATGCCCATTTGGGGATGGTGGGACTGGTGGTACCTAAGCTTAGAAACGTATTGGCAATCTCTTTCAAAAGCAGCAGTTTTATTTATTTCCAAGTGCATCTTCTGATCTGCTGCGGCTTTTCTGAGAGCATTGGGCCCCCACTGGTGTTTATGGTTCCCTGGAAAGGTCTCTTCCCACTTCCACTTTCATCAGGGACCCTGAGAAAGCATCTCTGGAGAGCACACTACAAACGTGTCCCGTCCATGTGAACCCCCCGCCCTCCCCTCCCGGACATATTTTTATCTCTCGAGTGCATTAGGTATAGCAGTGAAACAAATCTATTTATGGGTTTATTCTAGGCCCATCTCTAAATTGTTTACTTGTGCAATATAAACCTTTTAATTGGGGAGGAATCCATCTCACAATGAGCGCATGAATGAATGAATCACTTCTGGCTCGGCCTGCATATTCCCTCCGAACAGGAAGGACGGTAAAGGAAATGGTTAAGAGGCATCCGATAAGGAGATCATTTCCGTGGCATCTGTGAGGGCTGAGGCGGGTCGGTTCCCCTCTTCTTGGGCTTCTTTGATCCTCCTAAAGCCTTGCCAGGTTTGGCTCAGTGCTGACCTGAGCCCCACATCAGTGTCCTCTTGGTGCAGGTTTCGGCTGTTACGGGAACAATGCCATGGTATCCCTGGGTTGCATAAATGGAAATTGCAAAATTAGACTTTTTTACATTGTTGGCTGGATACAAGCTATGCAATGCTTCCTTTTCATTTTTATTTAGAGCTTCAAGGTGAGAATGCATACACTTTCGTGGTTTGCCTCACTAAAAAATGGATGAGGGACTTATTTCAAACCAGACAGGCCATTATTGTTCCTAAATACAGATGCAAGCCTATCACATACTGCTCTTCGGTTTTAATTTGTTTATCTATTTTTCGGTGGATTGTTGTGTGTTTTCCGGACTGTCTGTCCATGCTCCAGAAGCATTCTTTCCTGACGTTTTGCCTGCATCTATGGCAGGCATCTTCAGAGGTTGTGAGGTCTGTTGGAAACTAGGAAAATTGGGTTTATATATCACACACACACATATATAATATATAATATAATATAATATAATATAATATAATATAATATAATATATAATTTTATATATCTATATAAATAAAAATGTAATGTTTGTTTGTGGGATTAACAGAACTCAAAAATAACTGGACGAATTGACACCAAATTTGGACACAAGACACCTAACAACCCAATGTATGTCCTTCAATCAAAAAAGTTGATTTTGTCATTTGGGAGTTATAGTTGCTGGGATTTATAGTTCACCTACGATCAAGGAGCATTCTGAACCCCACCAACGATGGAATTGAACCAAACTTGGCACACACTTCTCCCAAGACCAACAGAAAATACTGGAAGGGTTTGGTGGGCAGTGCCCTTTGGTTTTGGAGTTGTAGTTCACCTACATTCAGAGATCACTGTGGACTCAAAACAATGATGGATCTGGACCAAACTCTACACGAATAATTATATGCCCAGATGTGAACACTTGTGGAGTTTGGGGAAAATAGAATCTTGTCATTTGGGAGTTGTAGTTACTGGGATTTATAGTTCACCTACAATCAGAGTATTCTGAACCCCACCAACGATAGAATTGGGCCAAACCTCCCACACATAACCCCCATGTGGGCCACAGCAAGGCGTGGCAGGGGACGTCTAGTATATAATATATCTATATAACTAAAAAATGTAATGTTCGTTTGTGGGATTAACATAACTCAAAAACCACTGGACGAATTGACACCAAATTTGGACACAATACACATACAAGGCCAACGTGTGACCATTACTCATAAAAACACTGTAAAACACAATGGAAGAGACTTAAAAAGCCAAAAAACAAAACAAAAAAACCATTACAACGCATGCGCAAAACCACATATATAAATGCAAACACACATATATACACATATACACAAATATATACATACACACACACAAAACAGATATATGCAGACTGGGCCACAGCAATGTGTGGCAGGGGACAGCTCTCTCTCTCTCTCTCTCTATATATATATATAATTGGGTTTATATATATATATATATAATGTCCAGGGTGTAATATAATGTCAAGAACTCTTGTCTGTTGGAGGTAGCTGTGAATGTTTCAGTTGCTCACCTTGATTAGCATTTAATGGCCTAGTACTTTCAAGGTGTGGCTTCTTACTGCCTGGGGGAATCCTTTGTTGAGAGGTGATTAGCTGTCCCTGATTGTTTCTTGTCTGGAGTTCCCCTGTTTTTAATGTTGTTCTTTATTTACTGTTATGATTTTAGAGGTTTTTTAAATACTGGTAGCCAGATTTTGTTCATTTTCATGGTTTCTCCCATCCTGGACATTCCACAGATAAATAAAGCTCCCTTGTTTAGTTTGTGAATGTTGCAATTGGCCACTGATTAGCATTGAATGGCCTTGCTCTTTCAGAGATAGGGTGCTTCCTGCCTGGAGGAATCCTTTCTTGGGAGGTGTTAACTGGCCCTGATTGTTTCTTGTCTGGAATTCCCATGTTTTCTGAGTGTTGTGCTTCTAGAACATGGCAATATAGCTTGAAAAACCTACAACAACCCAGGAATGTCATTCTTTGGCCATTTTTACTCCAGAGAAGGTTGACTTCATTGCTCTCTATCATTTTTCTCAAATGTCCTTCTCCCCCTTCCCCATCTCTGTTGTTCTTGTTTGTTTTGGTTTTTTAAATTTATGTTGCACTCCTAGAAAAATGGGGTACAAAATCTGGGAGAAATAACTCTTGTGTGTTGAAGGTAAATGCGACTATTTCAATTGGTCACCTTGATTAGCATTTAATGGCCTAGCAGTTTCAAGGTGTAGCTTCTTACTGCCTGGGGAAATCCTTTGTTGAGAGGTGACTAGCTGTCCCTGATTTTGTCTTCTCTGGAGTTCCCCTGTTTTTTGAGTGTTGTTCATTATTCACTGTTATGATTTTAGAGTTTTTTTAATACTGGTAAAATGAACAAAATCTGGCTACCAGCGTTAAAAATACTCTAAAATCATAACAGTAAATAAAGAACATTCAGAAACTGGGGAACTCCAGACAAGCAACAATCAGGAACAGCTAATTACCTCTCAACAAAGGATTCCCACAGGCAGTAAGAAGCCATACCTTGAAACTTCCTACTTTGTGGATTTTCACTCATCGAGGGTGGTCCTGGAACCCCCGCAATAAGTGAGGGTACACTGTATATCAGGGTGGGGAAAACCGTGAAAATGAACACAATTTGGCTACCAGTAGTAAAAAAAACCCCTCTAAAATCATAATAGTAAATAATGAACAACACTAAAAAAAACAGGGGAACTCCAGACAAGAAAAAAAAATCAGGGACAGCTAATCACCTCTCAACAAAGGATTCCCCCAGGCAGTAAGAAGTTGCATCTTGATACTGCTAAGCTATTCAATGCTAATAAAGGTGGCCAACTGAAACATTCACACTCAAACAGACAAGAGTTTTTTCTCCCACTGTGGACATTCCACAGATATATAAACCCCATTTTCCTAGTTTCCAACAGACCTCACAACCTCTGAGGATGGCTGCCATAGATGTTGGTGAAACGTCAGGAGAGAATGCTTCTGGAACACGGCCAGACAGCCCGAAAAACACACAACAACCTAGTAATTCCCACCATGAAAGCCTCCAACAATATATATGTATATATGTATATATATTCATATTCATATTCATTCTGGCCATTGCCTTGAGATATTTGAGGTTGTCCAAATATATGAAATCAATCTCGATATGCGCATAATGCAATCGAAGTGCTGCGCTCCGCTCCCCATTCCAATCAGGGTGGTTTGGTTTTCATTTCAATTAACTCCTCAAACTGCTTTTTTTTCTCCCCTAGAGCATCTTATAATTAATCGTTTCAATAAACCCAGCTAAATATTTACAGATTAAGCAAAGCATAATTCATATGTTCAGATAACCGAAACGAATACGCGGGAATTAAATAATATTTAAAGGGAATTGAAACCAAACAAAACCCCGAATCCATTAACTATGAGATAAAGAAAATCCACAAGGTTACCGAAGTTCAGGAGGCCACTGTAAATCCAGCAAGATCATTAGGCTCCACAAGGTTTAGTATAATCCACTAGGGTTGTGGTGATCCATAGGGAGAGTATTGTAATCCATTAAGCGAGGATTTCTGCCTCGTATAAAAAAAACACCTCCAGCTTGTTCTGGTCTGTCTGTCTGTCCGTCTCCTCCTTTCTCTTGAACTCTCCCCTCATCTTCAAATCTCACCTTACCATACAGTCCCAACACACCTTTCTCCAATGTATTCTTGCTCTATTCCTCTGTTAGGTTATTTGTAGGAATTATCACCAGCCTTCCATACATCTCACTGTATTTAAGAGGGTTGAATGAAAAGTAATGCCTCCACCTTTGAAACTCCTCAACAGGTGGCAGTAATGGTATGCGGCAGGTACTGGTTTGTTCAGTAGACTCTCCTCTACAGTTCCATTTTGGTGGGAAGCCTTAGATTGAATGGTTGTGTTGTTGAAGTGAAACGTAATGTCTCCACTTTCGTGACTCCTCAACAGTTACTGGTATGTGGTAGGTACTGGCTTGTTCAGCAGACTCTACAGTTCCATGTTGGTGGGAAGCCTTAGCATTGAACGATTATGTTGTTAAAGTGAAAAGTAATGCCTCCACCTTCGTAACTCCTCAACAGTTACTGGTATGTGGTAGGTACTGACTTGTTTAGTAGACTCTCCTCTACAGTTCCATGTTGGTGGGAAGCCTTAGCATTGAACGGTTATGTTGTTAAAGTGAAAAGTAATGTCTCCAACTTCGTAACTCCTCAACAGTCACTGGTATGTGGTAGGTACTGGCTTGTTCAGTAGACTCTCCTCTACAGTTCCATTTTGGTGGGAAGCCTTAGCATTGGACGGTTGTGTTGTTAAAGTGAAAAGTAATGTCTCCACTTTCGTAACTCCTCAACAGTTACTGGTATGCAGTAGGTATTGGCTTGTTCAGTAGACTCTCCTCTACAGTTCAATTTTGGCAGGAAGTCTTAGCGTTGAACGGTTGTGTTGTTAAAGTGCGACATATGGAACCCTGCGCAGACAGTCAGTCAATGCAACTTAAGCAACATGCAGTCATTAAATTCTTGACAGCAGAAGGTGTCACCCCAAAGGAGATTCATCAGAGAATGCAAGCTGTTGATGGTGATTGTGTTGATGTGAGTACTGTGCGTCGCTGGGCGAGCAAGTTTAAAGATGTTGACGTGGGAACACCTGACTTGTGTGATAAACAAAGAGTTGTACGTCCTGTGACAGCAACTACTGAGTTTCACAAGCAAAAGGTTGACAGATTGATTCAGGACAATCATTCTATCACTCAGAGAAAAATTTCATGGATAATTGGCATTTCACAAGAACATTTGGGTCACATTGTTGCTCTGCTTGGCTATTGGAAGATCTGTGCACGATGGGTACCCAGGATGCTGACGCCTGAAATGAAAGCGCACAGACTTGAGACTTCAAGACGGGATCTCACCACTGTACGACATCCTCCATACAGTCCAGATTGAGCACCGTCCGACTTCCATCTGTTCCTGATAATGAAAGAAGATCTGCCAGGACATCATGATACTTCTGATGAAGATGTTGAGAGAACTGTGAGACGCTGGTTGCGGAAACAGAGTGTCGACTTCTTCCCTGATGGCTTCAGAAAACTCGTTTATCGTTGGCAGAAATGTATCCAATTGTCTGGTGATTATGTGGAACAGTGAATTGTGATAGTTAAAGAGCACATTCTAAGGATTATTTCTGCATTTGATTTATTAAAATATTCCCAACCAAACCCAAATAACGAAGGTGGAGGCATTACTTTTCATTCAACCCTCGTATGAGCTGTATTGATACCCCACAGCCCTCCCGGTTGAGCTCAAGGCAGCACATGTGGCCTTCTTCTGCCTGCTGCCCTTTATCCTCACAGCAACTCAGGACAAGAGTCAGAGAGCGACTGCCCTAAGGTCATCTCCCAAGTTTCATGGCTCCTTGGGGATTAGGATGGATACACCTCCCACATTCCAAGCTCAACACATCCCTGCTTGGGTGCCTCTTCTTGGCAGCAAAGGCTGCCTGATCCTGCCACATCGTAGGTGATCACTTAGGCAGAAATAATGAAATGCAAAGATACAGCGCTCCATGAAATCATGCTGGCCACATGACTTTGGAGGTGTCTATGGACAACACCGGCTCTTCTGCTTAGAAATGGAGATGAGCACCAACCCTCAGAGTCGGATACGACTGGACTTCATGTCAGGGGGAAACCTTTACATTTACCTAAAGATACAGAATGGAGTCCTCATGGGGGATGTATTAAACATGAGCTAACAACAATGTGTGGCAGCAAAAAAAGCCAATAGGATGTTGGCTTGCCTAGATCCAGGGAAGTCATGCTACCCTTCCATTCCACCTTGTTTAGACCACACCTGGAATTACACTGTGTCATATTCTGGGCACCACAATTCAAGGGAATTGGAATGTGTCCAGAGAAGGGGCGACTCAAAGGATCACGGGTCTGGAGAAACAACCCTATGAGGAGTGGCTTAAGAGCAGGGCATGTTTAACCTGAAGAAGAGAAGGCAGAGAGGAGACACGATGACTTATTTACTTACTTAGACAATCCCTCGTAACTCAAGGATGATTGTCTTCTAGATGTGGTATCTTGGCAGTGGGTCCGTAGGTGGCTGTGGAGCCCTATTCTTGATCTGCATGTTCTCCCACAGTGAGGACATTAGTTTCTAGATGGAAGGTGGTCCCGGTTAAGGTTGGCTTGATGTGACTTCCTCTTGGCACGTTTCTCCCTTTCACCCTCCATTCATGCCTCTTTGAATTCCACAGCACTGCTGGTCACAGCTGACCTCCAGTTAGAGTACTCAAGGGCCAGGGCTTCCCAATTCTCAGTGTCTATGCCACAGTTTTTGAGGTGGGCTTTAAGCCCTGGCCCTAGACATGATGAGGGCCATGGATAAATATGTGAGGGGAAGTCAGCGGGAGGAGTGAGCGAGCTTGATTTCTGCTGCACGGGATACTAGGACGCAATGGAACAATGGCTTCAAACTACAGGAAAGAAAGGAGATTCCACTTGAACATGAGGAAGAACTTCCTAACTGTGAGAGCTGTTCAGCAGTGGAACTCTCTGTCATGGAGTGTGGTGGAGGCTCCTTCTTTGGAGGCTTTGAAACAGAGGCTAGATGTCCATCTGTTGGGGGTGGTTTGAATGCAGTTTTCCTGCTTCTTGGCAGGTGGTTAGACTGGATAGCCGATGAGGTCTCTTCCAACTCTAGGATTCTATGAACTAGATTTCCATAACACAAAAAAACAAATACATGTTAGCTTTACACGCAGCAGCCTTCACACTGGAGCTTTCTCACACGAAGCTTCTCTCACACTGAGGTTTACCTCACAATCCTCTGGACAACACTAGCTTTGGATTCTATGATCTTCTATTCAAATACTAACCAGGGCTGACCCTGCTTGGCCTCCAAGATCAGGCAGGGTTTAGTAACTTGAGGATATTTCAGCCTTTACGACTAGACAAAGGACACTTTCAAAAAAGCTGTGTTTTCCTTTGGAATGTGTCTTTCGGCCTTTTAAAAAGCACACTTAGTTTCAGCGTCATGCACAATTGCAGCAGAATGTATTTCCAATGGCAAGGCTTCCCTTTAAGGGAAGAAGCAAACACTTTCCGTCTTCTGCCCTGCCTGTTTGTGTGTGCGTGAGAGAGAAGAGAAAAGAGAATTTGAGGACAGAATCCAGAGGTTTGATAAATATACAAATTTCCGAATGCCTGCAATGCTTCTCTGCCCTCATGCCCAATTTCCCACCCTTTCCCTAGCAGGATTCTTATGGGAAAGCATGCCTGAAAGTCCTGACAGCTCCTCTCCTCTCCCTGAGAAACAGATTGGCTTCCTTTAAGTAACATTCACTTAAGAAACCACCTTTTAGATCTAAACTAGTCCTCGCGAAAAGGAGCTGGAGCAGAACTTGAAACCCTGGAGGGAAGTTCTTTTCCAAATTGCATTTAACAACCACGCCGGTATACAAGAGAAGAAGCGGGTTGGATGAAGTTTCTGAGCACTTCCATCTTTTCTTCGTTGGATTTCCTGCGGTGTTGACAGTGTGTACAGGAGGTTCCCAATGCAGATCTTAGAAGTTATGTTGTCTCCTCTGACAATAGCCACAGCCCAACGTTGCTTGGAGCGGTTTCAGAAGCTCCGAAGGGCATGCCCTCCCTATATTTCCTTGTAAACAACGCTTCTTCCGCTGGTATATTCAAAACTCACCTTAGAAGATTCCTTTGTCTATGAGAGTCCCAGAAATGAGGAGTGGGCTGCAGTCTAAGCAAGTGCCACCATGGCCTAGCCACTCAAAGGCAAACATTGGAACCGCTCTTCAAAAATCTGACTACTCATTGTAGGGAAGAATAGTAGAGGCCAAGATGAAGTCCTTTGGCCACATCATGAGGAGAAAGGAAAGTTTAGAGAAGACAATGATGCTGGGGAAAATAGAAGGAAAAAGGAAGAGGGGCCGACCAAGGGCAAGATGGATGGGATCCTTGAAGTGACTGGATTTACATTGAAGGCGCTGGGGGTGGTGACGACCGACAGGGAGCTCTGGCATGGAGTGGTCCATGAGGTCACGAAGAGTCGGAAACGACTGAACGAATGAACAACAACAACAAAACAAACAGAGCCATCTATATAAATAAAAATGTAATCATCGTTTGTGGGATCAACATAACTCAAAAACCACTGGACGGACTGACACCAAATTTGGACACGATACCCCTAACAGACCAACGAGTGACCATCACTCATACCCCCCCCCCCAAAAAAAAACAGCAGAAAGGACTCAAAAACCCAAAAAGGTAAATGACGAAAAGCTAAATGAAGATACAGAAAAAGGCAAGGGAGAGGGAGGGAGAGAGGGAAGGGAAGGGAGAAAGAAAGTTAAAGAAAGAAGGAAAGAGAGAAGGAAGCATGGAAGCAAAGAGCAAAGGAAGGAAGGAAAGTGGTAGAGAAGGAAGAAAAGGGAGAAAGGAGAAGGAAAAGAAAAAGGGGAAGGAAGGAAAGAGGTAGAGAAGGAAGGAGAGAAAGGAGAAGGAAAAGAAAAAAGGGGGAAGCAAGGAAAGAGTTAGAGAAGGAAGGAAGGAAGGAGAGAAAGAAGGAAAAGAAAAAGGGGGAGGGAAGGAAAGAGTTAGAGAAGGAAGGAAGGAAGGAGAGAAAGAAGGAAAAGAAAAAAGGGGAGGGAAGGAAAGAGGTAGAGAAGGAAAGAGGGAGAGAAAGGAGAAGGAAAAGAAAAAGGGGGAAGCAAAGAAAGAGTTAGAGAAGGAAGGAAGGAAGGAAGGAAGGAGAGAAAGAAGGAAAGGAAAAAAGGGGGAAGGAAGGAAAGAGTTAGAGAAGGAAGGAGAGAAAGAAGGAAAAGAAAAAAGGGGGAAGGAAGGAAAGAGGTAGAGAAGGAGGAAAGGAGAGAAAGAAAGAGGGAAGGAAAGAAGAAAAGAGAGAAGGAAAGATGGAAGGAAAAAAATGAAGGAAGAAAGGAGAGAAAAAGAAGGAAAAGAAAAAGGGGAAGGAAGGAAAGAGGTAGAGAAGGAAGGAAGCAGAGAAGGAGAGAAAGAACTTCCAACTCTATGTTTCTATGAAGCCTTCACACTGGAGCTTTCTCATACGAGGCTTCTCTCACACTGAGGTTTACCTCACGCTCCTCAAGACGACACCAGCTTTGGCCCCCTAATTCTAAAAGGCTTTGGCCTGCTCACTCTCTCCCCAAGACGACACTAGTTTTTTCCTGCTTCATGGGACTGGATGGCCCACGAGGTCTCTTCCAACGCTATGATTCTATAAACTAGGTTTCCATAACACAAGTAAACAAATATTTAGTAGCTTTACACGCAGCAGCCTTCACACTGGATGGAACTTTCTCACATGAGGCTTCTCTCATACTGAGGTTTACCTCACGGTCCTCAGGACGACACTAGCTTTGGCCCACTAACTCTGACAGACTTTGGCCTACTCACTCGGGGTTGGACTGGATGGCCCACGAGGTTGCTTCCAACTCTATGATTCTATGATCCCATGAAAGGTAACTGACCCAGCAATCTTGACTCCAACTTGCTCTCTTCCATATTGTCAAGAGTGTGTTTGTGAGCCAGCAACATACAAAGGTTTGCAGCAGGATCTTCAAGACAGACCTGATCCTATAAGAGTTGCAGTGATGTGTCCATCTTTAGAAAGCAGTAAAGTTTGCTCTAAATCGTTGGTACGGTTTTTAATGCTGCTACCAATGCATAACGAAGTCTGAAATGATATCATACGAGTGTGGCTGGACTTGACTAGGCGGACAGGAAATAATCTTGGCTTTGAGCAGACGTGAGGATGGTTCAAGTGAATGTCCTCTAGGGGGTGGTCTTTTCTCAGCTTTTGCCATTCATGCCTTGGAGGAAAATGCGGGTTTTTCTCTCGGAGGGCTGTGTGTGTTAGACTGACGGCCGATTTATGATGTACGAGGTAGCAATATTGTTTTATCTTGCCGTTCTGCGATAGCGAAAGGCTGTCAGAGCTGCTTGTTGACTTCTTCTTTGAGATGTTCTCCCAGCAGTTGTTTATACATTTGCCTCGGAAAGAATTTGCCTCAGATACCTTCTCCTTTCAAAATTCCAAATAGAAGAAGGAAAAAGCTTGTGATCTGTCGAGCAACATTTCAAATCGGCAGTGTCTGTGACTGCACTGTCGAAGGCTTTCATGGCTGGAATCACTAGGTTTTTGTGTGTTTTCCCGGCTGTATGGCCATGTTCCAGAAGCATTCTCTCCTGACGTTTTGCCTGCATATATGGCAGGCATCCTCAGCGGTTGTGAGGTCTGTGACTTTATAAATATGTGAGAGGAAGTTAGGAGGCAGCAAGCTTGTTTTCTGCTGCCCTGGAGACTAGGGCGCAGTGGAACAATGGCTTCAAACAACAAGAAAGGAGATTCCACCTGAACACGAGGAAGAACTTCTTGACTGTGAGAGCTGTTCAGCAGTGGAACTCTCTGCCCCGGAGTGTGGTGGCGGCTCCTTCTTTGGAGGCTTAGAAACAGAGGCTGGGTGGCCATCTGTCGGGGGTAGTTTGAATGCGAGTATCCTTCTTGGCAGAATGGGGTTGGACTGGATAGCCGATGAGGTCTCTTCCCACTCTAGGATTCTATGAACTAGGTTTCCATAACACAAACAAACAAATACATAGTAGCTTTACATGCATCAGCCTTCACACTGGAGCTTTCTCACACAAGGCTTCTCTCACACTGAGGTTTACCTCACACTCCTCAGAACGACACCAGCTTTGGCCCACTAACTGTAATAGGCTTTGGCCTGCTCACTCTTTCCTCAAGACAACACTAGCTTTTTCCTGTTTATTGGCAGGGGGTTGGACTGGATGGCCCATGAGATCTCTTCCAACTCTATGATTCTATGAACTAGGTTTCCATAACACAAACAAACAAATACATAGTAGCTTTACACGCAGCAGCCTTCACACTGGAACTTTCTCACACAAGGCTTCTCTCACACTCAGGTTTACCTCACACTCCTCAGAACGACACCAGCTTTTGCCCACTAACTGTAATAGGCTTTGACCTGCTCACTCTCTCCTCAAGACGACACTAGCTTTTTTCTGCTTCTTGGCAGAATGGGGTTGGACTGGATGGCCCATGAGGTGTTTTCCAACTCTATGATTCTATGAACTTGGTTTCCCTAACACAAACAAACAAATACATAGTAGCTTTACACGCAGCAGCCTTCACACTGGAGCTTTCTCACACAAGGCTTCTCTCACACTGAGGTTTACCTCACAGTCCTCAGGATGACACCAGCTTTAGCCCACTAACCCTGCTCACTCTCTCCTCAAGACGACACTAGCTTTTTCCTGATTCTTGGCAGAATGGGGTTGGACTGGATGGCCCACAAGGTTTCTTCCAACTCTGTGATTCTATGATTCTATGACTGTATCTCACTAAAAGCTAAAGGGGAGAAAAAGTAGAGGTGGTACGAATCTGGTGTTACGAATCCCATTTGCCAGAGTGGTGTGTGGGTCGTATTTTCTCAATGCTCCCTTCACATTAAAAAATAACAACACTGCATATCCAACATTAAGGCCCCTTCCACACAGTTGAATAAAATCCCAGATTATCTGCTTTGAACTGGAATATATGGCAGTGTGGACTCGGATAATCTAGTTCAAAGCTGATATTGTGAGATTTTCTGCCTTGTTATTCTGGGTTATATCGCTGTGTGGAAGGCCCTAAGGGTGAGAGAAGGTTTTAATATACAGTGCAGCCAGTCATAGAATCATAGAGTTGGAAGAGACCTCATGGGCCATCCAGGCCAACCAAGTCCCCAAGTTACAAACATCTGACTTACAAATGACTCATAGTTAAGCACGCAGATGAGACAACAGGAAGTGAGAGAGCTCTACCCCTCGGAAGAGGTTATTATCATGGGGAAAAGGTGTCTTGACTGAAGGTTTATCACCAATGCTTGTTTCCAAAGCAAGCCAAATTTTTGCAAAGATCTACAGGGACAGAAAGTGCGGTGATATCTTCTGAACAGGGGCACAGGCAGAAAAACAATCATCATAATGATGTTAACCCTTCCCTATGCTATCCAAATCTCTCTCTATATATATGTGTGTGTGTGTGTGTTTATACATATATATACAGTGTTCCCTCGCTATTTTGCAGTTTGCTTTTCGCGAACACGCTGTTTCGCGGATTTGCTGTTTCACGAACTTGCTGTTTCGCGGATTTTTGCCTCGCAGTTTATGAATGGTTGCCGTTGCCCAGAGCGGCGTTCAAATCCCGCCTGGCAATGATGGAGTGTGGAAAGGAGTTTCATCTTCCCCCTCAGGAGAGAGGGAGCCAATCCAGAGAGGTTGCAAAGCAAAGCAGAGGTATTGTCGAAGGCTTTCATGGCTGGAATCACTGGGTTGCTGTAAGTTTTTCGGGCTATATGACCATGTTCTAGAAGCATTCTCTTCTTACTGTTCACCTACATCTATGGCAAGCATCCTCAGAGGTTGTGACCAGAAACTGCAACATTAGATAAGGAGTCAGGTGAAGACCTCACAACCTCTGACGCAACCCCTTCCAGGGCAGGCCAAAAGTCCAGAAAGGTGAGCTCAAGCGTCAGTTGTCTTTCCAAAAAGGGAGCAACAACTATGCCTCTTGTCGAAGGCTTTTATGGCTGGAATCACTGGGTTGTTGTAGGTTTTTCGGGCTATATGGCCATGTTCTAGAAGCATTCTCTTCTTACGGTTCACCTGCATCTATGGCAAGCATCCTCAGAGGTTGTGACCAGAAACTAAAACATTAGATAAAGAGTCAGGTGAAGACCTCACAACCTCTGAGGATGCTTGCTATAGATGCAGGTGAAACGTCAGGAGAGAATGCTTCTAGAACTTGGCCATATAGCTAAAAAAACCTACAACAACCCAAAGCAGAGATAGCTAGGAAAAAAAGTTCATGGTGCCTTTAAATCTCTCCTCACTTCTGCTTCACCCTTGGAACTCGATATACATATATCGTGTCCCTACTTCACGGATTTTCACTTTTACGGATGGTCCTGGAATGTAACGCCTGCAATAAGTGAGGGAACACTGTATATATATCTGTTCCAACTTACAAACAAATTCAACTTAAGAACAAACCTACACAACTGATCATGTCCACAACTTGGGGACTGCCCGCACATGTATAAAATCTCCATAGGTACTTATTGAATATACAAAGTGGGAATTTCATATGGAGGAATAGCTAAAAAACAGGAACCCACTATCAGCTGCTGAAGTCTCTGAGTTCAGAAGTCTACCATATAATTCTACTTAACGTCTAGCTTCCCTACTATTTCTATTCACAAATTGGCTCAGATGAGCCCACCCTAGGATGCAAATATTTCTTTTTCCTGATACTGAGAAAAGCAGATGAGAAGGAAGGTTATTTTTCCCGTCCCGCTCGTTGTGTACAAATATGGCGGTGTCTTGTGGGCTCTTAAAATGGCTCCCTTTTCCTATCCAATAAATCGTTGACACTTCTCATGACCTGACTTATGATTTCTGACTTGGAGCCAGAAAAAGATCCTTAGCTGTAAAAGGAGAAGCTGCTGAGAGATGAGTGGAAAGAGAAGGGCCTTGGGCACCTTGGCACTCCCGGGCAAAATACTAAAATAGATCCTTCTGGCCTTCTTTACTGGGCTGCAGCATCCAGTCATATTTCATCAGCACAGTCCCTACTGTGTGCTTTTGAGTCCCAAAATCATTCCGCCAGCTCAACCACATAATAACTTTGTCAGGCTCAGCCATTAATACTTTTGTTCTTGATCTTCTTCCATCAAGGGGAATCCAGCCTTCCTTCATGTCGAAGCCAACTGAGTTGGTAAATCGGGAACGTGTTGAATTCCGGCATGGGGTCATTTATTGGATGACCCTGGGGGAGCCACACTTTTTCAGAGACAAACAAATCTGGTCCAAGAAAACCCGCAGGATAGGTTCGCCATAAGGTTGGCAACTGTCAGCAGGAGTAGGTGACCTGGGCTTCCCACAAATACGAGGGTTGAATGAAAAGTAATGCCTCCACCTTCGTTACTTGGATTTGGATGGGAATATTTTAATAAATCAAACACAGAAATAATCCTTAGAACGTGCTCTTTAACTACCACTATTCACTTTTCCACATAATCACCAGACAATTAGATAAATTTCTGCCAACGATGAACAAGTTTTCTGAAGCCATCACGGAAGAAGTCAACACTCTGTTTCCGCAACCAGCATCTCACAGTTCTCTCATCCTGGGTACCCTTTGTGCACAGATCTCTCTGAGTGATACGACGATCGTCCTGAATCAGTCTGTCACCAGACAATTGGATACATTTCTGCCAACGATGAACATGTTTTCTGAAGCCATCCCGGAAGAAGTCAACACTCTGTTTCCGCAACCAGCATCACACAGTTCTCTTATCCTGGGTACCCATTGTGCACAGATCTCTGTGAGTGATACGACGATCGTCCTGAATCAATCTGTCACCAGACAATTGGATACATTTCTGCCAACAATGAACAAGTTTTCTCAAGCCATCACGAAAGAAGTTGACACTCTGTTTCCGCAACCAGAGTCTCACATTCTCTCAACGTCTTCATCAGAAGCATCATGATGTCCCCGCAGATCTTCTTTCATTATCGGGAACAGATGGAAGTCAGGTGGTCCTAAATCTGGACTGTATGGAGGATGTTGTATGGTGGTGAGATCCAGTCTCTGAAGTTTCAAGTCTGTGCACTTTCATTTCAGGCGTCAGCATCCTGGGTACCCATCGTGCACAGATCTTCCGATAGCCAAGCAAAGCAATAATGTAACCCACACATTCATGTGAAATGCAGATTATGCTTGAAATTTCTCTCTGAGTGATATGAAGTGAGTGATCTGTCCACCTTTTGTTTGTGAAACTCGGTGGTTGCCATCACAGAACGTCCAACTCTTTGTTTGTCATGCAAGTCAGATGTTCCCACCTTCTTCGCCCAATGACGCACAGTACTCACATCAACACAATCACCGTAAACAGCTTGCATTCTCTGATGAATCTCCTTTGGAGCGACACCTTCTGCTGACAAGCATTCAATGACTGCACGTTGCTTAATTTGCATTGACCAACAGTCTGCACAGGGTTCCATATTTCACACTTTAACAACACAACCATTTAATGCTAAGGCTTCCCGCCAAAATGGAACTATAGAGGAGAGTCTACTGAACAAGCCAGTACCTGCCGCGTACCATTACTGCCATCTGTTGAGGAGTTATGAAGGTGGAGGCATTACTTTTCATTCAACCCTCGTAATAACCTTTCTATCCTGCCTCTTCACCAAGGCAGTCAACCTCACTGTCTCCTCCTCCTCTTTCTCCTCGCAATAACCTGTGATGAATAAAAACAACAGACGCAAATATGGTTTCAGAACCTGGATCTCTCATATCCCCAATCCAACATTTGAACCAGGACACCACGTTAGTTCTCAGTTTCCTTATGAGATCAACACTTTACCTCCTTCCAATGGCATCCATGTTGCCAAAGAGGACCAGAGTTCTGGGTTTAGGGTCAAGCTGAAAGCCCACAGTGGGACTCCTGCCCATCACTCCACACCAATTGCACTGGTTGCTCGGGTGAATAAGGTCAGGAACGAACCTGCTTCACACCCCAGCACACATAATGGGAACACAGAGCATGTACCTAACAAAATAGCAGCATGTCCACATTATGGAACACTGCACGCACCATTTTCTGACTTGTTCACGCTCTGATATGAGATCAGTCTGTAAACCCTTTTTTCACATCTCCCTGAGCCTCAATGTTTGTCCTGGCATCTTTGCCTGCACTTGAGGTGTACTAAAGCACAGGTGGATGGGCACCCCACCTGAAACAGGAAGCGCAGTGAGACATTCTAGAGTAGTGATTCTCAACCTGTGGGTCCCCATTTGTTTTGGACTAAAACTCCCAAAAGTCCCAGCAAGTTTACCTGCTATTAGGATTTCTGGGAGTTGAAGGCCAAAATATCTGGGGATCCACAGGTTGAGAATCACTGTTCTAGGGCATGGCAAGTACGACGGTCGAATTAAAAGTAATGCCTCCACCTTTGTAACTTCTCAACAGATAACAGTACTGGTATGCGGCAAGTACTGGCTTGTTCAGTAGACTCTCTTCTACAGTTCCATTAAGTTCTTATACCTCGTATATTCTCGTACCTACTGTCTATATCTAATCTATATATCTTATGTATCTGGAGGACTGCTGGAAGTTGCAGTCCAGGAATAGGAAATTGGAAATATGCAGGGATTGGGAAGCTCTCAAAGAAATCCAAGGTGCAAGCTTGCATCTTGGAAGCAGTGCAGTTGGAGCATCCTCCTCCCCTAAAGGGCCTGGTCTAGGGGGTGCTGGGAGCTGTCTTTTCGCCCATGCGCTATATCATCATTTAGCTTTTTGGGGTTTTTTAAGTCCTTTCTGCTGTTTTTTGGGAGGGGTTTATGAGTGATGGTGTAGTGTCCAAATTTGGTGTCAATTCGTCCAGTGGTTTTTGAGTTATGTTAATCCCACAAACGAACATTACATTTTTATTTATATAGACTAGCCGTCCCCTGCCACGCTTTGCTGTGGCCCAATCTGTGTATATGTGTTTTGTGTGTGTATATATATGTATATTTGTGTATATGTATATATATGTGGTTTTGCGCATGTGTTGTAATTTATTTTTATTTTTTGGCTTTTAAAGTCTCTTCCGTTGTGTTTTTCAGTTTTTTTATGAGTAATGGTCACTCGTTGGCCTGATGGGTGTATTGTGTCCAGATTTGGTGTCAATTTGTCCAGTGGTTTTTGAGTTACATTAATCCCACAAACAAACATTACATTTTTATTTATATAGACTAGGCGTCCCCTGCCACATGGTTTTGCGCATGCGTTGTAGTGTATGCTTTGTTTTTTGGCTTTTTAAGTCTCTTCTGCTGTGTTTTTCAGTGTTTTTATGAGTGATGGTCACTTGTTGGCATGATAGCAGGCCCGTAGCCAGGATTTCGTTTGGGGGGGGGTTGAATTTTTTTCCTGGGGGGTTCGGGGGGGGGCTGAGTCTGAGTGAAAGAGGGTCTAGCCTAGCAAACCTTTTGTATCATTACCCCAATACCCCCATGCATATGGGATATATTGAGTATGGTGATCAGATCATGATATGAATAAACATAACAGTTTAAATAATGCACCAGTTACGCCTTTTCGCGAACCACCATGAGAATTTGGGGGGGGGGGCCTCGGGCGGTGCCTGCCTGATAGATGTATTGTATCCAAATTTGTTGTCAATTGGTCCAGTGGTTTTTGAGTTATGATAATCCAATAAACAAACATTACAAATTTTATTTGTATAGATTAATAAATAACGAATCCGGGGGGATTGTGGATGAGCTCCCTCTATCAGCTCTAGCTCCTCATGCAGGGACATGAGAGAAGCCTCCCACAAGGATGGTAAAACATCAAAACATCCGGGCAACGTCCCCTGGGCAACATCCTTGCAGCCAATTCTCTCACAGCAGAAGCGACTTGCCATTTCTCAAGGCGCTCCTGACACGGAAAAAAACAAACTAATAAGTGGACACCCACTGGTTAGTTTTTGCCATATTTAATGAATCGAGTGGAACAAAAAGGCATATTTTATTTATTTCCTTATCTTTATAGCCTGGCTTTTCTTCAAGGAATTCAAGGTCCTTCCTCGCAGACGCACACCATTTAATTCTCACTCCAACAACCTTTGCGGTGGAGAGTGAGTGTCTTGGAACAATCATTCCTTGGGATTTGAATCCAGATCTTCCCCTTCTTAAAGCAATAGTGGCTATTACGTTTTTGGCTCTCTGTATCTCAATCTCGGTATGTTTGAAGCGCTCCGATTCTCCGAGTGTTTGCATAACACAGCTATTTTGGTGAGCCAGCATCGCTTTCCGTCCAGATCCTCCAGTTGGATCCCAAGCCCATCGTTTTTCTCTCCGGGCGCCACCACGGTTTCCTCTTCCGACTGGCGCAGATTTGCTGATTGTCCTGGGTTCGGTCTGAGAAAAGGTCAAAAGGGAAGGGTGAAAGTCCTGGAACCTTATCTGGGAAGTTTTTTTCGCCTGTTCTCATCTTTTTATTTTTGTATTTGAGAAGAAGAAAAAGTGAAGCAAAATAAACTATCATAGACGCTGTGCTTATTCTCTCCGCACCCCATATTTCCCTGCTAAAACAACATCCTGGTCTATATATAGCGAGAAAGGGACAGAGAGAGTTCTTTTTTGTTTCCTTTCCTAGGGAAAAAAAATATTGCAATAACTTTGACCTGAATGCAAAAGTCGAAGCAAGCTGCCCGCTCCATCAGAATGGTTTTAGAATATAGTGTGTCATTATATCCTACTTCTGGTCGCTTCTGGAATTACAGAAGAATGGGGAATGTGCTTTCTCCATCAATGTTCAACATTTACACAAATGACCAGCCAATGCTAGAAGGGACAGAGTTTCATCTATGCTGACGATCGTGCCATCACCACCCAAGCAGGGAGCTTTGAAATAGCTGAACAGAAGCTCTCCAAAGCTTTAGGTGTTCTTACTGCCCATTGCAAGAAAAACCAGCTGATTCCTAATCCATGTAAAATGCAGTTGTGTGCTTTTCATCTTAAGAACAGACAAGCATCTCGAGCTTTAGGAAAATGGTCTATGCTGATGATCATGCAATCACTGCTCAAGCAGGGAGCTTTGAAATAGCTGAACAGAAGCTCTCCAAAGCTTTAGGTGTTTTTACTGCCTATTACAAGGAAAGCCAGCTGATCCCTAATCCATCAAAAATGCAGACATGTGGTTTTCACCTTAAGAACAGACAAAAATCTCAAGCTCTGAGGATTGCCTGGGAAGGAATCCCACTGGAGCATTGCAGCACACCCAAATATTTGGGAGTCTCCCTGGACTGTGCTCTTACTTACAAAAAGCACTGCTTGAATATCAGGCAAAAAGTAGGCAATAGAAGCATATATCATATGAAAACTGATTGGCACAACCTGGGGATCACAACCAGATATAGTGAAAACATCATCCCGTATGCTTTGCTGCTATGCTGCTGAGTACACAGGCCCAGTGTGGAACACATCTCATCACGCTAAAACAGTGGATGTGGATCTTAATGAGACCTACCGCATTAACACAGGATGTCTATGTCCTACACAAGTAGAGAAATTACACTGCTTTGCCAGTATTGCACCACCTGACATCCGCCAGGAAATAGCAGCAAGCAATGAAAGGACCGTGGCAGTGACATCTCTGGCCCATTCCCTGTTCGGATATCAACCAGCAAGCCAATGCCTTAAATCAAGAAATAGGTTCCTAAGATCGACAGAGACACGTGTAGGAGCACCTCAGCAAGCGAGAGTCCAAAAGTGGCAGGCCAAAACCTGGAACCTCAAGTAGCAGCCAGTAATGAAAGGACCAAGGCAGTGACATCTCTGACGCATCCCCTGTTCAGAGATCAGCCAGCATGCAAATGCCTTAAATCAAGAAATAGCTTTCTAAGATCTACAGAGATACTCGCAGGAACATCTCAACAGGCGAGAGTCCAAAAGTGGCAGGCTAAAACCCGGAACCTCAAGTGGCAATCAGTCATGAAAGGAACAAGGCAGTGACATCTCTGGCCCATCCTCTGTTCGGATATCAGCCAGCAAGCCAATGCCTTAAATCAAGAAATAGTTTCCTAAGATCTACAGCAGTGGTTCTCAACCTGGGGTCCCCAGATGTTTTTGGCCTTCAGCTCCCAGAAACCCTAACAGCTGGTAAACTGGCTGGGATTTCTGGGAGTTGTAGGCCAAAAACATCTGGGGACCCCAGGTTGAGAACCACTGATCTACAGAGACACTCACAGGAACACCTCAGCAAGCAAGAGTCCAAAAGTGGCAGGCTAAAATCCGGAACCTCAATCAGTGGCTGATACCAAATGAGAGACTCCTTCCTGGGCACACAGAAAACTGGGCGACTTGGAAGGTGCTGAACAGACTGCACTTTGGCACCACGAGATGCAGAGCCAACCTTAAGAAATGGGGCCACAAAGTGGAGTTCACGACATGCGAGTGTGGAGAACAGCAAACCAGAGTGTGCATCCTGAACCCCGCCGCATGCACACTGGAGGACCTTCTTATAGCAACACCAGAGGCACTCCAAGTGGCCAGCGACTGGCCAAAGAACATTTAATATAAAGCCAAGTTTTCATAGCAAAGGAACAGATTTCTCGGTAGTTACTAGACAACTAACTTGAACCTTCATGCCTTCTTTACGTGGTGCTGAAGAACCAAGATGTTTAGTGGAAGTCCAGCATGGGAGAGATGTTACTTCCAAGTCCTGAGCATAGAAAGTTACTTTTTCAGGGTAATCTTGTCAAGGAAAGGTGTCTAATTCAAAGTAACTACGTGAGTTACATGCAACTCCTTATTTCCAAGTTTATATCTTGCGTGGTCTGCATGAACCCTTGATCTGGTCCGTTTTTGCCTGTGTTCTGCTCAGGTTCAAAACAAGCATGTTGCTCTTTCCCACATCAATGGAAACTTTCTACTCCAATGATCTTTGGATGATCACACGGACTTTGCCTGTTTGTACCATAAGGGTCCTCTTGGCTTGGAAAAATGCACACCCTCCCAAAACAAGGAGGCAGTCAACACCCGCCTTCACCTTGTGACTCTCAAGTGATCTGGACCTGCTGGCGTGTTTTCCTTGTCTTGCTTTGTTTACTACACAAATGTCTGCCTGTTAGTCCAGTCCAAAAAGGCGGCCATTGCCACCCATTCGCTTCGGAGGAATACTTCTTCATTGCCTGCCATCCAAAACTCTTTCATCCCCAGGTGCTAGTAGATCACACCTGTGTTTGAAAGTAATGTGAACATGTATTGTCGAAGGCTTTTATGGCTGGAATCACTGGGTTGTTGTAACTTTTGGGGGCTCTATAGCTATGTTCTAGAAGCATTCTCTCCTGACATTTTGCCCACATCTATGGCAGGCATCCTCAGAGGTTGGGAGGTCTGTTGGAAAATTTCCACCCTGGAATGATGTCCAGGGTGGGGGAAAGAACTTTTGTCTGTTGGAGGCAAGTGTGAATGTTGCAGTTGGCCACCTTGATTAGCATTTAATGGCCTAGCAGTTAGAAGGTGTGGCTTCTTACTGCCTGGGGGAATCCTTTGTTGAGAGGTGATTAGCCATCCCTGGTTGTTTCTTGTCTGGACTGTCCAGGGTGGGAGAAAGAACTCTTGTCTGTTGGAGGCAGGTGTGAATGTTGCAATTGGCCACCTTGATTAACATTTAATGGCCTAGCAGTTTGAAGGTTTGGCTTCTTACTGCCTGGGGGAAGCCTTTGTTGAGAGGTGATTAGCGGTCCCTGATTGTTTCTTGTCTGGACTGTCCAGGGTGGGAGAAAGAACTCTTGTCTGTTGGAGGTAGATGTGAATGTTTTAATTGCCCACCTTGATTAGAATTTAATGACCTAGCAGTTTGAAGGTGTGGCTTCTTACTGCCTGGGGGAAGCCTTTGTTGAGAGGCGATTAGCTGCCCCTGATTATTTCTTGTCTGGACTGTCCAGGGTGGGAGAAAGAACTCTTGTCTGTTGGAGGTAGATGTGAATGTTTCAATTGCCCACCTTGATTAGAATTTAATGGCCTAGCAGTTTGAAGTTGTGGCTTCTTACTGCCTGGGGGAATCCTTTGTTGAGAGGTGGTTAGCTGTTCTTGATTGTTTCTTGTCTGGAGTTCCCCTGTTTTTGAGTGTTCTTTATTTACTGTTATGATTTTAGAGTTTTTAATATTGGTGTATAAATATATATACAAATATATATACATTATAAATTATATATGTGTGTGTGTGTGTGTGTGTGTGTGTGTGTGTGTGTGCTTCATGTAGTCATGCTGGCCATATGACCTTGGAGCTGTCTACGGACAACGCTGGCGCTTTGGCTCAGAAATGGAGATGAGCACCTCACCCCAGAGTCGGACACGACTTGACTTAATGTCAGGAGAAAGCCTTTACCTATATAAATATAATGGCCTTTATAGTTATTAATCTCAGATCTTTGCTGTAAGAAAATGCAGACTGGGAATGCTCCCGGAATCTGAAATGCCTTCAGAAAGTTGTAATGATGATGGTGTATTGGAGGAGGATGAATGACCAGACCCTTGGAAGTCTCTCTCTAGGAAAATTGGTTTATAACCTCTCAATGAAGGATTCCGCCAGGCAGTAAGAAGCCACATCTTGATACTGCTAGGCCATTAAATGCTAATCAAGGTAGCCAATTGAAACATTCACACCTTCCTCCAACAGACAAGAGTTCTTTCTCCCACCCTGGACATCATTCCAGAGATATACAAACCCCACTAGCATTGCTTCTAACAGACCTCACAACCTCTGAGGATGCCTGCCATAGATGCAGGCGAAACATCAGGAGAGAATGCTTCTAGAACGGTCATACAGCCCAAAAAACATGGCCATCTCCCTTGAAACCATTTCACATTTTCCAAAGGAGAGCGGCTGTCCAAGCAGAGGACCATCCAACTGAATGGATAGATGCTTTGCAAATGCGATTACCTGGCCAGTGCTCCTGATGTCTTTTGCACAAACGCCCAACTTTGTCAAAACTTGTAAATCACCCAAAGTTTATTTTTCTTGCACCATCTGCGTTTTATAACCAGGCTTTTAATTGTGTTTTCCTTTGCCTGTTGGGATTTCCTTGGTCCAACCTTTTCGGGCCTTTCTCTCCTTGCTCCTGCTGTTAAAGAAAGGAAAAGAAAGTCCTGAGTGGAAGCGAGCCTGTGAAGGATGACTAACTAGGGAATATTTTGTCCACAGAGTTCCTCGGACAAGCAGCTCTCCCTTATGAAAGACGCAGAGGCAAAGGTTGGATCCCCCCCTCCCACCTTTTTAATCTTTGCCTTAATCCATTTTTCCGATGTGCACTTGTGGTAGAAAAATGTCTGGAAAAATACGGATTCTGAATCACGAATGGATGATACAATGGTTTGGATTCTTCCCTCTCCCCACTGCCACCTCCTTCTAATATGCGCAGCACGCAAAACAAACAACATGGGCTCAAATCCCCCTCGCCCATTGTTACACGAGGGTTGAATGAAAAGTAATGCCTCCACCTTCGTTACTTGGATTCAGATAGGAATATTTTAATAAATCAAACACAGAAATAATCCTTAGAATGTGCTCTTTAACTACCACTATTCACTTTCCCACATAATCACCAGGCAGTTGGATACATTTCTGCCAACGATGAACATGTTTTCTGAAGCCGTCGCAGAAGAAGTCAACACTCCAAAACCAGCGTCTCATAGTTCTCTCATCCTGGGTACCCATCGTGCACAGATCTTCCAATAGCCAAGGAAAGCAATAATGTGACCTACACGTTTGACACAACCAGCATCTCACAGTTCTCTCAGCTCTTTCATCAGAAGCATAATGATGTCCCCGCAGATCTTTCATTATCGGGAACAGATGGAAGTCAGACGGTGCTAAATCTGGACTGTATGGAGGATGTTGTATGGTGGTGAGATCCAGTCTCTGAAATTCCAAGTCTGTGGACTTTCATTTCAGGCGTCAGCATACTGGGTACCCATCGTGCACAGATCTTCCGATAGCCAAGCAAAGCAATAATGGGACCCACATGTTCTTGTGAAATGCCGATTATGCTTGAAATTTCAATCTAAGCGATACAACGATCGTCCTGAATCAATCTGTCAACCTTTTGCTTGTGAAACTTGGTGGTTGCTGTCACAGGACGTCCAACTCTTTGTTTGTTATGCAAGTCAGATGTTCCCACATCAACATCTTTAAACTTACTCGCTCAACGGCGCACAGTACTCACATCAACACAATCATCATGAACAGCTTGCATTCTCTGATGAATCTCCTTTGGGGTGACACCTTCTGCGGTCAAGAATTCAATGACTGCACGTTGCTTAAGTCGCATTGACCGGCCATCTGTGCAGGATTCCATACTTCACACTTTAACAACACAACCGTTCAATGCTAAGGGTTCCCACTGTAGAGGAGAGTCTACTGAACAAGCCAGTACCTACTACACACCAGTACTGCCATCTGTTGAGGAGTTATGAAGGTGGAGGCATTACTTTTCACTTTTACAACACAACCATTCAATGCTAAGGCTTCCCGCCAAAATGGAACTGTAGAGGAGAGTCTACTGAACAAGCCAGTACCTGCCACAAACCAGTACTGCCATCTGTTGAGGAGTTACAAAGGTGGAGGCATTACTTTTCATTCAACCCTCGTATATGTTCTGCCATCAATTATTTATTGCCTATTTTTGCTTAGTTACTTACTTACCCTCATAGCTCGAGGATGATTGTCTTCCAGATGTGGTGTCTTGGTGGTGGGTCCGTAGGTTGCTGTGGAGCCCTATTCTTGACCTACATGTTCTCCTGCAGTCAGGACCGGTTTCCAGAAAGGAAGGCGGTCCCGGTAAGGGTTGGTTTGATGTGCCTTTCTCTTGGCACGTTTCTCCCTTTCACCCTCAATTTGTGCCTTTACTAACACCTCCCAACAAAGGATTCCACCTAGCAGCAAGCAGCTAGGCTTTGAAGCTGCAAGGCCATTCAGTGCTAATCGAGGTGGCCAATTACAACATTCAAACCTGCTTCAAACAACCAAGAGTTCTTTCTTCAACTCTGGATATCGTTCCACAGATAGAGAAATCTCCCATGCTTAATTTCCAATGTACCTCACAACTCCTGAGGATGCCTGCCATAGATGTGGGTGAAACGTCAGAAGAGAATGCTTCTGGTACATGGCCAGACAGCCCGGAAAACTCACAGCAACCCAGTCTTGCTGTTTACCTGTGTGGTACCCAAATATGTGTACAATTGTGGAATACAGGTGTGTGTTGTTCATATACACACAAGAGCCAGTGTCCTAAGTCCAGTGACTTCTAAGAGATTGTACCAGTTTGTGAAAAGGTGCTGACAGCCTCGATTAAACGGCTTTCCAATTAAGTTGCGCACAGGAGGGAAAGGAAAGACCCTCCTTGGACTTCCTTAACCTCTGCAAAAGCAAACCTGTGCCTCGGCAGAGATGGGAGGGAGAACCGCTTACGGACAAATGGTTAACCCGGAGAGCCGTGTGATTTGCTTGAAGATTGACTGAACCCGGGCACCAAGGTGAGGGTGGCCTGATGGGCAACGTTCAGAACTTACGAAGCCAGAGTGGCGGCATTTCATTTTTCCTGGTCGTTTTTGCTGAATGTTGAATGCAAAGGGGTATGCGCGGTACTTTTCAGCCTCCGGTTGGCAGTCTCGTCTCCTTTCCGTATTTATGAAATGGCACGTTTCCAGTAGGGTGGGAAGACTGGGGTAGTTATGTGTTGCCTGTTATTGCTATTGTGTTCTTCTAACAAGTTGATACAATGGAGGCCTATGCCTTCTTGATGTTCCCAGTCATAAATACATGCCGAAACCGCCTTTCTGATATCATCAATACCACTCCCTCCCGCGAGCTTTTTGTAAGTGGTGCAAAAGTGACATGTGTTAATCCCCTTAACCTTTCCAAGTTAAAAATTAAATGCGATCCAGTGAGACAGATCCCTTCTGACTTGATGCATTGGCCCGAGTCCAACCCAGGAGAAGGCAACTGTGCCAACTCATCTTCTTCTTTTTTTACTTTTAGTAGGCTTGTAAGGATTCCCAGCATCCGTATTGCCATGCTCGGTCTAGTGTGTTGGTAGGGAGCAGCTTATTGTCTTTTGCAGGCAGGGCTGGTTTTGACAAATAGGCAGGAAAGTCAGACATCGAGACAAATGTATAGGTGAACAGTCGCACAAAGAATTGTTAGGTTTGATAATAATAATAATAATAATAATAATAATATAAAACCTTATTTATATACCACTCCATCTCCTCGAGGGATTAGCATAGAATGGCCTTGCAGCTTCAAAGCCTGACTGATTGCTGCCTGGGGGAATCCTTTGTTGGGAGGTAAAAGTTTTCCCCTTGACATTAAGTCTTTCCCCCTTGACATTAAGTCAACTCTGCAGGGTGGTGCTCATCTCCATTTCTAAGCCAAACAGCCGGTATTGTCCGTAGACACCTCCAAGGTCATGACTGCATGGAGCACCGTTACTTTCCCGCAGAAGCAGTACCTATTCATCTACTCACATTTGCATGTTTTCAAACTGCTAGGCTGGCAGAAGCTGGGGCTAACAGCGGGAGCTCACCCACTTCCCAGATTCGAACCACCAACCTTTCAGTCAGCGAGTTCAGCAGCTCAGCGGTTTAACCCACTGTGTCACCAGGGGCTCCTTTAAAAACAATAAAGTAAAGGTTTTCCCCTGATATTAAGTCCAGTTGGCAGAAGCTAAGGCTAACAGCGGGAGCTCACCCACTTCCCAGATTCGAACCACCAACCTTTCGGTCAGCGAGTTCAGCAGCTCATTAGTTTAACCCACTGTGTCACCAGGTTGTCACCCCAGGTTGAGAACCACTGTTCTAGAACATGGCCATATAGCCCAAAAACCTACAACAACCCAGTGATTCCAGCCATGAAAGCCTTCGAGAAGAGGTATAGTTGTTGCTCCCTTTTTGGAAAGACAACTGACGCTTGAGCGCACCTCTCTGGACTTTTGGCCTGTCCTGGAAGGGGTTGTGTCAGAGGTTGTGGGGTCTTCACCTGACTCCTTATCTAATGTTGCAGTTTCTGGTCACAACCTCTGAGGATGCTTGCCTTTCTGGACTTTTGGCCTGTCCTGGAAGGGGTTGTGTCAGAGGTTGCGGGGTCTTCACCTGACTACTTATCTAATGTTGCAGTTTCTGGTCACAACCTCTGAGGATGCCTGCCTTTCTAAACTTTTGGCCTGTCCTGGAAGGGGTTGTGTCAGAGGTTGCGGGGTCTTCACCTGACTACTTATCTAATGTTGCAGTTTCTGGTCACAACCTCTGAGGATGCCTGCCTCTCTAAACTTTTGGCCTGTCCTGGAAGGGGTTGTGTCAGAGGTCGTGGGGTCTTCACCTGACTCCTTATATAATGTTGCAGTTTCTGGTCAAACATCTGAGGATGCTTGCCTTTCTGGACTTTTGGCCTGTCCTGGAAGGGGTTGTGTCAGAGGTTGTGGGGTCTTCACCTGACTACTTATCTAATGTTGCAGTTTCTGGTCACAACCTCTGATGATGCTTGCCTTTCTGGACTTTTGGCCTGTCCTGGAAGGGGTTGCGTCAGAAGTTGTGAGGTCTTCACTTGACTCCTTATCTAATTTTGCAGTTTCTGGTCGTGGGGTCTTCACCTGACTCCTTATATAATGTTGCAGTTTCTGGTCAAACATCTGAGGATGCTTGCCTTTCTGGACTTTTGGCCTGTCCTGGAAGGGGTTGCACCAGAGGTTGTGGGGTCTTCACGTGACTACTTATCTAATGTTGCAGTTCCTGGTCACAACCTCTGATGATGCTTTCCTTTCTGGACTTTTGGCCTGTCCTGCAAGAGGTTACTTCTGCTCCTGAGTCCCATTTGGTTGCAAAGGGAGTTGCTTGCTTGTTAGACCCTGAAGGAGGGAGTCGAATAGGGTTTTCTTTTCCCCCTTCCTCCTCCTTCCCTCTTTATTACTGAGTGTTTTCTCAGGCCCAGATACAATAGCCTGCCATAATGTTTCCCCCTTCCCCTTCCTTCCCCCTTTCGAAAAAAAATTGACCTGTTAAATATAATCCGCGGAGCGCCACTTCATCCCGGTAGTAGCGGGAACACAATGTAGCTCTTCTTGAATGCAAGATAAAAGAGCTGCTGGAGCGCATTGGCTTGCTCCCCACGGCCATGCAATTAAGAAGTTAGGCTTGTATCTTGATGGTGCCGACGAGAGCAACATGGCCCTCGCTCTCTTTCTCATCTCCCCGTATGTGTGCGTCGTATGCGCTCCCTTCTGCAGCCAGAGACCAAAGTAGAAAGGCGCAGGAAATCAAATAAGCCACGATGTTATTATTGCACTTTGCAGGACGACGGGGAAAAAAGGTTAAATGGCCTATGTGAGGCTAAATCCATTTGGGAAAACGCGAGCGATGCTCTTTATTCGCTCGCAATATGCCAACCTGAGAATTTCGGCCACAAACAAAGGAAATAACGGTCAATGAAGGCTCCACGTTTCCACCTCATCCAGCGTTGTGTTCCTGATCTGATTTCAGGAAATTTGCAAGAAAGATATATCGCCCGCTGTCTCCAAACACGGTTTCGTTGCTTTCCTGTTTCTAGTCCTTCAGAGAAACAACCAAACTTTCCTTGTGACCTCAATGGCAACACAAAAGTGCTGTGACAAATGGGTTGACTTCCCTACTATGTCAAATGGACAACGCAATAACTGGCAATCAAAAATCAGACCTCACAACCTCTGAGGATGCCTGTCTGGCTATGTTCCAGAAGCATTCTCTCCTGACGTTACACCTACATCTATGGCAGGCATCCTCAGAGGTTGTGAGGTCTGTTGGAAACTAGGCAAGTGAGGTGTATATACCTGAACAGATACTACACTTGATCTTAGCCAAAAGGCCGAGAAGCAACTAATATCCGATAGGGATATTACTTGAAACCCTGTAGATATACAGGGTTTATTTTATTTTATTTTATTTTATTTTTATTATCATTTATTATTTCAATGTCACTTTGATAATGTTGTTGTTGTCTAATGTATATGCTTTGATTCTATTGCTGTATTTGTCCGGGCTTGGCTCCATGTAAGCCGCACCAAGTCCCCATTGGAGAGATGGTGGCGAGGTAGAAGTAAAGATTATTATTATTATTATTATTATTATTATTATTATTATTATTTACCTTGTACAGTGGACTTCTCCTGAGATGGGAGAATTTATAATGACTAATGGGTCTATGGATCATAATAAAATTCCAAGGTGGAATAAAGAAGTGTGAATGTTGCAATTGGACACCTTGATTTGCATTGAATGGCCTTGCAGCTTCAAAGACTGGCTGCTTCCTGCCTGGGGGAATCCTTTGTTGAGAAGTGTTAGCTGGCCCTGATTGTTTTATGTCTGGAATTTTCCTGTTTTCTGAATAGTAGTAGTAGTAATTTTATTGATTAGCCCTTAGGCCATATCACAATATCAAACAAAACAACAAGGCTTGATAAGACTGTATTGCACTCTATGTAGTAAGTTAAAATAAGACACTTATAACAATACAGTAAATAAATATGATAAGATACAATATTGTTTATGAGTGTTATTTTTTATTTACTGTCCTGATTTTAGAGTTTGTTTTTTTTAAAAAAAAAATACTGATAGCCAGATAGCAGTGGGTTAAATCCCTGTGCCGGCAGGACTGAAGACCGAGAGGTCGCAGGTTCGAATCCAGGGAGAGGCGGATGAGCTCCCTCTATCAGCTCCAGCTCCTCATGCGGGGACATGAGAGAAGCCTCCCACAAGGATGATAAAAACATCAATTCATCCGGGCAATGTCCCCTGGGCAACGTCCTTGCAGACGGCCAATTCTCTCACACCAGAAGCGACTTGCAGTTTCTCAAGTCGCTCCTGACACGACAAAAAAAAAATCTATCTATCTAGCTATCTATCTACTGTATAAATATCTGTGGAATAATGTCCAGAGTGGGAGAAAGAGCTCTTCTGTGTTTGAGGCAAGTGTGAATGTTGCCATTGTCCACCTTGATTACAATTGAATGGCCTTGCAGCTTCAAAGCCTGGCTGCTTCCTGCCAGATTTTGTTCCCCCAGTCAGGAAGCAGCCGGGCTTTGAACCTGCAAGGCTATTCAATGCTAATGAAATTTCAACATTCACACCTGCTTGAAGCAGACAAGAGTTCTTTCTCCCACCTTGGATGTTATTCCACAGATATATAAACTGATTTTCCTAGTTTGCAACAAACCTCACAACCTCTGAGGATGCCTGCTGTAGGTGTGGGCGAAACGTCAGGAGCAAATGCTTCTGGAACATGGCCAGACAGCCCGGAAAACTCACAGCAACCCAGTGATTACGGCCATGATAGCATTCGACAATGCATGTTCACATTGTTTTCAGACACAGGTGTCATCTACCGGCTCAGCAACTCAGTTCGGTGTTTGTTTTAAACCAGTTTGGTCTTTGTTTTGGTGTCGGGGAGACATGAAAAAATTACTGAATCACCGAGGGAGCCATGAACCAAGAAAGTCTGGGAACCTCTAGCTCCTAGCAAATCCATGCCGTAGTTTAAAGTCACATATTAAAGAAGGGAGAAGATCCTTGTTCTGTTTCCCTTTGCACGCTCCTTTTGCTCTTCTTCCTGTTTATTGCATCGAAGCCCCTCTTCGAGCTGCATTCCCTCTCGCTTTCTATATTTGTCTCTATTTTCTCTTCCGTCATTTCTGAATGTATGCAATATTTTTTTTTGAGCCAGGAACTTTATCAGGAAACGTGAAAAGCAGGCGGATAACTCAATTCCCAATCTGCACAGGAAGGGATTTGCAAAAATTGAATTCCTCGAGCATTCTTCAACGCTCCCCTATCCACAAGAGTAACTTCCACCGCCACCAAAACAACCTCGGCAAACAATGACTTGTCAACATTGGCATTCTTTTTCTTTTCTTTCAATTACTGTATATTTCAGAGTTGTTATCGGACGGCTTGTCCGTTTCCCCCTCCTGCTGAAACCATAAAGGACATATCTAAAAATAATGATCCAGGACACATGGAAAGGTTCTTTTTTTCGCTGCTAAATTCAGGATTTGGAGTTTATCTGCTAGGATCTTGATTGTTCAGTAGCTTCCCTCTGGGAATGGTTTGCACTGTTTAAACTGCTAGTTCTCTCTCTAAATTTGGGTTTCAGCATGCTCAAACGGGAAGTATTTGAGGAAGCGGAAATTATATTGTATTTATTTATTTATTTACATTTATATGCTGCGGCTTACAAGATATATATATATACACACACACACAATATATTATATTATTAGCATAGTACAATATCAGTATTATATATTACTATATTGTTCTATACCATTATATTGTAATATTATTAGCATTATTGTACATTTCCTTATTTTGAGGAGATATGGAATGTGGTGTTGAGAGACAATTCCTGAGAATTCCATGTTGTTGTTATTATTATTATTATTATTATTATTATTATTATTATTATTACAGCTTGAATATCCCTTACCCAGAATTCTGAAACCCCAAATACTCTGAAATAAAACATTATTCCCATGGACACTGAGATAGTGATGGTTTAATATAGACAAACTTTGTTTCATGCACGCACTTACTAAAATAGTATATCAATGATTATGTGTGCAAGTTCGCTATTTATTTATCTACGACATTTATATGCCGCTCTTCTCACCCCGAAAGGGACTCAGAGCGGCTTATAAGTTATATGTACATATCATATTATTAGCATAGCACAATATGAGTATTATATATTACTATATTGGCCTATACCACTGTACTGTAATATTATTAGTAACATTACATGTAATCTGAAATACAGAATTTATATAAAATTACATTACACATTGTATAAAATGTATATAAAAATCCCACAAGCAAATAATTATAATAATTATTTGCAAGGTGTATATTTATTTATTGACGACATTTATATGCCACCCTTCTCACCCCAAAAGGGACTCAGAGCGGCTTACAAGTTATACGTACATACAATATATCATCTTATTCTTAAAGTATGTAATTATTGGATTTTATTATATATTTTATTATGTGTACATTGGAGGCATCGTAATGTTCCCAGCTGGAAGCCGCCCTCAGCCCCCCCCCCCCCTTCCCGGGGGTTGAGAAGGTCGAGATACAAATATCTTAAATAAATAAATAAATAAATAAATATTAGCATAGGACAATATTAGTATTATATATTACTATATTGTACTATACCACTGTACAGTAATATTATTAGTAATATTACTTGTAATATGAAATATAAAATTTATATAAAATTATATATCTATATATTTAAATAAAAATGTAATGTTCATTTGTGGGATTAATATAACTCAAAAACCAAAATAAAAAATTGTCCACATGGGCCCTAAGATAGTGATGGTTTAGTATAGACAAGCTTTGTTTCATGCACACACTTACTAAAATAGTATATCAATGATTATGTGTGCAAGTTCGATATTTATTTATCTACGACATTTATATGCCGTGTTTCTCACCCCGAAAGGGACTCAGAGCGGCTTATAAGTTATATGTACATATCATATTATTAGCATAGCACAATATGAGTATTATATATTGCTATATTGTACTATACCACTTTATTGTAATATTCTTAGTAATATTACATGTAAATATCGAATTTATATAAAAATTATATTAAACATCATATAAAATGTATATAAAAATATAAAAACCCCACAAACAAATAATTATAATTTATTATATTTTATTTATTTATTTATTTATTTATTTATTTACAACATTTATATGTCACCCTTCTTACCCTGAAGGGGACTCAGAGCTGCTTATAAGATACATACATACATACATACATATATACAGAATATATTATATTATATTATATTATTAGCATAGTACAATATCAGTATTAAATATTACTATCTTATGTAATATAATGTAATACAGTTCCACCTTGTCTCCTGTGCTATGCTAATAATATAATATAATGTAATGTAATACAATATATTGTATATACATATAATATTTTTAATGTTATAATGTAATACAATAGTAATAATAATATGATATATTATTATATATTTTATATTACATGTAATATTACTAATAATATTACAATATAATACTATAGTACGATATAGTAATATATAATACTGATATTGTACTATGCTAATAATATAATATATTGTATGTGTGTGTATCTATATATATATATCTTGTAAGCCGCTCTGAATCCCCTTCGGATTGAAAGGGGCGGCATATAAATGTCATAAATAAATTATATTATATTATATTCTGGAGCCCCCGGTAGTGCAGTGGGTTAAACCGCTGAGCTGCTGAACTTGTTGACTGAAAGGTCGCAGGTTCGAATCAAGTTCTGAAACATGCAAATGTGAATAGATCAATTGGTACCGCTCTGGTGGGAAGGTAATGGCGCTCCATGCAGTCATGCCAGCCACATGATCTTGAAGGTCTCTATGGACAACGCCGGCTCTTCAGCTTAGAAATCGAGATGAACACCAATCCCCAGAGTCGGACACGAGTGGACTTAATGTCAGGGGAAAACCTTTACCTTTTACTATATTATATTATATATAAATATAAAATTATTATATTATATATTCAATATACAGTAGTATATGAAACATAATTGGATTTTCTGTCTAGACTTGGGTCCCATCTCCAAGACACCTCATTATGTTATATGCAGGTATTCTAAAATCCAAACGTACTGAACATTTCTGATCCCAAGCGTTTCGGGAAAGCCTTACCTAACCTGTATTTTAATAAGAAAGGTCACATTTCTAACTCTCTTGAACGCTTGAGAAATGTGTGCGCAGTATGTGTTCCAGAAGATGAGAGCAAGATTGACAGTGTTTGAGGACAAAGTTCTGCATTCTCCCTAGATCTGATTAGCAGAAGCAAAACGAATTACGCAGCAGAAGAGAAATTACATCTGCTTATTTTTAATATCATTTTTGCATTTTGTAGAATTTTCTTTTCTTTTTTTTTTTTGGACGGAGCATTTTATCTTCTTTTACTCAAACTGAATGATACGTGTAGCCCTGGCTCTGTGTATGTTTTCTCCTTCTGTCTCGTGATGGGGTTTTGACTTTTGGTGATAAGAGATATTTATTCTGTGGTTTTAATGAATAACATGCATTAATTAAGCACTCTGAAGTGTGACATTTCCACCATAATTTCATTTTGCAAGCAGAGGAGTTTTTTCAAGTGTAAAGAGGCAGGAGGGGGAAAGAAAGAGATCAGTGTTGTAGTCCTAGCACTCTTTCCGAGATGCAAATTCATTTTATTTACGAGGGTTGAATGAAAAATAATGCCTCCACCTTCGTGACTTGGGTTTGGATGGGAATATTTTAATAAATCAAACACAGAAATCATCCTTAGAGTGTGCTCTTTAACTACCACTATTCACTTGTCCACATAATCACCAGACAATTGGATACATTTCTGGCAACGATGAACAAGTTTTCTGACGCCGTCATGGAAGAAGTCGACACTCTGTTTCTTCAACCAACATCTCCCAGTTCTCTCAACATCTTCATCAGAAGCATAATGATGTTCCCTCAGATCTTCTTTCATTATTGGGAACAGATGGTGCTAAATCTGGACTGTATAGAGGATGTCGTACAGTGGTGAGATCCAGTCTCTGAAGTTTCAAGTCTGTGTGCTTTCATTTCAGGCGTCAGCACCCTGGGTACCCCGTTGTGCACAGATCTTATAATAGCCAAGCAAAGCAATAATGTGACCCACACGTTCTTGTGAAATGCCAATTATGCTTGAAATTTCTCTTTGACTGATACGACAACCGTTCTGGATCAATCTGTCAACCTTTTGCTTGTGAAACTCAGTGGTTGCTGTCACAGGACTTAGTTTGTCACACAAGTCAGATGTTCCCACCTCAGTGAAACTTACTCGCCCAACGATGCACAGTACTCACATCAACACAATCACCATAAACAGCTTGCATTCTCTGATGACTCTCCTTTGGAGTGACGCCTTCTGCTGTCAAGAATTCAATGACTGCATGTTGCTTAAGTCGCATTTACCAACCGTCTGCGAAGGGTTCTATACTTGGCACTTTAACGATACAACCGTTCAGTGCTAAGGCTTCCCGCCAAAATGGAACTGTAGTGGAGAGTCTACTGAACAAGCCAGTACCTGCCGCATACTAGTCCTGCCATCTGTTGAGGAGTTACGAAGGTGGAGGCATTACTTTTCATTCAACCATCGTATAGGTTTGGGTTAGAAATATAAAGAGACCTCGACAGTCATTTGGCACTTCTGTTGGAAGGTGTTGGAGAACCAATAAATCTTATTGAGCCCAATATTAAAGAGTAAAGATTCTTAGGATTGGGATATTGCAGTTCAATCAAGTACATGTTTATGTGATATCAGGTGCATCTTTAGTTGGACAGCAAGGTCAAAATATGTATATATATCATGTCAGTAAAGAAGTGTTTGAGAGCCAGCTTAGTGTAGTGGTTTGAAATCTGGACCATTTTATTTATTTATTTATTAGTTTGTTTATTTATTTATTGTTTATTTATTTATTTACTTATTATTTATTTATTTATTTATCAGTAGGCTATGACTCTGGTGAGGAAGGTTTGAGTCCCCGCATGGCCATGGATGACCTAGTGGGTGACCTTGGGGAAGTCACACGCTCTCAGCCTCAGAGGAAGGCGAGCACAAACCTCCCTCCGAACAAATCTGGCCAAGAGAACCTCGTGATTGGTTCGCCTTAGGGTCGCCGCAAGTAGGAAATAACTTGAAGCACGCAACACAACAAAGAAGCGTTTGTATAGTATTGCCGTTGCCGAGGAGGGCTTAGGACACAGAAGAAAGGGAGGGGAAAATTAAAAACTTGGGGGCTGTGCTCAGATTGTGTTTCTTCTGACGTGGAAACCTTAGTGGGAAAGGACAGAGGTAACGAAAGAGTAGCTCTGTGCAGGAGAAAGTAACTGGAAGCAAAGACATTTCTGTAAGAACTCGGTGGATAACAAAGAGGTGTTTCCATCTATACGTTGTCTCCGGTTTGGAAGGGATGAGCTTCTCTGGAAAGAAGCAGCTATAAATAGAATGGGATCGTGACTACCAGGTGGTTACTATGGTGTTTCATACTGTCTTTTCCTATTTGTTTTTAAAGAAAATGTCGAGTCTCAGCACACAATCTAAAGGGGCTGGAAACGCATATTGGAAAGAGCGACCTCTTGCTTTTTCTCCTTGCCATGTTTCCTTTTTTTCTTTCAAAAAAGGCCATAAATTTATAAGTGAACGGCTTTTTGCACAGATTGCAAGTAAGAGAGATTTAGGGTTGTTGTAGCTCTCTCTACATTCACTTAAAGGTAAGCTAAGCACCATTGAATTCTTTAGGTATTATTTCTGAGGACGTATTTTGTTTTCGTCTCAGGAGCGACTTGAGAAACTTCTCTAGTTGGGACTCCTATTTGTTTTAGCCCAGTATGTGCCAACATTTTAAATTGAGGCTGCAGTGTGTTCAGTTGTTCAGTTTGATTACCTGTGTTAAACACATTTGGAATAGGGACATTTGGAATAGAGTCCTCCAATGCATTGGCCACATTTCAGGCTCCCCATCATTATAACTATTGCTTTGGTATATATTCTGTATATACAGTGTTCCCTCACTTATTGCGGGGGTTACGTTCCAGGACCATCTGCAATAAGTGAAAAACTGTGATGTAGGGAATATATATATATATATATATATATATATATCCGACATAGGTATATAGATGCTATACACACAGGGATATGTATATATATATATCCCCATACACACACACACACACTAGCGGTCACCTGGCACGCGTTGCTGTGGCCCACTCTGGTGGTCATGGGGGTTCTGTGTAGGAGGTTTGGCCCAATTCTATAATTGGTGGGGTTCAGAATGCTCTGTGATTGTAGGTGAACTGTAAATCCCACCAACTGCAACTCCCAAATGTCAAGATTCTATTTTCCCCAAACTCCACCACATTTGGGCATATTGAGTATTCGTGTAGAGTTTGGTCCAGATCCATCCTTGTTTGAGTCCACAGTGATCTCTGGATGTAGGTGAACTACAACTCAAAAACCAAAGGACACTGCCCACCAAACCCTTCCAGTACTTTCTGTTGGTCATGGGAGTTCTGTGTGCCAAGTTTGGTTCAATTCCATCGTTGGTGGGGATTCAGAGTGCTCTTTGATTGTAGATGAACTATAAATCCCAGCAACTACAACTCCCAAGTGGCAAAATCAATTTTTTGAGCGAAGGACATACAATGGGTTGTTAGGTGTCTTGTGTCCAAATTGGGTGTCAATTTGTGCAGTGGTTTTGGAGTTCTGTTAATCCCACAAACGAACATTACATTTTTATTTATATAGGTACATACATACACATACGAGGGTCCTGCCAGCTAGCTTGTAGAGTTTATCAACAGGTGTAGGGTTAAGACATCCTGTGATTATTCTGCATGTTTCGTTCAATATTATGTTCACCAGCTTTGCATGAGTAGACTTATGCCAAAGTTTGAAGACATCCTGTGATTGTTCTGCATTTTCATTCAATGACGTGTTCACCAGCTTTGCATGTGTAGACTTATGCCAAAGTTTGAAGACATCCTGTGATTATTCTGCATGTTTCGTTCAATATTATGTTCACCAGCTTTGCATGGGTAGACTTATGCCAAAGGTTTAAGAACATCCTGTGTTTATTCTGCATGTTTCATTCAATGCTGTGTTCACCAGCTTTGCATGGGTATACTTATGCCAAAGGTTTAAGACATCCTGTGATTATTCTGCATGTTTCATTCAATGCTGTGTTCATCAGCTTTGCATGGGTAGACTTATGCCAAAGGTTTAAGGCATCCTGTGATTATTCTGTATGTTTCATTTAATGCTATGTTCACCTGCTTTGCATGGGTAGACTTATGCCAAATGTTTAAGGCATCCTGTGATTATTCTGCATGTTTCATTTAATGCTATGTTCACCTGCTTTGCATGGGTAGACTTATGCCAAAGGTTTAAGGCATCCTGTGATTATTCTGCATGTTTCATTTAATGCTATGTTCACCAGCTATGCCAAAACAGGGCAGGTGAAGCCCTGGATTTACTCTCGAAATATCAATCCAATGTTCGCACTTTAGTTTCTCCCTCATTTGAAGTAATGGGTATGCCATAAACGACGCTTGGTTTTTGATTGGATTGCATTTTTACTCAAACCGGAAAATCATTATAATTTTGGGGTCTCAGAAACCCAAAACCCTCTCTTGGTTTGGTGTGGTTTGCAATACAGGAATCCTGGGATGAAAACAAACCTTAAAACACACAGAGAGAAAGAGCCTATGGTAATGGTTATGTGCAGGATTAAATGACTCAGGAAGAGACAGGAGTGGGGGAAAGGAAGCCTTGAGAGTCTTTAAGAAGATGAGGCCTTCATTAAGACCTTGTTTCCCGCTGCCCCAATCTTCCTTTTCTCTATCTTCAATCCATCTGAAGTACCATTATAGCTTTTCAAACCGCTTCCTGCGAGGAGCCTTTTTCTCTGGCCTTGTTAGCGGAAAGGGAGGCCGTTCCACTTCAGCGAGGAGCTTGAGATGCTTCTGCCTTAGGACTTGTATAATAATATCTCAACAAAACACAAGCGACTGTTCAGGAACCTCATTCAAACATGGCTCCCTTTTGATTCCCCTTCCCCTCCTCCCCGTGCGCTGCCGCCGTTCCCGTCTTCCCCGCCTCCTTCCGAAGAGAAAAAACACCATTTCACGGCATTGGGCGGATGTAGAAAAACAAGTTAACAACCCAAACCTATTAATTCTCTTTTGGAGTGCTTTTCAATCTCCTGTCAACAGATGAGGCTTTCGCTTTCTTTCTTCTGCCTCTCTTTATATGTTTTTCCTCCTCTGTTTTTCCCCTGGTTTTTTGCTTTTGTGTTCACTTGTTTTTGTGGAAATTGGGAGTTTGTTCTCTTCCGCTCTTCACTCCTGACCCACAGCAACTAGAAGGCGAGGGATTGTTGACTGGAGAGTGATATATACAATGGTTGAAAATTATGTCAATTTAGTCATATGTGTCCTAGTTTGCCTCTTGTGTCTCCCGGATTACGTTTTCCTCGGTGCCTAATTATCGAGGCCGATCGCATATCATTGATCCTAAGAAGGAGAAACATGTTTAGTTCAGAGGCTTTGTTTTTGTCATTGTTTCTTCCAAACGAAAAGTTTGGTTCAACTACATCAGTGGTTCCCAACCCTCTTTTTTTACCCAGGGACCACTTTGATTTTTTTTTTTTTGCAGGGACCACAGGAATAATAAACTGTGTTAATCTAAAAGTAAATTTTAATCATGTTTATTCGATGCTTAGACCATAGGTCTTTCACATACAAGGCAAATAGATTATTAAATACAATATAAAATACACAATTAAAACCCTCCTCATAAATGTACAGCAGAGTAAATTATTAGCAGCAGCGTGACCCAGCACCATTAGCAAAAAGTGATAAAAAGCACAAAACACAGAGACAAATGTTATCTCTTCAATAGGAGGCTTTTCTTTATAGCAAAATAATATGGTTGCACTATTTACAAAAGCAAGGTTTCCATAACACAAATAAAGTTCAACCTTCACACTGGAGCTTCAAATATGAGTTCTTCTCATACTGAGGTCTACTAACACACTGAGGCCTTTCTCCCACTGAGGCCTTCTCACACTGAGGGCTCTCTTCACACACGGGGCCTGAGGCTTCCATCCCCATCGCAGGTGCAACTTGTGGGGACTAGGGAGAGGGCCTTCTCTGTGGTGGCCCCTCAGCTCTGGAACTTGCTCCCCAGAGATATTAGGCAAGCCCCCAACCTGGCAGTCTTCAGGAAGATCTGAGTTTTTCCTGTTGTTTTTCCTCAATGCAACTGTCACCTGGTATGGCGACATTAATAATCCAGACTTTTTTTCTTTTCCACAATTGTGATGTCTGGTGTATTGTGTTCCAAAACTTTGTCAGTCTGGATTCGAAAGTCCCACAGTATTTTTGCATGTTCATTTTCCATGACCTTTGCAGATTTATGATGCCACCATACTGCTGGCAGGTGGTCCTTGTGACATAAGTTCCAGTGAATCATCTGGTCCACAGAGTTGTGTCTTTGTTTGTATTCTGTATGTGCGATTTTCTTGCAGCAGCTGAGGATATGATCCATGGTTTCATCAGCTTCCTTGCGCAGTCTGCATTTTGGGTCATCCACTGATTTTTCAACCCTGGCCTTGATGGCATTGGTTCTAATGGCTTGCTCCTGGGCTGCAAGAATCAGGCCTTCTTCTGTCACCTTCTTCAGGGTTCCATTCATGAGCCATGACTAGGTCTTCTCCTTGTCAACTTTTCCTTCAATCTTCTCAAGGAACTGCCCATGTAAGGCTTTGTTGTGCCAGCTGTCAGCTCTGGTTTGGAGTGCAGTTTTCTTGTATTGACTCTTTGTCTGCTGTGCTTTGAGAAGTTTCTGATAATTGACTTCAATTAAAGCAGGTTCTTGGCTTCCCTTGACATATTCTGCCAGGGCATCGTGTTTTTCTTCTTCGATTGGTTGTTTGACTTGTAAAAGTCCTCTGCCCCCAGACTTCCTACGCCAGTGGTTTTCAACCTTCCTAATGCCATGACCCCTAAATACAGTCCCTCATGTTGTGGTGACCCCCAACCATAACATTGATTTGTTGCTACTTCATAACAGTCATTTTACTACTGTTATAAATCATAATGTAAATATCAGATATGCAAGATATATTTTCATTCACTGGACCAAACTGGTTCACCTATAATCAAAGAGCATTCTGAACTCCACCAACAATGGATTTGAACCTAATTTGCCATACAGAACTCCCATGACCAACGGAAAACACGGGAAGGGTTTGGTGGGTATTGACCTTGAGTATGGGAGTTGTAGTTACCTATTTCCAGAGAGCACTGTGGACTCACACAATGGTGGATCTGGACCAAACTTGGCACAAATACTCAATATGCGCAAATGTAAACACTGGGGGAGCCTGGGGAAAATAGACCTTGACTTTTGGGAGTTGTAGTTGCTGGGCCTTATAGTTCATTACAATCAAAGAACATTCTGAACTCCACCAACGATAGAATTGGCTCAAACTTCCCACATGGAATCCCCATGACCATCAGAAAATACTGTGTTTTCTCATGGTCTTTGTTGACCCCTCTGACACCACTTCGCAACCCCCTCAGGGGTCCCGACCCCCAGGTTGAGAAACACTGTTCTACACAGATAGAGCCGGTCAACATCACTGCGAGGATGTAATGAATTATTTATTTATCGTGTAATCCGCAACCAGAACATTGTATTACATTTCTAACAGAACAAAACAAACAAACAGATTTAAAAAAAACACAAATTTTGCAAACTTGGTAGCTGATTAAATGTCCTTTGACCAGTACCTGGCCACTTGGCCAATGCGTACTCAGCAGCAGAGTAGCATAGTGCAAGGTCAGATGTCTTCACTGTATCTGGTTGTGATCCCCAGGTTGTGCCAGTCAGCTTTTGTATAATATTGTTTCTAGCACCCACTTTTTGCTTGATGTTCAGGCAGTGCTTTTTGTAGGTCAGGGCACGGTCCAGAGTGAATCCCAGGTATTTGGTTGCACTGCAATGCTCCAGTGGGATTCCTTCCCAGGTGATCCTCAGAGCTTGGGGTGCTTGTCTGTTCTTAAGGTGAAAGGCACATGTCTGTGTTTTAGATGGATTAGGGATCAGTTGGTTTTCCCTGTAATAGGCAGTTAGAGCACCTAGAGCTTCAGAGAGCTTCTGTTCAACCATCTCAAAGCTTGAGTGGTAATGGCATGATCATCAGCATAGATGAAACTCTCTGTCCCTTCTGGCAGTGGCTGGTCATTTGTGTAGATGTTGAACATAATTCGTAATTCATAATTCATAATTTGTAATGAATTATGAATGGATGTAATGAATTATGAATTATTATTATTGTTATTATTGTTGTTATTATTATTATTATTATTATTATTATTATTATTAACACATTGAGGTCTTTCTCCCACTGAGGCCTTCTCACACTGAGGGCTCTCTCACACTGGCACCTCTCTTGCACTGAGGCAAACTAACACTGAGGCCTTCTCAGCTACAGGCACACCTGCTTATATTGAACTGCAGCTTTTGCTGAGTCATTGCATCCATTTAACCCTTTCAGTGCTTGACTCACATTTTTCGTAATTAAAAATACCTCGTTAATTTTTAATATTTCTGACATGTGCTCCATGAGAGGTTACAGCAAACCTCTTCCTTCTCGCATGGCATTTAGTCCTATTGAACTTGCTGGCGCTTGCTTCTGAGTAAACATAGCAAGAATGCCTGACACAACTCTGGTCTCTTCCTAAAATGCTTCCTTTGTACGGTTCCCGCCTGCCATTAAAGAATGGCTGGAGCCTTGCCTCGCTGCAATCTGTAACATGGCCCTGATCCAGCCCAAGTTTAATGGTTCTAAGTGCCATTGATTTCCATTCAAGAGATTTAAGCACCAGCTTAACTCCCTCATTAAATCCCGCTGGTTATCAACAGTGTTTAACTCTGGATGGATCCGGCCATGTATAATTTATTTGTCCAGGGTCGTTGTATGAACAGGAAAGAGGAGAGAAAAATTAATCTCCTGGGAGAAAATGCAAGATGTATACCAACATTATTAGGTGCATCCATCCCATCCAAAGTTGGAGGTCGCCAAGGTAATGTTCAACACACAGTTATAAATACACAACTCAACCACCTTGGAAATAAAATCCCAAGATGGATATTTGAGTTGTGTAGGAGGAAACGTCCCAGGGCCGAAGTACATTTAGCGGGGTAATGAGGTAAGTCCTCAGCTGAGCCACAGATGAATATCCCGAATTTGCTGAAATGTAAAAGCATGGCCCGAGGGCAGGCCCCCAAGGAACATCTGCTTTGAGGCAAGTTCGTGCGAGTTTTTCCAGGGTTTCCCCCCTCTCCCTACAGAATGTTTGGAAAATAAGTCTAGCAGCTAATAACTCAAGACGTTACAGTCTATCTGTGGCGAAGGAAGGTATCATTTCAGGGTTCAAAAACTGGTAAAGACTGGAGAACTGAACTGGCCATATGTGTGTAACCTTAATTTATCAGGATTTGATAGATCTCTATACATAACAGTAAAATGTGATGTTAGAGAAAATGGGAAAGTCAGTCAAAAGCACAACAATGATTTTTTTTTTCATATCAGGAATGGCTGGAGAAACTGCAAGTCGCTTCTGGTGAGAGAGAATTGGCTGTCTGCAAGGACATTGCTCAGGGAACGCCCGAATGGTGTGAGAGAATGGGCCGTCTGCAAGGACGTTGCCCAGGGGACGTCTGAATGGTGTGAGAGAATGGGCCGTCTGCAAGGACGTTGCCCAGAGGACGCCCGAATGGTGTGAGAGAATGGGCCATCTGCAAGGACGTTGCCCAGAGGACGCCCGAATGGTGTGAGAGAATGGGCCGTCTGTAAGGACGTTGCCCAGAGGACACCCGAATGGTGTGAGAGAATGGGCCGTCTGCAAGGACATTGCCCAGAGGACGTCCGAATGGTGTGAGAGAAAGGGCCGTCTGCAAGGACGTTGCCCAGAGGACGCCCAAGTGGTGTGAGAGAACGGGCCGTCTGCAAGGACGTTGCCCAGAGGACACCCGAATGGTGTGAGAGAAAGGGCCGTCTGCAAGGACATTGCCCAGAGGACGCCTGAATGGTGTGAGAGAATGGGCCGTCTGCAAGGACGTTGCCCAGAGGACGCCTGAATGGTGTGAGAGAATGGGCCGTCTACAAGGACGTTGCCCAGAGGACGCCCGAATGGTGTGGGAGAATGGGCCGTCTGCAAGGACGTTGCCCAGAGGACGCCCGAATGGTGTGAAAGAATGGGCCATCTGCAAGGATGTTGCCTAGGGGACGCCCAAATGGTGTGAGAGAATGGGCCGTCTACAAGGACGTTGCCCAGGTGACGTTGCGTGGTTTATATTGTATGTTAATGTTTTTAATTATATTTTATGTTGTTGGGGGCATTGATTGCCAACTGTAAACTGCCTTGAGTTTGGGTTAAATAAAAATTTAATGTTCGTTTGTGGGATTAACAGAACTCAAAAACCAATGGACAAATTGATACCAAATTTGGACACAAGACACCTAACAACCCAATGTATGTCCTTCACTCAAAAAATTGATTTTGCCATTTGGGAATTGTAGTTGCTGGGATTTATAGTTCACTTACAATCAAAGAGCATTCTGAACCCCACCAACGAGTTGGAGTTGTAGTTCACCTACATCCAGAGATCACTGTGGACTCAAACAATGATGGATCTGGACCAAACTCTACATGAATACTCAATATGCCCAAATGTGAACACTGGTGGAGTTTGGGGAAAATAGAATCTTGACATTTGGGAGTTGTAGTTGCTGAGATTTATAGTTTACCTACAATCACAGAGCATTCTGAACCCCACCAATGATAGAATTGGGCTAAACCTCCCATACAGAACCCCCATGTGGGCCACAGCAACGTGTGGCAGGGGATGGCTAGTGGTAAATAAATCTATATAAATTAAAATGTAATGTTTGTTTGTGGGATTAACATAACTCAAAAACCCCTGGACAAACTGACACCAAATTTGGACACAATACACGAATCAGGCCAACGAGTGACCATCACTCATCAAAACACTGAAAAACACAACAGAAGGATCTTAAAAAGCCAAAAAACAAAAATTACATTACAATGTTTGCGCAAAACCACACACACACACACACACACACATATATACGCGAACACATATACACATATACAGAAATATATAAACACAAATATATACACACACAAAACACATAAACACAGACTGGGGCCACAGCAAGGTGTGGTGAGGACAGTGAGGACATTTTCCTAGTTTCCAACAGACCTCATAACCTCTGAGGATGCCTGCCACAGATGCAGGCGAAATGTCAGGAGAGAATGCTTCTGGAACATGACCATACAGCCCGGAAAACTCACAGCAAACCAGTGATTCCAGCCGTGAAAGCCTTCGACAATACAATAATATTCCTTTCCCTTTCCAAATAATTCAGAGGTAAGGTTAGGAAAAGCGTTTTTATCAAAGAGCTTTTAATAGACTGAGAAACGGTTTGGCGAAATACTGCCGATATGACGAACAGCCTGGGAAAAGGCAGTAAATAAAAACAGAGGGTTCAGAGGGAAGAAGGAGTCCCAAGACAGGGAACGGACGCTCAAGGGGGGCCGAGAATATGAAATCAAAGAGGAAAGATAAGAAGGAGCAAGAGGGAGCAAATGCACTTAAGTTAATAATAAAATAATGGCAAGGATTGCAAAGAGATGAGTCCTGATGCAATGGGTGAATCGGAGGTCAATCGAGTGTGATGGGGGCGCGTTCGGAGATACCGGGGAACGCGTTTGAAATGCGGATTGAAGGAGAAAATTGGAAAGGAGAAGAGCAGGACAAAAGCATCGAAACGACAACATCAAGCACATTAAATGGCGACATCTGCCAATGAAGAAAGGCCCGTCTTGGGAGCCAATCTAGAGATTAAACACACCAAAGAGTGTGCTCTTTTTTTTTCATTTTGAAGGGAAAGATACAGGAACGAAAGCCAAGAAGACTCAAAACAGAAAATAGCCATCGGCCGACACTCATCTCCGTATCAAACCACTTGTATCGATTACACAGCCGCTTGAAATGAAAGACTTGTTGCTTCCATATGTATATGCACATATATTACCTCCGTGGCTTCTCCCCGATCGAGAAAGAACACAAGGCTTCGTCTTTCAAAGAATTGTGTCGTTTCGAGATTTGGAGACTTGGGTTGTTGGCTAGCGAATTCTCCCCTTTTTCCCCCCACGTAGATAGATTTTAATGGATACGGTTTCCTAACATCATGTAATTGTCAAAATGTTCTTGTCAAAGATCCTTAGAGAGTCTCTGATTTTTAATCATTTTTCTGAATTTTTCCTAAGACCCAAATATTTTAATTAATGTGTTTCCAACACACACAAAAATCAAGTCGTTTCAAACTTTTTCTTAATTTGTGTAAGGATTTTTGAAATGTAAATTTTCAGTTTAATGCTGCTTTTTGACCGTACTTTTTTGAAAATAGATGATAGACAGAAGAAGCTAAACACCATTCAGTTTTCAAGAGGATGTTGAAATGAAGAATATGGAAGGGAATATATAGTATTTGTGCCTTACCAAATGAAGATAGATAGATAGATAGATAGATAGATAGATAGATAGATAGATAGAATACTCTATCAGTAGAAGCATTACTTTTTGATCCATCCTTGTATGTCAGGTACACATTACGTACATAGATAGGAAGATAGACAGACAGACAGACAGATAGAGAATAGATAGATAGATAGATAGATAGATAGATAGATAGATCAAATACTCTATCAGTTGAGTAAGGTTCCCTTTATTCTATCGTGCAGAGATAGTCCAGTAGCTGGGAAAGAAAGAAAAGTTAGAGGGATGGAGGCTTTACTTTTTGACCCACCCTCGTATGTCAGGTACATGTTATGCACATAGATAGATAGAAAGACAAATAGACAGACAGACAGACAGACAGAAAATAGATGGATGGATGGATAGATAAATAGATAGAATACTTATCAGTAGAGGCATTACTTTTTGACCCACCCTCATATGTCAGGTACACATTACGCACATAAATAGATAGGAAGATAGACAGATAGAGAATAGATAGATAGATAGATAGATAGATGGATAGATAGATAGATAGCTCTATCGGTAGAGTAGGGTTCCCTCTATCATACCATGCAGAGATAGTCCAGTAGCTGGGAAAGAAAGAAAAGCTAGAGCGATGGAGGCATTACTTTTGACCCACCCTTGTATGGTAGGTACATACTATGCATGTAGATAGATAGGAAGATAAATAGTCAGATAGAGAATACATAGATAGATAGATAGATAGATAGATAGATAGATAGATAGATAGATAGAATACTCTATCAGTAGAGTAAGGTTCCCTTTATCATAATATGCATAGATAGTCCAGTAGCTGGGGGGGGGGGGGGGAGCTAGAGCGATGGAGGCATTACTTTTTGACCCACCCTCATATGTCAGGTACACATTATGCACATAGATAGACAGGAAGATAAATAGACAGATAGATACATAGAGAATAGATAGATAGATAGATAGATAGATAGATAGATAGATAGATAGAATACTCTATCAGTCAAGTAAGGTTATCTCTATCATACCATGCGTAGATAGTCCAGTAGCTGGGAAAGAAAGAAAACTTGGGGGCATTACTTTTTGACCCACCCTCATATGTCAGGTACATATTGTGCACATAGACAGATAGGAAGAAAACTTGAAAACTTGGCTCTTTGAGCAAGCGTTTGGAGCTCCAGCGTGACCAGATAAGTACAAAATTGTAATACGAACACGGAACGGCCAAGACGATGTAAACAGATGAGGAATTGGCCTTGAAGACACTGTTTATTTAATAGTTTTTATGGATTTTATATGTATTTATGACGTGATTTAATTGCTTTTAACTGATATATTTGTGTGTGTGTGTAAGGTAGGTAAAGGTTGTCCCCTGACATTAAGTCCAGTCATGTCTAACTCTGGGTTGTGGTGCTCATCTCCATTTCTAAGCTGTGTGTGTGTATGTGTGTGTGTGTGTGTGTGTGTATGTGTATGTGTGTGTGTGTGTGTGTGTGTGTGTGTGTGTATATATATATATATATATATGGGGCATCTAATTGTTGCCGGTCTGTACGCTGCCCTGAGTTGCCTTTGGGCTGAAATGGGCGGGATAGAAATGATTTAAATAAATAAATAATAGATAAATAAACAACTAAATAGATCAATAGATAGAGAATAGGTAAAATACTCTTATCAGTAGAGTAAAGTTCCCTCTATCCTATCATGTATAGATAGTTCAGTAGCTGGGAAAGAAAAAAAACTTAGAGCGATGGAGGCATTACTTTTTGACCCACCCTCGTATTATCCAGGATCTTCAACTTTCCTTAGTTATTTAACAATTCCACCAGCAAGCTAATTCTCCAAACGATAATGTCTTACACTGAATTACACCATTTGTAACTGAGAAGTCTTGGGGTAACTAGATCTGTTATGGAAAGTGCTGTCAGTTCTGTTCAGTTTTGTTATTCAGAACGACTTCCTGGGCTGAAGATTATTACGATCAAATAATACATACCAGTATATTGGGGGGGGGGGGGGGGTTGCATGTGGTGGCGGCTTGTGGATCTCTTTAAGAAAAGGAAAGCATGTTGACTTGAGTTTTAAATATTTCAATTCTTTTTCTCTATGTCTCTCTCTCTCTCTCCCCCATGAAGGAAAACTGAACAGTCAGGACACTTACAACAATTTCACCAACAATAACCCCGGGAACCCTCGCCTTTCCCCGCTCCCCAGCCTGACGGTGGTGGTCCCTCTCGCTCAGATCAAGCAGCCCATGACGTTGGGAACAATCACCAAGCGAACTGGGTAAGTCAGAGGGTTTTGGAATAAGATCCCTTTCTGTCTATGTTTCCTTTTCATTCTGGCTTCTCAACCCTTCGGAGCCGATTCGGGACGAGGCGCCCTTTCCTCTCTTATTTGACAAATTAAACCTGCAATTCTGCATGCTTTTTGTTTTCGTCACAAAATATTGTAGAGCTTCCTTCTCGGTAAACACAGGCCGAGTTGCATGGCATTTTTTCCCTTGATCGTGGAGAAGAGAGGAAGCAAACACTCACAGGACCCCAGGGCAACTCTAAAGCAGATCTGTAAATATTTGTCCACAATTACCAAATTTGCCGTCTTCTTTGTTTACTTTATAAAAAAAAAATTCCAATGGCTCATTTTCTCTAAACCATCTGATACATTTTCTTTTCTGCTGGAAATCAGAGGTAGTTAGTAACTCAAACCGGGGATTTCCTGCTAAGCCGTTGCAGGGATGTTTTTTAGCAGTTTAATACAACATGGCAGATGCATGACAATTCTGAATTTTTCACTTTTTCAGATATTATTTTTTTGAACACAACACTGATTATTTTATTTTTATTTATTTCCCTTACATTTACCTCTCTAGCACTAGCTGTCTATCCCTCGGGCCCTGGTGAATGTTGTGGAATTGTCCAAAGCTGTGGTTGGGATCAAGTTATTTAATCAGTATCATCCCAATGTTTCAGGGCATTCACTTCCCAAGACAAGGTTTTAGAAACTTATTGGAGAAATAACACTGAAATACAATTACAAGCCATCTAAACATTAATAATAATAATAATAATAATAATAATAATATAGCATAATACAATATAGTCATATTTAATACTGTTGTTGTACTAATACTGATATTGTGCTATGCTAATAATATAGTATATTGTATGTATGTATATATTGTAAGCTGCTCTGAGTCCCCTTCGGGGTGAGAAGGGCGGCATATAAATGTTGTAAATAAATAAATGAATAATAATAATACGAAATCCAGCATACAGATCTCGTTTGCTGTGACATATTGTGTTTTTGTCAGTATATAACAATAATCTATTTAAATAAAAATGTAATGTTTGTTTGTGGGATTAACAGAACTCTAAAACCACTGGACAAAGTGACACAGCATTTGGACACCTAACAGTCCAACAAGTGTCCATCACCCCTAAAAACACACACACACACAAAACCCCAAAATACACCATATATACATATACACATACACTCATACATATACACATGTACACATTTGTATATATATGTACAAAAACAGACAAATATACACATATGCACACACACACATATACATACACACATATATACACATGCACACACAAATATACACATATACATATACACATGCAGACATGCATGCACACATACATATAAACATGCATGGACACATATAAACACACAAATACACAAGTATATACACACATATATAAACACACACATATATACAGCCATATATATATATATATATATACACACACACACACATGCCAGCACTTATATATACACAAATATGCACAGACTGGGCCACAACTATGCGTGGTAGGAGACGGCTAGTAATAATAATTTTTGTCATGTGAGGAGCGACTTGAGAACTGCAAGTCACTTCTGGTGTGAAAGAATTGGCCGTCTGCAAGGACATTGTCCAGGGAACACCCGGATGTTTTGATGTTTTGCCATCCTTGTGGGAGGCTTCTCTCATGTTCCTGCATGAGGAGCTGGAGCTGATAGAGGGAGCTCATCTGCGCTCCCCTCCCGATTCGAACCTGTGACCTGTCGGTCTTCAGTTCTGCCAGCACAGGGGTTTAACCTACTGCGCCACCGGGGGCTCATAATAATAATAATAATAATAATAATAATAATAATAATAAAATCACGGTCTGTCACATTTCTTGGATCTGTGCGTATCATTCAAAAATACATCACACAGTCCAAGACGCTTGGGAAGTGTTCGACTTGTGATTTTGTGATACGAAATCCAGCATATAGATCTCATTTGCTGTGACATACTGTGTTTCTGTGTTTCTGTACAAGAGATGATAGATAGATAGATAGATAGATAGATAGATAGATAGATAGATAGATAGATAGATAGATAGATAGATAGATATCTCTTGTAAGCTGCTCTGAGTCCCCTTCGGGGTGAGAATGGCAGTATATAAATAAATAAATAAATAAATAAGTAAATAAATAAATAAGACACTCCGAACACTCATGCCGGTCACATGACCAAGAGATGACAACGCAGGCTCCTTGGGTTGGTAATAGCGAACAACACCTTCCCCAGAGCCAGAGATTCGCACTGTCTCCAAAGCCGGAAATGAAAGGAGAAGCCTTTGCCTTTGTTTGTGTTTGTATGTCTCTTTGTATATATATATATATATATATATATACACAATATATTATGTTATTAGCATAGTACAATATCAGTATTAAATATTACTGTATTGCACTATACCATTATATTGTAATATTATTAGTAATATTACATGTAATATAAATTTATTATATCATATTATTATTATTATTAGTATTATTATATTGCATTACGTTATAATATTATAAATATTATATGCATATGCAATATATTATACAGTATTATTAGCATAGTGTAATACCAGTATTAAATACTATATTGTACTATAGAATTATATTGTGATTTTATTAGTAATATTACATTTAATATAAATATATAATTATAATATCATATTATTATTAGTAGTATTATTATATTGCATTATGTTATAATATTATAAATATTATATGTATATACAATATATTATATGATTAGTATAGTACAATATCAGTATTAAATATTACTATATTGTACTATAGCATTATATTGTAATATTATTAGTAATATTACATGTAATATAAATATATAATTATGATATCATATTATTATTAGTAATATAGTGCATTATAATATTATAAATATTATATGTTTATACAATAGCCTAGTACAATATCATTATCAATATCATATATTACTATATTGTACTATACAATTAAACTGTAATATTTTTAGTAATGTTGTTGTTCATTTGTTCAGACGTCTCCGACTTCGTGACCTCATGGACCATTATTATTAATATTATTATTATTATTAGTAGTAGTAGTAGTATACTGCATTACATTATAATATTATAAATATTATATGTATATAAAATATATTATATTACATTATATTATAAAACACATTTTGGCCTGCCCACTGTGTTCTATTTTCTATTATGTTATTTTGTACTGTTTATTTTACTTGATTGGTTTATTTATTTTATTGTGATGTTGTTGGTCTCATGTAAGCCGATCCGAGTCCCTTTTGGGGAGATGGTGGCGGGGTATAAATGAAAATGATAATAATTATGATTATTGACACAAAACCAGATTATGTCACAGCAAACGAGATCTATATGCTGGATTTCGTATCACAAAATCACAAGTCGAACACTTCCCAAGTGTCTAGGACTGTGTGATTTATTATTATTATTATTATTATTATTATTATTATTATTATTATTAGCATAGCGCTGGAGACAAGGTGGAGCTGTTCCCTGATCCCCTCTCTCCTCATTAAAATTGCAGCTGAGAATGAAAATATACGCATAGTAATTACATCAAAGACTTCCTGTTAAATAATGGTTCCCAATTATTAGTGAGAGTGAATGTGGTCTAAAAGCAAAATTCACAAGAATCCTTTAGGTGCCTCTCAAATTTTCCTGGAAGAGGGGACTTGGAAGAGGATGTAAAAACAAAAACATATTTCTTTTCTGCTTTGTTCTCCCGGCTCTTTGCATCCTTACCTGCATGACTCACAAAGGACATCTCTTTGTTGCAGTAAATAGGCTATCTCGGGGCAGCTGCTGTTACATGTCCAGTTGCGATAAGCAAATATCTCACCATGTTCCAGAAACCATACTTTCATTATTGCTTAACCTTTTCGTGCCTTTTTGCATCTTTACTCCTTTTCCTTGCTTAAAAATGGCATTCAGGACAACACCGCCCAACAGCAAAGCGAGCGCAGAGAAGAAATCAATGTTTACGTAATTGCAATTGTAACTGCGTTTGTGTGCTGAATGCCAAAATATCATGATACGATATGGGCCGGGCTTCAGCACAGCAGGTTAACTGCTAGCTGCAGTCAATCTTGCCAACCGAAAGGTTGACAGTTCGAAGCCCAGGTCAGAGTGAGCTCCTGGCTTTTAGCCCAGCTTTTGCTTACCTAGCAGTTTTGAAAACAGCAATGTGAGTAGGTAAATAGGTACCGCTTAAATGGGGAGGTATTTAAAGCACCCATGAGGAAATGCCAGGAAAATGTTGGTGATTTGATCAAGGAGGAAATTTGCGAACAAAAGCTTTTTGGCAGGGAAAAAGTGACACAATAGCCCCCCGCCCAATGGCCGGAACCAAGCACAGCCTCCAAGATGCCGAAGATGGGAAAGCTTATATCTCTCCCTATCTATGTATAGTTGTCTGTCTTGTCAGTGTATAATAGCACTGAATGTTTGACGTACGAGGGTTGAATGAAAAGTAATGCCTCCACCTTTGTAACTCCTCAACAGATGGCAGTACTGGTACGCGGCAGGTACTGGTTTGTCAGTAGACTCTCCTCTACAGTTCCATTTTGGTGGGAAGCCTTAGTATTGAACGGTTGTGTTGTTAAAGTGAAAAGTAATGCCCCCACCTTTGTAACTCCTCAACAGATGGTAGTACTGGTACGCAGCAGGTACTGGCTTGTTTAGTAGACTCTCCTCTACAGTTCCATTTTGGTGGGAAGCCTTAGTATTGAACGGTTGTGTTGTTAAAGTGAAAAGTAATGCCTCCATCTTCGTAACTCCTCAACAGATGGCAGTACTGGTATGAGGCAGGTACTGGCTTGTTCAGTAGACTCTCCTCTACAGTTCCATTTTGGCGGGAAGCCTTAGCATTGAACGGTTGTGTTGTTAAAGTGAAAAGTAATGCCTCCACCTTTGTAACTCCACAACAGATAGCAGTATTGGTATGTGGCAGGTACTGGCTTGTTCAGTAGACTCTCCTCTACAGTTCCATTTGGCAGGAAACCTTAGCATTGAACGGTTGTGTGGTTAAAGTGAAAAGTAATGCCTCCACCTTCGTAACTCCTCAACAGATAGCAGTACTGGTATGAGGCAGGTACTGGCTTGTTCAGTAGACTCTCCTCTACAGTTCCATTTGGCAGGAAACCTTAGCATTGAACAGTTGTGTTGTTAAAGTGCAAAATATGAAACCCTATGCAGACCGTCAGTCAAGGAGGGCCAAAGACAGCAAATCTTAGCAGAGGCAGCTAAATAACCTCTTGGCCCTCTATCTCCAGGTGGAAAGCTATTGTAGAAGGAAGTTTGCTTCTACAGAAGTGTTGTCCCTGATTTATTTATTTGATTATATGTTATTTTTTACGGATCCCCCGGTGGCACAGTGGGTTAAACCACTGAGCTGCTGAATTTGCTGACTGAAAGGTCACAGGTATGAATCGGGGAAGCGGCATGAGCTCCCACTGTTAGCCCCAGCTTCTGCCAACCTAACAGTTCAAAAACATGTAAATGTGAGTAGATCAATAAGTACAGCTCCGTTGGGAAGGTAATGGTGCTCCATGCAGGCATTCAGGCCATATGACCTTGGAGGTGTCTATGGACAATGCTGACTCTTTGGCTTAGAAATGCCGACAAGCACCAATTTCCAGAGTCGGACTTAATATCAGGGGAAAACCTTTACCTCTATATTATTTTTACATGGAATACTGGTAGAGTGCTCTACCCCATTCTGCCTATATTAAAACGGGGGAGGGGGGGGAGTTCACATGCAGATGGCAGATCATATAATAATAATAATAATAATAATAATAATAATAATAATACTTTATTTATACCCCGCCACCATCTCTCCAAGGGGACTTGGGGCGGCTTACATGAGGCCAAGCCCAACAATATAACAATACAAATATACACATAGGAATACAACAGTAAAATATAAAGAAAAAGTAAATAAAATATAAGAAACAATATAAATAAGCACAACAAACAATATAAAATTGCAATAATTGAACGCAAAAAAAAAAATTGATCACAGTGGGCAGGGCTGGTTGCAAAGATTAAAACTTTAATAACTCTGGGTGAGAGAGCAATGTAATATATCTGGGCAGGGGATCCAGGGGACAAAAATAGGGTTTAATTGCAGTAGCAGGTAAAATAAAGTGCTTCTGAGGGCATTTTTGCAGGGTTTGGTCAGGTCAGGTCAGGGATTATTGTTCATTCAGTCATTGAAGGCATACTGGAACAACCAAGTTTTCAAGCTCTTCCTAAAGACTGCCAGGGTGGGAGCTTGCCTATTTTCCTAAGTTCCAGAGCTGAGGGGCCACCACAGAAAAGGCCCTCTCCCTCATCCCCACAAATTGTGATGGGGATGGGAGCGAGAGAAGGGTCTCTCTGGAAGATCGAAGGGATTGTGTAGGTTCGTAAAAGGAAATGTGGTCACAAAGGTGTATACCATCCATAGCTGTGTTTGAGGCACCCGGAACTCCTTTTGCTGAATTTAATTGCAAGCTTATTTTGCAAAAGGGAAACTGTCCTTTAGAGTAACTGTGGTTTCTCCGGTGGGATCTGGGGTCTGAAACTGCACATTCAAACTTGCCACTCTTGGCCTAGACCAGGCCCAGCACCATGGCCATCAGCATGGGATGCCAGACAAGTTAAGCCCGACGCCTCCCCGTCATTGTTTTCCTCTTCCGTGCATGTTCTGCCTCCTTTCAGCACACCTTCTTCCTTTAATCTGCCGTTACACATTTTTCTTTCCCTTTGTGTGGCTCTGGCGCGCTGGACGGCCTTGCACAGAGCGCACTTTGTCTAGCTCGCCTTCCTCTGCCACGCCGTGGCTTTAGCGACTTCCCCGAAGGGTGGAGAAGCCAAGGTGGATTAAGGGGTGGCCTTCCTTCTCTGTTGGGTCGCACAATATCTGGTGTTTGCTCCGGAAGCCGCAGAGCCGCACCGCCTCGGCTGCACCTCACAGGTTGGATTACGGTTGACTTCACCCTCTTGCCTTTGGAGATCGGCTAGTTAAATATTGCGCAGCTTACGCTAATCTTTTGAAGATCTTTCAGGGCTTCCAATGCCTGAGTTGTTATCCTTCAACATCTCGGAGAATAAAGAAACATCCTGGACGTTGGGTTGTTGAGCCTCCCCCTTCTGCTCCCAGCGCACATCAAAGCGGATGCTGGCTCCTCTCTGCACACCACACAGAAACCATCTCTGCATTTGGAGATATGACACTCTTTGCGTTGGACTATGACTCTCCAGGCTAGGGTTCAGGACTCTAGTCAGCCATGGAAACTAACTGGGTGGCCTTGGGCAAGTCATGCACTGTCAGCCTCAGAAAAACTATGATAGGTTCGCCTTAAGGTTGGCATAAGTCAGAAATGACTGGAGGGCGCACAGCCACTCATAATGCAGAGGTAAAGAATTGGGATTTGCAGTGGTTTTCTTCCTTCCTATGTTATCCCTTGGGAAGTCAGACTTGGCCATGGTAGTCCATGCCCTAGTTACATACCAAATAGACTACTGCCAGCCACATGACCTTGGAGGTGTCTACAGACAACGCTGGCTCTTCGGCTTAGAAATGGAGATGAGCACCACACCCCAGAGTCAGACATGACTGGACTTAATGTCAGGGGACTACCTTTACCTTTACTAGACTACTGCAACACGCTCTACGTGGGGTTGCCTTTGAAGACTGTTCAGAAGCTTCAAGTAGTCCAATGGGTGATAGCCAAATAATAATAATAATAATAATTATTATTATTATTATTAAAAGAATATAATAAAAGAAGAATAATAATAAATAAATATAAATAAAGTAAAATAATAATAGAAGAATCCAGACTGACAAAGTTTTGGAACACAATACACCAGACATCACGATTGTGGAAAAGAAAAAAGTTTGGATTATTGATGTTGCCAATATAGCAGTTGAAAAACATGCAAATGTGAGTAGATCAATAGGTACCGCTCCGGCAGGAAGGTAATGGCGCTCCGTGCAGTCATTCTGGTCACATGACCTTGGAGGTGTCTGCGGACAACTCCGGCTCTTCTGCTTAGAGATGGAGATGAGCACCAACCCCAGACTCGGACACGACTGGACTTGATGTCATGGGAAAACCTTTATCTTTACCTTTACTAACCCTCCCCTACTCAATCTAGTTTCCCAATAATAATAGAACTTGCTGATCGAAAGGTTGGTCGTTCGGATCCAGGGAGTGGGGTGAGCTCCCACTCTTAGCCCCAGCTTCTGCCAACCTAGCATTTCGAAAAGATGCAAATGTGAGTAGATCAATAGGTACAGCTCCGGCGGGAAGGTAACAGTGCTCCATGCAGTCATGCCAGCCACATGACCTTGGAGGTGTCTACGGACAACGCCGGCTCTTCAGCTTCGAAATGGAGATGAGCACCAACCTCCAGAGTTGGACATGACTGGACTTAATGTCAGGGGGAAACCTTTACCTTTACTAACCCTCCCCTACTCAGTCCAGTTTCCCAGTACCCACAACTGGCACAAACACACAGAGCAAAAAACAGTGGCAGAGGGAAGTAATTTCAGGATGTGATACCAATTCTGTTGTGTGTCCAAAATGTAGTGCAGTGTGTGAAATAAATCAGGTCCTGGTGTTTCAGAATCGGAGGCTTTCAGCGGCTGGATTGGGCCCACTGACTGGAAGGCGGCGGGGTGGAAAACCCATCCTCTTTGTGGAGCAGAGAACGAAGCGGAATGCCGATGTTCCCTGAAGCCTGACGAGACCTAAAATGGCCAAATTGAGACAGCAGCCTTAACTTGAGCCTCCAGGGGGTAAAGCGTGTGTTTAACATATTTAACATCTGCCCTCCTATTTCTCGAAACACAGAGCAACGCGCGCCTGTAATAGAGAGATAGGACAGGGACCATCTGTCTGGCTCCGAGAAGTGGAGGGCGCGTGGATTACCACAAATGGCAAAAGACAGATGTATTTACACCTACATGGGCAACACCTTGAAGCGCCGCCCTGAGGAAGCATGCCTTCCTCCCTCCCTCCCTCCCCTCCCTTCCTCTGCCTCTCTGGAAACAGCTGCCCAACCTTGGTGGTGGTGCTTCAGTCCTGAGAGGAGGGCTACAAATCCCACCGGATTTTGACAACTGGCTCCTGTTTGGCAGCCGTCGAGGGGTGGAAAGGGCATGGTTGCTCTTACCTTCCTGCGTTCACCTTCTGAAGTCTCCACATTGTCAGATACTGCCCGCATCTTGGCAAAATTGATACCTGCCCAATAATAATAATAATAGTAATAATAATCACATCACACAGTCCTAGACACCTGGGAAGTGTCCGACGTGTGATTCGATACAACAGCCAGCAGAGTGATCTTGTTTGTTGTGGACTCATCTTGTTGTGTTTCAAATAATAATAGTTATCATCATCATCAAACTGCAAAGACTCTGGCACAAGCTAATGCCATCAAAGCCAGAATCGAAAAGTTGATGACAGATCCCAAATGCAGACTCTGCAAGGAAGCAGATGAAACAACAGATCACATCCTCAGCTGCGGCAAGAAGATTGCGCAGACAGACTACAAGCAGAGGCACAACACCGTTGCTCAGATGATTCATTGGAACCTGTGCCACAAACACCACCTGCCTGCAACAAAGAACTGGTGGGATCACAAGTCGGAAAAAGTTACAGAGAATGAACACGTCAAACTCCTCTGGGACTTCCGAATTCAGACAGACAGAGGTTTGGAGCACAATATTTCTGACCTCACAATCGTGTTAAAAAACAAAGAATGGATTGTCGATGTTGCAGTACCAGGCGACAGCAGGATTGGAAAGAAACAACCAGAAAAGCTGACACGATATGAGGATTTAAAGATCGAACTGCAAAGACTGTGGCACAAGCCAGTCAAGGTGGTCCCAGTGGTGATCAGCACACTGGGTGCAGTGCCTAAAGACCTTGGCTTGCACTTAAAAACAATCAGCGCTGACAAAATTACCATCTGCCAGTTGCAAAAGGCCACCTTATAGGGATCTGCACACATTATTCGCCAATACATCACACAGTCCTAGACACTGGGAGGTGTCTGACCTGTAATCCAATACAACAGCCAGCAGAGTGACCTTGTTTGCTGTGGACTCACCTTGTTGTGTTTGAAATAATAATCATAACATATATATTTTTGGTGTCAGGAACGACTTGAGAAACTGCAAGTCGCTTCTAGTGTGAGAGAATTGGCCATCTGCAAGGACATTGCCCAAGGGATGTTTTCCGGATGGTTTTTAAAAATGTTTCACCATCCTTGTGGGAGGCTTCTCTCATGTCACTGCATGGGGAGCTGGAGCTGACAGGGGGAGCTCATCCGCGCTCTCCCCGGGTTGGATTCAAATTGGCAACCTTCAGGTCAGCATCCCAGCCTTCAAGCCATCAGCCCTGCCAGCACAAGGGTTTAACCCACTGCACTTCCAGGGGCTCCATAATAATAATAACAACAACAACAACAACAACAACAACAATAATGTAAATTCAGATGTTCCCACCTTAACATCTTTAACCTTACTCACCCAACGATGCACAGTACTCACATCAACACAATCACCACAAACAGCTTGCATTCTCTGATTAATCTTCTTTGGGATGACACCTTCTGCTGTCAAGAATTCAATGACTGCACATTGCTTAAGTCGCATTGACTGATTGTCTGCGCAGGGTTCCATACTTCACACATTACCAACACAACCATTCAATGCTAAGACTTCCTGCCAAAATGGAACTGTAGAGGAGAGTCTACTGAACAAGCCAGTACCTGTTGCATACCAGTACTGCTATCTGTTGAGGAGTTACAAATATGGAGGCATTACTTTTCACTTTAACTACACAACCGTGCAATGCCAAGGCTTCCTGCCAAATGGAACTGTAGAGGAGAGTCTACTGAACAAGCCAGTACCTGCTGCATACCAGTACTGCTATCTGTTGAGGAGCTACGAAGATGGAGGCATTACTTTTCATTCAACCTTCATACATAAACATTGGAAATATGACATCGGCCATGTGCTTATTGGGCTTATTTGGAGTTTCACTGTCATGAAAATCAATTTTGAAGGCACCTTCCAGTTCTTTTGGAGTGGAGTGATGTGTCCAAATATGCGCCCAAAGCTGTCGTTGGGCACCCAGGCTCTGAATCCCAACCCTGGGAAATGAAAACAGTTGTACAAAGTCCAGGCGATGGAACGCTCCTCGGTTGCGTTTGTTTTTGCAATATGGAAAGAAGAATGCAGATAACACATTTTTTTGATGTGGGATCTGGCTGAGATGTTATCGTCTCGTGTACGATTTGTTCATAAAATCACTGATATCCGTTTGATCTCTTTTGAACTCCGAAGACTTTAATCCTTTCCAGGACCTATTAGTGGTACAGACACAGACAAAAAAAAAGAAAAAAGAAGAGCAAGACCAGCTGAATAGGAAATAACAAGAGAAAACCAAAACCAAACTCTTGCAAAGGAAGGCACAAATCCGGATTCGAGGGCTCGGTTTCAAGCGCGCAGAATAAATCAAAGGCAACACATTTGTGGAAATTATTTGCACAAATGACATTTCAGGAGACTGGGTTGGATCTGCGAATTCCCAACCGTAGCCGACTTTGTTCCAGACCTGGTTAGGAGGACATTGGAAAGAAGTGATTTGTTTGCCTTCATTCCCAAAGTGCACAACGGAGTGAATTTAGGAGTAGGGAAGCGAAAGAAAAACAGGAGATGTCACTACATGCCCAAAGGCTCCCCAGCAACACAACGTTTCTTTAAATGTTCCACAGGACTGAAGTTTAAGGCCTACAGACTATATGGGGGAACCTATAGATAAGTGACTGGCAAACAAACTAGTCCAATGTGGGCAAGGCAAGACTACAGTTAGCTGGATCTGTAATTGGTTAAGCAAACGAACCCAGAGGGTCATTCTCCCCAATGTTTCATCCTGGAAAAAAGTGATGAGTGGAGTAGACTCATAGCATCATAGAGTTGGAAGAGACCTTGTGGGCCATCCAGTCCGACCCCCTGCCAAGAAGCAGGAAAAAGCTGGTGTCATCCTGAGGAGTGTCAGGTAAACCTCAGTGTGAGAGAAGCCTCGTGTGAGAAAGCTCCAGTGTGAAGGCTGCTGCGTGTAAAACTACTATGTGTTTGTTTGTTTGTGTTATGGAAACCTAGTTCATAGAATCAGAGTTGGAAGGGACCATGTGGGCCATCCATGAAAAAGCTAGTGTCGTCTTGAGGAGAGAGTGAGCAGGCCGAAGCCTGTTAGAGTTAGTGGGCCAAAGCTGGTGTCGTCCTGGGGAGTGTGAGGCAAACCTCAGTGTGAGAGAAGCCTCGTGTGAGAAAGCTCTCATGTGAAGGCTGCTGCGTATAAAGCTACTATGTATTGGTTTGTTTGTGTTATGGAAACCTAGTTCATAGAATCATAGAGTTGGAAGACACCTGTGGGCCATCCAGTCCCAAGAAGCAGGAAAAAGCTAGTGTCGTCTTGAGGAGTGTGAGGTAAACCTCAGTGTGAGAGAAGCCTTGTGTGAGAAAGCTCCAGTGTGAAGGCTGCTGTGTGTAAAGCTACTATGTATTGGTTTGTTTGTGTTATGGAAACCTAGTTCATAGAATCATAGAGTTGGAAGAGACCTCATGGGCCATCAGGTCCAACCCCATTCTGCCAAGAAGCAGGAAAAAGCTAGTGTTGTCTTGAGGAGAGAGCGAGCAGGCCGAAGCCTGTTAGAGTTAGTGGGCCAAAGCGGGTGTCGTCCTGAGGAGTGTGAGGTACACCTCAGTGTGAGAGAAGCCTCATGTGAGAAGGCTCCAGAGTGACGGCCGCTGCATGTAAATCTACTATGTATTTGTTTGTTTGTGTTATGGAAACCTAGTTCATAGAATCATAACGTTGGAAGAGACCTCATGGGCTATCCAGTCCAACCCCGTTCTGCCAAGAAGCAGGAAAAAGATAGTGTCGTCTTGAGGAGACAGTGAGCAGGCTGAAGCCTGTTAGAGTTAGCGGGCCAACGCTGGTGTTGTCCTGAGGAGTGTGAGGTAAATCTCAGTGTGAGAGAAGCCTTGACTGAGAAAGCTCCAGTGTGAAGGCTTCTGTGTGTAAAGCTACTTTGTATTTGTTTGTTTGTGTTATGGAAACCTAGTTCATAGAATCATAGAGTTGGAAGAGAACTCGGGGCCATCCAGTCCAACCCCCTGCCAAGAAGCAGGAAAATTGTCTTCAAATCACCCCAACAGATGGCCATCCAGCCTCTGTTTCAAAGCCTCCAAAGAAGGAGCCTCCGCCACACTCCGGGGCAGAGAGTTCCACTGCTGAACAGCTCTCTCTCACAGGAAGTTCTTCCTAATGTTCAGATGGAATCTCCTTTCTTGTAGTTTGAAGCCATTGCTCCGCATCCTAGTCTCCCAAGGCTGATGCCTCCTCCGTATGACTTCCTCTCACCTTTTTATCCATGGCCCTCATCATGTCTCCTCTCAGCCTTCTCTTTCTCAGGCTAAACATGCCCAGCTCTTTAAGCCGCTCCTCATAGGGCTTGTTCTCCAGACCCTTGATCATTTTAGTCGCCCTCCTCTGGACACATTCCAGCTTATCAACATCTCCCTTCAATTGTGGTGCCCAGAATTGGACACAGTATTCCAGGTGTGGTCTAACCAAGGCAGAATAGAGACGAAGCATGCCTCACCACCGTCTCCCAAAGCAGTTGCTCTACTCCAAACTCAAGAACGAAAAATGAAATGTTGGTGGGCAGGAAAAGAGATTGAAAGATGGGCTCAAAGCCAACCTTAAAAACTGTGGCATAGACACTGAGAACTGGGAAGCCTTTGTGTGCTTGAGCTGGAGGTCAGCTATGACCAGCAGTGCTGTAGAATTTGAAGAGGCATGAATGAAGTGCAAGAGGGAGAAACATGCCAAGAGGGGGGCGGGTCAAGCCAACCCCGACCGGGACCTGCCTTCCACCTGGAAACCGATGCTCTCACTGCAGGTGACCTACATACCCACCGCCAGGACACCGATCTTGGAAGACAATCCTACTTGGACAACGAGGGAAGAGAAGAAGAAGTCTAACAAACTGATCAATGAAAAGTTGGTAAACTAACAATACTAATTCTAGCTTTTCTATCATTTCCTCCTATTGTCTTGGGAGTTTAAATAAACCCACTTCTCCGAAGGGATCTTGGGCGAAGGGAGCAGTATTCTGTTGCCCGCGCAGAGTGAAGGCCGTGGCCGTTGGACAGCTCTGATGGTTCCTCTGCCTTGACATTGCTGTGTTATTGTCACCCAACGGAGCCATCTGGTGCTGTCGATTCGAGGATGGGTTCCCTTGTAAAAATGGCACAGTGTCCTTTTTTATTAATGCACACTGAACCACGCCATGTGTGAAGCAGCCCAGAAAAACATGCTCAGGGGGTGATGCCTGACATGAACTGCGGTGGCAGACCTGCTCCTGATCGTATTTCAGTCAATCTTTTGCAAACAGTTGGCTTTCCGTCCCTCTGCTCTGAAAAGGGGGCTGAGGGGGGGGGGTCATCATTCACCCTCCCTTCCCCATCTCCCTGTTTTAACAGATGTCAGGCAAAGTTTTTTTGGCTTTGGTTTCATTCTTACTGAGGCTCATCAACCAGGCCTGACTGCTTTTGTGCTTTCCTCATTTAATAACATTGAGCCCCGGTGGTGCAATGGGTTGTTCCAGCAGGACTGAAGACCGACAGGTTGGAGATTCAATTCTGGGGAGAGTGTGGATGAGCTCCCACTGTCAGCTCTAGCCCCAAATGCGAGGACATGAGAGAAGCCTCCCACAAAGATGGTAAAACATCAAAATATTCAGTTTCCCCAGGGCTACATCCTTTCTCTCACACCATTCGGACACACTCTGGGCAACGTCCGTGCAGACAGCCAATTGTCTCACACCATTCGGGTGTCCCCTGGGCAACGTCCATGCAGACAGCCAATTGTCTCACACCATTCGGGTGTCCCCTGGGCAATGTCCTTGCAGACAGCCAATTGTCTCACACCATTCGGGCATCCTCTGGGCAACATCCTTGCAGACAGCCAATTGTCTCACACCATTTGGGAGTCCTCTAGGCAATGTCCTTGGAGATGGCCAATTGTCTCACACCATTTGGGTGTCTTCTGGGCAACGTCCTTGCAGAAGGCCAATTGTTTCACACCATTCGGGCGTCCTCTGGGCAACGTCCTTGCAGACGGCCCATTCTCTCACACCATTTGGGTGTCCTCTGGGCAACGTCCTTGTAGACGGCCAATTGTCTCACAGCATTCAGGAATCCCATGGGCAATGTCCTTATTTACGACATTTATATGGTGCCCTTCTCACCCTGAAGGGGACTCAGAGCGGCTTACAAGTAATACGTAAATACAATACATTATATTATTACCATAGCATAATATTAGTATTATATATTAATATACCATTATACTGTAATATTATTAGTAATATTACATGTAATATAAAATATATAATTATAATTTCGTGTTATTATTATTAGTATTATTTTGTATTACATTATAATATTATCAATATGGTTTAACAAGTCCCAAATACATTGATAATTTCCAATCTGGTAGCATTGTTTATTTTTTAATTTACCCTATTTATACCCTGCCTTTCTCAACCCAAAAGGGAACTCAAGGCAGCTTACATATAGGCAATTATTCAATACGTTAAGTAGTTGTAGTCCAATCTAATCTTCCTCCTCTCCATATGGTACTGAGGAAAAATAGGTTTTCGGTTGTGTTTTGAAGGAGAGGAGTGAGGGGGCCAGCTTAATTTTTTTAGGGAGGGAGTTCCAGAGACGGAGAAGATCCTCTCTCTCGTTCCCACCAGCCATACTTGAGATGGGAGTGGGACCAAGAGCAGGGCCTCCTCCAATGTCCCCAGTGCCTGAGTTGGTTTGTAGTAACCTGGTTAGTAACCTGGCTACCAATCTCTGAACCAGTTGAAGCTTCCGAACTGTCTTCAAAGGCAGCCCCACGTAGAAAGTGTTACAGTAGTCCAGATGAGATGTCACTGAGGCGTGGACTTGACCATGACCAAGTCTGGCATCTCAAAGGACTATGCAAAGGCACTCCTGGACACCAACGACACCTGGATCAGTGATGAGACCAGGATCACCCTCAGATTTCAGACCTGTGTCTTCTGGGGAGTGGGACCCCATCCAACACAGAGTGTAATCCCACATTTTGAATGAATACTCCCAGACTCCAGACAGCATTGCAGGGGGTCTTATGGGAGTTGGAGTTTAGAAGGTGTTATCATTATTATTTAAGTTAAATTTCATATATACATTCCAGCTTTTTCCCAGACTGAGACTCACTCCGGGTCGCGCATAGTCTTTGAAAGAACTCGGCTAAACAATATCGTCATACAATGGTTAAGAGCATAATTAAACTATCAATAAAATTAAAAGTGGTTAAAAGCAACTCAGTAAAAAGAAGAACAGCAAATATGAACCACATGGCACACGAGAGGCCCTTTCTCTCTGAGCAACCAGTCCTGCTCAAAAACAAGGTTACTGCATGCCTGTGGAAGGATCAAAAGCAAGGTGCCAATCTATGAGGGTTGAATGAAAAGTAATGCCTCCACCTTAGTAACTCCTCAACAGATGGTAGTACTGGTATGCGTCAGGCACTGGCTTGTTCAGTAGACTCTCCTCTACAGTTCCATTTTGGCAGGAAGCCTTAGCATTGAACGGTTGTGTTGCTTTAAAGTGCGGAGTATGGAACCCTGCGCAGGTGGTCAGTCCTTCCATTTTCCCCAGCATCATTGTCTTCTCCAAGCTTTCCTGTTTTCAAAGATATTACTATGTGAACATCTTGGTTCTATTTGCTGGAGGCTTTTATGCAGAGGCTGGATGGCCATCTGTCAGGTGTGCTTTATTTATTTTAGGGTTAGTTCAGTAGACTCTCCTCTACGGTTCCATTTTGGTAGGAAGCCTTAGCATTGAACAGTTGTTTTGTTAAAGTGAAAAGAAATGCCTCCAACTCCTCAACAGTTACTGGTATACGGCCAGGTACTGGCTTGTTCAGTAGACTCTCCTCTACAGTTTCATTTTGGTGGGAAGCCTTTGCATTGAATGGTTCAATGACTGTATGTTGCTTAAGTCACATTGACTGACTGTCTGCACAGGGTTCCATACTTCGCACTTTAACCACACGACCGTTCAATTCTAAGGCCTCCCAATGCTAACACTTGTGAAACTTGGTGGTTGCTGTCACATGACGTCCAACTCTTTGTCACGAAAGTCAGATGTTCCTATCTCAACATCTTTAAACTTACTCTCCCAATGACGCACAGTACTCACATCAACACAATCACCATGCATTCTCTGATGAATCTCCTTTGGAGTGACACCTTCTGCTGTCTAGAATTCAATGACTGCATCTTGCTTAAGTCGTATTCACCGTCTGTCTGCATAGGGCTCCATACTTTGCACTTTAACAACACAACCGTTCAATGCTAAGGCCTCCCACCAAAATGGAACTGTAGAGGAGAGTCTACTGAATGAGCCAGTACTTGCCGCATACCAGTACTGCCATCTGTTGAGGAGTTACAAAGGTGGAGGCATTACTTTTCATTCAACCCTCGTAGTTTCCAACCTGTGCAAAATATTATTCAGAGAAGGCACACACGTGTGTCTTTTCATAACAGCATCATATGGCAATCCCACATCTCGGAGGTATTATGACAACCTCACAACCTCTGAGGATGCCTGCCATAGATGCAGGTGAAACATCAGGAGAGAATGCTTCTATAACATGGCCATATAGCCCGAAAAACCTACAACAACCCAATCCTCACATCTGCTCAATATCTGCATGCGGAGATATGCTGTGTACACACAACACAATCTCAGTGCAGCATGGCAACGTTGTGCAACATGTCAACAACTGAGTGTCTGCATTCCAGTCCGCAAGTGCTTCTTCGATGCAAAATAACTTTTCCAGCTCTGGACAGCAATTTCCAGCAATGTTTTCCTTCCCCTTGCTGTCCAAAGTGGTACAATCCAGGCCCTGGATTACCACCTCCATGAGAACTAATCCCTTGTGATGTAAAGAAGATGGTGGGAAAGGTCTTCTGTGCTTTAACACTGTGGGAAAAATGATATTTTACAGAATATATCAAAAGGGAGTTCCGCTCGAGACTAGCACTCCAATGTAATTTTTTTTTAGCCCTCTGTTTTCTTGGGTGAGGGATGCCTTCTTGCCTTTCGGAAACTGATAATGTTAATTTTTTCCAATGGTCTGATTTGACGCTGTTGCTTGTTGACATTGACCTCTTCCATCTAATTTCTGTGCATTTCTCCCCCTGTTTTCCCACGAAGACCTTACCTGTTTGGAGCAGGATGTTTTTCCATAAAAGCTCCATGGTGAGTTCAGTTCAATCCCAGCATGCCTTCTAATTATTTTGCTGTCCTCACTGGGAATGGTCATGGATTTACTTTTCATCATCATCTTCTTCTTCTCCTTCATACATTGCATGAGCTCATCGTTCCTTCCATGCAAGTGATACATGACTGGGGGCAGAACTAAGTGTGAGGATTTTGCATCGAGTTTCCCATTTTTCGTTCCCATAATGTCTTGATGTGACGTGTTGATATTATTGTGTAGTGTCGTATTGCCTAGGTGTGCCTCTTCCTTCTCTGGTCCTCTTCAGGAAAGCTGCACACTCTTCCGATCTGGGCTAGGCAACAGATATTGTAATGCCCCAGAATAATAATTATAATAATAATAATAATAATAATAATAATAATAATTTAATAATAAAATATATAAATAAAATATTTATAATATTCTAATGTAATGCAATATAATACTAATAATAATATGATATTATAAAATAAAATAACAAAATTTGAAAAGCATCAATAAGACATTGAGTTAAAACAAATTAAGCATTATTGTCAAACCGTATCGCCATTTCCAATCTGATTCATCATCCATTATTATTATTATTATTATTATTATTATTATTATTATCATCATCATCATCCAATACACCAGCCAGCAAAGTTATCTTGTCTGCTGTGGACTCATCTTGTTGTGTTTCAAATAATAATAATAATAATAATAATAATAATAATAATAATAATAATAATTCTCTCCTGACGTTTCGCCTGCATCTATGGCAAACATCCTCGGAGGTAGTGAGAATGCCTCTAGACCATGGCCATATAGCCCGGAAAAAACCCCTACAACAACCCAGTGATTCCAGCCATGAAAGCCTTCGATAATACATTATTATTATTATTATTATTTACAAGCCAGTCAACGTGGTCCCAGTGGTGATCCGCACACTGGGTGCAGTGCCTAAAGACCATGGCCTGCACTTAAACACAAATTAACATCTCTCAGCTACAGAAGGCCACCTTACTGGGATCTGCACACATTATTTGCCAATACATCACACAGTCTTAGACGCTTGGGAAGTGTCAGATGTGTGATCCAATACAACAGCCAGCAGAGTAATCTTGTTTGCTGTGTACTAATCCTGTTGTGTTTCTAATAATAATAATAATAATAATAATAATAATAATAATAATAATAATAGCAGGATTGAGAAACAACTGGAAAAGCTGGCACGATACGAGGATTTAAAGATCAAACTGCAAAGACTCTAGCACCAGTCAGTTAAGGTGGACCCAGCAGTGGTGATCAACACACTGGGTGCAGTGCCTAAAGACCTTGGCCTGCACTTAAACACAATCGCCGCTGACAAAATTACCATCTGTCAACTGCAAAAGGCTACCCTACTGGGATCTGCACATATTATTTGCTGATACATCACATAGTCCTAGACACTTGGGAAGTGTCCGATGTGTGACCCAATACAACAACCAGCAGAGTGATCTTGTTTGCTGGGGACTCACCTTGTTGTGTTTCAAATAATAATAATAATAATAAGAAGAAGAAGAAGAAGAAGAAGAAGAAGAAGAAGAAGAAGTCCAGCATATATTAATCTCATTTGCTGTGACATACTGCATTTTTGTGTCAGTAAAATAATAATAATAATAATTATAATTATAATTATTATTATTATTATTTCAGAGCTTGGTTAAAGTTAATTTTGAATTAATAGTCCCAGAATAGTCTATATTCTGAACTAATATACTAATGAACTAATAGTCCATTCATGCCTCTTCAAATTCTACAGCACTGCTGGTCACAGCTGACCTCCAGCTGGAGCACTCAAGGGCCAGGGCTTCCCAGTTATTAATGATTAATAATATTTATTTCTTACCTGCCTCTCCTCATGGATCGAGGCAGAATAGCTTCTCAGGGGCTTCATTGATTATCAGTGGGCAAAAAACCGAATGTGGAAGGAGAGAAACAGACATCAGCAATGGACTCCCTTAACTGCTCAAAGGACCACCAGGACCTTTTATCATGTGGCAGTTGCCCATCTCAATTCCTAGGACTTTACCATAAGAGTGGTTTATGTTAGATGTTGTGCACCCATACTCCATTTATGATCTTTCTTCTTTCCACAAGAAAGAAGAAAAAATGATAGGGGGACATTGTCTATTGGTTGATATGCTAGGGACTTTCCATCTGGAAGCTTCAGGTTTGGCCGCTTCCTGCTCTCCTTTCACAGCTGGCCATGCAGAGCAGTTATGGAAAAACACGACACAGTGGCCATATGTTGCAGAGCTCCATAACTGCCCCTTGCTGGAAGAAGGATGGGAACCTGGCCTGGAGTTGCTATATTTGGTGGCGACCCTCACACTTAGTTCTGCCCTGAAAACGGTCAAGCCATTGTCTCCTGTTGTCCTTTGCCTTGGGCATTGCCTGCATTGTGACTGGCCTGAGCTTCTGCCCAGATCGTTTTGCCAAGGCTTAGAGAGTTCTCTTTATTTGCACTGCTTAAGTTCCTTCACCCTTGCTCTGCCCATTTGTGGTCTTTGGCTGGGACAATGTCACAGAAAAGCTAATAATACACCCTCCAACATTTCTCAGATGAAGGCTTGGACATATTTGGCCAAGCAACATCACAGTGTAGTTTGTTTGTGTTTTTCCGTGTCAGGAGCGACTTGAGAAACTGCAAGTTGCTCCTGGTGTGAGAGAATTGGCCGTCTGCAAGGATGTTGCCCGGATATTTTGATGTTTTATTATCCTTGTGGGAGGCTTCTCTCATGTCCCCGCAATGGGGAGATGGAGCTGACAGAGGGAGCTCATCCACACTCTCCTGTGATATGTCAGTCTTCAGTCCGCTCCCTAACAATGTAGTTAAGATGGCCAAAGTTATTAATGAAGGAGACTTATGTAATGTTAAGATGGCCAAAGTTATTAATGAAGGAGACTCACCCTCTGAGGATGCTTGCCATAGATGCAGGCGAAACGTCAGGAGAAATGCCTCTAGAACATGGCCATATAGCCCGAAAAAACCCACAAGAACTGAGTGATTCCAGCCATGAAAGCCTTCGACAATACATCGAGACTTATGTACTTAGACGATTCCTTGTAGTCCGAGGATGATGGTCCTCCAAATGTAGTGTCCTGGTGGTGGGTCCGTAGGTGACTGTGGAGCCCTATTCTTGATCTGCATCTTCTCCCGCAGTGAGGGCATTGGTTTCCAGGTGGAAGGCGGTCCTGGTCAGGGTTGGCTTGACGCGCCTTCCTCTTGGCACGTTTCTCTCTTTCGCCCTCTATTCGTGCCGCTTCAAATTCTACAGCACTGCTGGTCACAGCTGACCTCCAGCTGAAACTCTCAAGGGCCAGGGCTTCCCAGTTCTCTGTGTCTATGCCAGAGTTTTTAAGGTTGGCTTTGAGCCCATCTTTCAATCTCTTTTCCTGTCCACCAACATTCCGTTTTCCGTTCTTGAGTTCGGAGTAGAACAACTGCTTTGGGAGACAGTGGTCGGACATCCGGACAATGTGGCCGGTCCAGCGGCGTTGATGGCGGAGGACCATTGCTTCAGTTCTGGTGGTCTTTGCTTCTTCCAGCACGCTGACATTTGTCTGCCTGTCTCCCCAAGAGATTTGCAGGATTTTTCAGAGGCAACACTGATGGAATCATTCTAGGAGTTGCATGTGACGTCTGTAGATAGTCCATGTTTCGCAGGCATATAACAGGATTGGGAGGACAATAGCTTTATGAACCAGCACCTTGATGTCCCAGTCCTCAAACAGTCTGTGCTTCATTTGTAAGAATGCTGCTCTCACAGAGCTCAGGCAATGTTGCTTCTCAGTGTCAATGTTGACTTTTGTGGAGAGGTGTTTTCCAAGGTAGCGGAAATGGTCAACATTTTCTAATGTTACACATTAAGCTGTATTTCTGGCATTGCAGAAGGATTGACTGGTGACTGCTGTAAGAGCACTTTGGTTTTCTCGATGTTCAATGACAGGCCGAGCTTCTCGTATGCTTCTATGGATGTCCCGGTCCTCAAACACTCTGTGCTTAATTTGGAAAAATGCTGCATTTGCAGAGCTCAGGCAGTGTTGTATTTTGTGGAGAGGTGTTTGCCAAGGTGGCGGAAATGGTCAACATTTTCTAATGTTACACGATTAAGCTGTAATTCTGGCATTGGAGAGGGATTGGCTGGTGACTGCTGAAAGAGCACTTTTGTTTTCTTGATGTTCAATGACAGCCTGAGCTTCTTGTATGTTTTTACGGATGTCCTGGTCCTCAAACGCTCTGCGCTTCATTCGGAAAAATGCTGCACTTGCAGAGCTCAGGCAGTGTTGTATTTTGTGGAGAGGTTACACCATTAAGCTGTATTTCTGGCATTGCAGAGGGATTGGCTGGTAACTGCTGGAAGAGCACTTTGGTTTTCTCGATGTTCAATGACAGGCCGAGCTTCTCGTATGCTTCTACGGATGTCCTATTCCTCAAACACTCTGTGCTTAATTCGGAAAAATGCTGCACTCGCAGAGCTCAGGCAGTGTTGTATTTTGTGGAGAGGTTACACCATTAAGCTGTATTTCTGGCATTGCAGAGGGATTGGCTGGTAACTGCTGGAAGAGCACTTTGGTTTTCTCGATGTTCAATGACAGGCCGAGCTTCTCGTATGCTCCTACGGATGTCCTGGTCCTCAAACACTCTGTGCTTCATTCGGAAAAATGCTGCACTCGCAGAGCTCAGGCAGTGTTGTATTTTGTGGAGAGGTTACACCATTAAGCTGTATTTCTGGCATTGCAGAGGGATTGGCTGGTAACTGCTGGAAGAGCACTTTGGTTTTCTCGATGTTCAATGACAGGCCGAGCTTCTCGTATGCTTCTACGGATGTCCCATTCCTCAAACACTCTGTGCTTAATTCGGAAAAATGCTGCACTCGCAGAGCTCAGGCAGTGTTGTATTTTGTGGAGAGGTTACACCATTAAGCTGTATTTCTGGCATTGCAGAGGGATTGGCTGGTAACTGCTGGAAGAGCACTTTGGTTTTCTCGATGTTCAATGACAGGCCGAGCTTCTCGTATGCTCCTACGGATGTCCTGGTCCTCAAACACTCTGTGCTTAATTCGGAAAAATGCTGCACTCGCAGAGCTCAGGCAGTGTTGTATTTTGTGGAGAGGTTACACCATTAAGCTGTATTTCTGGCATTGGAGAGGGATTGGCTGGTAACTGCTGGAAGAGCACTTTGGTTTTCTTGATGTTCAATAACAGGCCGAGCTTCTCGTATGCTTGTACGAATGTCCTGGTCCTCAAACGCTCTGCGCTTCATTTGGAAAAATGCTGCACTTGCAGAGCTCAGGCAGTGTTGTATTTTGTGGAGAGGTTACACCATTAAGCTGTATTTCTGGCATTGCAGAGGGATTGGCTGGTGACTGCTGGAAGAGCACTTTGGTTTTCTCGATGTTCAATGACAAGCCGAGCTTCTCGTATGCTTCTACGGATGTCCCGGTCCTCAAACACTCTGTGCTTCATTCGGAAAAATGCTGCACTCGAAGAGCTCAGGTGGTGTTGTATTCAGTGTCAATGTTGACTTTTGTGGAGAGATGAGAGAGAACACACAAACGACAAGCGATATCATAGTGTTGCAGGAAACCCATGTTGTGAAAGTATGGTTTATGCCAGCCCAAAATTGGAAGGAGGTGTTAGGGGTGATGGGAAAGATTGCACAAAACAGAATATTGCCGTGCACTTCTGTGGCCGTATATTTGTGCGCCACATCTTCTGAGCATAACATAGCCGAGGGGAATGAGTTTGGGAGTTGTTGAGCCAAGCCAGTCGTTCAGCTTGCACTCGGCATTACCTTCCATGCTTATTACAAGGATTATTGAGATGTGAGGAGCTTGGAACACTCTAAATTGCCATCTGATGCTATTACTATTTTTTATTAGAGTATCCTTGGAAGATACAAGCAGGCCCTCTTTCATTTCATTAGAGAAAAGGGAAAGCTTGAATGTGGATTGCTTGTCAAATACCCATCAGTGGGGAGCATAAGTAGAGATAGATGCTCCTCGCCTCGTCAGAACCAGCGCATTCCCTTGCCAACCAGGGATGACGTCGGCCGGGGCCAAGATTAAAAGCCCTAGATTAAAGTGAAGAATATATGGAATGTAATAGACCTTAAATCATTGAATATGTGCTCACAAAACTCTCTTGTGGTCCGTTTGATGCCGCGATCGTAGCACGTTGGAGAAAATGAACCTCTGTTGCTTACGCAGCTTAAGGACGATCGGAGGCGGGGGCGGGATGCGATTTTTATTTTTCTAAGCCTGCATACTGTTTTCATTACGGTCTTAATGAGACCTAAAATAATGTCAGCAAAATTAAGTATAGATTTGTCAGCCCGGTTTGCTTGTGCTGAGTAGAAGAATAATAATATGGGGGCTTGTAATTATTTTTAGTAGTTGATTTTGAGCTTGAAAGAAACCACTAAAAAGGAATCTCCTCGAGGAGGAATTTGGAACGGGGCTTAGCTTGGAAAAAGTGAATTACTGATTTGCAAGTACAAGGTTGTGAACGAGCCATGTGTGTTTCGGCAAGAACCTTAATGCTACAAACAATTGGGAAACATTCAGGGAGCACCCCTTCCTAAAGGGAATGAATGAGGATGTGTACAAGTGGGGAGAGCTGCCATGCAGAGAAGGTCTGTAGATCAGTGGCTTTTCACTCAGAGGGTCTTCAGTTCAATCCTTGACGCCTCTAAAAAAAGTCTGGGATCACCTCATTTACTTATTTATTTCGTATCTAAAACATCTTGAAGTGACTGGATTGACCTTGAAGGAGCTGGGGGTGGTGACAACTGACAGGGAGCTCTGGCGTGAGCTGGTCCATGAAGTCACGAAGAGTCAGAAACGACTGAACAAATGAACAACAACATCTAAAACATTGCATAAATTAGCATAAAACTGATAAAAATAGAAGGAGTGCAGGTGGATAAATATCTTTTGACCAAAATCGGGCAGCAGCAACGGCATTGTCTGTAGCCTCCAACAATTCTTCCTATGTACATGAGGCATGGCATAGTGGACAAGCATAAAGATGCGGAGTTGTCTGTACATGAGGCAGCACATAGTGGGCAAGCATACAGATGCGGAGTTGACTGTACATGAGGCAGGGCATAGTGGGCAAGCATACAGATGCAGAGTTGACTGTACATGAGGCAGGGCATAGTGGGCAAGCATACAGATGCGGAGTTGACTGTACATGAGGCAGGGCATAGTGGGCAAGCATACAGATGCGGAGTTGTCTATACATGAGGCAGGGCATAGTGAACAAGCATACAGATGTGGAGTTGTCTATACATGAGGCAGAGCATAGTGAACAAGCATACAGATGTGGAGTTGTCTGTACACAAGGCAGGGCATAGTGGACAAGCATATAGATACGGAGTTGTCTGTACACAAGGCAGGGCATAGTGGACAAGCATACAGATACGGAGTTGTCTGTACACAAAGCAGGGCATAGTGGGCAAGCATACAGATATGGAGTTGTCTGTACACAAAGCAGGGCATAGTGGGCAAGCATACAGATGCGGAGTTGACTGTACATGAGGCAGGGCATAGTGGGCAAGCATACAGATGCAGAGTTGACTGTACATGAGGCAGGGCATAGTGGGCAAGCATACAGATGCGGAGTTGTCTCTACATGAGGCAGGGCATAGTGGGCAACCATACAGATGTGGAGTTGTCTATACATGAGGCAGGGCATAGTGAACAAGCATACAGATGTGGAGTTGTCTATACATGAGGCAGAGCATAGTGAACAAGCATACAGATGTGGAGTTGTCTGTACACAAGGCAGGGCATAGTGGACAAGCATATAGATACGGAGTTGTCTGTACACAAGGCAGGGCATAGTGGACAAGCATACAGATACGGAGTTGTCTGTACACAAAGCAGGGCATAGTGGGCAAGCATACAGATGCGGAGTTGACTGTACATGAGGCAGGGCATAGTGGGCAAGCATACAGATGCAGAGTTGACTGTACATGAGGCAGGGCATAGTGGGCAAGCATACAGATGCGGAGTTGTCTCTACATGAGGCAGGGCATAGTGGGCAACCATACAGATGTGGAGTTGTCTATACATGAGGCAGGGCATAGTGAACAAGCATACAGATGTGGAGTTGTCTATACATGAGGCAGAGCATAGTGAACAAGCATACAGATGTGGAGTTGTCTGTACACAAGGCAGGGCATAGTGGACAAGCATATAGATACGGAGTTGTCTGTACACAAGGCAGGGCATAGTGGACAAGCATACAGATACGGAGTTGTCTGTACACAAAGCAGGGCATAGTGGGCAAGCATACAGATATGGAGTTGTCTGTATACAAGGCAGGGCATAGTGGACAAGCATACAGATGCGGAGTTGTCTGTACACAAGGCAGGGCATAGTGGACAAGCATACAGATACGGAGTTGTCTGTACACCAGGCAGGGCATAGTGGACAAGCATACAGATGCGGAGTTGTCTGTACATGAGGCAGGGCAGAGGGAACAAGGATATAGATGCGGAGTTGTCTGTACATGAGTCAGGGCATAGTGGGCAAGCATACAGATGCAGAGTTGTCTATTCATGAGGCACGGCATAGTGAACAAGTAAACAGATACAGAGTTGTCTGTTCAGCTCCACAGTCACACAAGGTGTGGGATTCTTTTAGGTCGTGCCATTTTGCCAGGTTGTCTTTTGATCTGCCCACTCCACAACCCAATAATAATAAAACTTTATTTAATCCCACAAATGAACATTATATTTTAATTTATATAGAAGATATGTATATACAATATATAATATTATTAGCATATATTATTATTATTATTATTATTATTATTATTATTATTATAGCATCCCTTTGTAGCATTCTGGAGAATTTGGGGATGCTCTCCTAGGGATGCTTTCCTGGGAGTGTTGCAGAATTTTCCTCTGTGAATTACATGGTGATGCTGCCGGATATTTTTCCCCTTCTCCCGCTGAATATGTTTCAAGCAAAGATAATATCCCCGGCCACTCCCCTCTCCTTTTTTCACTTAACGTTTAACCACAAGAGTAATCGTGTTTTACAAGGCTGCCTTTTTTCTGTCTACAAAACATCATTCTTGAACTGAAAATGTTTTGGCACTGGAAGCCAGGGCTTCAGCGAGCGCCGGGGAAGACGTTTGTTTTAAAGACGTGGTGTAAATAGAACATACTTTATTCCATTTCCTTTAAAACTGTTTAGATCTGTGCTGTGAAAAATCATAAGTCTCTGGGCCGCGGAGGGCTTGGGAAGCAACTTGGTCAGAGTGACCTTTCTCCTGACTGTCAGCTCCTGGTTTGCTGCAGCAGATAGAAACAGTCCACCCCCACTCTTCTGGCTGCCGTGCAAGTCTGGGAACTTTCTGGTTTTCCTGTGGTGTTAAAAGGGTCCCTCCATCTGTTCAGGACTAGAAACGTAAATCTTAAAGTGTCTCATCTTTTCATTGGACATGGGACCATTGTTTAATATCTTCTTGATTCAAGCAGCTGTGAAGTAGTGGGAATTCTTTTTTGTTGCTCTAGAAGAGGGGGAAACTGAGTCCTGAGGTTGCCATAAGTCAACAGGCAACTTAGTCAAGGTGAAGGTTTTCCTCTGACATTAAGTCCAGTAGTGTCCAACACTGCGGGTGGGTGTTTATCTCCATTTCTAAGCCGAAGAGCCAGCATTGTCCGTAGACACCCCCAAGGTCATGTGGGTCAGCATAACTGCATGGAGCACTGTTACCTTCCCACCAGAGCAGTACCTATTAATCTACTCACATTTGCATGTTTTCGAACTGCTAGTTTGGCAGAAGCTGGGGCTAACAGCGGGAGCTCACCCCGCTCCCTGGATTCGAACCGGCGACCTTTCGGTCAGCAAGTTCAGCAGCTCAGTGGTTTAACCCACTGTGCCACCATGGGCTCCTAACAGGCAACTTAAAGCCATGTAAATACAGATAGAAGACAAATAAGATTGTTGTTTCTGTCCAGCAGCAGTTGTCCCTTTGAAGCAAGCTATGTCCTCCCTATGCATATTGTGCATGGCTTGAAACAGTTTTCCAAAAGTTTTCTGGAAGTATTACTTATTATTTATTTATTTACAGCATTTATATGCCCCCTTCTCACGCCAAAGGGGACTCAGAGTGACTTACAATATACACACACACACACACACACACACACACACTATATTATACTATTAGCATAGCACAATATCAGTATTAAATATTACTATATTGAACTATACCATTATATTGTAATATTTTTAGAAATATTATATGTAATATAAAATATATAATTATAATATCATATATATACATATAATATATTAGGGTAGTACAATATCAGTATTCTATATTACTATATTGTACTATACCATTATATTGTAATATTATTAGTAATATTACATGCAATATAAAATATATAATTATAATATTGTATTATTATTATTATTAGTAGTATTATATAATTTTTTTTGTCGTGTCAGAAGTTGCTACTGGTATGAGAGAATTGGCTGTCTGCCAGGACGTTGGCCAGGGGACGGCAGGATGATTTTGATGTTTTTATCATCCTTGTGGGAGGCTTCTCTCATGTCCCCGCATGAGAAGCTGGAGCTGATAGAGGGAGCTCATCCACCTCTTCCCGGATTCGAACCTGCGACCTATCGGTCTTCAGTCCTGCTGGCACAGGGGTTTAACCCACTGCACCACTGGGGGAATTATAATATATATATATATATATATATATATATATATATAATAAGTATTGTATGAATATACAATATATAATATAATATAAATTAAGTACAACATTGGGACAATCTGGAGCTGGCAACCTTCATATAATTGCATGTTTAAGCAAGGTACAGAGGGGGTCAGTCCCCCTTTACTGGGCAGCTTTGCTTCCGTGTTGAAGTAATGAGTTAGCAAACTAAAACTGGTCTTGTTAAACAATGGTGGGAACTAGGTTTGGAGGATAGACTCCAACATAGCTGTGTGCATTACCCATCCCTATCACATAGTGCTGGCAGCTTAGTGTGAACATTTCTGCGAGAGATGTGAGAGATGAATTTCCTCCCATTTTCCCAGCTGAGAATGAAGTAGCGGGTCTCTCATATTTCTAGAGGTGCTCCCGCCGCATAGTGTGATATAGAGGACCTGGGACTTGGTTTGACCTCCTGAAACGCATGATAGTTCTCATCCTTATGCTTGAATCATGAGAGAGAGAGAGCAAGGAAGGACTCTGACGTTTACCTTTTCTGTTAGTCCTCTGAGCTGCTGGGTCTATGTGCGAGAGAAAGAGAAGACTTGGCTAAAATGAGTTTGTGTCTGCCATAAAGCAGTCTTATAGCAGGAGCCCTGTCAAGTCCAACCCTTTGGAAAGGCCCAGGAGCTCAGCGAGAGCACGGCAGCGCTCCCAAAGCTCCCGTCGCAAAGAGAGCAGGTGTCAGTTCACAGAATCACTTGGTTTCTTAAATGTGGTCCTTCGTATTACTTTCAGTCTATTTGTGCAGACTTTCACGCCTGCATGAGTGAATGGCTCAGCGGCGGCTGCAATCCCCTTTGCTCTCATCCCCTTGTTCCTTCTTCTGTTGTGACGATGGCGGGTTTTCTGTTTTGTTTTTAAGCTAAGAGGCTTCCCAGCGTTTCACACCTTTTCCAATATTGTGTAGTAACACACTCCGTTTAGCAACACAGATAAGGGAAGCAGATATAATATATCACTCACAACCATCTTTTGGGTCAGTGCGAACCATAATAAGAGCCCTGCCATGCTCCTCTTTTTTTTTTTTTTTTTTTTTTTGCAGGTAGTCCATTTCTGCCTCCATTCCCCATATTTTTGCATGTTACTTCACCTTAGCTTGTGTCCACACTGTGTATTTCAAGTGGTGATGCAAAAAGGACAGGAAAACAAATCACTTGCAACGTCAGACACTAAAGCTTTGAAATAAGGTCTTTGAAGATAAACATTTCCCCGACTGCGAACTCCCAGAATCCATTGTGAGCAGAACACAAAGCACTCTGAAGTTTCATCATACCGATCTTTTAGAGAAATACCCCTGTACGAGGAGGTAAATACAGTTGTTTGAATCCTCATGCAGCGACGTGTGTGTTCCTCTTACGTTCTTGGAATCATAATGTTAGAAACAGTTTCAAAATCTGTTTGCATCCTGACATGTAGTGGACATATTTGCCGTGACACAGGCTATGATCAAAGCTGTTCTTTCCCTCATCCTCCCATTTAGAGGGTGCCTAACGTTTTGGTCTCGTTTGCCAGGTGTTTTTGGTTATGTTTTGTTTACACTGGCCAATCGGAATGCTGAAGGCAATCCAAAGTTGTCCAGTTTTAATTTTATACAAATTCCGTAGGAAAGAGAACCACTAGTCTCATGTTGGCAACCAAATTATTGGTTGCCAACATGGAAAACCAATGACAAATCATAAAAGGGGTGATGAACAGTGCCCACCCTAGTTGCCCATGGATTTGCAGCATACCCTATGAATGGTAAGAGACAAAGCTGAAGTACTTTGGCCACATCATGAGGAGACAGGAAAGCTTAGAGAAGACAATGATGCTGGGGAAAATGGAAGGAAAAAGGAAGAGGGGCCGACCAAGGGCAAGATGGATGGATGGCATCCTTGAAGTGACTGGCTTGACTCTGAAGGAGCTGAGGGTGGTGACTGCCAACAGGGAGTTCTGGCATGGGCTGGTCCATGAGGTCACAAAGAGTCAGAAACGACTGAACGAATGAACAACAACAACAACTATGAATGGTTGATTCCTAACATACTCACCAAGCAGTCTAGAAACACAAGCAAAAGACTTTGAATCAGTTGAAATCCAACTTACTAATGCCTTGAAAGAGCTCTCCAGGTACTTCAAAGATAACCACCTGAAGCCTAACCCTGCCAAGAAACAAGTGTGTGCTCTCCACCTACAGAACTGCGAAGTCAACAGGACATTGAAAGTTACCTGAGAAGGCCAAGAGCTTGAACACTGTCCCCATCCTAAGTATATCGGCGTCACCTTAAATCGTACACTAACATTTAGGAAACACTGTGCAAACATCAAGCACAAAGTAGCTGCATGCAATAACATTCTGCGGAAACTTACTGGCAGCACATGGGGTGCAGACCCAAAATTAATAATAACACCAGCCCTGGCCTTGTTTTACTCAACTGCTGAGTATGCCTGCCCTGTTTGGCATAAGTCTGCACATCCAAAGCAGGTAAACCTAGCATTGAATGAAACATGCAGAATAACCATAGGATGTCTTAAACCTTTGGTGTAAGTCTATCCATGAAAAGCTGGTGAACATAGCATTGAATGAAACATGCAGAATAATCACAAGATGTCTTAAACCTTTGGCATAAGTCTATCCATGAGAAGCTGGTGAACATAGCATTGAACGAAACATGCAGAATAACCATAGGATGTCTTAAACCTTTGGCATAAGTCTATCCATGAAAAGCTGGTGAACATAGCATTGAACGAAACATGCAGAATAATCACAAGATGTCTTAAACCTTTGGCATAAGTCTGCCCATCCAAAGCCGGCAAGCATAGCATTGAACAAAACATGCAGAATAATAACAGGATGCCTTAAACCTACACCTGTTGATGAACTCTACAAGCGAGCTGGCATTGCCCCCCCCCCCCCCGATGTGTGATGGGAAGTTGCTGCTAAATGTGAGAGAAATAAGATTGAACACTGTGAAAGCCACCCACTACATAGCTACCAGCCTCCTCCCAGTAGACTGAAATCAAGGAAAACCTTTATGAGTACTACCACTCTTCTTGGCATCCCCCCAGCAAGAGCAAGGGTATCCCTCTGGGCAGCTAGACCAGGAAATCCCAACTGGATGGCCCCCCACAAGAGGGGGTCTTTCTCCAGGGGCAAACCAAGAATGGCCAACTTGGAAGTCCCTGAACAGACTCAGAAGTGGAGTGGGCAGATCAAAAGACAGCCCAACAAAATGGAACTACCTAAAAGAATCTCCCACCTTGTGTGACTGTGAAGCAGAACAGACAACTCCGCATCTGTATGCTTGTCCACTGTGCCCTGCCTCATGTACAGAAGAAGAACTGTTGGAGGCTACAGACAATGCAGTTGCTGTTGCCCGTTTTTGGTCAAAAGATATTTAGCAGTCTGCACTCCTTCTATTTTTATCAGTTTTATACTAATTTATGCAATTCTTTTGATACAAAATAAATAAACCAAGCAGTCAATCAAAGAACCTGAGCTATTTTTGCCTTGCGTGAGGAACATGTAGAAATAACTTTTCTGAAATGCTGAGAAGCCACTGTTCTGCCTTTAGCCGTTATCGATTCTTGGTAGTTCTGAGAATACTGTTTCCCTGTCCTTATAACCTCATTTTATACGACTACTAAATAACAGCTAGTCTTTGATCTCTTTCTCTTTTTTGCCCTTACAGCAAAAGCAAACCAGCTCCACAAATTTCTCCTAGCAAATCTGTGGGAGGAGAATTCTGCGTTGCCGCTGTCTTTGGGTCATCCAGATCTTGGTTTGCAAGCAATCCAGGCCTGAAAAGAGAGAAAGGTTTGTATTTGGAGCAAACAACATATATATCAAGACTTAGTACCATTAATCCAGCTATTACGGTATTGTCTCCAGTAGTTGCTTGGGACTGACCTCGGATCTTTTATGTATGCAACAGGAGCCCTTCCGTACAGCTGTGGCCTTCTCCCAACCAGTACTAGTTTATCACTTTTCCCTCGTCTGTGAATTGCAGTCCATGGATCTTTGCACAGCTCTTCTCTCAGAGTGGAAATGTTAACCATGGTACTAAGTGTTTCCAGAAATATATATGTATATAAGAGAGAGAGAATGACACCACAAACAAAGTTTAAAACTTGCCATTATGCTAAATGTCCTTTGACCAGACGCTGGCCACTTGCCCCTGATGTCACTGTAAGGAGGTCCTCCATTGTGCATGTGTTGGGGCTCAGACTGCATTGTAGTAAACAGTCTGTGGTTTGCTCTCATCCACACTTGCATGTCATGTGGATGAGAACTGCTGAACTTGCTGACTAAAAGGTTGGCAGTTTGAATCCAGAGAGCAGAGTGAGCTCCTGCTGTTAGACCCAGCTTCTTCAAACCCTAGCAATTCGAAAATATGCAAATGTGAGTAGATCAATAGGTACTGCCTTGGCGGGAAGGTAATGGCACTTCATGCTGTCATGTCGGCCACATGACCATCGTCGTGGACTCCACTGCCTGCTCTCAATCCTGCCTGTATCACAAACATGTTTGGTGGGGACGAGAGACAGGGCCTTCTCAGTGGTGGCCCCTCGGCTATGGAATGCCCTTCCTGGGGACATTAGTTCAGCCCCCTCCCTCTTAACATTTCAGAAGAGAGTCAAGACTTGGTTGTTTGAGCAAGTGTTTGAAAATGCAAGGTAAAAGACATAGCAATTGGAACGACTGGACAACGAGATGGGACAATGCTTTTATTAGGAGACGCAAATGATGTATGCATTTAGCATTCTTGTTATGGGTTTATATTATGTGTTAATGTTTTTAAATGTTTTATGGTGTTTTTGGGCATCGAATCGTTGCCATTGTCAACTGCCTTTTGTCGCCTCAGGGATGAAAAGGGCAGTATACAAATACAATAAATAAATAAATAAATAATTTCAAAGCTCCCTGGTTGAGTGGTGATGGCATGATCGTCAGCATCTCTGTCCCTTCTGGCAGTGGCTGGTCATTTGTGTAAATGTTAAGCATTGATGGAGCAAGCACACTCCCCTAAAGCATCTGCTTTCCTGGCCCCTGGAACTCAACAAAAAAGCTCCTGTTTTGTAGCAGATTTCCTATGAAGCGGGTGAGAAACAGAGTGATGTCCAGAAGCAAAGTAGCAAACTACAACTTGAGAAGTAAACAAACAAAAATGATGTTGCTACTTCATTTCCATCCTCTTAGTAGTTAGAAATTAAATTGCTACCTGTTCCAAGTAGCAAATAATAATAATAATAATAATAATAATAATAATAATAATAATAAAGTAATTAAATTATAAATAATAATAATAAAGATAACAATAATAATAAAATTATAATAATAATTAAAATAAATAATTAAATTGCCACCTGTTCCAAGTAGATGATGATAATAATAATAATAATAATAATAATAATAATAACTCAGCCGCTATCAAGACGTCAAAATTGACTGCAAAGGCATAAACCAGTACAGGTGGTCCCAGTGGTCATTGGCGCACTGGGTGCCGTGCCGAAAGATCTCAGCCGGCATTTGGAAACAATAAACATCGACAAAATCACAATCTGTCAACTGCAAAAGGCCACCCTTACTTGGATCTGTGCGCATCATTCGAAAATACACAGTCCTAGACGCTTGGGAAGTGTTCGACTTGTGATATTATTATTATTATTATTATTATTATTATTATTATTATTATTATTGTGATACGAAATCCAGCATATAGATCTCGTTTGCTGTGACATACTGTGCTTTTGTGTAAATAATAATAATAATAATAATAATAATAATCTTACGATTTTACTGTTGATAGAGAGGTAACGCTTTCAAAGTGTTTGAACAGAGGAAGGTGAGGCAAGGATAACAGGAAACTGATAGTTTGCAGAACACTCCTGTACATTTCTACAGTCTTATATACATGTCAGAACTAAGTCCCATTAAGTTAAATCAAGCTAACTCCCCAGCTAAGTGAGTATAGAATTGCAGCCAGAAAGAAAATGTGTTGAGAATAGTCAAGGGTTTGTATTGAAACAACCTGAGAAATTTCAGGATAAATGTTTAGATTTCTCTGCCTGATGGAGAGCAGGGAAGTCAGGCTGGAAGGTTTATTCTGCTGTCAAGATCACAGAGCTCTGGGAGGTGGAGGTTAAATACACACCCCTCCTTTTGCAAAATACCATTTGCGACGAACAAGCCAGGTGATTAACCTACTGTTTGCGAAAGCGGTTCCCATTGTTCGCCAAAGTGTTTATGCCTTGGTGGGTGAGAAGCAATTAGGAAACATCTGGGAGGGAATAAAGCGAAATGAAATATCATTCCATATTCTTGTCCCCGAACAGATCAGTCCAGGCAGTTTGTGGTGGAGTCTCTGTACATCATCAGCTGCTACGGCACTTTGGTGGAGCACGTCCTGGAGCCCAGGCCCCTCAGCACCGCCCCAAAGATCAGCGATGACACCCCGCTGGAAATGGCCACTTGCCCAAGGGCCAGCTGGACGCTGGTCAGGTAGCCCACCCTTTCTCCTTGGTTGTGCTGATGTCATTTTATGGAATGTATAGGAATATTTAGAAATAATTTAAAACGGGTTGTTGTAGGTTTTTTGGGCTATATGGCCATGCTCTAGAAGCATTCTCTCCTGACATTTCACCTGCATCTATGGCAAGCATCCTCAGAGGTTGTGAGACCTCACAACCTCTGAGGATGCTTGCCATAGATGCAGGCGAAACGTCAGGAGAGAATGCTTCTAGAACATGGCCATATAGCCTGAAAAACCTACAACAACCCAGTGATTCCAGCCATGAAAGCCTTCAACAATACAATAATTAAAATGTTTTTTGGGTGCCATGAAACCCTGAAGAGAAGAGTCCTGGACTGATGAGAATCTCTGCAATTATGTTTCCCCAAACAGAGACTTTTAAAACAATTTACAATAAGTTTTATAGAAATGTAACACAAAACAGTTAAAACGTGACATTTAGGTGGCCACACAGCACATACATTCCAAAACATAAACAAAACCCTATCCTAAGTGAATGGGCATCCACATCCGCTTCTCAAAAAAGGTCTTTTTATTGATGTTAAACAGTACAAGGAGGTGTTGTCAAAAGCTTTCATGGTCAGAATCACTGTGTTGCTGTGAGTTTTGCTGGCTGTATGATCATGTTCCAGAAGCATGCTCTCCTGATGTTTCGCCCATATCTATGGCTGACATCCTCAGAGGTTGTGAGGTCTGATGGAAACTAGGCAAGTGGGCTATATGTGTGTGTGTATGTGTGTATATATACTAGCTATTCTTTGTGTGTATGTGTTTTGTGTGTGTATATGTTTGTGTATATGTGTATATATGTTGTTTTGCGCAAGCGCTGTAATGTATTGTTTTTATTTTTTGGCTTTTTAAGTCCCTTCCGCTGTGTTTTCTAGTGTTTTTTTATGAGTGATAGTCACTCGGCCTGAGAGGGGCATTGTGTCCAAATTTGTGTCAATTCTTCCAGTGGTTTTTGAGTTATGTTAATTCCACAAACGAACATTACATTTATATATCTATCTATACATAGACAGTGGCGCAGTGGGTTAAACCCCTGTGTTGGCACCACTGAAGACCGACAGGTCGCAGGTTCGAATCCGGGGAGAGGCGGATGAGCTCCCTCTATCAACTCCAGCTCCTTATGCGGGGACATGAGAGAAGCCTCCCATAAGGATGATAAAAACATCCAATCATCCGCACGTCCCCTGGGCAACGTCCTTGCAGACGGCCAATTCTCTCACACCAGAAGCAACTTGCAGTTTCTCAAGTCGCTCCTGACACGACAAAAAAAAAATCTATCTATCTATCTATCTATCTATCTATCTCTATCTATCTATCTATCTATCTATCTATCTATCTATCTATCTACTGTATATATATCTGTGGAATAATGTCCAGTGTGGGAGAAAGAGCTCTTCTGTGTTTGAGGCAAATGTGAATGTTGCCATTGTCCACCTTGATTACAATTGAATGGCCTTGCAGCTTCAAAGCCTGGCTGCTTCCTGCCTGGGAGAATCTTTTGTTGGGAGTTGTCAGCCATAGCAGAGCACCTGGTGAACCAATCTGGACACAGAATATTATCCGAGAACACAGAAATGCCGGACCACTCTGACAACCACCATGTCAGACTACACAGAGAAGCCACTGAAATCCACAAGCATGCGGACAATTTCAACAGAAAGGATGAAACCATGAAAATGAACACAATCAGGTGACGAGTATTTTAAAAAACACTAGAATCAGGACAGAAAATAAAGAGCAACACTAAAAAATAAAGGAATTCCTGACAGAAAACAATCAGGGCCAGTTAAAACTTCCCAACAAAGGATTCCCCAGGCATGAAGTAGCCAGACTTTGAAGCTGCAAGGCCATTCAATGCTAATCAAGCTTGGCCAATGACAATAGGCGACAACAGTTCTTTCTCCCACCCTGGACATAATTCCACAGATATACAAACCCCACTTGCTTAGTTTCCAACAGACCTCACAACTTCTGAAGAGGGCAGACTTTGTCCATGTGAATTGATGAATGGTGAGTGGAGAGATGCACATCAGTCATGCTGGTTCCAGTGGATCTCCCCTGTTGTACATAGCTGTTGGAGTTAGGCTTGCGTCTGCGTATCTTTGCCCCCTCATAGCCTCATTGGAGGAAAGGCCGAGGCAGGCGGCAGACAGGTTGGCCCCTCAGAAAGCTCCCCAGAGCCAAATCAAGCTGAGGAGCTGCCCATTTGCCCACGAGTGCCTAGACCCATCATCCCAGGCAAGTCTCTCAACCTGGCGTTCTCTGAAGGCCGTAAAAAAATAAACGAGAGGTGGGTCTAAAACAGAGAATGAAACAAAAGAGGTATTGCTGAAGGGGGAAATTGTCTGTGCTTTTGACATTTTAAAATATTTTTGATTGATTTTGTCGAAGGAAGGATAGGCTCCAATCTTCTTCAGTCCTGGCTCATCCCTGGCCTTCGCGGATCAATACGTGATTTTTCAAGCGACTGACGAGAGTCCGGCCCTAATTAAAATGACAACAGGACGACGTTCAGGGCCGGGATTGTCAAAACAAGGAACTTATAATGGGATTGCAAATTCTGGCTGGATCAATATCTTGTAACTTTGCATTTTCGACGATTGGGCTGAGTTTGGAGGCCTCCGCAGTCCTTCAGTGGGGTACAATGCGCCAAAACACATTACGAGGGAATGTACGAACATTCAAAGAAAAGTAATGCCTCCACCTTCGTGACTTGGGTTTGGATGGGAATATTTTAATAAATCAAACTCAGAAATAATCCTTAGAATGTGCTCTTTAACTACCATTATTCACTTTTCCACATAATCACCAGACAATTGGATACATTTCTGCCAACAACGAACAAGTTTTCTGAAGCCGTCACAGAAGAAGTCGACACTCTGTTTCCGCAATCAGCGTCTCACAGTTCTCTCATCTTGGGTACCCATCGTGCACAGATCTTCCGAAGCAATAATGTGACCCACACGTTCTTGTGAAATGCCGATTATGCTTGAAATTTCTCTCTGAGTTTGGATGGGAGTATTTTAATAAATCAAATGCAGAAATAATCCTTAGAATGTGCTCTTTAACTACCACTATTCACTTTCTCACATAATCACCAGACAATTGGATACATTTCTGCCAATGAAGTTTTCTTGTGAAATGCCGATTATGTTTGAAATTTCTCTCTGAGTGACACGACGATCGTCCTGAATCAATCTGTCACCTGACAATTGGATACATTTCTGCCAACTATGAACGAGTTTTCTGAAGCCATCACGAAGAAGTCGACACTCTGTTTCTGCAACCAGCGTCTCACAGCTCTCTCAACGTCTTAATCACAAGCATAATGATGTCCCCCAGGTCGTCTTTCATTATTGGGAACAGATTGAAGTCAGGCGATACTAAATCTGAACTATATGGAGGGTGTCATACGGTGGTAATATCCAGTCTCTGAAATTTCAAGTCTGTGTGCTTTCATTTTAGGCATCAGGCGTCATTTCAGGGTACCCATCATGCACAGATCTTCCAATAGCCAAGCAATAATGTGACCAACACGTTCTTGTGAAATGCCGATTATGCTTGAAATTTCTCTCTGAGTGGTACGACAATCGTCCTGAATCAATCTGTCAACCTTTTGTTTGTGAAACTCGGTGGTTGCTGTCACAGGACGTACAGCTCTGTGTTAGTCACGAAAGTCAGATGTTTCCACCTCAACATCTTCAAACTTACTTGTCCAGTGACGCACAGTACTCACATCAACACAATCACCATAAACAGCTTGCATTCTCTGATAAATCTCCTTTGAGGTGACACTTTCTGCTGTCAAGAATTCAATGACTGCATGTTGCTTAAGTCACATTGACCGACTGTCTGTGCAGGGTTCCATACTTCGCACTTTAATAACACAACCATTCAATGCTAAGACTTCCCACCAAAATGGAATTGTAGAGGAGAGTCTACTGAACAAGCCAGTACCTGCTGCATACCTGTACTGCTATCTGTCGAGGAGTTACGAAGGTGGTGGAGGCATTACTTTTCACTTTAACAACACAACCGTTCAATGCTAAGGTTTCCCGCCAAAATGGAACTATAGAGGAGAGTCTACTGAACAAGCCAGTACCTGCTGCACACCAGTACTGCTATCTGTCGAGGAGTTATGAAGGTGGTGGAGGCATTACTTTTCACTTTAACAACACAACCATTCAATGCTAAGACTTCCCGCCAAAATGGAACTGTAGAGGAGAGTCTACTGAACAAGCCAGTACCTGCCCCATACCAGTACTGCCATCTGTTGAGGAGTTACGAAGGTGGAGGCATTACTTTTCACTTTAACAACACAATGCTAATGCTTCCTATCAAAATGGAACTGTAGAGGAGAGGCTATGGAACAAGCCAGTACCTGCTGCATGGCAGTACTTCTATCTGTTGAGGAGTTACAAAGGTGGCATTACTTTTCACTTTAACAACACAACCGTTCAATGCTCAGGCTTCCCACCAAAATGGAACTAGAGGAGAGTCTACTGAACAAGTCAGTATCTGCTGCATACCAGTACTGCCATTAGTTGAGGAATTACGAAGGCAGAGGCATTGCATTTCATTCAACCCTCGTATGGCCACAGCAGAAGCCTGTCCCCCTGTGTGCCTGGCTCTGTGTGATTTTCACAACTTGCTTAAGTTCTGGTCACTCGTTCCCCCTTCCCTGGGTGCCTGTGGGAGACTGTGCTCGTAGCAAACGACTTTAAATAATTATAAACACTGCACTCTCTTGCATAAATAATTGGGATGCGATGACACAGATGCTGATTTTTCATCCAGCTGAAATATTAATACTCTTGCGTTGCTTCCGCAGAACTCCCCAGTGGAATGAACTGCAGCCGCCCTTTAACTTGAATCATCCGCTCCTCCTGGCCGCAGATTCCATGCAGTGTTACCAGTATCTCCTCATTGGCCGTAAGTCGCTTGGCATTTTCCCTTCACAGGGCTCGGCGTGTAGCTCTCCAGGAGCGTAGCCGCCAGAAGAGGAGCTGTTGTGGCTTGAGGCTTTGGTGTTGACAGTACACGGGTTGGGTGTGCATCTATGTCCAGTGGTTCATGCCTTCATTCCCTTCCAGTTAGACTACTATAATGCAGTGTTGGGCTGCCCTCGTCATCTGATGGACCTACTCTACAGATGCCAAATCTGTCAAACAGGAGATTCGGAGCTGTGCGGATTTGGGGCTATATATATTATATACAATATAATAATATTTCAATGTAGTAATAACATAAAGGTTTCCCCTTGACATTAAGTTCAGTCATGTCTAACTCTAGGGGTGCTCATCTCCATTTCTAAGCTGAACAGCCGGCGTAGTCCGGAGACACCTCCAAGGTCATGTGGCCAGCATAATCATATATAATAATATTGTAATGTAGTAATAAGTTAAAGGTTTCCCCTTGACATTAAGTTCAGTCATGTCCAACTCTAGGGGTGCTCACCTCCATTTCTAAGCCGAAGAGCCAGCGTTGTCCATAGACACCTCCAAAGCCATGTGGCCGGCATAATAATATAGAATAATATTGTAATAAGATAAAGGTTTCCCCTTGACTTTAAGTCCAGTCGTGTCCAACTCTAGGGGTTGGTGCTCATCTCAATTTCTAAGCTGAAGAGCCGGGTTTTCCCCTGACAGTAAGTCCAGTTGTTTCCAGCTCTGGGGGTTGGTGCTCATCTCCATTTCTAAGCCAAAGAGCCGGCGTTGTCCGTAGACACCTCCAAGGTCATGTGGCTGGCTTAATAATATATAATAATATTGTAATGTAGTAATAAGATAAAGGTTTCCCCTTGACATTAAGTCCAGTCGTGTCCAACTCTGGGACTCTGGTGCTCATCTCCATTTCTAAGCCGAAGAGCCGGCGTTGTCTGTAGACACCTCCAAGGTCATGTGGCCAGCATGATGGCTAATACTCCCACCAAAAGCCCTCTTCCTTCTGGGTTGGCTGGCCTGTCAGCTGGCCTGTCAGCCAAGGGAAGGGCTGTTTCTGAGACTCCAAGCAGGAGGGGAGAGCAGGTGTACTGCCCCCTAAATCAGTGTCCATTCCTCCCAAATCCCTCCAATATTTTCTGTTGGTATTGGGGATTCTTGTATTGTGGTATTGTGTTATTGTACTGGTATTGTGGGAAGTTTGGCCCAATTCATTAATTGATGGGGTTCAAGGGTCTCTTTGATTGTAGATGAACTATAAATCCCAGCAACTACAACTCCCCAATGTCAAGGTCAATTTCCTCCAAACTCCACCAGTGTTCACATCTGAGCATATTGAGTATTCATGCCAAGTTTGGTCCAGATCCATCATTGTTTGAGTCCACAGCTCTGGAGGTAGATGAACTACAATTCCAAAATTATAATAATAATAATAATAATAATAATAATAATAATAATAATAATAATAATAACACTTTATTTGTACGCTGCTACCATCTCCCCAAGGGACTTGGTGCGGCTTACATGAGGCCGAGCCCAAATACAACAATACAAGCAATTAAAATAAAAGCATAGACAATAAAGTATGCGACAATTAACAATAACAATTAAAACTGTGGGTAGGCCAAATGTACAGCTAAAATTGGAAATAATGCCGGGGCATGGGCAAAAAGGTGAAAGTGGCGTTTGTGGAAAACATACAAGCAGACCTAAAATGTAAAGTGCTTTGGAGGACAAAATGCTATGGGATCATTATTCTGGGAAGGCACACTGGAACAATTCAAGGTCAATTCAACAATTCAAGGTCAATGCTGATCAAACCCTTCCAGTATTTTCTCTTGGAGTTCTGTGGGTCAAATTTGGTTCAGTTCCATTGTTGGTAGAGTTCAGAATGCTCTTTGATTGTAGGTGAACTACAAATCCCAGCAACTACAACTCCCAAATGACAAAAGCAACCCCCCCCCCCAACCCCACCAGTATTCAGATTTGGGCATATCAGGTATTTGTGCCAAATTTGGTCCAGTGAATGAGAATACACCCTGCATATCAGATATTTACATTATAATTCATAACAGTAGTCAAATTACAGTTATGAAGGAGCAACGAAAATAATGTTATGGTTGGGGGTCACCACAACATGGGGAACTGTATTAAGGGGTTGTGGAATTAGGAAGGTTGAGAACCACGGATTTAGAAGGAAGGGGTGGTAAGAACCCCTCTGTGTTGGAGAGCCTGGAGAGACACTCCCAGTCGGCAATTCTTCTGCTGGCCTAGCAAAAGGCAGCTTATAATTGGAAGCCATGTTTGGAATAATTTGATTTTGTGCCTGCCTTGTCTTTTGCCTGCATGCCAAGGGGTGGAACTGATTTGGGTATCAATTCAGCAAAATTTGTAACCTATTTTTCTATAGATCTGTAGGCTCTTCCTGTTTATTGTCAGCATTGCCATCTTGCCAATGAGATCACTCTTCAAACCTGCTCTTGTCTTTCATATGTGTGTGTCCACGCACATGTGTTTTTAAACTCTCTGGAGAATTCTTGGCTTGAGATGTGCCAGTTTCATTTGACTCCCCCCAGACGCTAATTTGTGCGCGAAAACCGAAAAAGTGGAGACTCTAATTTAATATCTCTAGATCCCAGGCAGCAAAGTGGAAGCGCTTAATCCAATCGGCTTGGTGGATGGCAGGCCTCCCATAGTATGTTGTCTTGCATAGGCAGACATCGTTCGTGGTATCTGGCATGCGTTGCTATGGGGAAGAGAGAGAGCTAGGCTGGTAAATTAATTCCACTATTAAAGAGGAGAAGGAAAGCAATAACCATAAAGAAGCTGAATTGTTTGGAGGGAAGCAACTTAGATTAACAAAAATTGCCGTTGTCTTGGAAATTTGATATGATCTGCCTCTTCTCTCACAACTTATGCAACAAATGCAACAATTTAGAACAAAGTTGTCCTGCCCTTCTCCTTAAAACCTTCCTGTTTGACTAGGAGGCCATTTTAGTAATGGGCAAACTAAAAGCAAAGTCTGGTTAGGTGTCCAAGACGGACTCATCCAACACCACTGGTGGACTTCAGGTTCCTAAACCCAAAATATGTATGATCTGAGACAAAACTGTGTCTGTTTGTGGTCCCCAGTCAGCTTTCGTATGATATTATTTCTAGCTTTTTGCTTGATATTCAAGCAGTGCTTCTTATAAGCTTATAGTGAAGACAACCGTCTCCCCGTCCTTAATGAAGGCCTAACCCCGACATTCCTCCTTCTTGGGTTCCCAAAATTCCTCCTTCTTGGGTTCTACTCCTATCTCATCCAGGGTTTTATCATTGTATCTTGTGCTCTGTGATTCTATGAACTAGGTCTCCATAACACAAACAAATACATGGTAGCTTTACACGCAGCAGCCTTCAAACTGGAGCTTCTCTCACACTGAGGTTTACCTCACACTCCTCAGGACGACACCAACTTTGGCACACTAACTCTAAGAAGCTTTGGCCTGTTCACTCTCTTCTCAAGACAACACTAGCTTTTTCCTGCTTCTTGGCAGAATGGGGTTGGACTGGATGGCCCACAAGGTCTCATCCAACTCTATGATTCTATGAACTAGGTTTCCATAACACAAACAAACAAATACATGGTAGCTTTACATGCAGCAGCCTTCAAACTGGAGCTTCTCTCACACTGAGGTTTACCTCACACTCTTCAGGATGACACCAACTTTGGCACACTAACTCTAAGAGGCTTTGGCCTGTTCACTCTCTTCTCAAGACGACACTAGCTTTTTCCTGCTTCTTGACAGAATGGGATTGGACTGGATGGCCCACAAGGTCTCTTCCAACTCTATGATTCTATGAACTAGGTCTCTATAACACAAACAAATATAGTAGCTTTACACGCAGCAGCCTTCACACTGGAGCTTTCTCACACAAGGCCTCTGTCATACTGAAGTTTACCTCACACTCCTCAGGACAAGACTAGCTTTTTCCTGCTTCTTGGCAGAATGGGGTTAGACTGGAAGACCCACGAGGTCTCTTCCAACTCTATGATTCTATGAACTAGGTTTCCATAACACAAACAAACAAACAAACAAACACATAGTAGCTTTACACCCAGCAGTCTTCACACTGGAACTTTCTCACATGAGGCTTCTCTCACACTGCGGTTTACCTCACACTCCTCAGGACGACACTAGCTTTTTCCTGCTTCTTGGCAGGATGTTGGACTGGATGGCCCATGAGGTCTCTTCCAACTCTATGATTTTATGAACTAGGTTTCCATAACACAAACAAACAAACAAACAAACACATAGTAGCTTTACACGCAGCAGCCTTCACACTGGAACTTTCTCACATGAGGCTTCTCTCACACTGAGGTTTACCTCACACTCCTCAGGACGACACTAGCTTTTTCCTGCTTCTTGGCAGGATGTTGGACTGGATGGCCCATGAGGTCTCTTCCAACTCTATGATTTTATGAACTAGGTTTCCATAACACAAACAAACAAACAAACAAACACATAGTAGCTTTACACGCAGCAGCCTTCACACTGGAACTTTCTCACATGAGGCTTCTCTCACACTGAGGTTTACCTCACACTCCTCAGGACGACACTAGCTTTTTCCTGCTTCTTGGCAGGATGTTGGACTGGATGGCCCATGAGGCCTCTTCCAACTCTATGATTCTATGATTCTAACTGTAGTATACCGCCTTTAGGAATTAGTTATTTTGTGTTATAGACTGCGCAAGAAGATGGCAGTAGCTGAGGAGAGGAACCTTCCGAGTGTTTCCTCCTTCTCCCACCCCCACCGCCCTCCCTTAGGGAAGTATCTGTTCAAACACAAGCGCTCTGCTTACCTGCAGCAGCGATGTAATGGTCTCACATTAGCCGTGGCGGCCGGCGGTTTGATGCGCTATCGCTTCCGTCAGTATGTTTAATTGCCAGCAAATGGCTAAATGGGAAGTTGGGGGGTGAATGGCTGTGGCTGTCTGCCATGCGGAGCAGTAAAAGGAATTCTGGCGCCATTTCAGGGTCGCGATTTGTATCTGTCTATCAGGGTTCAGAATGCAGCCGTTTTCTCTCTGTCTCAGGCCTCTGGATAGCATTTCTGCCAATTGTTTGGCTCCATTAAGTGTGTGGCGGTGGGGTGGAGAGGTGGTGCTAGCGGTAGTGGGGAAGGGGGGCGGAATGAAAGCCTGAATGGTCTGAGCCGCAAGGGGCTACGGATAAGCCCTTTCTTTGTCCGGGCTCAGAACATTGCATTAGGTCTCATTATCCATTTATAATAAGTGACCTTTGCCCCTCCAGGGTCATTGAAGAAATACTCTGTGTGCTTTTCGAACAGAAGATAGCCCTCGATCCGACGACAGACTCAACAATGAACTGTCTGATGGTCCGGTCGAAGGGTATACTTTGGAAGAAAAGGGTTTATAAATATACAGCTTGATGTCTTCTTGGCCTTTCATCTTTTGTTTTGGGCAGGCCGGAGCCAAACAGGGAGCGTCTCTGAAGAAGGAAAAGTAATTTTAGGGTGAAAAAAAATTAATTTTAGTTCCCACTGAATTTAATAGAGTGTGAATTTTTAGTGGTATTAGAAAGAGACTTTCAGGGGGGTGGGGTGGGGTGGGGGGCTTAAAAGGCAGGAACAAGGGAAGCGTTGTCTGTTGTCTAGCTGGACCAAGTGTCCAAAAGCCATGTCCCAAGGGGGGGTTGTAATTGGGCTGACCTACATGGGGTTTTTACTTTCGGGGTGGAGGGATCGGTGACATCTGCTGTCGAAATGAGGAGGCAGAATGCTCAGCTCGTAAGCTTGTAACTTACCTGGACATTTAAAGATTATATATTGACCTTTTCTCCTCGGATGACCATAGGCCATTGTGCTCAATTTCTATTAGGACAGAGAGTGTGGGGCTATAATCGCTTAAAAACAGCCCCGATGAATCAAACCAAAGTTTGGAAATGTTACATTTCTAGAGTTACATTTCAAGCTCTCAAAATTCCTCAACCAACAGGGCTACTGGGAATTCAGGACACTGAGATTAAAGCACTAACATTTCCAAGATCTTGATTAAAACCGTTTTCCACGATGATGCCTGCCAGATGCCTCTATGAAGCTAACCAACAGAACATGGGTACCACAGCTTTCTCCAACATCAGGCATGAAGCCTTGAGCAATCTGTTGGAAGGCTGAGCAAAGGAAGAGAGACACTTTTGAACTGTGGTGTTGAAGGAAAATTCTGAGAGTGCCTTGGACTGAGAAGATCCAACCAGTCCATACTCCAGGGGAAGATCCAACCAGTCCATACTCCAGGAGAAGATCCAACCAGTCTATACTCCTGGGGAAGATCCAACCAGTCCATACTCCTGGGGAAGATCCAACCAGTCCACACTCCAGGGGAAGATCCAACCAGTCCATACTCCAGGAGAAGATCCAACCAGTCCATACTCCAGGAGAAGATCCAACCAGTCCATACTCCAGGAGAAGATCCAACCAGTCCATACTCCAGGAGAAGATTCAACCAGTCCATACTCCAGGAGAAGATCCAACCAGTCCATACTCCAGGAAAAATGCCTGACTACTCACTGGAGGGAAGGATATTAGAGGCAAAGATGAAGAAGGAAAGCTTGGAGAAGAGAATGATCCTGAGGGGAAAGGAAGGAAAAAGGAAGAGGGGCCGACCAAGGGCAAGATGGATGGATGGTATCCTTGAAGTGATTGGCTTGACTTTGAAGGAGCTGTGGGTGGCCACGGCCGACAGGGAGCTCTGGCGTGGGCTGGTCCATGAGGTCACGAAGAGTCAGAAGCAACTGAACGAATAAACAATAACAAACAACATCCAGAAACTTTAACTAGTGGTGACCCTATGAAGGACAGACCTCCAAGTCTGTCTTGCTCAAGCCTTGCAGATTTGGGGTTGTGGCTTCCTCAACTGAGTGTATCCTCTTTGTAAGAATAATATATAATAATATAAATTTATTTATTTGACCAGTCATATGACCATTTCAAAATACAACACGGGGAAAATGGAAGGAAAAAGAAAGAGGGGCTGACCAAGGGCAGGATGGATGGATGGTATCCTTGAAGTGACTAGCTTGACCTTGAAGGAGCTGGGTGTGGACACGGCTGACAGGGAGCTCTGGCATGGGCTGGTCCAGGAGGTCATAAAGGGTTGGAAGTGACTGAACAAATAAACAACCACAATCTGTTGGAAGACTGTTCCTCCATGAGTAGATCTGATTGTCTCTTAAAGCTCTCTGGCCAAGTGGCCATCAACCACATCTTGTGGCAACAAGGATCGTGCTTCTTGGAGGGTGTTGGACTGGCTGACCACGAGGTCTCTTCCAACTCAAGGATTCTATGATTCTAAGTTAATGGAGTATGTGTTGATATTATTAATATCAACAGACATGAAGCATATCCTCTGAATGGCTAAGGGAGACAAAACTAAGCCTACTTTCAGAGAGAGCATCCAGCTCACAGCATTGGGATCACCACTGACAACAACCAGGGTTCTGAGGCAGGAAAGGGGGGGGATGTGTGGCCCTTCAGATGTGCTTGGACCATAACTGCTAGCACCCTTAGCTTTGGTGTTGATGGGTTGACTTGAGGGGCCACACCTCAGGTAGCCCAGTCCTAGAAGGAGCCATATTAGAATTCATGTTGTTGTTTATTTGTTCAGTCGCTTCTGATTCTTCATGACCTCATGGACCAGTCCACACCAGAGCTCCCTGTTGGCCGTGGCCACCCCCAGCTCCTTCAAGGTCAAGCCAGTCACATCCATCCATCTTGTCCTTGGTCGGCTTGGTCCTTCAATTTCCCCCAGCATCATTGTCTTCTCCAAGCTTTCCTTTCTTCTCATGATGTGGCCAAAGTACTTCATCTTTGCCTCTAATATCCTTTCCTCCAATGAGCAGTTGGGCTTTATTTCCTGAAGTATGGACTGGTTGGATCTTCTCGCGGTCCAAGGCACTCTGAGAACTTTCCTTATTTATTTGATGCACTTATTAACCGCCATTCTCAGCCCTTATGGGCGACTCATGGCGGTGTACAGTACACATAAAAAGACAGATACAAAGGCCAGTATCAACAACATATAACTATACGACAAATACAAACTACATAAAAATCCGCTTCGTCTCTTAGTAGAATCATAGCCAGTCTCATCTTCCTTATACCATTCCAGTTCTCATTACCGTAATGTTGTTGCTTAGCACTTAATTAAATGCCCTCTCGAACAGCCAGGTCTTAAGGCTTTTCCGAAAGGACATGAGGGAGGGCGCCTGTCTGATGTGTGCTGGGAGAGTGTTCCACAGCCGGGGGGCCACCACCGAGAAGGCCCTATCTCTCGTCCCCGCCAGGCGTGCCTGTGAGGCAGGCGGGATCGAGAGAAGGGCCTCCCCAGACGATCTCAAGGTCCTCGTGGGCTCGTAGGCCAAGATGCGGTCAGAAAGGTATTTTGGGCCGGAACCGTTTAGGGCTTTGTAGGCCAAGACCAGCACCTTGAATTGGGTCCGGTAGCAAATCGGCAGCCAATGGAGCTGGGACAACAAGGGCGTTGTGTGCTCCCTGCTACCCGCTCCAGTTAGTACTTTCCTTAGAATCCATACGTTGTGATATTTCTATCAAAATCTCATTGACAGGTTATAAAAAGTTTGCAAGAGAGCAGATAGGAGAAGATGTACTAGTCATCCAACCTATATAGAGCTATAAAGGAAAAAACTAGAACTAGAACCTTCGATTGGGCCCAGAAGCACATTGACTTCCCACATCCATGGAAGGATGGCAGTCTTTTAAAGTATGACATACATTTCGTTTATTTTCCTTTTATTTGTCAAGTTTGTTTCCCAGAATCCTACCAGAGCGAGAGGGCACTTTCCGTTTACGGGTATCATCTCCTCGGCCTGGAGATATTTACGCATATATGTATATAAAATTTATGGAGAAGTCCTACAGAAATTCAAGGAGGCTGATACCAAGAATTAATATATTAACTGCTGTGCCGCATTCTTTGACAAATTGCTTACTAAATACATCAAAATTGATTGGCCATTGTGTGTTTTTTGAATTGACAAATGAGTGCATTAAGGGAAGGAGAGAAATCCATTAATTACAGCTGCCCTCCACCGTAGGAAATGTAATGATATAAATATAGATTTTGTTAAAACAAACAAACTGCTCCCCTTCACTTCACTCCCTCTGGACTTCTTTGTAGTGTTTTCTGGTAAGCTTACCTGGCAGATCTTCACTATGAAATCTCTGTGGAGAGCCCTTGGAGACGGGATAGCAGGATCTCGAAAGACTGGGAATGAGAGACAGAGAATCTTCTTGTTGAATTCAGATGAGGCATCACACTCCTCTAAGCTTTTTGGGCATCAAGGGGCTCTAAACTGACTTGTTTGGTAAGCAACTTGATGTGAATACGGCTCTGATCAAGACCATATCATCCCAAATGAGCCTGACTGGATTCTGAGACCATTCAGGACCTTCTTGGACTCTCACCACTATCAAAGCCAAGTCTTCTTGGTCGCTGCCCTTAGCCTCTGAACCTCCCTTCCTGCGGAGGCCAGAAAGGCCCCAATCTTGTTGTCTGTCAATCAGAAAGTTTTTTTGTTTTTTGATGCCCGGGAGACTAGGACACAGAACAATGGCTTCAAACTACAGGAAAGAACTTCCTGAAGAACTTCTTGACTGTGAGAGCTGTTCAGCAGTGGAACTCTCTGCCTCAGAGTGTGGTGGAGGCTTCTTCTTTGGATGCTTTTAAACAGAGGCTGGATGTCGAGGGTGCTTTGAATGCAATTTTCCTGCTTCTTGGCAGAATGGGGTTGGACTGGATGGCCCATGAGGTCTTTGCCAACTCTATGATTTTGGGAGTTGAAGGACAAAACATCTGCGGACCTACAGGTTGAGAACCACTACTTTAAAGGCTCAATCCTCAGCCACTTTATGGCCTATCTGTGTAAAACCTGTCTCAGTTGTAGACCCCCATTTACAACTGAATGCCTGCCAAGTTTCAAAACAACTCACCAATCTACTGATTTTTTAGAATTATTTTAAGTTTTAAACATAACATTTTAAAGCAGAGGCTGGGCCGTCTGTGGGGTATGATTTGAATGCGATTTTCTTGCTTCTTGGCAGGGGGTTGAGCTGAATGGCTCACGAGGTGTCTTCCAACTCAATGATTCAATGATTCTGTGATTCTAATATGTCTAAGGTCTGCTGTATTGTTTTAAACTCAACTGTTTATAACAGCTTTTTATCTTTTTCATTGCAATATACTCTTCTAAGTGCAGCTCTGAATTGTTTTAATGCTGTGATTAATTCTATTTTAATGTCTAGACTTAATAAGGGAGCAGTGGTGGTGTAGTAGGTTAAACCCCTGAGCTGCTGAACTTGCTGACTAAATAGTCGGTGGTTCAAATCCGCAGGACGGGGTGAGCTTCTGTTGTCAGCTCCAGCTTCTGCCAACCTAGCAGTGCAAAAACATGCAAATGTGAGTAGATCAATTGGGCAGAAAGGTAATGGTGCTCCATGCAGTCATTTCGGCTACATTACCTAGGAGGTGTCTACAGACAATGCTGGCTCCGGTTTATAAATGGGAATGAGCACCACTCCCTAGAGTCAGAATTGACTTGAATTATTGTCAAGGGAAACCGTTACTTTTACTAGACTCATTAAAATATGAGGGTTATCTAGAAAGTAAGGTTACAAGGCATGTAGCTCTTGTGGGGAATTTTCTCGGGGGAAGTTGATATCACTGCCATGTAGTGGAAATCCAGTGGAAGTGTACGAGCCCTGCCTGTCATCAGTAGCTCATTGACTGGCATTGTGGTGAAGGTTAGGGATGAGCGGCCTCATTCCATTTCTCTCCAAGTGTAAAGTTTGCACTTTACGAGGGATATCCGGAAAGTAAGGTTACAAGGCACATAGCTGTCATGGGGAATTTTCTCGGGAGAAGTTAGTATCATTGTCGTGTAGCAGGAAGCAACTGGAAGTGAACAAGCACTGCCAGTCGTCAGTAGCTCATTGACCGGCATTGTGGTGAAGGTTAGAGATGAGCGACCTCATTCCGTTTCTCTCCAAGTGTGAAGTTTGCACTTTACGAGGGATATCCAGAAAGTACCGTTACAAGGCACATAGCTGTCATGGGGAAATTTCTCAGGAGAAGTTAGTATCACTGTCATGTAGCAGGAAGCAAGTGGAAGTGATCGAGCACTGCAGTTGCCAGTAGCTCATCGACTGGCATTGTGGTGAAGGTTAGAGATGAGCGGCCTCATTCCGTTTCTTTCCAAGTGTGAAGTTTGCACTGTATGAGGTTTATCCTGAAAGTAAGGTTACAAGGCATGTAGCTCTTGTGGGGAATTTTCTCGGGGGAAGTTGATATCACTGCCATGTAGTGGAAATCCAGTGGAAGTGTACGAGCCCTGCCAGTCATCAGTAGCTCATCGACTGGCATTGTGGTGAAGGTTAGGGATGAGCGGCCTCATTCCATTTCTCTCCAAGTGTAAAGTTTGCACTTTACGAGGGATATCCGGAAAGTAAGGTAACAAGGCACATAGCTGTTATGGGGAATTTTCTTGGGAAAAGTTCGTATCACTGCCGTGTAGCGGGAAGCCAGTGGAAGTGAACGAGCACTGCCAGTCATCAGTAGCTCATCGACTGGCATTGTGGTCAAGGTTAGAGATGAGCAGCCTCATTCTGTTTCTCTCCAAGTGTGAAGTTTGCACTTACGAGGGATATCCAGAAAGTACAGTTACAAGGCACATAGCTGTCATGGAGAATTTTCTCAGAAGTTAGTATCACTGTCATGTAGCAGGAAGCAAGTGGAAGTGAATGAACACTGCCAGTCATCAGTAGCTCATCGACTGGCATTGTGGTGAAGGTTAGAGATGAGCGGCCTCATTCTGTTTCCTGCCAAGTGTGAAGGTTGCGCTGTAATATGCTACCTAAATGCTAAGGGCATGAACGCCACTGCAATTCGTGGCGAAATCATTTCAGTTTATGGAGATAACGTAATGTGACAAAATGGGTTTGGAATATATTGTGAGTCTATGAAGAAACGTTGTAGAGCCATCCAAAACAAATGTCATGGGATGCTGACGGCGGAGTCTATCTCATGATAATGTGTGTCTGCACACCGCTCATGTAACACAAGACCAACTTGAGTAGACCTAGTGAATCAGTAGGATTTATCTCTGTTTTGATGTGCCCTTCAGCAGTTGGTGCAATGGATCCTTGAGACAAAACCCCATAGGGTTCAGAACATACAAATCAAGGAGGCCTTTCTTTTCCACAGTTAGGCTCTGTTGCCTGACAAAGAGTTGGACAGCTGTACAAAAAGTTCTTTAAAATCCATTTGGTGAAGTCAAAAGTGATCAGCTCAGTCCTTCTCCCCCTGCTTGCCCCCTTTTTGTAGACTTCTTGAACATATCGTGATTTCAGGGAAAGGAAATCTGCCCCCGTGTCACTGCCCACAACTCCTTAGATGAAGTGCTAAGGTCACCGCGATAAACATTTTCATGTCTTAACATAACCTTTTCTAAGCCAGCCTGCATTACCTCTCTTTTACTTGAAAGGCGTCTGTAAGTGGAAACGTCAGTGTCCGCATTCCGTGGGGAAACGGAAACGTAAAGATTGTGTGTGTGTTTTTATCCCCCCCCCCCCTTCCCCAAGTACTCCTTGAGACCTGACTGGTGTTGGCCTTTTCCTGAAGACAGGGAGGTTAAGTGGTGAAAGGAAGTGCAAATAATAATTCCATTTCCAAGCGTACGGCAAAGGGAAATGAGGAGAAGCAGGGCTCCATGGACTTGGACAGGCAACCGTTCTCTGGAGACTCCAAGACCCTCTTGTTGCGTCTTGTTACCTAGCAGCCGGATATATTTGAACACGCCAGAATGAGATGTCCTGATCAACCCTGGGCTGTTTATGTGGGTGTCAGAAGGTTGCTAGTGTTATTACACGAGGGTTGAATGAAAAGTAATGCCTCCACTTTTGTTACTTGGGTTTGGATGGGAATATTTTAATAAATCAAATGCAGAAATCATTCTTAGAATGTGCTCTTTAACTACCACTATTCACTTTTCCACATAATCACCAGACAATTGGATACATTTCTGCCAACGATGAACAAGTTTTCTGAAGCCGTCACGGAAGAAGCCGACACTCTGTTTTCTCAACCAGCGTCTCACAGTTCTCTCATCTTGGGTACCCATTGTGCATAGATATTTCGATAGCCAAGCAAAGCAATAATGTGACCCACACGTTCTTGTGAAATGCCAATTATGCTTGAAATTTCTCTCTGAGTGATACAATGATCGTGATACACTCTTTTTCCACAACTTCTTTCATTATTGGGAACAGATGGAACTCAAACGGTGCTAAATTTGGACTGTATGGATGATGTCGTACGGTGGTGAGATCCAGTCTCTGAAGTTGTGCTGTGGACCCATCTTGCACAGATCTTCCGATAGCCAAGCAGAGCAATAATGTGACCAACAGGTTCTTGTGAAATGCTGATTATGCTTGAAATTTCTCTCTGAGTGATACGACAATTGTCTTGAATCAAGTCAACTTTTGCTTGTGAAACTCAGTGGTTGCTGTCACAGGACGTCCAACTCTTTGTCACGCAAGTCAGATGTTCCCACCTCAACATCTTTAAACTTACTCGCCCAACGACACACAGTACTCACATCAACACAATAATCATAAACAGCTTGCATTCTCTGCTGAATCTCCTTTGGGGTGACACCTTCTGCTGTCAAGAATTCAATGACTGCATGTTGCTTAAGTCACAGTGACCAACCGTCTGTGAAGGGTTCCATACTTCACACTTTAATAACACAATCATGCAATGCTAGGGCTTCCCTCCAAAATGGAACTGTAGAGGAGAGTCTACTGAACAAGCCAGTACCTGCCACATACCAGTACTGCCATCTGTTGAAGAGTTTCGAAGGTGGAGGTATTACTTTTCATTCAACCCTTGTATAATGCTCTATTGGTTACTCTATGCGCCCATTTTGGCCATTTCTCAGCCTCTCCCAATTCACCTTTCAAACACTACATCCCAACACTGGAAGTAGTTTTGAAAGCAGAAGAATTAAAATAACTTTCAGATGCCTACAAACAATAATAACATGCTGAAATGGTTCTTTTTGCCGGGTCTTGCCTGGTCATCTGGAACTTCTTAAAAGACGGTGGTAGTTGGAGAGAGTTTGGGAAGGGGGAGACGCCATCAACATGGAGGGGTCAGTTTTCAAAGCGGCATGGGGAGGATTTAGCTGTGCGAGCCCTCCTGACGCTAATGGGAGTCAAACGGCTAAATCCTGGCGCTTGGCTTTGAAAATTTACTACTAAGCCTCTTGACTTCTCACTACATACTTTGATTGTAACAGTAATCCATGGTTAACATAATTTTCCCGACAATGATGTCAAACATACTTTTGAAGTTGGTGAATTATAGAAAGAGTTACCTCTTCCGTAACACTTTAAAGATGGCCCCATCAGGGCGATTTCACAGTCGGCCCTCCTTGTTGAATTTATGTCTCGAACACAAGAGGAGATGGGAAGTTGTTGCCCATGCTTGGGTTGCTGGCCGCAAGATGTATTTATTTCGTATCAAAAGCATTGCATAAATTAGTATACAACTGATAAAAATAGAAGGAACGCAGGTGGCTAAATATCTTTTGACCAAAAACGGGCAACCGCAATGGCATTGTCTGTAGCCTCCAACAATTCTTCCTCTGTACATGAGGCAGGGCATAGTGGACAAGCATATAGATGCAGAGTTGTCTGTACATGAGGCAGGGCATAGTGAACAAGCATATAGATGCGGAGTTGTCTGTACATGAGGCATGGCATAGTGAACAAGTATATAGATGCGGAGTTTTCTGTACATGAGACAGGGCATAGTGAACAAGCATATAGATGCGGAGTTTTCTGTACATGAGGCAGGGCATAGTCAACAAGCATATAGATGCGGAGTTGTCTGTACATGAGGCATGGCATAGTGAACAAGCATATAGATGCGGAGTTTTCTGTACATGAGACAGGCCATAGTGAACAAGCATATAGATGCGGAGTTGTCTGTACATGAGGCAGGGCATAGTCAACAAGCATATAGATGCAGAGTTGTCTGAACCTGAGGCAGGGCATAGGGGACAAGCATAGAGATGTGGAGTTGTCTGTACATGAGGCAGGGCATAGTGAACAAGCATATAGATGCGGAGTTGTCTGTATATGAGGCAGGGCATAGTGAACAAGTATATAGATGCGGAGTTGTCTGTACATGAGGCATGGCATAGTGAACAAGCATATAGATGCGGAGTTTTCTGTACATGAGACAGGGCATAGTGAACAAGCATATAGATGCGGAGTTTTCTGTACATGAGGCAGGGCATAGTGAACAAGTATATAGATGCGGAGTTGTCTGTACATGAGGCATGGCATAGTGAACAAGCATATAGATGCAGAGTTTTCTGTACATGAGACAGGGCATAGTGAACAAGCATATAGATGCGGAGTTGTCTGTACATGAGGCAGGGCATAGTCAACAAGCATATAGATGCAGAGTTGTCTGAACCCGAGGCAGGGCATAGGGGACAAGCATAGAGATGTGGAGTTGTCTGTACATGAGGCAGGGCATAGTGAACAAGCATATAGATGCGGAGTTGTCTGTATATGAGGCAGGACATAGTGACCAAGCATACAGATGTGGAGTTGTCTGTACATGAGGCAGGCCATAGCGGACAAGCATACAGATGTGGAGTTGTCTGTACATGAGGCAGGCCATAGCGGACAAGCATACAGATGTGGAGTCATCTGTTCTGCTCCACAGTCATACAAGGTGTGGGATTCTTTTGTTGTTGTTGTTCATACGTTCAGTCGTCTCCGACTCTTCGTGACCTCATGGACCAGCCTACGCCAGAGCTCCCTGTCGGCCGTTACCACCCCCAGCTCCCTCAAGGTCAGTCCAGTCACTTCAAGGATGCCATCCATCCATCTTGCCCTTGGTCGGCCCCTCTTCCTTTTGCCTTCCACTTTCCCCAGCATAATTGTCTTCTCTAGGCTTTCCTGTCTCCTCATGATGTGGCCAAAGTACTTCAACTTTGTCTCTAGTATCTTTCCCTCCAGTGAGCAGTCGGGCTTTATTTCCTGGAGGATGGACTGGTTGGATCTTCTCGCAGTCCAAGGCACTCTCAGCACTTTCCTCCAACACCACAGCTCAAAAGCATCGATCTTCCTTCGCTCAGCCTTCCCTAAGGTCCAGCTCTCGCATCCGTAGGTTACTACAGGGAATACCATGGCTTTGACTAGGCGGATCTTTGTTGCCAGTCTGATGTCTCTACTCTTCACTATTTTATCGAGACTGGACATTGCTCTCCTCCCAAGAAGTAAGCGTCTTCTGATTTCCTGGCTACAGTCTGCATCTGCAGTAATCTTTGCGCCTAGAAATACAAAGTCTGTCACGGCCTCCACGGTTTCTCCCTCTATTTCCCAGTTGTCAATCATTCTTGTTGCCATAATCTTGGTTTTTTTGACGTTTAGCTGCAACCCAGCTTTAGCGCTTTCTTCTTTCACCTTGATTAGAAGGCTCCTCAGCTCCTCCTCGCTTTCGGCCATCAGAGTGGTGTCATCTGCATATCTGAGGTTGTTAATGTTTCTTCCAGCAATTTTCACCCCAGCCTTGCATTCATCCAGCCCCGCACATCGCATGATGTGTTCTGCATACAAGTTAAAAAGGTTGGGTGAGAGGATGCAGCCTTGCCGTACGCCTTTCCCAATCTTGAACCAGTCTGTTGTTCCATGGTCAGTTCTTACTGTTGCTACTTGGTCCTTGTACAGATTCCTCAGGAGAGAGACAAGGTGGCTTGGGATGCCCATCCCACCAAGAACTTGCCACAATTTATTATGATCCACACAGTCAAAGGCTTTAGAATAGTCAATGAAGCAGAAGTAGATGTTTTTCTGAAACTCCCTGCCTTTCTCCATTATCCAGCGGATATTGGCAATCTGGTCTCTCGTTCCTCTGCCTTTTCTAAACCCAGCTTGAACATCTGGCAACTCTCGCTCCATGTATTGCTGGAGTCTTCCTTGCAGGATCTTGAGCATTACCTTACTGGCATGAGAAATAAGGGCCACTGTACGGAAGTTGGAGCAGTCTTTCGCATTTCCCTTTTTTGGTATGGGGATATAAGTTGATTTTTTCCAGTCTGATGGCCATTCTTGTGTTTTCCATATTTGCTGGCAAATGGCATGCATCACCTTGACAGCATCATCTTTTAAGATTTTAAACAGTTCAGCTGGGATCCCGTCGTCTCCTGCTGCCTTGTTGTTAGCAATGCTTCTTAAGGCCCATTCAACCTCACTCCTCAGGATGTCTGGTTCTAATTCATTCACCACACTGTCAAAACTATCCTCAATATTATTATCCTTCCTATACAGATTTTCTGTATAGTCTCGCCACCTTCTCTTGATCTCTTCAGCTTCTGTTAGGTCCCTGCCATCTTTGTTTCTTATCATACCAATTTTTGCCTGAAATTTACCTCCAATGTTTCTAATTTTCTGGAAGAGGTCTCTTGTCCTTCCTATTCTGTTGTCTTCTTCCACTTCCATGCATTGCTTATTTAAAAATAGTTCCTTATCTCTTCTGGCTAACCTCTGGAATTGCGCATTTAACTGGGCATATCTCCCCTTTTCACTGTTTCCTTTTGCTTTCCTCCTTTCTTGGGCTACTTCCAGTGTCTCAGCAGACAACCATTTTGCCTTCTTGGTTTTCTTTTTCTTTGGGACGTACTTTGTTGCCGCCTCCTGAACAATGTCGCGGACTTCTGTCCATAGTTCTTCTGGGACTCTGTTTACTAAATCTAGTCCTTCAAATCTGTTCTTCACTTCCACTGTATATTCGCTAGGAATGTTAGTGAGATCATATCTAACTGGTCTATGTATTTTCCCTAATCTCTTTAGTTTTATTCTAAATTGGGCAATAAGAAGTTCGTGATCTGAGCTACAGTCAGCCCCAGGTCTTGTTTTCACCGACTGGATGGATGTCCGCCACCTTTGGCTGCAAAGGATGTAGTCAATCTGATTTCGGTGTTGACCATCTGGTGAGGTCCATGTATAAAGCCGTCTTTTAGGTTGTTGGAAGAGAGTATTCGTTATACACAGCGAGTTTTCCTGGCAAAATTCTATCAGCCTGCGTCCCGCTTCATTTTGTTCTCCCAGACCATGCTTGCCTGTGATCCCAGTTGTCATTTGACTTCCCACCTTGGCATTCCAGTCTCCTGTAATGAAAATAATGTCTCTTTTTGGTGTATTATCCAGTAGGTCCTGCAGATCCTCATAGAACTGATCTACTTCTGCTTCTTCAGCAGCTGTGGTTGGGGCATATATTTGGATCACTGTAATGTTGAAAGGCTTTCCTTGCACTCGAATTGAGATCATTCTGTCATTTTTTGGGTTGTATCCAAGCACCGCTTTAGCGAATTTCTTATTAATTATGAAGGCTACTCCATTTCTTCGATGTTCCTCTTGTCCGCAGTAGTAGATCTGGTGGTCATCTGATGTGAAGTGGCCCATTCCAGTCCATTTCAGTTCGCTGACCCCCAGAATGTCTATCTTTAGTCTTGACATCTCACCAATAACAACATCCAATTTGCCCTGGCTCATAGATCTTACATTCCAGGTTCCTATGGTGTGTTGATCTTTAGAGCATCGGATTCGTCGTTCACCTCCAGTACCGTCGGCCGCTAGCCTTCCTTTCGGCTTTGAGCTAGCTGCGTCATCACATCTGGGGCTAGTTGAACTTATCCTCTGCTCCTCCCCAGTAGCATTTTGGCCATCTTCCGACCTGGGAGTCCCATCTTCCAATGGCATACCGACATATCTCTGGTTGTACTGGTCCATTTAGTTTTCTTGGCAAGGATACTGGAGTGGTTTGCCATTGCCTTTCCCAGGGATCACGCTTGGTCTGACCTCTCTGCCACAACCGTCCCGTCTTGGGTGGCCCTTCACGGTTTCGCTCATGACATCATTGAGGTGCTCAAGCTCCAGCGCCCCGACAAGGCGGTGATCCTTTGCTGGAGGGGATTCTTTTAGGTCGTGCCATTTTGCCAGGTTGTCTTTTGATCTGCCCAATCCACTTCTGAGTCTATTCAGGGACTTCCAAGTTGCCCATTCTTGGTTTGCCCCGGGAGGAAGACCCTCTCTTGTGGGGGGGGGGGCATCTCGTTGGGGTTTCCTGGTTGAGCTACCCAGAGGGATACCCTTGCTGTTGCTGGGGGGATGCCAAAAAGAGTGGTAGTTCTCATAAAGCTTTCCCTTGATTTTAGTCTACTGGGAGGAGGCTGGTAGCCATGCAGTGGGTGGCTTTCACAGTGTCCAACCTTATTTCTCTCACATTTAGCAGCAACTTCCTCTCGCGCATCAGGGTGGTAATGCCAGCTCGCTTGTAGAGTTTATCAACAGGTGTAGGTTTAAGACATCCTGTGATTATTCTGCATGTTTCATTCAATGCTATGTTCACCTGCTTTGCATGGGCAGACCTATGCCAAACAGGGCATAAATTGGCCGCAAGATTTGACGTCTCTACTGCCCAGGCATGGCAGTGCTGTCAGCCTAACTGGGCTGAGCTTTTGACAGAAGCTGTCTATGCCCTTTCTGTGTTACGTTTGTTTCTGCTCTCCTCTCAAATGCTGTTAAAAATAGCTTGTAACATTTAGCCAAGCATGTAGCCTTTACAACATGGACTTACAATCTCATTACTTGCTAGAGGTCCATATATTTATTGCTAACGACTGATTGTAATATCTAAAACTTAGCTTTTTTAGCCTAGTGGCATCCAATCTAAAAGTTTACGGAGGCAGTGCAGATCAGGGTGCCCAGAAAGGACATCTACAGTGTTCTCCTGGTCGTGAGGTGCCTCAACAGGCAGCTGGAAAGCCCACTTGAGTTCTCAGTAGTCATGTGCATTCGGGCCAAAAGGCATATTGTTTTTGGGTCTGTTTTTGTCTGACCCCTCATTTTGTTTAGCAGAAAGTTACCTGAAAGGGAAGGGGTGTTTTCCATTTCGTTCAGCAGAGATTCAGCCCATTGGCTTCAATGGGAAACTTGAAAGCAGTGGTTCTCAACCTGTGGGTGTTTTGGCTTACAGTTCCCAGAAATTCCAGCCAGTTTGCCAGCGGTTAGGATTTCTGAACTTCCTGACTGTGAGAGCTTATCAGCAATGGAACTCTCTGCCCCGGAGTGTGGTGGAGGTTTCTTCTTTGAAGGCTGGATGGCCATCTGTCGGGGGTGCTTTGAATGCGAATTTCCTGCTTCTTGGCAGGGGGTTGGACTGGATGGCCCATGAGGTCTGTTCCAACTCTAGGATTCTATGATCCTGGGAGTTGAAGGCCAAAACATCTGGGGACCCACAGGTGGAGAACCACTGCTTTAAAGGCTCAACCCTCAGCCATTTTAAGGCCTATCTGAATTAAACCTAGTTCAGTTGTAGACCTCCATTTCAACCACAGGCCTGCCAAATTTCAAAGCAACTCACCAATCTACTGATTTTTTAGAATTATTTTAAGTTTTAAACATAACATTTTTTAAAAAATAAGACAGACCGCAAGAGGGGATCCTGGAAATTGTAGTCGATGGTTGTGTCCATTCTCAACAAATCAGAACATCGACATCAACAGGCTTTTTATTGGCTGAGAGACACACAGAGAGAAAAACTTCAACTCCTATCATGCTCTGAGAGGAACTTTCAATGGGCACCCTATGCTAGTGCCACTGAGGAGGGTGACTAAAATGATCAAGGGTCTGGAGAACAAGCCCTATGAGGAGCGGCTTAAGGAGCTGGGCATGTTTAGCCTGCAGAAGAGAAGGCTGAGAGGAGATATGATAGTCATGTATAAATATGTGTGAGGAAGCCACAGGGAGGAGAAGGGAGCAAGCTTGTTTTCTGCTTCCCTGGAGACTAGGACGCGGAACAATGGCTTCAAACTACAAGAAAGGAGATTCCATCTGAACATGAGGAAGAACTTCCTGACTGTGAGAGCCGTTCAGCAGTGGAACTCTCTGCCCCGGAGTGTGGTGGAGGCTCCTTCTTTGGAATCTTTTAAATAGAGGCTGGATGGCCTTCTGTCAGGGGTGATTTGAATGCAATATTCCTGCTTCTTGGCAGGGGGTTGGACTGGATGGCCCATGAGGTCTCTTCCAACACTATGATTCTATGATTCTATGGGAAAGCGAGTTCTAAGGCTCTCTCTGGAAGAGGAGATAATTTTCCAAGAAAAAAAATGGAGGAGTCTTCTTTTGCTGGGGAGAAAAAAGGATGCCACAGATCCCCCTGCCTCAAGTATTTTATGGACTTAACTCTTTCCAAAAATATTGTCTCTCTGCATTTGTTTCACTGGTCTTTTTGTCTCTCTCTTCTCCTTTCGGTTTTTGGAAATTACACCAAAATGGCCCTCTGAAAACGACAAACCTTTTCATGAACACTGATTCAGGCCCAACTCTAGTTGGTTGGGGCACTGCCAGGCTGAAAAGATTTTTTGTGGGGCGAGGGATGACATCTTCAGCTCTAACTGCAACGCCAGGTCTCCATTATCCCACTTAGGTCTGACTATGCAAGATCCAGCCAAGCTTTTCAGACTCTGTTTATGTGCTACTGCTAACAGGTCCGGCTCGATTGTCATTTTCTGGCTGCAATATTAAGTGACACATGTTTGAGTGAGCTCTTCAAAATTCAAGCACTGCAGACAGAACCCTTTGCATCATCACCTCCCCGTCCACTCGGTGCCAAAGCATTTCAACGGGAAAGGCAGCTCATACCTTTGGCTGGGAGCCATCCGGTGTTGCCTTGATCAAATAGTGAGCCACAGACCGAGGGACATGCACGCCTGTGTGAACTGGGGCTGTTTCCTTCTCTCCCCATTTCTGTGTAGGAAGCCCTGAGCAAAGTTCTCGAGAACAATCGTGGTTCGAACTGGGGACATTTGTTCCAATGGGACAAGCTATTACTGGACCATTTTCTATGCAGGGCTATTGGGAAGAATGAGGCAGATTGGGCAGAATGAGGTGAGGGCAGCAATTGGATAGTTTGCCTACCACTTTTTTAGGGCCCTGAGTTATTAACCTCATTGAAATGACATTGTAGAGAAAAGTGTCCCATCACGAGTGCTGAAATAAGACTCAGATGGAAGTACAGTCACATTCTGAGCGTGGAATCATAGAAGAAGCATTATCTTGGCAATACTTACTTAAGTGATCCCTTGTAGTCCGAGGATGATGGCCCTGCAACGGTGGTGGGCCCGTAGGTGACTGTGGAGCCCTATTCTTGATCTGTGGAGCCCTATTCTTGGTCCCATTTGGGGTTGGCTTGACGCACCTTCCTCTTGGCACATTTCTCTCGTTCGCCCTCCATTTGTGCCTCTTCAAATTTACAGCTGGTCACAGCTGACTTCCAGCTGGAGCACTCAAGGCCCAGGGCTTCCCAGTTCTCAGTGTCTATGCCAGAGTTTTTAAGGTTGACTTTGAGCCCATCTTTCAATCTTTTTTCCTGTCTTCCAACATTCCGTTTTCTTGGATTGTTGTAGGTTTTTTCGGGCTATATGGCCATGTTCTAGAGGCATTCTCTTCTGACATTTTGCCTGCATCTATTGCGAGCATCCTCAGAGGTAGGCTTTCCCGTCTTCGGTAACTTGGAGGCTGTGTTCAATTCTGGCCACAGGGGGTGCTGTTGCTCCACTTTTTCTCTGCCGAAGAGCTTTGTTGAAGGCACCCCTAAGGAAATGCTTTTCTGGCATTTCCTTATAGGTGTCTTCAATACCTCCCCACTTAAGTGGTACCTCCCCTTGAGTCCCCCTCGGGGTAGAGAAAGGCAGGATATAAATAAGGTAAATAAATAAGGTAAATAGACTCACGTTGCTGTTTTTGAAACTGCTAGGTAGGCAGAAGCTCTCGTTACATCCAAGATAGACTACTGCAATGCACTCTATGTGGGTTTGCCTTTGAAGACTGCTCGGAAGCTTCAAATACAAAGAGAGGCAGCCAGGTTAATAACTAGGGTGGCGTACAGGGAGCATACAACTCCCATGTTACGCCAGCTCCACTGGCTGCCAGTTTGCTACCGGACACAATTCAAAGTGCTGGCTTTGGCCTGTAAAGCCCTAAACGGCCCTGGCCCAATTTACCTGTCCGAACACATCTCCCCCTATGAACCATCGTGCAGATTAAGATCCTCCGGGGAGGTCCTGCTCTCCGTCCCGCCATTGTCATAGGTGCGATTGGTGGGGACAAGAGAGAGGCCTTCTCAGTGATAGCCCCCTGGCTATGGAGGGTGAGAAGGGCGGAATATACATGTTTTAAATAGATAGATAGATAGATAGATAGATAGATAGATAGATAGATAGATAGATAGATAGATAGATAGAAGCCAGGAGCTCACCCTGACCTAGGCTTTGAACTGTCAATCTCTTCTGTTGGCAAGATGACTGCAGCTGGTGGTTAACCTGCTGTGCTAAAGCCCAGCCCTTGAACATGTACAGGTCCACCTTTCCAGATTCAGGGCATGGCCCTTGCTCTTTATGGAATGAAAATTAAACGCCTTTAGTGCTTTAATATGCCAAAATAATTGACTTTATTTCCCCATTTTCCCACCCAGATTTGTAGAACTGCTGTTCTTAGTGTGTTGAATAGGTTCGTGCATGCATCCCGGGTCCCAGAGGTCTACAACTCACATCCTCACTGGTTTGCCAGCTTGCAAAAGAAGTGAAGGTGTGAGTCTATCAGCCAAGATTGGCTTTGGTGTGTGTGTTTGTGTGGAGGCGGGGGAGGAAGCCAGGCACCTGTGGTTGTTGAGAAGCCACCATGTCAAAGATCTCTTTGCAGCACACAGAGATGTCTGTTTCATAATTATACTCTGTCTGTGACTGTTCTCTCGGGAGGAATGTAATGAGAGGAAAAGGAAACCAGATCCCCGCATTGAGCTGCTGATAGAAAACCTGAAAAGATTAATAATTGAACGTCTATTGTACCCTTGCGTCGGAGGGCAAGGAGGAGCACGGACAGATAACACGAGCAGAAATGGCTGGTTTGAGAAGTTTGGGGGGGGGGGTCTTTCTTTTTCAGCATCTCCCCATCCCATTACATTTTTAAAAAGGAGTTCTATCTACCCAAAACTATGATCAATACCAAGACATACATGCACACAAACTTACACACATCCATCCCAGTGGATGTCATTTGATGAAGGGACCATAGAGAGCCAGTATTGGTTATAGTAAGTTTTGCCAGCCACTAAAACAACTACACACACCGCCATTTTAAATAACATTGGGATTTATATCTTTCAAAGGCTGTTTGTTTACATTATAGAGGTGCCAACACTGGTTTATGGACCAATAAATGTGTTTTCACTTGTATTAACCAGTTTGCAGCATTATTATTAAAATGTAAAGTGGACAAAACTTTCCAAGTTAACATGCTGGGAACTTTTCTCTGGTTCATTTATAAGTTTTGCATACACACACACACACACATAGTGTTCCTTCACTACTTTGCGGTTTGCTTTTCACGGACTTGCTGTTTTGCGGGTTTTTGCCTCCCAGTTTATTAATGGTTGTCGTTGCCCAGAGCAGCATTCTAATCCCACCTCCTGGCAACGATGGAGTGTGGAAGCCAAACAAGATACTGCAAAGCAAAGCAGAGATACTGGGTTGTTGTACTTTTTCGAGCTATATGGCCATGTTCTCGAGGTATTCTCTCCTGAGATTTCGCCAGCATATGTGGCAGGCAACCTTACAACCTCTGAGGATGTTTGCCATAGATGCAGGCGAAACATCAGGAGAGAATGCCTCTAGAACATGGCCATATAGCCTGAAAAAACCTACAACAACCCAGTTATTCCAGCCATTAAAGCCTTCAACAAAAAAAGCAGAGATAGCTAGCAAACAAAAAAAAGTGTGGTGCCCTTAAATCTCTCCTCGCTTCTGCCTGACCCTCAGAACTCAATATACATATATAGCGTCCCTACTTTGTGGATTTTTACTTTTCATGGGTGGTCCTGGAACGTAGCATCTGCGATAAGTGAGGGAACACCGTGTGTGTGTGTATAGTTTTAAGCTCCTGGTGGCGCAGTGTGTTAAAGCACTGAGCTGCTGAACTTGTTGACTGGAAGGTTGCAGGTTCGAATCCGGGGAGCAGTGTGAGGTCCCGCTGTTAGCCCCAGCTTCTGTCAACCTAGCAGTTCGAAAACATGCAAATGTGACTAGATCAATAGGTACCACTCCGGCGGGAAGGTAACTGTGCTCCATACAGTCATGTGTTAGGGATTCCTCATCTTTGGAAGAAGAGGAGCAGGGAAGTGCTCAGGAACTGGAGGGAGAAGAAGAATCAGACGATGAGGGTTTGCAAGTGAGAGACTAAAGGAGACAGAGCACAGGCGGTGGTCAGTTAGAATAGCTGCTAGAAATGCTGAGCTAATTGGGAGACACCCTAGCACCTCCGCATTAAGGCTTCCTTGCTTTCTTTTGTAGTTTTCAATTTGCTTATCCTTTGTGTTTGCTAAAGTAAAGCATTTTTCTTTTACTTTCAACATTGTATTAAGGCTGTTTTTGAAGAGCAACTCAGGACATCATGCCACATGACCTTGGAGGTGTCTACGGACAACGCTGGCTCTTCGGCTTTGAAATGGAGATGAGCACCAACCCCCAGAGGCTGGGGGACATGACTGGATTTAATGTCGGGGAAAACCTTTACCTTTACTCTATATATACACACACACTCCACTTGCTCCATTTCCAACAAACTTCTGAGGATGCTTGCCACGGATGCAGGTGAAACGTCAGCTTAGAAATGGAGATGAGCACCAACCCCCAGAGTCGGACACGACTGGACTTAATGTCGGGGAAAACCTTTATCTTTACTCTCTCTCTCTTTATACAATTACACACACACCACTTGCCTCATTTCCAACAAACTTCTGAGGATGTTTCCACAGATGCAGGCGGAACATCAGGAGAGAATGCTTCTGGAACATAGCCATACAGCCTGAAAAACTTACAATGATTCTGGCCATCAAAGCCTTTGACAATACATTAAAAAAGAGTCAACATCTGTTTGGGAACTTCTGCCTTCATCCTACGCATTGTTAACACTGAGCCGCTGTCCTTGCAAAAATCTTTTGAGATCCACATCCGTTGCAAAAGCGACTCATGCTTTGAGGCCTGTTTCCCCTAGAAAATCAAATTATTAGGCCTTGGGTTTTTTTCCCTGGCGCTGGCCCTAGCATAAGTTTCTTTGACACTAATTTTTACGACTCAGGGAAAAGAGGCTGGGAGCCAACTTGAAAACTTGCTTCTTTTTCCACAAGCCCTTCATTCCCTAATCCCAGGCTTTCCTCCTTCTGGCAGCTCTCTGTGTCGGCCCCAGGATTTCCCACCCACATTTGGTACTTACGCTTTCGAGAGGTCCCCCAACTGCAGACAAATCCCCATGTCCCCAAAGTGTCCTGTGTGTATGTGAATTCGGTGCCATTGTGTTTTCCCCCCTTACGGATGCCACTTCACAGTGATAAAGTGTGGCTGTTCGGTAAAACAGCTGCTGCCGAGATGTAAATCATCTGCTCCCACCTGCCAGAAAGATCTCAGCCAACTTAATTGTTGAGGCAGCTTCAGATAAGTTGCATTAGTGTCACGGCGGCTTGATGGTTGCGGTTCCTCAGGCCAAGCAAGGCCTGCTGTGTGTTGAAGGGCGACTCTGTTTTCTGCCCAGCGCTGCTGCCCGAGGAGAGGTTTTGTCACTGTGGCTTAGCTCCACTCCCGCGTCTCCTACAGTGGACAGTTTCTTGAAAACTTTGAAGCGAGGAGCTAGATCGTTGACAGCGGCGCTTGTCGAAGGGGTGAGATGCCCCGGGAGTTGTCAGCTTGACTCGGAGCTGGGATTTTTCCCTTCCCTGTCATGCTGCCAGCTGGAAGGTGCCAAGAGCTCCTTGGGTTCAGTGTGGCGTCCACATCACACATCCGTTCTGCTGAAACCATTTCACTGGGTTCAAGATTTTTGACAGAAGTATGTGTTTCACATCACCTCTTGGGGCACATGTTGAGACAAAATGCCGCTTGCCCTAGGAGTTGCCACACTCGGGAAGGCTTGGGGCATGTTTTGGAAAACCATGGATGCATTTGCAAAATACAGATGTTGACTCTTTTTTATTATATTGTCAAAGGCTTTCATGGCCAGAATCATAGTAAGTTTTTCAGGCTGTATGGCCATGTTCCAGAAGCATTCTCTCCTGATGTTCTGCCTGCATCTGTGGCAAACATCCTCAAAGGTTTGCTGGAAACGAGGCAAGTGGTGTCATATATATAGAGAGAGAGTAAAGGTAAAGGTTTTCCCCGACATTAAGTCCAATCGTGTCTGACTCTGGGGGTTGGTGCTCATCTCCATTTCTAAGCTGACGTTTCACCTGCATCCGTGGCAAGCATCTTCAGAAGTTTGTTGGAAATGGGGCAAGTGGAGTGTGTGTGTGTATATATAGAGAGAGTAAAGGTAAAGGGTTTCCCCCAACACACACACACACTCCACTTGCCCCATTTCCAACAAACTTCTGAGGATGCTTGCCACGGATGCAGGAGAAACTTCTGGAACATAGCCATACAGCCCGGAAAACTCACAGCAACCCATTGAAAGAGTTCAAGATTTTCCATATCTTGGCTCGGTCACTAATTAAAATAGAAGCCGTAGTCAACAAGTTGGAAGGAGACTAGGCCTCGGAAGGGAAGCTGTGACGAACTAGATAAGTGTAAAGATGACTAAATTGAGACTGTTGTACTTTGAACATATGAGACCTCACAACTCATTAATCACATCTGTTGTGTTTTCTCCTCTCCTCTCCTTTTTTATTTTTGCTCAGTGGTTCCACTTGGAAGTCCAGGACCCATAACCCGTCACGAATCCTATGACAGCTTGGCCTCTGACCACAGTGGGCAGGAAGATGAAGAGTGGCTTTCTCAGGTATGAGCGATTGAGCAGGTGAAACCCAGAACCTTGAGTCCAAGTGTATGTGTGTGGGGAGTGTATATGGGGGTGTTCACTACTTCAGAACTTGGGCATTTGCACTTCGAATGACATGGACATGTATTGCCCAATGGACCAATACTTGCCAGGTTGTCTTCCAAATGCCTTTGGAGTTGCTGCTCACACGTGAATCTTATAGAATCCTAGAGTTGGAAGAGACCTTATGGGCCTTCCAGTCCAACCCCCTGCCAAGAAACAGAAAAATTGCATTCAAAGCACCCCCAACAGATGGCCATCCAGCATATGTTTAAAGGCTTCCAAAGAAGGAGCCTCCACCACACTCTGGGGCAGAGAGTTCCACAGCTGAATGGCTCTCACAGTTAGAAAGTTCTTCCTAATGTTCAGATGGAATCTCCTTTCTTATAGTTTGAAGCCGTTGCTCCGTGTCCTACTCTCCAGGGCAGCAGAAAACAAGCTTGCTCCCTCCTCACATATTTATACATGGCCTTCATCATGTCTCCTCTCAGCCTTTTCTTCTTCAGTCTAACCATGGCCAGCTCTTTAAGCCACTCCTCATAGGGCCTATTCTCCAGACCCTTGATCATTTTAGTCACCCTCCAGCTTGTCAATATCTCTCTTCAATTGTAGTGCTCAAAATTGGACACAATATTCCAGGAGATGCTTACTTCTTGGGAGGAGAGCAATGACTAAGCTTGATAAAATAGTGGAGAGTGGAGACATCACACTGGCAACCAAGATCCACATAGTTAAAGCAATGGCATTCCCCGTAGACACCTACAGATGTGAGAGCTGCATCATAAGGAAGAATGAGCGAAGGAAGAGAGATGCTTTTGAACTGTGGTGTTGGAGGAAAGTTCTAAGAGTGCCTTGGACAACGAGAAGATCCAACCAGTCCATACTTCAAGAAATAAAGCCCGACTACTCATTGGAGGGAAGGATAGTAGAGGCCAAGATGAAGTACTTTGGCCACATCATGAGAAGAAAGGAAAGTTTAGAGAAGACAATGATGCTGGGGAAAATGGAAGGAAAAAGGAAGAGAGGCCGACCAAGAGCAAGATGGATGGATGGCATCCTTGAAGTGACTGGATTGACCTTGAAGGAGCTGGGGGTGGTGATGGCCGACAGGGAGCTCTGGTGTGGACTGGTCCATGGAGTCACAAAGAGTGGGAAACAACTGGACGAATGAACAACAACATTCCAGGTGTGGTCCAACCAAGCACCGGGATTGTGGCGCAGCTGGCTGAGTGTCAGCTGCATTAAGATCACTCTGACCAAAAGGTCATGAGTTCGAAGCCAGCCCGGGTTGGAGTGGGTTTCCAACCAATTGTGTGTAGCCTGTTGTCGACCTTTGCAACCCGAAAGATAGTTGCATCTGTCAAGTAGGAAAATAAGGTACCACCTTAAAGTGTGGGGAGGCTAAATTAACTGATTTATGAGGCCATAAAGAAGACTCCAGCAAAGCATTCCAGCGGGGAAACATGCGAGGAATGCAGAAGTGCTTGATCAGAGTCGCAGATGGACGATGAAAGCGACAGCTCCCCTGGCGGCCAGAAAAAGTTAAATAGCCTCTGTGTATGTCTGTATATGTTTGTATGTCAAAAATTGGCATTGAATGTTTGCCATATATGTGTACACTGTAATCCGCCCTTCTCACCCCTGTGGGGTGAGAAGGGCGGAATATAAAATCTATATATATAATAAAGAAGAGTGTTTGTTTGTATAGGACAGAGGAATTGTGGAGGGCGGTGTATGTGCCAGCGTTCTGATTGGCTGCCGCTGTGGTGCTATTTGCATATGGTCTCTGATTGGGCAGCTTCAATAGGAGCCCCTGGTGGAGAAGAGGGTTCATGGCAGAAACGGTGCATGACAGAAGGAAATTTGCATATGGTCTCTGATTGGCCAGCCTCAAATCCAACATTCCGAGATGAAAAAGAGAGGAAAGGAAAGGCCGGGGGCTGGGTCAGAACACTCCCAATAAAGACCGAAATAGGCACACAGAGCCCCCATCACCCACACGACATCCTACTGCAGTTTGGAGGAGGATGAGCCATGGATGATGGGACTTGCAGTACCACCACTCACATTCTGAGACCGCTGTTAACCTTATCCAATGACTGATCAGGACCAAACTTCGCACAGAGACCTCTCATGACCCCCTTTACGTCCTGGTGTGGTTTGGCCGGGGATGGACCATGGATTATGGGACTTGCAGTACCATTGCTCAATTCTTCAGACCACTGCAACCCTCATCCAATTACCACTAAAGACCAAACTTCCTACACTGAGTCTCCATGACGCACTCTACATCCTGGTGCAGTTTGAAGGAGGATGCACCATGGACGATGGGACTTGCAATACCTGCACTCCCTTCCTAAGACCACTACAACTGCCAACAATGATGGATCAGGACCACAATTTACACAGACACCCAGCATGACCCACTCTACATCCTGGTGCGGTTTGGAAGAATTTGAAAATGGATAATGGGACTTGCAGTCACTTCACTCACTTCCTGAGACCACTGAGATCCTTGCCAATGACTGATCAAGACCAAACTTGGCACACAGAGTCCCCATGACCCACTCTACATCCTGGTGCACTTTTGAGGAGGACAGACCATGGATGATGGGACTTGAAGTACCACCACTCCCTTCCCAAGACAGCTGCAACCCTCATCTAATGTCTGATCAAGATCAAACTTGGCACACAGAGCCCCCATGACCCACTCTGCATCCTGCTGCAGTTTGAAGGAGGATCGACTTTGGATGATGGGACTTACAGTACCATCACTCACATTCTGAGACCGCTGTTAACCTCATCCAATGTCTGATCAGGACCAAACTTGCCACATAGACCTCTCATGACCCACTTTACCTCCTGGTGTGTGTTTGGCTGGGGATAGACCATGGATTATGAGACTTGCAGTACTTTTGCGCAATTCCTGAGACCACTGCAACGCTCATCCAATTACCGATAAAGACCAAACTTGGCACACTGAGTCTCCATGACGCACTCTACATCCAGGTGCAGTTTGAAGGAGGGTGCACCATGGACGATGGGACTTGCAATACCTGCACTCCCTTCCTAAGACCATTACAACTGACAACAATGCTGGATCAGGACCACAATTTACACAGAGACCCAGCATGACCCACTCTACATCCTGGTGCGGTTTGGAAGAATTTGACAATGGATGATGGGACTTGCAGTACCTTCACTCACTTACTGACACCACTGCCACCCTCATCTAATGACTGATAAAGACCAAACTTGGCACACAGAGCCCCCATGACCCACTCTATATCCTGCTGCTGTTTGTAGCAGGATGGCCCATGGATGATGGGACTTCAGGTACCTTCACTCACTTCCTGAAAATAATGCAGCCATTATCCAAAGACCAATAAAGTCCAAACTTGGCATACAGAACCGCCATTACCCACTTTCTCTAATAACCCGGGCAACGCCGGGTCCCCAAGCTAGTAAATAAATAAAATAAGGCGGAATAGAGCATGGGGAGCATGACTTCCTTGGATCTAGACACTAGACTTATATTGATACAAGCCAAAATCCCATTGGCATTTTTTGCCGCCGCATCACATTGTTGGCTCATGTTTAACTTGTCCATGAGGACTCCAAGGTCTTTTTCACACGTACTGCTCTTGAGCCAGGCATTGTTTCCCATTCTGTATCTTTGCATCTTGATAATCAACCAGTTTGGGACCTTCTCTAGAACGTTCTGTCCATTTGAAACCGAGTCCCCAAGTTGACGCACCTTGAAGGCTGCTTAAGGCACCTTCAGGAATGCCTCCTTTCTGCTTATGCGATAAAAGCAGCCCCATCTTCAGCCACTTCAGATTAAAGCCCGCAGAGCGTCGGTATTTTTCCCCCCCCAAACGCGAATGTTGTTCTCCACGGTCACGGCATGCAGCGAAGAAACACTGCCCTTCTCTTCCACTTCTCAATTAGACGAGTGTGTAATGCGTGCTGTCATTGGGAAGTAGATACAATATGTTTGTCCTGCGCGTGGCGGGGGAAGGAGTGGGGAACATCTGGCTCCTACCCTTGGTGAAATTGCAGAGGCATCTGTTTACCTCTCGGCTCTGCGGCGCTGATGGTTTCGAGCTGGAAATATACATAATGCTTTAGTCGTGGCCTAATTTACATAGCGGTGCAAAAGAGCCGCTGCTCGCATCAGGAGGACAACCTGCGTGCCCTCCTCCCTATTTCCCCCAAGAAGGGGAATCTAGTGGCTGGGTCCTCTTCCTCCTCTGAGGCTGGAAAGGAAGAGCCCGGCAAACAATAAAAGAAAAGAGCAGGCGGGAGAGGAATTGCTTGCTATAACAATCACTAGTCACCTAGAGCACTGATGTTGGAAGCAATAGCCGGAGCAAGGAAATACATCTTGGTGAATATGAAGCCGGCATCGAGAGGGACGTAAACAACTGTGGAAGGCCATATTTGGTGTCAGGTTGGATTTGGCAGCCTTTCACTTTCCCTCCACTCCTCCCGCCCGCTTTCTAGACCCAGCAGTTCCCTCTCCAATTCTCTCCCCTCCTTTCATAGGATTTCATAGCCTTTGAACCACCCCCCCCCCCTTTTATGAATTCTCCCTTCTCAGACGTACTTTACCTCCACCTTCATTTTGAACAGTTATCACCTAGCAACTGTTCTGTGGAGGGCAGTGTTAATAAGGTAATGACCACTGTTGGCAATTTTCTACTAGTCTCCCAGCGGTTGCCATCTCTAAATTGCAGACTAACACATCATGTATTCTCGAAGGCTTTCATGGCTGGAATCACTAGGTTCTTGTAGGTTTTTTCGGGCTATAGGGCCATGTTCTAGAGGCATTTCTCCTGACGTTTCGCCTGCATCTATGGCAAGCATCATCAGAGGTAGTGAGGTCTGTTGGAAATAAGAAAATGGGTTTATATATCTTCGCACCTAGCTTCAGCAGAGAGCTCTTTGCCCCACCCCAGTCATTCCACAGATATATAAACTCATTTTCCTATTTCCAACAGACCTCACTACCTCTGAGGATGCTTGCCATAGATGCAGGCGAAACGTCAGGAGAAATGCCTCTAGAACATGGCCCTATAGCCCGAAGAAACCCACGAGAACCTAGTAATACATCATGCTTTATGTGAAGCAACCTGTACATTCCACTTATTTATTTATCATGTCAGTATCAACCAGACAATTGTATTACAAATTTTTAACAAACAGACAAAACAGAGTTTGCAAGCTTGGTAGTTGATTAAATGTCCTTTGACCAGTATCTGGCCACTTGGAGTGTCACTGGTGTTGCCGCAAGAAGGTCCTCCCTTGTGCATGTGGCTGGGCTCAGGTTGCGTTGCAGCAGGTGGTCAGTGGTTTGCTCCTCTCCACACTCACATGTCGTGGATTCCACTTTGTGGCCCCATTTCTTAAGGTTGGCTCTGCATCTCGTGGTGCCAGAGCGCAGTCTGTTCAGCGCCTTCCAAGTCGCCCAGTCTTCTGTGTGCCCAGGGGGGAGTCTCTCATTGGGTATCAGCCATTGATTGAGGTTCTGGGTTTGAGCCTGCCACTCTTGGACTCTCGCTTGCTGAGGTGTTCCAACGAGTGTCTCTGTAGATCTTAGAAAACTATTTTTTGATTTAAGTCGTTGACATGCTGGCTGATACTCAAACAAGGGATGAGCTGGAGATGTCTCTGCCTTGGTCCTTTCACTATTGGCTGCTACTTCCCAGCGGATGTCAGGTGTTGCAATACTGGCTAAACAGTGTAATTTCTCCAGTGGTGTAGGGCACAGACACCCCATGATAATGTGGCATGTCTCATTAAGAGCCACATCCACTGTTTTAGCGTGGTGAGATGTGTTCCACACTGGGCATGCATACTCAGCAGCAGAATAGCATAGCGCAAGGGCAGATGTCTTCACTGTGTCTGGTTGTGATCCCCAGGTTGTGCCAGTCAGCTTTCGTATGATATTGTTTCTAGTACCCACTTTTTGCTTGAAATTCAGGCAGTGCTTCTTGTAGGTCAGAGCACGGTCCAGGGTGACTCCCAGGTATTTGGGTGCGCTGCAATGCTCCAGTGGGATTCCTTTCCAGGTCATCCTCAGAGCTCAGGATGCTTGTCTGTTCTTAAGGTGAAAGGCACATGTCTGTGTTTTAGATGGATTAGGGATCAGTTGGTTTTCCCTGTAATAGGCAGTAAGGGCACCTAGAGCTTCGTAGAGCTTCTGTTCAACCATCTCAAAGCTCCCAGCTTGAGCAGTAATGGCATGATCATCAGCATAGATGAAGCTCTCTGTCCCTTCTGGCAGTGGCTGGTCATTTGTGTAGATGTTGAACATGGATGGAGCGAGCACGCTCCCCTGAGGCAGGCCGTTCTTCTGTTTCCGCCATCTGCTTCTCTGGCCCTGGAACTCAACAAAAAAGCTCCTGTTTTGTAGCAGGTTTCCTATGAGGCGGGTGAGGTGGTCGTCCTTTGTGATATTAGACATTCCACTGAAGCTTATCTATATAAATAAATCTATATAAATAAAAATGTAATGTTAGTTTTGTGGGATTAGCATAACTCAAAAACCACTGGATGAATTGACACCAAATTTGGACACAAGACACCTCTCAGGACAAAAAGTGACCATCACTCATAAAAACACTGAAAAACACAGCGGAAAAGACTTAAAAAGCCAAAAAATACAAAAAAATACATTACATGCGCAAAACAACACACACACGCATGCACATATATGCAAACACATGTATATACACATATACACAAATATTTTTTTTATTTATCGTGTCAGGGGCAGACCAAACAAATTGCATTTCATTTTTTAACAAAAAAAATCCCACAAATGAGCATTACATTTTATTTATATAGTCTAGCCATCCCCTGCCATGCGTTGCTTTGGCCCAGTCTGTGTATATGTGTTTTCTGTGTGTACACAAATATACACACACACATATACGCACAGAAAACACATATACACAGACTGGGCCACAGCAACGCGTGGCAGGGGATGGCTAGTCTATATAAATAAAAATGTAATGTTCGTTTGTGGGATTAACAGAACTCAAAAACCACTGGACGAATGGACACCAAATTTGGACACAAGACACCTAACAACCCAATGTATGTCCTTCGCTCAAAAAAACTGATTTTGTTATTTGGGAGTTGTAGTTGCTGGGATTTATAGTTCACCTACAATCACCTAAACCCCACCAACGATGGAACTGAACCAAACTTGGCACACAGTTCTCCCATGACTAACAGAAAATACTGGAAGGGTTTGGAGGGGAGTGTCCTTTGGTTTTGGAGTTGAAGTTAACCTATATCCAGAGAGCACTGTGGACTCATACAATGTTGATCTGGACCAAAGTCTACAAGAATACGCAATATGCCCAAATGTAAACACTGGAGGATTTTGGGGAAAATAGAATCTTGCCATTTGGGAGTTGTAGTTGCTGGGATTTGTAGTTCACCTACAATCACAGAGCATTCTGAACCCCACCAACGATAGAATTGGGCCAAACCTCCCACACAGAACCCCCATGACCACCAGAGTGGGCCACAGCAACGTGTGGCAGGGGATGAGTAGTCTATATAAATGAAAATGTAATGGGTTGTTGTAGGTTTTTCCGGGCTATATGGCCATGTTCTGGAGGCAATTTTTCTCCTGACGTTTCGCCTGCATCTATGGCAAGCATCCTCAGAGGTAATGAGGTCTGTTGGAAATAGGAAAAATGAGTTTATATATCTGTATCTTATATTTCAATAGTACATTTAAAATGTAATGTTTGTTTGTGGGATTAACATAACTCAAAAACCACTGGACGAATGGACACCAAATTTGGACACAAGACACCTCTCAGGTCAATGAGTAACCATCACTCATAAAAACACAGCGGAAGAGACTTTAAAAGCCAAAATTTTAAAAATATATTACAACACATGCGCAAAACCACACATATATACACAAACACATTTATAAACATATACAGATATATATATATACACACAAAACACATATACACAGACTGGGCCACAGCAACGCATGGCAGGGGATGGCTAGTGGTCAATAAAATCCAACATTTTCGCTTATTCAGCTTTCTGCCGGCCCATTTATGTTGGACCAGCAATGCTCTATTGTAAAAATAATAATAAGTAAAGGTAAAGGTTTCCCCTTGACGTTAATGACAGAAATATTAAATATTAACTGGGTATTTTTGATGACAAATGTGTGAGTGAAGAATTGAAAGAGTGAGTAGGCCTAAGCCTGTCAGAGTCAGTGGGCCAAAGCTGAGGAGAATGTGTAGCCTGTTTGAGTTAGTTTGCCTCAGTGAGGGAACTGGTCAGTCTTGTGTGAGGAGGCTTCTCTGTGAGGTGAATTTGTGTGAGAGAGAGAAGCCTCCTGTAAGAAGCCCCAGGTTCTTACACAGTTAGTGTAAAACTACTATGTAGCTCTTTATTTGTGTTGTGGAAACCCTGTTATTGTAAATATTTATTTTATTTATTTATTTACGACATTTATATGCTGCCCTTCTCATCCTGAAGGAAACGCAGAGCAGCTTACAAGATACATACAATATATTATATTATTAGCATAGTACAATATCAGTATTATATATTACTATATCGTACTATACCATTATATTGTAATATTATTAGTAATATTACATGTAATAGAAAATATATAATTATAAAATCATATATATACATACAATATATTATATTATTAGCATAGCACAATATCAGTATTATATATTACTATATTGTACTATACCAATTGCAGTTTCTCAAGTCGCTCCTGACATGACAAAAAAAGTATATTGTAATATTATTAGTAATATTACATGTAATATAAAATATATAATTATAATATCATATATATGTATATAATATATTAGCATAGTTCAATATCAGTATTATATATTACTCTATTGCACTATACCATTATATTGTAATATTATTGAAATATTATTTGTAATATAAAATATATAATTATAATATCATCTATACATACAATATATTATATTATTAGCATAGTACAATATCAGTATTATATATTACTATATTGTACTATACCAATTGCAGTTTCTCAAGTCGCTCCTGACACGACAAAAAAATTATATTGTAATATTATTAGTAATATTACATGTAATATAAAATATATAATTATAATATCATATATATATATAATATATTAACACAGTACAATATCAGTATTATATATTACTCTGTGTACCATATCATTATATTGTAATATTATTAGAAATATTATATGCAATATAAAATATATAATTATAATATCATATATATGCATACAATATATTATATTATTAGCATAGTACAATATCAGTATTATATATTACTCTATTGCACTATACCATTATATTGAAATATTATTGAAATATATGTAATATAAAAAATATAATTATAATATCTATACATACAATATATTATATTACTGGCATAGTACAATATCAGTATTATATATTACTATATTGTACTATATCATTATATTGTAATATTGTTAATAATATTACATGTAATATAAAATATATAATTATAATATATATATACATACAATATATTATTAGCATAGCACAATATCAGTATTATATATTATTATATTGTACTACACCATTATATTGTAATAATATTAGTAATATTACATGTAATATAAAATATATAATTATAATATCATACATACAATATATTACATTATTAGCATAGTACAATATCAGTATTATATATTACTATATTGCACTATACCATTATATTGCAATATTATTAGTAATGTTACATGTAATATAAAATATGTAATTATATATAAATTATACAATATTTTATAATATACAACATATAATATTTTATAATATAAAATAGTGCAACTGTATTGTTTTACTACAAAGAAAAGCCTCCTCTGGAGGAGATAACATTGGTCTGTGTGTTTTATTGTTCTTTTTGTCACTTTGGGCTACTGTTGCTGGGTCACTCTGTTGCTTATAGGTTACTCTGCTATACATTTATGGAGAGGGTCTTTTGTTAATAAGACCACTCGCCCAACAATTAAGTCCAGTCATGTCTGACTCTGGGGGTTGGTGCTCAGCTCCATTTCTAAGCTGAAGAGCCGGCATTGTCCATAGACGCCTCCAAGGTCATGTGGCCGGCATGACTGCATGGGGTGCCATTAACATCCCTCCGGAGCAGTACCTATTGATCTACTCACATTTGCATGTTTTCGAATTGCTAGGGCTGGCAGAAGCTGGGGTTAACAGCAGGAGTTCACCCCACTCCCTAGCTTCGAACCGCCAACCTTTCGGTCAGTAAGTTCAGCAGCTCAGTGGTTTAACCCGCTGCACCACTGGGGATCCAATAATAATAATAATAATAATAATAACAACAACAACATGTGTGATCAATACAACAGCCAGCAGAGTGATCTTGTCTGCTGTGGACTCATTTTGTTGTGTTTCAAATAATAATAATAATAACAACAACAACAAAAACACAGTCCTAGACGCTTGGCAAGTGTTCGACTTGTGATACGAAATCCAGCATATGTATCTCGTTTGCTGTGACATACTGTGTTTTTGTGTCAGTAAAATAATAATAATAATAATAATAATAACAGCAATAATAATAATAAGAAGAAGAAGAAGAAGAAGAAGTGGTGATTGGCACACTGGGTGCGGCGCCTGAAGACCTTGGCCTGCACTTAAACACAATCGGCGCTGACAAAATTACCATCTGTCATTTGCAGGGATCTGCACGCATTATTCGGCAATACATCACACAGTCCTAGGCACTTGAGAAGGGTCCGACGTGTGATCCAATACAACAGCCAGCTGTGTACTAATCTTGCTGTGTTTCAAATAATAATAATAATAACTTTATTTATAGGTTTCTTCTCTTCAGTTCAGTGCCAACTTGACCTCATTCATATTCTTGTCTTGCAGGTTGAAATTGTGACCCATACAGGACCTCACCGGCGTTTGTGGATGGGCCCCCAATTCCAGTTCAAAACCATTCACCCGTCGGGCCAAACTACTGTCATCTCCTCTAGTTCTTCAGTACTGCAGTCACACGGCCCAAATGACACCCCACAGCCTCTCTTGGACTTCGACACGGACGATCTGGATCTGAACAGTCTCAGGTTAGAAACAACATTCTGTGTTTCTCAAGAAGGTGTTTCCTGTCTTCTTATCCCTCTGGAGTATACATAAGACATAAACAGAAAGACATTAACATGCCTTTCAATGCCAGTGAAGGATGATGCAGGGTTGAGTGACTGTGCTCAATTCACACTTATAGGATTGCTAGTGGGGCATCTACTTGACCAAAATGGGGACAGGATGCTGGACTAGACAGGCCTTTGGTCTGATCCATAACAAAAACAACAACAACAACAACAACAACAACACCTTTATTTGTACACTGCCCTATCTCCCCAAAGGGGTTCAGGGCGGTTTCCAACAAATATGGCAAACTTTCGATGCCAAAAGAAAACCATACAAACAGTTTACGTCAGGACAAGACACATTAGACAATATAGAACAACGTAACTGTAACTTAATAAACAAAATAGCTAAAAATAAAATAAAACATAAAATACAAAACCCTGAGAAAACACATTAAACATAAAATATAAAACGGGATGCATCAGAGCTCCATCAGACAAGGTTCAACAGTAGCAATGGCCACGAGTACTAAGATGGACCTAGGGTAAAGGTAAAGGTTTTCCCCTGGCAGGAAGTCCAGTCGTGTCCGACTCTGGGGTGTGGTGCTCATCTCCATTTCTAAGCCGGCATTGTCCATAGACGCCTCCAAGGTCATGTGGTCGGCATGACTGCATGGCGCGCCATTACCTAATGGACCTAATCAATAAAAGGATTGGGTGAGGAATAGTGCAAACAGTGTATCATAGGGCCGAGGAAGTGGATGAAGTGCAGAATAGAGTACTATTTGGTGACTTAGGTTCTAGGTTTAGGGACTAATCGTTCTCAAAAGCTTGCTGGAACATCCAGGTTGTCATTTTCCCATGAAAGGAGGACTATATGAGGGCTTGCCTAATCTCCCTGGGGAGGATGTTCCAAAGTTGGGGGGCCACCAGTGAGAAGGCCCTTTCTCTCGTCCCCACCAACTATGCTCACGACAGTGGTGGAAGCGAAAGGAGAGCCTCCCCGAGCCGGTTCATAGGCAGGGGATGTGATCACGAAGGTCCATGTGCCCTGTTCTTATTTACTCATTAACTTATTTATGGCCCATTCTTCAGCTCAAAATCCTCAGGACAAAAGAGCCTGAGTGGGGGCATATCAATGGACAGGGGCTTTGGGTAGTAGATCCTGTTTTGGAGACCAAATATGAAGCCATCAGGGCACATGTCTGGCTCCAGGGGCCCCCTTCCATTCTCATTTGAACACACCAATGCCTTCTCCCACCATGCAATGAACTGAAAGCCATTCTTCCGATGTCCACGGCCCAGTGAGCCTGTTCTCACCCCTGTGCTTTCATCCTTTCTCTCTCTGCCTAAAATGTGTTCAGATTTTGTGTGCATTGTCGAAAAGGAAAACACCCTCTGGTCCTTGAGCTGAACTTAGCGATGCCTTGAATAACCTTCTCATATCTAATCTGGCCCTCCCCCTGCATTGCTGTTGTTACTGGACAAAGCTAAATCATATGGTGGAAATATGTTTTTAGCTGCTCCTTTGCCAAGAGCGATAGCATCCCAGGGTAACAAAGCAGAAACGAAGGCTAGTTCACGACTTCTGTTCCTTCCCCAGAGGACTCAAAACTCAAACAGGAGGAGAACATCTCTCTTTTAGCCTTGCTTGTCTTTTGTCATGTAAAATCATATGCAGCGGCCCTTCCCCTAAAACAGGGCAATTGATCAGTTGAGAACATGTCAAAAGGCAGTTTTAGGCCCTGTTAAAGTGGTGATTCAGACTGGATTTGAGCCAATCTCACAGTTCATCATGAATGCTTCCTCCACAATTCTCAGAGTGCAAAATATGGCTATACTTGTGTATTTTTGTGAGGTTTCTACAGGCAGAAGTTCTTTGAATAGTTTCCAACTTATAGAGACCCTATCATTGGGCTTTCTTGGTAAGTTTTAGTCAGAGGGGGCTTTGTCTTTGCCTTTGTCTGAGGCTGAGAGAGTGGGGTTTGTCCAAGGTTCACCTTAATGTCTCCATAGGTCAGAAATGATTTGAAAACACACAACAGCAACAAAATCGGTTCAGAGTCTGGGCTGCTTCTTTGGCTTTTGGTGGAAAAGAGTAGTAGAGTTGGGTGTCATCTCCATTCTGATGGCACCAAACTCCAAAACTCCAGATGATCTCTCCCAGCACCTTCATGTAGATGTTGAACAACACGGGGGACAATACTGAGCCCTGCAGGACGCCACAAGACAACAGCCATGAAGTTTAGCAGGTGTTCCCCAGCGACACCATCTGGGCCTGTCCTTCCAGGAAGGACCGGAGCCACTATAAAACAGTGCCCGCAAGCCCTATCCCAGCCAGGGGACCCAGAAGGATGCCATAGTCAATGGTATCGAAGGCTGCTGAGAAGTCCAAGAGAACCAACAGGGACACACTTCTCTTTATCAAGCTCTCTACGTAGATCATCCACCAAGACGACCAAAGCCAGGCTTAAAACTACACTCAAATGGATCTAGATAATCTGTTTCCTCCAGGAATCCCTGGAGCTGGAATGCCACCATCCAATCCAGAACCTTGCCCAGGAAAGGAAGGTTAGAGACTGGGCAGTAATTACCCATTTCCAAGGAATCTAACAATGGTTTCTTCAATTAGGGTTTTACTACCACCATTTTTAGACTGGATGGGAATCTGCCTTGGCTGGGGGAAGCATTAGCTACCCTCATTACTCAGTCTGCTAAGCCCCATCTGGCCTGTTTAATTAACCAAGAAGGGCATGGATCTAGAACGCACAAGATGAACCTCACCTCCTCAAGGATCCTGTCCACATCCTCGGACTGCAGCGATTGAAATGAATCCATTAAAACATGACAAGCAGATTCCTGAGTTCAGTTTCCATCTGAACATGAGGAAGAACTTCCTGACTGTGAAAGCCGTTCAGCAGTGGAACTCTCTGCCCTGGAGTGTGGTGGAGGCTCCTTCTTTGGGTGTTTTTAAACAGAGGCTGCATGGCCATCTGTTGAGGGTGCTTTGAATGCAATTTTCCTGCTTCTTGGCAGGGGGTTGGACTGGATGGCCCACGAGGTCTCTTCCAACTCTATGATTCTATGAGTTGCATCCACAGAGACTGTATTAATAGAAATGTCGATGTTGGCCCAGATCTGAGTGACTTTATTTGCAAATTCTTCACAGTGGGCCAGCAGGCCCCACCCATGAACCAGGATGAAGGTTTAACGCTACTCCTTGGTGTTAGTTTTTTATATTCTAGTCACTACTCCACACTTCCTCTGCCTGATGCATTTACTTTCATAAAAGTGCCTCAAACTGTAAACAGTACCTGGGCAAAAAAAGAAAAGCACACCTGAGATTCCTGGCTCCATCCCAATCCATAGGCCAACTCTCAGGTCAGCTTCTCTGTTTCACAACATAGCAACCTCTCCTCCTTTGTATTTTAGGATCCAGCCAGTGCGTTCTGAACCCGTGAGCATGCCGGGGTCCTCGCGCCCAACATCCGATCGCCGAGGGATTTCGACCGCGGGCGATGCTACCTCAGGTAGGAAGGCACCTGAAGGGATGCTTCTGGCCTTCAGGAGGTGCCCTTGATAAATTGTATCCTGATGTCTTCCTACTGTCAAACTCATGCAACTGTTGGCTCTGTTCAAAGTTTGGGGGATTTTTTCTTCTTCTGCGTCAAGGGGTGATAACGTGATGGCAAAGGAGCATTTTGTGCAACTTTGGGCTCATTTCCCAATAGCCCAAGGGAATGATATGGGGATGTCCTAGGACCATGTGAAAAAAAGGGAGGCATTGTTTTCTTTTGTGCAGCCTGAAAGTATTACTACCAGGGTTGTTTTTAACTTTTTAATCTTTTTTTTTTAGTTCTTCTAACTGCTTTTAGTTTAATAAATAACTTTATGATAATTCAAACTACTATGATGTACGTTTTTTTTTTAACTTTTATAAGCCGCTGTGAGACCTCGCCTGGAGAAAGGTGGGATAAACAATTGTTATTGTTGTTGTTTATATACATAATGATGTCACCAAAAATGTCCCCGCATCAAATCTTTACCAAAGTAATGTTTATGCAATGGCAAGTAGAGCTTACTTTTTCCATTGTATTTTTCTTAAAATGTTTTATTCACATTTGTCCTTATGAGTGACAGTGTTTCTTTGGACATAGTATTTATGAGTTGTGCTTTGGAAGGGTTTGTTTTCTGAGTAGCAGGGATATACGGCATTGTAATCAATACATCCATTAATATACAAAGATGGCACTTGTGGATGGGAGAGAAGGGCATTTTTTTGGAGCAATCTGCTACCTCAAATTAGATAATTCAAGAAGTTGTGTATGCTTAGAAGAAATGTAAAGAAAGGGTAAAGGAGGCCCCGGTAGCACAGTAGGTTAAACTGCTGATCTGCTGAACGTGTTGACTGAAAGGTCGCAAGTTCGAATCCGGGGAGCAGCATGAGCTCCTGCTGTCAGCCACAGCTTCTGCCAACCTAGCAGTTCAAAAACATGCAAATGTAAGTAGATCAATAGGTACCACTCTGGCAGGAAGGCAATAACACTCCATTCAGTCATGCCGGCCACATGACCTTGGAGGTGTCTTGGGACAACACTGGCTCTTTGACTTAGAACTGGAGATGAGCACCAGAGTCCCAGAATCTGACATGACTGGACTTAATGTCAGGGGAAACCTTTACCTACCTTTACCCTTGACATTAAATCCAGTTGTGTCTGACTCTGGTGGATGGTGCTCATTTCCATTTCTAAGCTGAAGAGCCAGTGTTGTCCGTAGACACCTCCAAGGTTATGTGGCCAGCATGACTGCATGGAGCGCTGTTACCTTCTCACCTATTGATCTACTTACATTTGCATGTTTTCGAACTGCTAGGTTGGCAGAAGCTGGGCCTAATAAGGGATGCTCACCCCGCTCACTGGATTTGAACTGCAGATCTTTCAGTCAGTCAGCAATTTCAGCACCTCAGCGGTTTAGCCTACTGCTCCACCAGGGGCACAGAAATGTAGACTGGGCTATATATTTCCCATTCGATGCCCTGCAAAGGGAATTGTGCATGTGCATCAGCATCCCTGACTATCAAGCAGCATAACTGGATCTTCCTCATCCTGTTTGGAGCCCAGCTTAGGAGGAACCTTTGGAGGAAGAACAAAAGCCAAGAGGATTGTGATCAACCAACCAGGTCCTAATCAACGCCCAATTGACTTAAATACACATCTTGCTTGAAAAGAACACACAGAACATCTTAATTCTTAACTTCCTTAATCTCTAAAGTCTCCATTTATGAGATATGGAGAGTTTATCTCTGATTGGAAGAGAGAACATGTTACGCGTAATTCTGTGGTTGATGTGGTGATTTTTCCTCACAGTGCCAGCCGTTCTAGTTTTGGCCTTTTGTTGCTCTTCCTGGAGAAGTGGCGCAAAGGCACATTACCTGAAAGTCTTAGGATCAGCTCTTAACCCTCTCTAATTAAAACATCAAGTGTAGGTGGTGCAAATGGTCAATGAAATAACAGAAACAGCACCCAAGATGCTTGGGCAGATACCAAAACCTCATCCCTGGCAGTCCGCATGCTTCTGATCGTTCCATGCGAGTCTGCCCTTTACGCAAAAACAGCAAAATAAATGCTTGAAATCAAAACCTTCCTGCTCTGACTGCATAGTTTGGCTAATTCAATTCAGAGACATTCAGCCAGAAACTGACGGTTGTGTTTCTGCCAGAACGTCTGCAGTTGTATAAAGGGATGTTTGATGTTCCAATCTGTAAAGTATATTATATTTCTTTAAGCTGGACTGTTGACCCACTCCCGTAATAAATGTCGTGTTCGGTTCTGCAACGGTCACTTTCCCCATTTCGATTTCCTAACGTAATCTGACCGTGTTGTCTTCTGTTGCTCAATACTATGCTCGTCTTCAGGAGCTCCCTACCATTTACAACTTCAATGGCATTATAGAAAAACCACAATCTTAACCTACGTTTAATTTTGCCCAGGCCTAAGTGATAGGAGGCAGAGATATGTTCCCCTTTGAGGTCTATTCTGAAAGCTTTTGTGACTCACGGCAACACTTTTACCCTATTTCTTCCAAAACAAGAGCTGGGCGATCTTAACATTTTAATTCAACTGTAGATACTAGCTTATGGAGGTTTCCGCACTGGCGGATTTTCTCCAGCAAAATCTCTCACAAGTGGAGTTATTAAACACACAGCATTAGCAAAAACACTTGGGGCTTGAGGAGGATTTTAATCTTTAGTGATTCGGAAATCCCTAGAGACTGCTGATTGGATTGAGGTTTAAACTGTCAAAGGAAACTGAACCACATAGAGAAAATTGATTTGTGAAAGTTGTTTAAAGGGGACTGCGGAGGGGAAGCTCTCAATCCCTAACCCCCCCCCCCCTTCCTTCTTTCTCTCTCTCTCTTTCTCTCCCCCCGCCTTTGATAGAAGCAAAGTTGTAATCCAGGAACCACACAAGCTGCCAAGTGTATTTATTGAAATGTTTTAATAATTGCTTTTTAGTCTAGTGTCTAAATAATGAATGCCCAAGCCTCATGGGCAGCTGCTCTCAGTTGGATGTTTATAGTGTGAGGTGTATCTTACACAATGGGAGCTGGAAGGTGCATAATGTGTGGTTGTGGAGTGTGTTGACTCACTGGGCAAAGGTTCCTATGGACGATGTGTTGTCGAAGGCTTTCATGGCCAGAATCGCTGGGTTGCTGTGAATTTTCCAGGATGTATAGCCATGTTCCAGAAGCATTCCTTCCTGACATTTTGCCCACATCTATGGCAGGCATTCTCAGAGGTTGTGAGGTCTGTTGGAAACTAGGCAAGTGGGGTTTATATATCTGTGGAATGATGTCCAAGGTGGGAGAAAGAGCTTTTGTCTAGTTGAGGCAAGTGTGAATGTTGCAATTGGCCATATTGGAGAACACAGAAATACAGGACCACAATTTCAACAGAAAGTTGTTGGTAGCCAGATGAACAAAATTTGGCTACCAGTATTAAAACACTCTAAAATCAAGACAGTAAATAACGAGCAACACTCAAAAACAAAGGAATTCCTGAATCAATCAGGGCTAACTAAGACCTCAAAGAATCATAGACTCAAAGAGTTGGAAGAGACCTCATGGGCCATCCAGTCCAACCCCCTGCCAAGAAGCAGGTATATTGCATTCAAATCATCCTTGACAGATGACCTTCCAACAAAGGATTCCCCCATTCAGCAACCAGCCAAGCTTTGAAGCTGCAAGGCCATTCAGTGCTAATCAAAGTGACCAGTTGCAACCTTCACACTTGCCTCAAGCAGTCAAGAGTTTTTTCTCCCACCCTGGACATTATTCCACATATATATAAACCCCACTTGCCTAGTTTCCAACAGACCTCACAGCTTTTGAGGATGCCTGCCATAGATGTGGACAAAATGTCAGGCGAGAATGCTTCTGGAACATGGCCATACAGCCTGGAAAATTCACAGCAACCCGGCTCCTTTGTACATTTGTGGGCTCACATATACAATTTGCAGTCTGTTGCTCAGTGGAAGGGTGTAAATATTGGTTCCATGCGTATTATATTATTAGCATTTCATATCAGTAATCAGGCAAGCCTGATTCAGTGAGAATATTTATTTATTTCATTTACTTATACCCCGCCCTTCTCACCCCGGGGGGGACTCAGGGCGGCTTACAGAGGAGGCATAATTAAATGCCTAACAATTGACAGTAATACAAATACAAAAAGCAATAAGCAATAAGCAAGCAGCAAGCAGCAAGCAATATGGGTCAATTGGGGGAGTGTTTATATCTGCCTCAGGATTTCTTTAATTTTCCCAATCCAAATTGGCTCCCAGTGTCCTTGGCCCCTTCACACCTGCAATGCAGCAAGAACAGGAAACTTCCCGGACGTTTCAGGAGAACATTTTAGTTTCTGCATATGCCATGGAATGCTTCCCATAATGCCTTCAGCATCTGTTACTGTATTAAAAATGGCCAAAGTCAGTAGTCGAGGTTGTGACAGGCAAATATTTATATCTGTGCTCCTGCAGCAATATTGTTCTGTTGTTACACCTCATAAGTTTGGCGAAGACAATATGGCAAAGGTTTGTCAGCTGACCTTCTGATACTTGTGTTTCATTGTCAGCCAATCATCTAGCAATCCAATTACGGAATGGGGCTTTGATTGGAGAACTGGTGTTCTGTGCCTTTTGCTCTGGTTGTATGATAGGGGTTTTCCCCCAGCTGATTTTATAATATCCATACCAAGCTGCCTTTATAATGACATCCTGGGAAACCTAAAGTTCCAACAGAGCTGTAGGATTTGTGCCAAAAATATCTGAAAATAATAATAATAATAATAATAATAATAATAATCTATATAAATAAAAATGTAATGTTCGTTTTTGGGATTAACATAACTCAAAAACCGCTGGACAAATTAATACCAAATTTGGAAACGACACCTCTCAGGCCAACGAGTGACCATCACTCATAAAAAGACTGAAAAACACAGCAGAAGGGACTTAAAAAGCCAAAAAACAAAAAATACCTTACAACGCATGTGCAAAACCACATATATACACATATACACAAATATATACACATACAAAACACATATACACAGACTGGGCCACAGCAATGCGTAGCAGGGGACGGCTAGTAATAATAATATTTTATTTATATTCCGCCCTTCTCCCCAAGGGGACTCAGAGTGGATAACAATCAATCACAGACAAACATTCAATGCTTTGTTACAAATGGGAATACAGTGAAACACAAATACACAGACAAAGGCAAAGGATCCTCCTTTCATTTCTTGCTCTGGAAGTATTGCTCATCTCTGGCTCTAGGGGAGGTGCTCTTTCTCCATTTCCAAGCTGAGGAGCCTGCGTCTGTAGATACCTCCTGGCAAGATTGGTTGGCAAGATTGCTTAGAGCAGGGGTCCTCAAACTACGGCCGGAGGGCTGGATACGGCCCTCCAAGGTCATTTACCCAGCCTTCGCTCAGGGTCAGCCTAAGTCTGAAACGACTTGAAAGCACACAACAACAACAACAACAACAACAACAACAACAACAACAACAACAACAACACTATCTCATCAGCCAAAAGCAGACCCACCAACTCATTGAAATACTAATAAGTTTATATTTGTTAAAATAGTTTTTCATTTTAATTATTGTATTGTTTTAAAGTGGTTTTTTTGCATTTACAAATAAGATATGTGCAGTGTGCATAGGAATTCATTCATTTTTTTTTCAAATTATAATCCGGCCCTCCAACAGTTTTAGGGACTGAGACCTGGCCCTCTGATTAAAATGTTTGTGGACCCCTGACTTAGAGCATCTCTTTACCTTTTCCTGCTGAAGCGGTACCTATTAATCTGATCACATTTGCATATTTTCGAACTGCATATTGGAAAGAAATGGCTAGTTGCCTACACCAGACAGCAGAAGAAACATTTGTCCATGAGGCAGCATAATTCCTGTCCCTGGAATAAGTGTCAAATAGGTTTGATATGTTGTCAGTGGAAAATATATATAATTTAGTGCTCTGTAAATGTTTGTGCAGATCCGTACCCTCTTTTGTCCCCTTTTGGGACTCTTTGCTTCCTCTTCTTTGATGAAAATGTTGGACTAATGTAGGCCTTTGGCTTGATCCATCATGGATCTCGTGCCACCCGGACCTCCATTTTTCATTATTGTTATCATTCAGTTCCATAGTTCAGGATTCCTGAGCAATGCATTCTCAGGAGAGTGTACTTCCTGCGTAACCATCTTCCTCCTCCTCCACCCATTTGCTCACCCTATCTCATCCACCATGAACCTCCCTTGCTGAAATCTGCACTAAATGGCTGCAAACAGTTAAGCAGAGCTTTGAATGAAAGCCTCCCATTTTCATAAAGCTGCCTTACAGTGTGTTCTACAGTAAATATCCCAGCTTCCTGCTGAGCCTGCCAAACCTACGTCCAAAAATGCCTTTAATGTTCTTTGTGATGACCGATTTATTGGGAAGTGCCCTGCTCTGCAGGGCTTTATTTCGTTTTCTAAAGGTTTGCGGAGGGTTAATAGGTCATAAATTTTTACTGCCCATCCCCGAACCAGGAAGTGATTCTTCTCTTATGACCCGTGTGCTCTGAGACTCTTGCCCAGCTCTGAAGATGCTTATCAAGCCCTTTGATTGCCTGTCGCTCTGAGAGATATGGCTCTACTGGCGCCTTCCCTTATCGAGGCTGATCGCTTGGTCTTGCCATCAAAAAGTTGCTCTGTATGTGTGTGTTTGTGTGTGTGTGTCCTCACCATCTTTAATTGATTTTACAGCACATTTTATATCCTTCCCTCCTTCCCGATAAACATGGAGGACACTCCGCTTTTATGTTGACAGCATCACAGATTCACAGAGGAGGGAGGAGTAGGATCTTTTTTTAGTTTGGCTTTTTAATGTAGCCATACTGTACAGATATATATTTTATGGCACTGTGCCGGAAGACACGGATGTTAATTGACTGAAGGACAAATGAGCCCTTCTCCTTCTTAGTCAGCTCTCTTTTCTGCGGAGTCCCACATAAAAGTCCTTTTAAATCATCGGCCTTAATGCATAAGGCATGCCTTATCATAAGGATTGTCCTTTATTTGAGGGCCAGAAATTAGTTAGGCCAGAATTTTGTTGCTGTGTGCCTTCATGTCATTTCCTGGCAATACTATCATTGGGTTTTCTGAGGGTAAGAGTATGTGAGTTGCTTAAGGTTACCCAGTGGATCTTCATGGCCAATCAGGATTTGAATCCTGTCCTCTAGAGTTGTTTTATTGTCTCTAAATTGTGGCAAGTTCTTGTTGATATGGAGATACCAAGCCACCTTTTCTATCTCCTGAGAAATCTGTATAATGGCAAATCAGCAACAGTAAGAACGGACCATGGAAGAATAGACTGGTTCAAGATTGGGAAAGGAGTATGGCAGGGCTGTATTCTCTCACCTGACCTATTCAACTTATATGCAGTACACATCATGGCAAATCCAAGGCTGGAGTTAAAACCACAGGAAACATTAACAACCTTTGATATGCAGATGATACCACTTTGAGGGCTGAAAGCGAGGAGGAACTGAGAAGCCTGATAATCATGATGAAAGAAGAAAGTGCAAAAGCTGGGTTGCAGTTAAACATCCAAAAAACCAAGATGATGGCAACCAGACTGATTGAGAACTGGGAAATAGAGGGAGAAAACATGGAGGCAGAGACAGACTTTGTTTTTCTAGGTGCAAAGATGACTGCAGATGCAGATTGCAGCCAGGAAATCAGAAGATGTTTCCTTCTGGGGAAGAGAGAAATGACCAATCTCGATAAAATAGTTAAGAGTAGAGGCATCACACTGGCAACAAAGATCCGCATAGTTATTGCAATGGTATTCACAATAGTAACCTATGGATGTGAAAGCTGGACCATAAGGATGGCTGAGCGAAGGAAGAGAGATGCTTTTGAACTGTGGTGCTGGAGGAAAATACTGAGAGTGCCTTGGATCTGGAGAAGATCCAACCAGTCCATACTCTAGGAAATAATGCCTGGCTGCTCATTGGAGGGAAGGATATTAGAGGCAAAGAAGTACTTTGACCACATAATGAGTAGACAGGAAAGCTTGGTGAAGAGACTGATGCTGGGGAAAATGGAAGGAAAAAGGAAGAGGGGCCAACTAAGGGCAAGGTGCATGGATGGTATCCTTGTAGTGACTGGCTTGACCTTGAAGGAGATGGGGGTGGCCACGACTGACAGCGAGCTCTGGCCTGAGCTGTTCCAGGGGGTCACAAAGAGTCGGAAGAGACTGAACAAATAAACAACAACAAACAGTTGTAATCCAACAATCAGACCATTACACACATTACCTTTATATGACAGGCAGGTATCCATTATTATGAGGGTTATTCTATTTAAGGGCTGGAAAGTTTGTCCTTTATAGGATTGGTAGGTGCCCTTTATTAAAAGGGATGTCATCCATCTGAGGTCTGGGAAGCTTTTCCTTTTATCTAGTGGTGTTTTTACCAGTTCCTTCTTGCTGTACTTGGTATTCCTTGATGGTCTTCCATCCAAGCAGGACCCAGAACTGACCTGGCTTAGCTTCCAAGATTAGACTGGATCTGGTACTGTCAGGGACAGCATCAAAGGTGGATGATGCAGTCTCACACAGGCCCACACACACACAAAGCGCCCTCCTGCAAGTGTCCTGGAGGGTGTGCCTCACGTCAGCCGCCTTGTTACAGTTGTAAAATGTTGTGAAATCTAGATGTGCAAACAGTCCCGTCCATCAAGCCTACATAAACAAACAGCATGCTAGCAAAAGCACTCAGCTGATGGACCTGTGACAGTCTTCAAAGGGCCCCGGCCTTCCACGTTCATCTATTTAAAGGCTGAGCCTTATGGGGCGGAATGTCAAAAATGGCAGGGGAACCATTGGTCACCGCCATCTCATATTACGATAATATTGACATTGGCGCGGATTGGGGGGGGGGGTATCATGCACAAAAAGGTTTTAAGTTTGTGGACATTGAGTGGTGCGTTTCAGATTGAGAGAATGGTTTCGCTACCTCTCAGGAACCAAGACTAGTGCTCCAAATTCCAGAGGAGTGCCTGCAACTGGATAAAGGCCAGCAGATACATTTGAGAGAATTGTGTGTGTGTGTGTTGAAAGCCACTTGAATCAAGAACAACCTGATGAAGGTATAGAAATGTATGCTTCATGGATAGAGTTACATTTTTTCTCCCTTTCGTGAAATATGAGCATCCAGTCATCCAGCTATGGCTATGCCATTTGGCAGAATGAGGAGGTTGCTCAGACGGCAGCTGCTCAGGGTTGGCAGCAAGTTGTGGAGGAAGAGGTGTGCATTTCAGAGCTTGCAGTGCACCTCCAAAAAATATCTGGGAGATTTATATGCTGCTGAGGGTGTTTTCCCAATGATTCAATTGCTAATCCAGTTAGCTTTAGACATGAACTAGGAGAGCCAGCCACAATCATTCAGTAAAAAAGATTGAACCAGAAGTTTGGGGTAGACAAAATATTGGACATTTTAATGTAGTGTATAGTGATTTCCCTTAATGTCCCGTGGGTTTAAAAAAAAATTAAAAGTTTTAAGAAACAGAAACAAACCAACAAACAATGCATCAGAGACCCAGTACAGTAAGGTTAGTAGGTTAACCGTTCTTAACTAGCCACCAGGCCCGTAGCCAACAAAAAAATTCAGGAGGGGTTGAACCCCCCCCCCCCCGATGATTTTTGAAGCCTGATCTGACACGAGATCTCAACAAGGCCTTGAAATTGCCATCATTGTGCAAAGGTTCTCCACAGGTAATAGGTCCTGAATCATTGCTCCCTCTTGTCAACCACAAGGGACAATCATTTCCACCACTGGCAGAAGCCTCTTTCTGTTTTCTTCTATTTTCTTGTTATTTCATTTATCATCAAGACATTTTCCCCTATGAATTAGCAAGAAATGTTTAGCCAGGCACAAGTTGTTCTGATAGTACTCTGTTTTTTAGTGTCTGTTGAAGACTTCTATTGCATCTTTCGATTGCACAAATGCTTAAGCAACCAATTCACCAAGCTTCTGGTGATCATCTTTACCCCTACCTTCTCCTTCAAAAACCACACTGTACTTTCAGAGTGCACCTTGTACATGAAATGAGTAGGTCAACCAGGGAAATCTGCTGAACCATTTAGGTTGAAATCTTAGGTGCCTCTTCTTATCCACATGAAATACATCTCCTGGCAATGCTGTCCATGGATTTGCACTAATTGAGATTCCATTTGGTCATCAGAAACAGTCTTGTTCATATAAAGTTCAAGGTCTAACAATGCCAAAGCTTCTTCTCTTTGCTCCTGTTCCATGCTTTCTTTGCCAAGGCTTGGATTAGATGAACCAGTGGGAGACGTCTCGGTTTCTACCTGCAATGCAGGTCAAATCCCACCTTCCCCTTCTGCCCCGTGCCTTAGCCTTTGCCTGCCACTATGTCAGCTATTGGTCGCTTCTACTATGTCATCTATTGCTGCTATTGCAATGTAAATAGGTAGAAAAGTAGGTAATGATAGTGTGAATAATCAAAATATGGTTGAGATAGCTTGCAGTTCTGGAGGAAATCTTTTGCTTCCCATAGACTTGGCAGGGAGATTTGGTTAACCCAAATTCATGAGTAAACCAGCTTTTTTACCTCAAAAATGTTTAGGGGTGGTTTGAACCCCTAACCCCCTCCCCTTGGAAATCTCCAACTGATCTCTCAAAAAATCAACATGGGAGTCAGGAGAGACAAGATTTTCCTGACTCTCTTGTTCCATATTCTTACTGGCCAACTTGGAGAACTTCTAAGGAACCACAGTTGCTCAACAACCTAAACAAAGGCATTTACCATTGCAACAGGCCCATCTCTGCTGGTCAAGATGGTTAGTCAAGCTGTGGTAGAAGAGAAGAGTGTTCTGAAATGTTTTTTGTTGTTGCATGCCTTCAAGTCTTCGGACTTATGGCAATCCTAGGGTGAATCGATCATGGGATTTTCTTGGCAAGATGTGTTCAGACAGGGTTTCCCATTCTCTTTTTCACAGGCCAAGAATGTATAACCAGTCCAGGCTCACCCAGTAGGTTTCAAGCCGTGGACTCCAGAACCGTAGCCTAATGTTCGAACCATACTGCTTACAGTTCTGAAATGGCTGAAGGAAGGGAGGGGGCTGAGCTTGGTAGAGTTTGATCCTTGAAGAAACGCGCCGCAGGGGTCAGTTTGCGGGTGGCGGAATCGGGAGTCACCAGTTTGGCGCCAGGGCTGTCCCTTGCTTGGCTCGAAATGTTATTATGGCTCTGGATAAGTGACAGAAACGATAGCATCAGAAATGTGTGCTAGTAAAACCTTGTTAAGGAAACGCCACCATGGAGGGGTGGGTGGGGGAAATGGCCCTTGGAGGTGATCACAAAGAAAGAAACTGGAACGAGTGGAAGCAAAGTGTTCTGATGGGTGCGTCAGGATAATAAATTTTGCCGTGTTAAGCGATGACCACGAAACAACCCCGGACTGAGTGCCTCTAATTGAAATGCTGGCAAATATGACATAAGGGAGCTCGGCATCCTTAAAGAGGTAAATGTTAACTTCTTAAAAATGGTTTAAATCAGTGAAGGAGATGGACCTTTAAGGAACACGTAGCTTTAAATGGATGGCTGTCACAAATGCACACACACACCAAAGCCTCCACACTCTTTTTATTAATAGGTCCTGCATGCTTTCCTTGCAAACAACAGACAGTTCATGTGTATCAGGGGAAGACTATCCCCTTGAGGGAAGAGGGAGGTGGAAATTCCAGATGCTGCTCCAGACTCACAAAGACAAAAATGTTTGATCTCAACATTTAGGATTTTTGAACACACATCCTTACACATGACATCCATAACAATAGCAACAACACCAAGCTGTTGCCAACCCTAATAGAGAATGCTGCTGGGTCAAAGAAGATTGGCTCTACCATTAGGCAGATGTTTCAGATGGAAGATGCTGAGCACAGGGAAATAGCTTCCTTCCTACCATTTCCCACAAATAGTCTGGTTGGTTTCTGTCCATGGACAGAAGAGGGCACAATGGAAGAATGTCCTTAACCCAGAGGGACCTAGCAAGGTCTGAACGCAGTATGTGAGCTACACTGAAATTTAGTTTAGCTTTTGGGCATTAGAATGGATGTCATTGGGGGGAGGGGGGGTACTGCCTTTTAATGTTGCCTCATATGACACAAACAACCTAGCCATGAAAGACTGTAACCCACCCTATTGCTTCCTTTCTGTGCCCCTTTTAGGCTTGCATCGACTCCTTTTATTAAAAGTAGGATTATCATCCTTGGAAATGTTACAGTCCAGTGTGGCACTTTAGGATTCACCAATCCCGTTCCCATTTTGTTGTCTTCTTCATGGGTAGACTAGGCCAAGGACGGTAGATGACAGTGGAGTGGTACATTAAGTCCAAAAAAGACAGGACCCATTATATATATATGCGCCAAGAAAGGGCAAGGACCTGTCACAGAGGCCAAGAAGTCATAGTTAGGCCGCATCGGAAAAAGGCTTGGTCAGTTAAGACAAGCCTGTTAAACTGGTTTAACCAAGAGGAGATTTAAACTGGTATTTATTTATTTATCGTATCAGGAGCAAACCAAGGGTACAGTTGTAATTTTTTTTTAAAAAAAACACAAAGTTTAAAAACTTGGCAATTATATTAAATGTCCTTTGACCAGTAGCTGGCCACTTGGAGTGCCTCTGGTGTAGCTATAAGGAGGTTGTGCATGTGGCAGGGCTCAGACTGCATTGTAATAGGTGCTCTGTGGTTTGCTCTTCTCCACACTTGCATGTCATGGACTCCACTTAAGATTGGCTTAAGACATCTCCAGCCCACTCTCTGTTCGGAGATCATTCAGCACACCAATGCCTTAAATCAGTGATTCTCAACCTGTGGGTCCCCAGGTGTTTTGTCCTACAACTCCCAGAAATCCCAGCCAGTTTACCAGCTGTTAGGATTTCTGGGAGTTGAAGGCCAAAACATCTGGGGACCCACAGGTTGAGAACCACTGCCTTAAATCACGAAAGAGCTTCCTAAGATCTACAGAGATACTCGCAGGAATACCTCAGGAAGCAAGAGTCCAAAAGTGGCAGGCTATAACCCCAAACCTCCACCCATGGCTGATACCAAATGACTCCCTCCTGGGCACACAGAAGACTGGGTGACTTGGAAGGCGCTGAACAGACTGCGCTCTGGCACCACAAGATTTAAACTGGTTTAAGCCAAGTTTAAATCTCTGACCTCAGGATTCCATGGCATGTGATCATGTCTGATAAAGTGGAAATGTGGCATTTTTGGGCTGGGAGCACCCAAAAAGTATCATTTTAGTTCCCAGAAGTCTTGAAATTCAAGGCAATTGTTGGCTGCAACAGAACACAGTGCTTAGGTGCCGTGACCAACCTCCTGCTCTCATTCCCTCCACCCCAGGATTTCCTAAACCTCTTTGCCTGCATCACCATGTAAAGCTTCTGCTACTCCTGTTCTCTTGGGCCCCATCAAATATTTAGCCCCCAACGCTGTACAGTCACTCGAAGTGCCGCAGAGCTCAGCTCTCGACTCAGGTAGCAGGGATGCGTGAATGCAGCCAGCCGATGGAAGTCACTGGTGTTAAGGAATTCCCGGGTGGCCCTCCTTGCCGCCGGCAATGGCTTGACAGGTTTGAGCCCCCCCCCCCAATCCTATTACTGGCACCGAGAGGGCTAGAGGAGGCCTGGCGTCACCAACGAAGAGGCCGAAGCTGCAGGAGCCACTACCTGCGGAGGCCTGGCTGGCTGCAGAGCCTGTGTAATTAAGATGTCCTGAAACCCTTCACCTGAACCTGTAATTACCTGGATGCTATCAAGGAGGCTGGTTGTTTCAGACAGTGGCTTCATTCAGGGCACTTGCCTCACATTGCTGATCTAAGAACCAGTGCCGGAGTGGGGGGAAGCAAACTGTCCCACTTGTGATTGTGTTCATCACAGCGAAGCGAAGAGAACTGGGGGAAGGCCAGAGCAGAGGTCACCTCTTCTGGATCCTCCCTCCATAGCCCCAGTTTCCCTTTTGGAAAAATGTTGGATCTGATCTTGGAGGTATTATACAGAAACATTTGGAAGGGTTACTTTGGACTACACTCAAATGCCATCTGGGAGATTCTGATTGTTACACTTCACAAAAATTACAGATTGAAACTGGTATACAACCATCACAGCCGGATGGCGCATGTAAGCAATGCTTCAAGAAATTAAACATCTCCAGCTAGACCTGTGTTTGAGATGTCTCATACATTGGAACTGCACAGACTCTTGGAAGATTAATTGGGCCTGTGTCGATGTTACTAAACTAATCAATAAATGGGTACCAAGCAGTGGGAAGGACATTCCTCTGTCCAAACCTTTGCTAGTCAGAGTATACAGTACTAAGCAAGTTGCTCCCAACCTGTTCAACAGTGGAACTCACTGCTGTGGAGTGTGGTGGAAGCTCCTTCTTTGGATGTTTTTAAACAGAGGCTGGATGGGCCTCTGTCAGGAGTACTTTGATTATGCTTTTCCTGCATGGCAGGGGGTTGGACTAGATGGCCGATGTGGTCTCTTCCAACTCAAGGATTCTATGACCTGGAAAACTTACAAAGGAATGCAGAATGCAAAAACTTTGTGTAGCCATTCTTGCATGTGTTATGTTTCTGTAAAATATCTGCAGATATCAGAGTTCTCAGTCCTGCGGTGGATAAGTTGGCACCTATAGAAATCCTTCATGTTTTGTGGTTATGTTGGTGTGTTCCTCTAGTAGCAGAATGTTGAATATCCCCAGTTTGGTTTGATCTGGATAGGGAAGAAGGCAGAAGATTGTATCGTAATACTGTGACAAGCCTTCCATATTAGCCACGCTGCATGTTTTATTAGAATTGCATGGAATAAGCCCAATCAGCTATGGATCTTTACAGAAGATCTGATCATCATCCTGGGCAATGATCCAGTGAAACTGGAAACTTACCAAATCTGAATCTCAAGACATTCTTGTTCATCCATTTAGATTCCAATGGCTCTGGAAACCAATCCTTGGGGATGGAAGCAAAATTCATTGGCTTTACATTTCCCGATGGACATATCCATTTCGTAGCTTCCAAGACTAGCAGTGGAAGGGCAAACATGTAGCCCTTTATTATTTTATTATACACATATTTTATTATACACATAATAAAAGTCAAAGTGTGTATGTGTGTATGTGGCAGCGTGTCCACTTACACAGACAAACTTCTGCCTCCACGAACAGCAATACGTCACACTATGCAGGAGACACCAATGGCTCTCTCTCCAGTGACATTGCAGGTTATAGTGAGCACCACATCCCAGTGTTCCTTTCTCTCTCCATTGGTGTGGAATTTGCATAGCTCCGCACTTCCTCTCCCTCAACCCATTCCTACTCTTTTCAACTCTGTTTGCATAGCAAACACAGCTACTGAACATACTGGAGGGGTTTGGGGGACTGACTCCACATGATGGAAGTTGTAGTTCACCCTGCATCAAGACACAGCACTGTGACCCCCATCAACAATGGATCTGGACCACATTTGGCACACAGAACCTCCATGAACAACAGAACACGCTGGAGGGGGGATTCACTTTGATTTATAGGAGTTGTAGTTCACCTACATCCAGAGAGCCCCAGCAATGATGCATCTAGAGCAAACTTGCCCAACATGAAAAACTTTAAGTATTGGTGAAGTTTCAGGGAGGTAATCTGGCGTGGTGTGAGTTGTAGTTCACCCATAACCTTATGCATTTGGTACAAATAAAAAAAATGACTTTTTCAAATAACCCGGGTAACACTGGGTACCCAACTAGTATGTGTGTGTGTGTGTGTATGGGGGAGGATGTACATAAAATTATAAATCTAAAAAAGTCATAAATTTGAAAAGTATTCACAAATATATTATGCTGATTGGTAAAATTGCATGGATCGCAAAACACTCAGGCATTTGGGAAAATGGGGAGCAATATCTTGCAATCCAGTCCAGAAAGAGGAAAGAACAAGAATGTTGGTGCAATTCTGAATAACGTGACACAAATGAAACTGACAGATTTTTACATCCTTGCCAATTCCATCTTAAAGAGGCACTTATTTGCCTCGTGGGGAGCCCTTTCAGCTCCTGACACGACTGAGTTCTTTACAGATGCTGAATATCATGGAGCTTGAACGCTCCTGGCCAGGTTGTGGCTTCTTGTCCTTTACACCATTGGGGATACTGGCCAGAGAAGGGCCCTCCAGGCACCCATCAGTGTATATCTCCAACGTTTCACAGAGGAAAAATCAGGACATATGTGACCAAGCAACATCAGAATGTGATCAAGACGGCAAAAGTTATTAATGAGGAAAAAGATGTAAGCTACTTTTCTTACTCTCTTACTGAGTTAAGTGCAGACTTCTTTTGCCCTTGGAACTCAATTTGCAGTAGCTGAATCGAGCTGAGCACAAAGGGAAGGAGGAGAGAAACACTGGGACGTGTTAAAGACAGCTGAAGAAGTGGGGAGGCAGAAGAGTGATCTGGACAATTCCTACCAAATTGGGACACACGGAGAGCATGTTCTATTCTAGTGCAGATAATTATGTGACACTTGAAGGCCAGCCTCCTGCCACAGAATAACATAAAACCCACTGGTTGACAGTGTTTCCGAAGGATGGATGAAATGTTAATAGCAGCCTTAGAATGTGGGGCATTGTTCACAAATCCAGCCTTGCCAAACACAAAATGAAAGTGTGCGGAGAGCGAATGCCAGAGATCACCAACGATTCTTCTTTGTTTGTGGGGACTAATTAACACCGATGCAAATTCAGAATGGTCCTTGTCCCTTGACAAGAAGAGGCTTCATCGTGGTTTTGACATCTGCTGACTTGTTTCTCGTTTGATTGCCGCCATTGTTGATCATCGTGCGTTGATAGGGTTTGAGGTTAAGAGAGGTGGAAAGTGTTGATTCTAATTAGATCTGACGCCTTGATCTTCCTTTGCAGAGCCGCGCATGAGCTCAGGGTTCCCAGTAGGCTCTTGGAGAAATGCAGTATTCATTGTGCTCGGGATGAAAAAGCTCCCAGCAGTTTCCAAAGAGAGCTCCACAACCGTCCTCCTCCCTCCGTTTTTGCAGGCTTTGCATTATGAAACTCAAATGCTCACTAGGCTATTGTAGGTTCACTTCTTTGGGCTCAGCACCTTAACTGGAAATCCTTTCCTCCAGATCCCAAGACAAGGACGGTGTCTGTGGTTATTCAGCCACTCAGGAGCATTGCAGTCTTTATGAGTGTAAGTGGAAGAGCAACACTGGGCCCTATTTATTTGTCGTGTTAGGGCAACCAGTCAATTGTATTACATTTCTAACAGAACAAAACAAACAAACAGACAAAACACAAAATTTGCAAGTTTGGTAGTTGATTAAATGTCCTTTGACCAGTATCTGGCCACTTGGAGTGCTTCTGGTGTTGCTGCAAGAAGGTCCTCCATGGTGCATGTGGCAGGGCTCAGGGTGCATTGCAGCAGGTGGTCAGTGGTTTGTTCCTCTCCACACTCACATATCATGGATTCCACTTTGTGGCCCCATTTCTTGAGGTTGGTTCTGCATCTCGTGGTGCCAGAGCTCAGTCTGTTCAGCACCTTCCAAGTTGCCCAGTTTTCTGTGTGCCCAGGGGGGAGTCTCTCATTTGGTATCAGCCATTGGTTGAGGTTCTGGGTTTGAGCCTGCCACTTTTAGACTCTCGCTTGCTGAGGTGTTCCAGCGAGTGTCTCTGTAGAAACACTGGGCCCTGTTCAGTGGCCATACACATTTTGCTGAGACATCTCCTGGAAATATTTTCAAATGGCATGTGAAGTGGTCCCACGTATATAGAGAATCTCCACACAAAGAGGTCCTGCTAGCCATTGGGTCCTTGTCTCCTCTACCTCTACCTCTTCTACCTCCTGGGTAAAGATCCAACATGTGAATACAGTAGCATCAGGGAGCATGGCTGCTGAATACAACCCTATTTCCCCTCACAGAATATAAAGGGCATTTGTGTCATGGTACATTTTGGGAAGATGGAGAGCCCTTTCCATTCTGGAGTTGTCTTTTGAAAACCACATTCTTGTCTCAGCTGCTCCTGTCACTTTCTCGGCTCTTCCTTCTCTTTCTTCAGCTCCTCATAATGATGTCAGAACCTAATCCCAACTGTTTCCACAGACTCAAGACCTTTGAAGTCGTTGCTTCCTGAACATTACTCATGTTTCTCTGCATTCAGAACTTTCCTGAAGAGCTTGGATTCTTACTCTTCTTCCTGAAGGAGTCCCTGGTGCCGAAATGGGTTAAACCAATGACCGACAGGTCAGAGGTTCGAATCCTGGGAGAGCGGGCTGAGCTCCCTCTGTCAGCTCCCACTCCCCATGCAGTGACATGAGAGAAGCCTCCCACGAGGATGGTAAAACATCAAAACATCCAGGCATCCCCTGTACAAAGTCAGAAGCAACTTGCAGTTCTCAAGTTACTCCTGACACGGAAAAAAAATCCTGAAGTAACATGAGGTTCTACAAGGTTCAGTCCTGGGCCTAATGTTCTTCTACACTTTATAAATGATGCCATATGCTTATAACTGAGGCCACGCATTGCCTGTTAATACATAGGGAGAAGCAGGAAAGAACAACAACAACAACAACAACAATGTATTGTTTAATTCCTTGTGTACGTATTTTGCACATGGATTCTAGTTTTTTAATTTCAAAAAAAGTTTGGAAAAGTTAGTGGATTTAGGGCAGACATGGACAAACATTTAAACTTGGGGGCTACATGGCATGCCAGAGTGGGGTGGGCAGGCAGAGAGTCCCATCACTGCCCTTTCCTCCCTTTCCTCTTCACTTTTGGGGACAGAAAGTGAAGGAAAGATGGGAAATGTTTGGATCCCAAAAGGGCTAGCTTTGGTCAGGATGAGATGGTGGACAGGGGAGAAAAAGTGTATCCATGAGACCCCATATTGCCTACTCCAGATATATAATCCTTGAATCCTAGAACTGGAAGAGACCCCCAAGGGCCACCCAGTCCAACCCCCTGTCATGCAAGAAGGCAAAATCAAAGCACTCCCGATAGACAGCCTCTGCTGAAAAGCCTCCAGAGGAGGAAACTTCACCACACTCCAAGTCAGCCTATGCCACTCTCCAGCAGCAATTACTCTTAGGAAGTTCTTCCTAATCTTTTCAGTCTATCTCTTTCCCTGCCATTTGTACCCATTGCTCCCTTGTGCACCGGTCTCTAGAGCAGCAGAAAGTCAGTTTCCCCCCTCCCCAAGTGGGACACCCTTTTAAATCTTGAAACGTGGCTTTCACATTCCCTCTCTACCTTTTCCCAGCTAAACATCCCCCAGGAGGAAAGGAAGGAGGAAGGAAAAAGAGAAGGAAGGAAGAGAGGAAGAGAAGGATGGAAAGAAGGAAGGGTGGAAGGGAATGGAGGGAGGGAGGAAAGACAAAGGGGAAGGAAGGAAGGAAGGAACGAAGGAAGGAAGGAAGGGTGGGTAGAAGGGAAGGAAGGAGGAAGAGAGAAGAAGATTTTATTTTTATTTTGTATCAAAAGCATTGTATAAATTAGTATAAAACTGATAAAAATAGAAGGAGCACAAGTGGCTAAATATCTTTTGACCAAAAATGGGCAACAGCAACCGCATTGTCTGTAGCTTCCAACAATTCTTTTTCTGTACAGGAGGGAGGGAGGGAGGAAGAAATGAGAGAATGAAGGAAGGATAGGATGGTGAGAGAGAGGAGGGTCTGAGAAAAGAGCCCAGGGGGCTGTATCCAGCTCCCAGGCCTGGGTTTGCCATACCTGATTTAGGGTCTCAAGAACCCACCCAATAGCTTGGTCCAAAACTATTTTAAAAACAGAGATAGGAGTTTTTGAAAGTCTTGCTTGTCTGCTTTGCTCTGACTTAAAATTAAATTTAAATTGAATGTAATTGACCCAAAACCCAATTAGGCAGCCTTTCCATCTGAATCAAAGAACCTGTGGCAGCTGCTTGGACTCCAGTACTTTCATGTGCCCATTTACCCCAAATGCCTGCCCCAAGCAGCCTAATCTAACCCTCTGAAATATATAAAGAATTGAAACAGTGTGCTTTACACACCAGTTGATCCAAGGCCTCCTCTTAAAATGCAAGTGGAACTACGTAATTCCAGAGTTACTTAAACAAGAGAAGTAGAGGGGGAAGATCCTCATATGCCACTGTTCTATTTTTCATCTGTTTCCCTTTTTGTTTTCAAACATAGCATATTGTAAAACACAGAGAAGTACATTTTGCCCTTAAAAACACGGATGAAAAATTCACCAGATCCTAAGTGAGCTGTTTCCCCTTTGATTTGAGTCTAAAACACGAGTTAAAGGAAATTCTGCTGCAGCTGGATTATGCATTTTACAAAAGAACATATGCGTACGTTTAAATCATTTAAATTTTGTCTTTTTGAGTCCCGTTATTTTTAAATCTACATGGAAGCAAAACAGCCGCCGCTGTGCAATGCGCCGAAACTTGAAAGCATGGATTTTTAAAAGTTTGATGCAAAATAAGGTGAACTAAATTGGAAGCGATGCTCTTCTTTGCTCAAGAAAGCAAAGTTTTTGGCCTGGAAAATGCTACCAAAACTTGCAAAACTGTTGACTGATGTGCGTTTGGATGCTGGGAAGCCAGAGACAAGGCCAAACATGAACCTGGAAATAGCTCAGGAGAGACATCAATCTGCCTCTTTGCGATCTCTCCTAATTTGCCATAGTTTTTATCCATTATTTAATTCCATCCTGTTTCTAGGTCCAAATGCAGACATTGATTTGTGGCTAAACAGATAATTGTGTTGTTGTCATTGAACACATGAAACATCTAGTATGTATACCCACAGCCAGGTCAATTCTGAATTCTAAATTAGCTGTTGCTTTTTATTACTTTTTACAGTAGCAATGTAAGGCAACTGTAACTTTGGAAAATAAGAAGTCTAACAATATTTGCCAGGTTTTTTTGGCTTTGGTTTATGTGGGGGGGGGGGGGGCTAAAATACAATGCATTTTAGTTTCTTTCAAAATGAATAAGTGTATCATTTAATAAGGGAGGAGAAACATCATGGTATGGCTCAAGTTCTGGCTTCTGCTTGGTCTGCTATGGGTTCTTGAGTTGATAGTTAGACAGAAAGAAGAGGTTGCTGCACATTTGTAATAATAATAATAATAATGATGATGATGATGATGATGATGATGATGATGATAATAACACTTTATTTGTACCCCGCTACCATCTCTCCAAGGGACTCAGTGCGGCTTACATGAGGCCGAGCCCAAACACAACAATACAAGTAATAACAACAACAATACAAGCAATTAAAAACATAGACAATAAAATATACAACATTATCAATAAGACACACACAATTAAAAACAGTGGGAAGGCCAAATGTAGAGTTAAAATTGGAAATAATGCTGGGACATGGACGAAAGGTGATACTGGTGTTTGTGAAAGGGCATACGAGCAGACCTATAGAAATGTAAAGTGCTTTGGAGGGCAAAGTGCTATGGGATCATTATTCTGGGAAGGCACACTGTAAGTCCATGGGTGAGTCAAAAAGTAATGCCTCCATCGCTCTTAACTTTTCTTTCTTTGATATATTTATTTATTACTATTTTTAAAACATGTATATTCTGCCCTTCTCACCCTGAAGGGGACTCAGGGCAGAGCACAGCATATATACGGCAGACATTCAATGCCGGGACACAAATTCACATACATAAACATTAAAAACATTTATCAAAATATTAAAATACACCATTTAAAACCGTCCTAGTCATCCACGTCAATGCTTATTGGCCAGGTAATCTTTCCTATCGCTGCTTTATTGCCCTGTCCCGAAAGCTTGGTCCCACATCCAAGTTTTTACCATCCTTCTAAAGGACAGGGGAGAGGAGGCCAACCTGATCTCACCAGGAAGGGAGTTCCATAGCCGGGGCGCAATCACCGAGAAGGCCCTGTCTCTCGTCCCCACCAATCGCGCCTGTGACAATGGCAGGATGAAAAGCAGGTCCTCCCTGGAGGATCATAATCTCTGTGATGGTTCATAGGGGGAGATGAGTTCGGACAGGTAATTTGGGCTGGGGCTGTTTAGTAGAGTTAACCTTACTGTACTGATGTAGTATTTTCTTGTTCGAATTGACTGATTAGAATCATGAATTTGAAGCTCAAAGAAAGAGTCACCATTGAATTTCTCGCCAAAGAAGGTTTTGCACCTAAAGAAATCCATCACTGCATAATGTGTACCTGACATATAAGGGTGGGTCAAAAAAGTAATGCCTCCATCACTCTATTTTTTTCTTTCCCAGCTTACTGGACTATCTATGCACGATATGATAGAGAGAACCTTACTCTACTGATAGAGCCTTGAAGAATGTTGATGATTTGGCCCCTTCTGACTTTGACCTGCTTAGACCTCTGAAAGACAACCTGCGTTGTTTCAGATTCAATGACTTGAATGACGTTCAAACAGCTTTAAAATCATGGGTCACAAAAGCAAAACCCTGATTTTTTCCAAAATGGTTTGGATGCCTAGGTTCAACGATGGCGCAGATGTGTCCAAATTGATGGCGACTATGTTGAATGGTAGTTTTGCATAGAGGACAGTTCAGGCTCTGATCTGGAGCACCTTCTGTTGTTATAGGTTCATTCATACCGTTTTTATGGAGCCTCCGGTGGCTCAGTGGGTTAAACCCCTGTGCTGGCAGGATTGAAGACTGACAGGTCGCAGGTTCGAATCCGGGGAGAGGTGGATGAGCTTCCTCTGTCAGCTCCAGCTCCCCAAGCGGGGACATGAGAGAAGCCTTCCACAAGGATGATAAAAACATCAAATCATCCGGGCGTCCCCTGGGCAACGTCCTTGCAGATGGCCAATTCTCTCACACCAGAAGCGACTTGCAGTTTCTCAAGTCGCTTCTAACACGAAAAAAAACAACAACAAGGAGGCAAAGCTTTTTGACCCACTTGCGTATTTTGGAAATCAAATTTGGAAGAGGGCACTCTTAGCCTAATTTGGAAGAAGATGCTTTGAGGTCCCCAGCCCTTTTTTGTGGTAAAGGAAACAACCTTCAGAAGGATTGGATGTGGTTTCCCTGACTATATAAACTGGCAGGAGGGCATTTACCTAAAGTCAAGAAACATTCTCGTGTTCAAAAGATTAGTTGTTTTTGCCTTTTTCTCACTCTGTCCTGCTTATTTTCTAACTGTTGGGAGTTGTTTCACTGTTGTTTTAAACATCAGGAGAATTCAGATGCGATTTTTCTTTGCGCCCAGTCGGAAGCGGAACACTCTCCGTGGCTCAGTTCTGTCAAACGTCTCACACTGGCCCAGAGTCAAAGAAATCCTATATAATACCTTGCATAAAACCACTGCTGCCGAACATATGCTTGGAGGCGGTGGGTGGCGGTTGCATTCGGGCTCCCCAAAAGGTGACAACTCCTGTGTTTGTCATTTACTTTAACATTCTATCTATTTTTTAAAAGGGCTGTAGGGTTGGGAAACCTCTAGCTGCCACCCTTTAAGCTGAGCGGAGCTGACGGGCCGCTGATGCGGAAGGCCATTATCTCACCTTTGTGCTTCTAACTGTAGCCGCTTGCCTCTTCCTGTTTCATAATACATTCCCCGCGCGGCTGCCGAGAAACTTTTTAACACCTATTGGAGACATTAAATAATCAGCCGGGCCACAGCAGTGAGCCGATGAAAATTACATGAAGGGCAAATCAGTTTGCTCCTCTTTCTTTCTTTAAGGCCTGCAGTTCTGTTCTCTCTCTTCTCCTATCCTCAATGCCAACCCCTCCTCTGTATTACCTGATCACATTCTCATCCATTTTTTTCCTCTGGGTTTCAGTGTTCCCCAAGTGAATCCCCTTCCTTACCCCCCTGCTAGGTGGGTTATACTAAGAGTAAAGGACACATTCAGTCCTAGTTTGAAGGGGAAATCATAGTAATCCAAGCATAGAGCACTTTGTATTGTCGAAGGCTTTCATGGCCGGCATCCATGGGTTGTTGTAGGTTTTTCCGGGCTATATGGCCATGTTCTATATGGCCGGGCTATATGGCCATCCAGAACATAGCCATATAGCCCGGAAAAAACTACAACAACCCATAGAGCACTTTTTCATTATACTGTTCAGTGCCCTAAAGACATTGGATTCTGTCTCATCTTGGAAGCTAAACAGGGTCCATCCTGGTTAACACTTGGGTGGGAGGCCTAGGCTCTATTTCAGAGGAAGGAACGGGCAAAGCCACTGCAGAGTATTCTTTGCCTCAGAGAATCTGCTAAATGCATGCAGTTGCCATAAGTTGTCAGGGAACTTGAAAGCAATACAAAGCCACTTTGCTGTCCAGAATCCTGTATGACACTTAGGAATGCATAGCATTTTTATTATTTATTACTTTTGCAGCTCTTTTTTTTTAAAGCCTAGTGCTATTGCACTCTTAATAAATGATAGCGTAAATATATAATTAGGTCTTTGCGTGCATCGGCAAGTGGGGGAAAAGGCAGTGATTTGTTTTAAGGCGCTATTTGCTTGACAGCAGATTTGGGAGGTATGTCAACAACATTAACAGGAGCAACAACAGCAATAACAACACACATTTCAACCACAACACATCATGATGATAATTCGTGGGCAAAGATATCTGGAGAGGACCATGCTAGTGACACCTATGATGTGTTTGTTTGTTTGTTCAAGATGCCCACATTCCCTCAAGGCTCGCTTCCCTTTTCTCTGCCTGAAGAGGGTGCTGTGGCCTGAGTCAGCTCAGCCTTTCCAGGTGGAGTCTTGGGAAACACATCCTAAGGTTTCTGCTCCATCTCTAGTCTGAATCCCTGACACCTGAGCTGCGGCAGTATCCCAGCTAGCCCATACATTGGCTCAAGGCCAGGCGTTCCCATTGCCCACGATCCCTCGGAGGCGGCCCATCAAATTATAAACATGACAGGTTCATCTGCCCACAGGGTCTCCTTTGGGGAAAGCTTGGAGCCAGGGGATGGACTGTGCCCTCACCCCTCTCCTTTCCTCTTTCTCCCCTTTTCTCTGAAATTCAATGAGCCTGAGCCTTCGGTGGGCCACTCTCAGCCTCTCCTGAGCGGTTCCAGGTGTGGGATTGCACCAGGTAATTTCCTGCGGCCGCCTTTCGTTTGAGATGGCTCTCTCCTCTCTCGGAAGATTATATCTGCTCACCTGGCCTCGGTGGTGACAGAGGGGCCCTTTGTTTATTCATTTAGGAGGCAGATTAACCCTAATGAATATGGTTTCCTGGAAATGGATACAGAGGACAATGGGAAAGAGAAGGGCTTGGGAGGGGGAGAAGGAGGAGGGCAAATTCTCTTCTCTTTCTTCACTTGTAAATAATGCCCGCCTTTCATAACAGAGCTGTTTTTTAAAAAAAGAAAAAGAAAAAAGAAATCAGGAAGGCACGCAAAATATGTCAACAACAAAAAATATATCTTCTCCTTTTTAAGGCACATTCCTGTTTTTTGCCACTCATAGTGGCAGGCTGGGGAAATTTCTTTCAAGGTGGGACCACTGCTGTTTGTTTCGATACAGTTCACATATTTACTCCATCCCTGCTCCTCTTGCCTTTCTTTGAAATGGAGATCCAGATAAGATGGGATGAAGTGTATACATTGATATAGATACATAGCTATATGCTTGTAGTTAACAGGGAGGGGTGGACAACTATACATTCACACTTTTTTACACTATTTATTCTTTATTATGCCCCCTCCACCCCTCACAATCTGATGTAGAGTAGTGTAAGCACATTATAAAGCAACAACTTAGAACATTTCATCAGAACAAATCCCTCACATATTTCTGTCAACAACATACCAACATATAAGAGAGCTAAAATTAGTTTAGTCTATATCAGTAGTTCCCAACCACTAGTGGTCTGCAAGAATGAAAATATGGTCCACAGCCTCACCATTACTACACCATTGTCTCCAGAAAGAATATATAGAATAGTGGTTCCCAACCTTGTGGACCACCAATGGTCCGCAAGAACAAAAATATGGTCCGCGGCCTCACCATTACTACACTATTGCCTCTAGAAATAATATATAGACCAGTGGTTCCCAATCTGTGGTCCGTGGACCACCAGTGGTCCACAAGAATGAAATATCGTCCGTGTCCTCACCATTACTACACTGTTGCCTCAAAACCACGCGGCAACAAGAGCAGCTGGTCTCACAAAACCTTCTGATAGTGCCAAGGCAACGGGGCTGTCAGGAGGGGAGAAGCTGTCTACCCACAAAAGATTACTACTACCACATCCGCTCTAGATTATTAGATATGGTTTTCTGTGGTTGAGCAGTTGGCAACTACTGGGTGGCATATGTTCTGTTTCAGAAACTAGAGGTGATGTTGCCTACCCAATGCAATTTTCTGAATCAGCACCCCAAATAAGTAAACCGAACCTAAAGTTGACCAAAAAGTGATTCATAAACCTTTTAGTACTAATGCTGCAGAGTGGTCCCTGGTCAAAGTGGTCCCTACTCAAGTGGTCCCTGGTAAAAAAAAAAGTTGGGAACCACTGGTCTACATAATGGCAATGTTCAAAGGTGGAATTAGGAAATTGTGAATTATAGTCAACCCTATTGTAATGACTAACTTTCACCAGCCTTTTCTATAGAGTTGTCCTAGAGGAGCTAGAAAATTCTTAGAGATGCATTTGGAACTCTTTTGGATTAGTTCCTCCATGGGTCTTCATGTTGTTACCAGACTTCAGGACGCTGCCCCAAATCCCAAATTTCACAATTTTCACAATCTAGGAGCAGCGAACAATAACGTTCGCTCCCATATCCTCACTCAGCGTACCTGTGATGGTTGCTAGATTGAGAGAAAGCCTTCCCCCAAAGATCTTAAATCATGGTATTAGAGAAGGCATGGGCAAACTTCGACCCTCCAGGTGTTTTGGACTTTAACTCTCACAATTCCTAACAGCCTATCGGCTGTTAGGAATTGTGAGAGTTAAAGTCCAAAACACCTGGAGGGCTGAAGTTTGCTCATACCTGGTATAAAGAAATGCAGTCTGGACTTATGCCATATAGGGCTTTAAAGAACTTAACTATCACTTCGAATTCTGTTCTGAAATGGACCAGTAGCTAATGGAGATATATTGGAGTTGCTGGAAAGGCACATGAAAGATGTGTTACTGCACAACCCGGCCTTGACAAGTGATAAAGCTGGGGGGAAATGCCATGTAAATTAGCGGTTTAATCCTCAATCCTAAACTACAAAACCAGGTGTAGATGTGAGTCGAAGTACTGTTTCTGCTCCGCCAGAGAGCAGAAACATTTTCTCACATTCTTTTTTTTCCTGTAAACGGAACACAAGACACATTATTCCCAAGGCTGGGATGTGTAGACACAGATGTGCAATCCTCTTGAACTTCCAACCAAACTTTCCCAGATCTTATCAGGGTAATTTATTCCTTTCCTCCCTGAAGACAAGGAGGGAGGAAACTCTGACAGGTCGTCTTGTGCATCACTTTATGTGTTGGGGGTAAAGGGCAAGGTTTCCTTTTTTGTCCACTACAGCATACAGAACAGAGAGTTGAATGGAAGATGGTTGGCTTTTCTGGTTGTCCTGTTAAAGTACACATACAGATGTATCTTTGGAGTATAGAAGAGAGGGAAACCACACCACACTCCAGGCGTTCTTCCTGTTCTCCCAAAGTACATACGTGTTATAAGCAAGGCCTTCCAAAAAGAACACATCATTTCAGAGATAGGGAGTAAATTCAAAATGCTCTTGTTTGCTTTAAAGTGGAGATGGTTCTCATCTTTTCGAACGCTTGTGTTTACCTAACCTTTCGCCAAACCCGGGAGTCGCCAAAATATTTCCAGAGGCGTGAATTGTTCCTCTGGCAGAGCGTCTTGACTCTCCTCCGATCCAACTCTGTGGCGGGAGGGATGGAGCGCTTTTGTGCTCTGCGGTGTACAGACAGCTTGCCAAGGAGGCTTTTAAAAGCTGGAGCTGGGAGGGAGGGAATATGCTTCTCTTTCCTGTTCAAAACAGCCAAAGCGAGAGTCAAATGTTGAGATGTAGTCTTCCTTGGGGTTGTGTGAGGACCACTGTTTTACTGTGGTCAAAACCTTTTACCCTTTGGAGTCTGTGTGGCTGAAGAGTTCTGGGAATTGTAGTCCAAAAAAAATGAGGGGTGTAGTTGCTAACATGCATCCAGGGGCGGCTCAACCATTACGCAAAGTAAGCATTTGCAGTATAGTTGATTTTGCCCAGGGGCGCTCTTGGGGGAAAATAGACCTTGACATATGCGAGTTGTAGTTACTGGGATGTCTAGTTCACCTACAATCAAAGAGCATTCTGAACTCCACCAATGATGGAATTGAACCAAATATGGCACACAGAACTCCCACAACGAACAGAAAATATATATCAGTGATTGGTTGAGGGGGCGCCAAAATACTGTTTGCTTACCGTTGAAAATTACCTAGGGCCGCCTCTGCATGTATCCCCTTTTTTATTAGTTATAGTGTCAGAAGCAAATTGAGAATACAATTAAAATATATTAAGAAACACAAACAAAGTTAAAAACCTGACATTATACTAAATGTCCTTTGACCAGAAGCTGGCTACTTGGTGTGGCTGTGAGAAGATCCTCCATTGGCCAGGCTCACACCACATTGTAGTAAGTGGTCTGTAATTTGCTCTTCTCCACACTCACATGTCATGGACTCCACTTTGAGGCCCCATTTCTTAAGGATGGCTCTGCATCTTGTGGTGCCAGAGCTCAGTCTGTTCAGCGTCTTCCAAGTCACCCCTCTTCTGTGTACTCAAGGGGGAGTTTCTCATCTGGTCTCAGCCACTGATTGAGGTTCTGGGTTTTCACCTGCCACTTTTGGACTCTTGCTTGCTGAGGTGTTCCTGGGAGTATCTCTGTAGATCTTAAGAAGCTGTTTTTTGATTTAAGACGTTGGCATACTGGCTGATATCCAAACAGAGGATGGGCAGGAGATGTCACCACCTTGGCTGCTACTTCCCTGCAGATATCAGGTGGTGCAATACCATCTAAATAGTATAATTTCTCCAGCGGTGTAGGTCATAGACATCCTGTGATCATGCAGCATGTCTTGTTAAGAGCCACATCCACTATTTTAACATGGTCATGGGCATGTGTACTCAGCAGCAGAGTAGCAAAGCGCAAGGGCAGATGTCTTCATTGTGTCTGGTTGTGATCCCCAAGTTGTGCCACTCATCCCATATTCTTTGACTGAGTATCTAGACTGAGTAGGACCCCCAACAGTATTGGGAGTGATACAGTCTCAATAGTAACTGTATCGTTCACATCACTGGATTATATGCACCCCAGTTGTCTCACTTTAGCTGGAAGCATCTTTCTTCTCCCACCTTTTTCAGCTTCTTTTGTCCCAGTTTCAATATCCTCTCACTTTCCTTCTTTGCCTTATGCCCAGAGTCCCTTTGGGGAGAGAGGGCAGTATAGAAACAAACTATTATTATTATTATTATTATTATTATTATTATTATTATTATTGCTTCAGTTGCTGCAAAATGAGTGCAAAGTGCAAAAGGAGTTATTAAGTCAGCAAGGATGCCGCATCTTTCCCTTCCCAGGAGGCTCAGGCAAAAGCAAACTGACTGGAGATTAGTGAGGGTTAATGAGAGCTGCCATCCAGCAACATCTTGGAGCTCGTACTCGTTCCATTTGTATTTTCATTCATGAGTCCTTCTAACTATCCTCCCTTTTAAAACATACCACAATCTGTTATCACCATCCAGCTTAGCCATACTCATTTTTTTTATCAGTAGTAGCATGCAGATGATTAAAGCGACGCTATAATTTGTAAACTTACTGCTTTTATTTTATTTTATGTTGGTAACATATAGTGTTTTGCTAATGGTTCGTGACTCATTTTGAAATACAAAGTAACATTGTATAGAAAACAGAGTAACAATGCAAGTATCGAACAATGTAATTGCATATTATCATTTTTGAGAACCATGTATACAAAATAATTTGGTTGTCGATGTTCTGCGATGGCTGATCGTTCTGTATGTGGCAGTTTCGTTCTCAAGGGCAGCTTGGTCCATCCCTCTTGCTATTTTTTCCCTTCTCCAGAGTTCAATGTTATTTTCTTTTAAAGCAAACCCCAAAGACAACAGTGATTATACGATTTTGTATTTTAAGTATTTTCATAATCCAACATAAATTGGCCCACCCAAGGATTATGTCTGTCTTCTAAAGATGTGTTTATACAGTCCTTGGGTGAAAGATTGCAGAAGCCGAACCACTAGTTTGGAAAGCTGAGCCAGACCAGGAAAAAATCAGCATACAATTTGGCACTTATGGAGACTAAATGATTTCCTTTTTAGCTGCTGATTTCTACTGGGAAATGTATCCTTGGACTGGAAATTACATCCGGAAAAATGTTTATGTAGTGTTTTTTTCCCCTTCAAATGACTGATTATTCCTCTAACCTTTAACACGCAGTGTGTATAATTTTGTCCCCTTGTTAACTCTTTCCCAACTTGGGCATTGAGCTGTTTACTTTGGAGGGGAAATGCAGCTAGTCGATGTGGTTTTATCCCTTTCGTTCCTTGCGTTCTTTTTTTAATGGAGCATTTCCGTTCCGCTTATCTGCTCCAGACCCTTCCTGTTAGCTTGCTCTTTGGAAGTGGAAAGCTCATTGTGATAAGACACAACACAACTCGGCTTATGGACAAGGCCCAAGGAAAGAAGGAACAAGAGCCAGGGCTTGTAACACACTCCCTTTGGGCCTGTAGATTTTGCCCTTTGCAAGCCCTGAACCTATTTTTCACACAGTGGCTGCATTTCATTTTGTACTACGTATCAATCCATCTCCTTCCTCCTCTGGTCTCCTTTCTCTAGTCTTCCCATCTTTTTTTCCATGATCCCTTGTGGATTTTCACCAATGGCATTAAAAATAACTGTCCCATACTTTTCCTCCCTCTGACCCTTTCACTTCTCCATCCTCTTGGTCCCCTCTGCTCTATTCCTCCCCTTCCTTACTCTGAGCTCCCCTTTTAACCTCCCTGGTCTCCACATCTTTTAACAATCTGAACAACCAGTTGTGGTGAATTTGTATAAACTGGCTGAACGAGACCATTCATGGAGTCATCATGGCTGAAAGTTGTCCTTTCCTTCTTTGAAGCAATTCATCACACTGAGGAATCAGATGGCACTAAAGTCTTGGGCTTTATTAACCATCTTACATGTCCTATGGCAAAACTCTGTCACAATAAAACAACAACAACAACAACAACAACAATAACAACACTTTGCTTATATTCTGCCCTTCTTCCCATGGGGACTTAGAGCAGTTTACAGTGTAAATAGATACTGGCACACATTCAATGCCTTGTTGCAATACAATGAGACACACAAACAAAGGTAAAGGCTTCTCCTTTCATTTCTGGTTTTGGAGGTAGAGCTCATCTCTGGCTCTGGGGAGGTGCTTTTCACCATTTTCAAGCCGTGGAGCCTGTGTTGTCACCTCCTGAGGATTCCTGCCATAGATGTGGGTGAAATGTCAGGTGAGAAATCTTCCGGAAAATAGCCACACAGTCCAAAAAACTTACATCAACCCTTCTCAGATTGTTTCTTAATTCTTAAAATAAAGGTAAAGGTTTCCCCTTGACATTAAGTCGGCGTGTCCATCTCTGAGGGGTGGTGCTCATATCAATTTCCAAGCCAAAGAGCCGGCGTTGTCCATAGACGCCTCCTAGGTCATGTGGCTGGCATGACTGCATGGAATGCTGTTACCTTTCTGCTGGAGCGGTACCTATTGATCTACTCACATTTGCATGTTTGCCAAAAGCTAAGGCTAACAGCGGGAGGTCACCCCACTCCCTGGATTTAAACAGCCAGTCTTTCAGTCAGCAAGTTCAGCAGCTCAGCAGTTTAAACTGCTGCGCCAATGGGGGCTCCTAAAACTATGTATTTATTACAAAAATCTAAACAATATTACAGTTCATTGGCATGATTTTATTCATCAGAAAATTCATCAACAAAACCTACATACTGGTTCTCAGTTTCTTGACCATTTTCCCATTTGATTTCTGACTTCTTCTAAATCGTCTGACAGCTGTTTAAAATACACCAATCCTTATAAAATCTGGCAATTTATCTGGGTTTCTTTTCTTCTCTCTTTCCCTTTCTCTCTTTTTCTTTTCCCCATTCTTCTTTAACATGGAACCCAACAGGGTCTCTGGTGGCAGTGGTTGACCTTCTTCATAACTGTTTCTTTTACTGTCTCGTCAAACATCTGGAAATCGGCATGTCTGCTAACCGTTTCTCTACATGATTTTGCATTTACATCATGCCACTATCTGGTAAAGCTTTGCTTGTTGGTGGGGGGGGGGGAGAGAGAGAGAGAAAGAAGACTTAGAGTGGGGGGAGTAACCTGAGGGGCAATGGAGGGGGGAGATCTTCCACTCCCAGGGCTCTCAGAAGGTCAAGTGTTGATGGTTGATATGGTCTGTGCTTTTACTAAACATATGTTTAGCTCCGAAAAGCTGAAGCGGTTCCCAAAAATTTGGTAACCATTAAGAGCACTTCCGAACTCAGTTCCGGATATCAAACCTAAGGTGGAAAGGATGGATGGTGGGGGGAGGAGAAGGAGAAAAAGAGGGGGGAGGCTTGGGCTGGACTGAGTTTCCACGAAAGGGATTTTGAAGTCTGGCAGTAGATGCATCGGAGCAGCAGCAGCTCACGCAAGGCTGAGCAAAGCAGGAAACACTCCGGGAAGGGGCTGTTTGGACAGTGGATCATCGGCTCAGGCCTCGAGCTGTGAACTTTTCATGCATCCGAGGCCAAATAGCGCCGGACAAGCTACCTGAGGGCTTCGGAAGGAGAAAGGAAATGAAAGGATCATTTAAGTGGAGCAGCACCAGACAGTTTTTTTAAAGGCAGCCCTCCCCTCCCCAACTCTGCGTCAAAGGAATGCTGAAAAATATGGAATTCTTTGAAGTGAAGGAGCATAATTGTCACAGGACAGAGGCGGAGGAGTTTCCCCCTTCTTTTCCTTGCATTCCACCTTGATTACAAAACCCGATGTTCCAACAGCTTTCCTCTTCTTCTTCTTCTTCTTCTTCTTCTTCTTCTTCTTCTCCTCCTCCTCCTCCTCCTCCTCCACCACCACCACCTCCTTCTCCTTCTTCTCTCCACCTCCTTCTTCTCCACCTCCTTCTCCTTTTTCTTCTCCATCTCTTTCTCCTTCTCCCTTCTTCTTCTTCACATATCTCCTGCTAGAAGCCCACAAGCTATGGAATGTTCCAAGCCAGCTTTTCCAGAGCAAGGGGACTACCTTAGATAGCATCCCCTGCCAGCAAAGTGAATGGTCAGTAGATCTGGAAGGCAGCAGGCTGGGGAAGGCTGAGCTTCAAAAACAAGATGTAAATGGAACAAGGACATACATAGTGGCAGGTGGTCACTTGAAGCCGAACCTACCCAGATACTTCATTGAGGCAAGGCCAGTTGTACTGTTTGGCTTATGGGGCTATTGCATAAATGAGGACATACGTGGCTGAGCACCAGCAGAACTGGGCCACTGATTGATGCTGGCTAGAGTGCCCATTGGCTCTCAATTCAACATTGATGATGTGATGGGATCTTGCCCTGTGCTTGAGGGCAACAGCAGGACTGTTGAGGGAAGGGGATCATGCCAGTTAAGACACAAAATGCCATTACCCAAGGCAGCAGAACATCTGGGAGCCTCAGGGAAAAACAGTACAATGCAGTTGTTGTCTTCCAGCATCAGCCGCCCAAGGTCACTGTATTGCTCAGCCAGACCAGACACCTGATAATGGTTGCTCCACTTCAAACCCTCCCACTGTTCTAAATAATAATCATCATCATCATAAAACTTTTTTTATATTCCTCTCTGTCTCTCCGAAGGGACTCAGGGCGGATTCCAAACATAAAAGGCAAACATTTACAAGAAGAGTCCTGACTCAACTTCTGCCCTCCTGCTTTTTTCAATTGCTTTTAAAATATCCTCCCACTTGGGTCCTGTTGCTGCAGATGGAGTTCAAAGTACAAAAGTAGTGTCCATTCAGTTAATTCACCAGGAGGAGAGGAGAAAGGGCACTGAATCTTGCCCTTCCCAGAAAGTTCAGACAGGAGCCTACTGCTGCAATCTTTGCTAGCTTTTCTATCTCCTCCATACATAAGTTGACACACTCAGCCCTTGTTGGGCTTCAGTTGTCCCAGTTTTCATATGTGAAATGTTGGAAGGTATGCAATTCAATTACATATTTTCTATTCAATTTCATATTTTCCCCTCAATTACATATTTTCTATTCCTACCTCATCCAGGGTTTTATCATTTTACCTCGTCTATTCGGCCTGCCCATTCTGTTCAATTTTATATTGTGTTAATTTGCTTTATTTATTTTATTTTTCTACCATACATATTTTTGTTGTGATGTAATTTTTGTTGTCTGCAGTCCGTATTTTATTTTGCTATATTGTACCTTTGGGCTTGGCCTCATGTTAGCCGCCCCGATTCCCCTTTGGGGAGATAGTGGCGGGGTATAAATAAAGATGATGATGATGATTATTATTATTATTATTTGAAACACAACAAGATGAGTCCGCAGCAGACACTCTGCTGGCTGTTGTATTGGATCACACGTCGGACACTTCCCAAGTGTCTAGGACTGTGTGATGTATCGGCGAATAATGCGTGCAGATCCGAGTAGAGTGGCCTTTTGCAGCTGACAGATGCTAATTTTGTCAATACTTATTGTGTTTACGTGCAGGCCAAGGTCTTTAGGCACTGCACCCAGTGTGCCGATCACCACTGGGACCACCTTGACTGGCTTGTGCCAGAGTCTTTGCAGTTTGATCTATTATTATTATTATTATTATTATCATCATCATCATCATCATCATTATTATCATTATTATGCAATTTAAATATTGGCATGCTTGACTTAACCAGTAAACTCTAACCAATGAGTGGGGAATCTAACCTCCCACTTAAGGCCAAGTTTGTTTGTTTTTTCCGTGTCAGGAGTGACTTGAGAAACTGCAAGTCGCTTTTGCTGTGACTCAAGTGACTGACTATATCTGCTGCCCAGACCATTTATGTGTGCACAACTTTCCAGTATAACCTTAGCATGTGAATCCTGTTGAACCAGAAAACTGTGATGGTTGAGCAGCTCCTCCTGTCCCAACAGAGACCTTCCTTCCTTCCTTCCTCCCTTCCTTCCTTGCTTCCTTCCTTCTTTCCTTTGGGCCAAGTGAAGCCTCCGGGTTTTTCTCCCTGCCTTTCGTGGTCTATGCTTTTGCCTGTTGTTCTTTCCCGGAGAGTGCTGATTAGTGACTTGCGGTGGGAGAGACTGATTTATTGTAGCCGAGAGCTGGCCCTCGGGGGCCGGGTAGAAACACTCATGAAAGAACCCTGATTAAAAAGAGTGGTAATGAAGACAAATGCTTCGGAGGGAGTGGAGAGCACGCCGGGCCTTGGCGTTCCCAGAACTCTCTCCTCTCCACTTTTGGAGTGGCGGCAACAGTGGCCAAAGGAAACATCTCCTCTCTCCCCCTTCCATGGCTTTCTTGTTGTTTATTTCTCATGGCATTGGAAAAATTTTCCCTTTCCTCCTGGGTGTTCTAACTCTCACTTGTTAACTGCTGTTCATGCAGGGTTGCAATTAACCCTTGGCAGGCACTTCCCCCCCACCGTCCCCCTTTGCGCTCCGCTCTGTACATAGAGAGGTTTTTATGCTTCAACCCTGCTCAAATCTTTTGAGATTTCCCCCCTTTCTTTTTAACTTGATGGCTTCATCCGAGTTCTCACGTTGTTAAAAGGAACTTTATTTTTCCAACAGTCTGTTCACACCAGCCTTGGCATTTTGATAACTGTTCCCCTACACATTCTTGGAGCAAAAAATAAATTGTAATACTATTACAAACTGGGGAGGGGGCAGGGAGGACAAAAAATCTGAAGTAATATATTTCCTGGAGTTCACGGTTTCATCATGAGAGCAATTCACCAAAGCTGCTGTGTTATTTAGGCTGCAACTCTTATGTGACTCACTCCGAGAGGAAGACTGATTACATTTAAAATGGAGTACGTTTAGAACTTCAACCTGTAACCAGTAAGAGGGGAATTCAGTTTGTGATTTTCTTTTGTCAAATATGCACAAAAATGTAGCTACCTTTTGGTATTTTTGCTTCTGTATTTCTTTCTCTGGATATCTTCAAAAAGAGGCCAGACAACTACATGTTGGGGATGCTTTAGTCCAGTGATTTCCAACCTATGGTCCATGGACCACCAGTGGTCTGCAAGAATGAAAATATGATCTGCAACCACACCATTATTACACCGTTGCCTTGAAACTACATGGCAACGAGAGCGACTGGTCTTTCAAAAACATCTTATAGTGCCAAGGCAACAGGGATGTCAAGAGGGGAGAGGCTTACAACCCGCAAAATATTATTCCTATCACATCAGCTCTGGATTATTAAATATAGTTTCTGGTGGGCGAGTAGATGGCGATTACTGGATGGCATATGTTATGTATCAGAAACTAGAGCTGATCTGGTCTATCCAGTACAATTTTCTGAATCAGCACCCCAAATAACCAAACCAAATCTAAAGTTGACCAAAAAGTGATTCGTAACCCTTTTGGTACTAATGTTGGAGAGTGGTCCCTGGTCAAAGTGGTCCCTAGTCAAGTGGTCCCTGGTCAAGTGTCCATGGTCAAAGTGGTCCCTGGTCAAGTAGTCCCTGGTCAAATGGTCCCTGGTCAAAGAGGTCCCTGGTCATGTGGTCCCTAGTCAAGTAATCCCTGGTCAAAGTGGCCCCTGGTCAGGTGCTCCCTGGTCAAGTGGTCTGTGGTCAAAGTGGTCCCTGGTCAAGTAGTCCTTGGTCAAGTGGTCCCTAGTATTTAAAAAAAAAGGTTGCGAACCACTTCTTTAGACTAAAATGCATCGAGGAGGGCTTGAGCTCCCTACCAGTGGCGCTTGAGCTCCCTACCAACTCACTCATTCTGTGACTCTATAAAGTTTCAAGTTAGTGTGGAAACTGAATGGATCAGATAGGATTACAAAAAAAAAAAAAAAAGAACCTGAGGAAGGACCAATTGGCACCTTATTCAAAGTGAAAAGGACCCTCTCCTTAGCCTTGGCAATGACAGTTCCTCTAGCTCTGTTTCTCCCCTCCTGATCTCAGCCATGAAGTACAGCCCTGTCTGGAGGATTTTCCCACTCCATGGGCCAAAGCAATACTCAAAGGAGTTGCACCAGAAAAGGGAAGGCCTTGAAACTTTGGGAGCATTTGTGTTTCTTCTAATGGACAATCCCTGTTATCATCGTCCCCTTCACTACTTATGAAAAACTGGAGGTGATATTTTATCTCAGGTTTACAAATGAAATGGAGTTGAGTTTTGGTCGAAGTTTGGGGTACTGCAGGGTGTTTTGGGATGGAGAAGCTGGGAGGGAACCCCAACATTCCCCTCATTGGGCAAGCGTTGTGCCGCTCCCTTCTTATGGGTCGCTCTGCCCAAAAGAAGTTCTGATGGGTGTCGGAGAGCTCATTTTCAGGCGAGCCTCTCTGTTGCACTCGTCAGAAAGCATTATTGTCAGCCACCCACTAATTATCAGGAAATTTATAGCTGCATTAGGTAAATGTCACTTCACCGCAGTGGCCTGGAATAAGAGTGTTTTCTGCTCTGAGTTAGCACCATAGGCACATCGCAGGGAGAGTCTCGCCAAGTGAGCTACAGGCTTTATTTATGCACAAGCATATTAGTGTTGGGAGAAAGAGGGAGGGTGTGTGCGTGTCGCTAAAAGATGGTGCGCTGTTTTCTTTCCTTTTAGGGGGGCAGAGAAGAGAAGATGGCATCAGAAAGCTCTTCAGGACTCAAAACTGTATGCTTCTCTACTCTGTGGCAGGCCAAATATGCAAGGTCTAAATGGTGTTTTACTGGCCAGAGCTAGTGAAACAGTGTTTTTCTGTCCGGTAATCTGCATAGGATCTAAAAAGAGAGTAATGTTCTATTCTAACCCAGTTCCTGACGCTGCACACCACAGTATGTAGGAGAGCCCAGAGGGGACTGTAAGACTGCCAAGGTAGTATGTTGTGGACTATTTCACCGCCATGCTGGTATGTGGCTCCAGCTCTCTGAGCACATCTTCAGTCTTGCTGTGCTTTCCTGCATGGCAAGGCGTTAGACTGGATGGCCCTTGTAGTATCTTCCAACTCAATGATTCTGAAATTCTATGATGTGTGCTATTTGATGGTGGCCATTCAGCACCCATGAGCTTGCTCAGTGTTAGTTTTGCAATCGCCACACCTTCTCTAGTACCTTACCCTACGGTATTGGGTTTCCCCAATACAGTTACTGATGTAACCCTTTAAGGAAGACTTTGGTGGAGAAGGCATCAACCTAGAGTTAAAAGAGCTGGATGCGTTTGGCCTGGAGAAAATAAAATTATGGAAAGGCAGAGTAAGAGTGCTCAAATCTCCAAAGAGCTCTCCCAAAAGATAAGAGCTTCTTTTTCTCCATCATTCCCAAAGCCAGTTGTAGAGACAATAGCTGGAAATTCCAGTTTGGGAACAAGCACGGAGAGAAAACAGGTTGCCTTTTGGGCTGGGGGCGCCCTTTGCTAGAGGGATCTAGATATATTCTGGTTGACCATCTATGAGGAGTGTATCTATAGCAGGAGAGCTTGCACAGAGTAAGGTTTTTGATTGACTTGATGGACCCTAAGATCTGTGATTTCATGAATCTCTCCGAAGCAAAGAGAAAGCCTATTGCTAGCATATCCCTGTATATGTACTTATAACAATTAGCATCATACTCATCTGTGTTTATAAATTAAGAATCAACCATCTGTTTCTTCCATGGAAGTTTTATCTCTCTTTTTTCTATCAGAAATGACTATATATAATGAGATACAGCATGGTGGTATGCATTTATAATAAATATAAGCATATGACAGCCATTGAGGAGGGCATGATTTAAAACCCCATTATGTTCTAATATGGGAGAAGCGTTCTGACAAATGCTGACAGAGCAAAAGGTACTTTTTCCCTTCTAAATGTAATTTGATTGGTCACTTTGAAGATGTATTACCCATTTGCTGTAAACAAGAGGCAGATGGAAAAAATGAGATAAGACGGCACAAAATAGCTCTTCTTCATGCAAAATGGATGCTGCTTTTGCGTTGCGGTTTACTGCTGAATTTGGATCACTTGCAGAGAAGTTGTCCAGGTGAAGAGTATCAAGAATGGCTGATTCTGCCATTCTTCTTAGGATCACCATAAGCTGAGAATGACTCGAAAACACACAATAACAAAACAATGGAAGAGAAGGCATCACCATCTTTTTTGAGCCTGCGGCCTCTCTGTTCTCATAACAGCCTGGGCCTTCTCCCAATGAAGAAAGCAGAGGGATGTTGCCTCCTGCCCTTCTTTGCATTTTGGATTGCCTGCCTCCTTTCTCTCCGTGGATAACCTCGTGATGACATTATTCATGAACTCTCCCGCTCACCCGCCTTGTTCTCCTCTCGGTGAGGATGTAACTGGTAATTGGGCCCAGATGCACCGAAGTCCTTTCAGCTGCTCTGTTGTTTTAGCCTAGACAAGAAGAGTTTTTAATACAAGTTTGACCTAGGGTTGAAACATTCCCAAAATGCCATACTGTAATATCAATTTATACACGTTTTTGTATTAAAACAGGGCAGAATACCCAGACTGGCTTCTTATTTTCAAATCCTCTTTAAATATCCGAGGAACATGCAGGATGGGCTGCTTTTCCATGGAAATTTTCAAGAATGATTCAATGTGAATCTGTGACTGTTTGACAAGTTTAAACTGTTTTTGCAGTTGGGGTAGATAAAGCAGGATATGTACCTGGGGATACTTCATTGTACAAAGCAGGTGTTCTATCTCTTGTTTGTGCTGCTTTCTCAATAATCCACTTGTGAGTGTAAATCTGGCAGAATTGTGAATGTGATGGTTTGTCTCCCAGCTTGCTAACCATTCCCAAGTAGTGTTTATTCTTCTAGTTGAGTGCAAGCTCCCCTTGGAATTCCATAGGTATGATTTTTTAAAATTTTATTAATTTCTCCTAATATCCATTGAAAAGGATCCTCTCTCCAAGGTCTAGGCCAGTGATTCCCAACCTTTTTTTGACGAGGGACCACTTAACCAGGGACCACTCTGCAACATTAGTACTAAAAGTTTTTGGTCAACTTTAGATTCGATTTTGTTATTTGGGGTGCTGATTCAGAAAACTGCATTGGATAGACCACATCAGCTCTAGTTTCTGATACAGAACATATGCCATCCAGTAGTCACCAGCTGCTCACCCACAGAAAACCATATGTAATAATCTAGAGCAGATTTGGTAGTAGTAATCTTTTGTGGGTAGTCAGCTTCTCCCCTCCTGACATCCTCATTGCCTTGACACTATAAGAGGGTTTCACAAGACCAATCACTCCCATTGTCTTGTGGAAGCAACAGTGTAGTAATGGTGAGGCCGCGGACCATATTTTTGTTCTTGCAGGCCACTAGTCGTCTACAGACCATAGGTTGGGAACCACTGGTCTAGGCAAACAGCTGCTTACCAAAGTGCCAAAGTAGTACCTGATCTATGAATAATTATTGTACCCAAACCTTAAATCTTTTTGGATACACCAACAAGTTGACAGATTTGCCTTGTCCAGCTGTCAGTCTTTTCAGCTAGTTCAGCTAAAATGCCATTACATTTCATCTTTTTTTGGGGGGGGGGGTCCTGTGACCCTTTTCTCCATACTACTACCAGATCAGATTGTGTGGCTTCACATGTGTAATCCTTCTCATGCAGGATGCCGTCAGCTCTACTACAGCATGGGGTGAAATGGTGATGTGGGCAAAAGAGGATGAGAACAAAGATTAAAGTTGTGCCATGCACAACGGCATCAAAAAGATGCAAATAATAATAATAATAATAATAATAATAATAATAATAATAGTATTGTTTTAGGTTTTTCGGGCTGTATGGTTTTAATACTGGTAACCAAATTTTGTTCATTTTCATGGTTTCCTCCTTTTTGTTGAAACTGTCCACATAATTGTGGATTTCACAGGTTTCTCTGTATTGTCTGACATGGTGGTTGTTAGAGTGGTCCAGCATTTTTTGTTCTCCAATAATATGGCCAATTGCAACATTCACACTTGCCTCCAACAGACAAGAGTTCTTTCTCCCACCCTGGACATCATTCCACAGATATATAAACCTCACTTGCCTAGTTTCCAACAGACCTCACAACCTCTGAGGATGCGTACCATAAATGTGGGCAAAATGTCAGGAGAGAATGCTTCTAGAACATGACCATACAGCCTGAAAAACCTACAACAACCCAGTGATTCCGGCCATGAAAGCCTTCGACAATAATAATAATAATACTTTATTTGTATTCCGCCCTATCTCCCCGAGGCAACTCAGGGTGGATTCCAGCATACACAAACACAAAGGCAAACGTTCAATGCCTAGAAGCAGTGAAACACAGATAAAGGTAAAAACTTCTCCTTCTGGCTATGAGAGGTGATTCTCATTTCCATTTCTAAGTCAAAGACCTGGCGTTGTCTGTAGGCACCTCCTAGGTAATATGGCCTGCATTACTGCATTGAGCACCATTTGCCTTCCCGCCGAGGCGATACCTATTGATCTCACATATGCATGTTTTCGAACCGCTAGGTTAGCAGTAGCTGGGGTTAACCGTGGTAGCTCATTTGAACCACCAACCTTCCGGTCAGCAAGTTCAGCAGCTCAACGGTTTAATCCATTGCACCACCACAGCCCATTTTTTGTACAACTGTGTGTTGTACAACAAATAATGGTCCAATTCATGGACACAGGAAGTGCTTTTCAACACTCATAAAGAACCAGCAAAGTTCCCTTTTTTGTCCCAACCTTAAGATGTGAGGAAGGGGGATTTAGAGGAGGCGACAAGAGCACCAGGCATCTCTCCCTGAAGTCTCTAAAGGCCCCATTTGCGCGCACAGAGGGCCAGGCACTTAAAACCTGTTCCTTTGCTCTGGGCTGTGCGGGGCGAAACCGTAGAGAGCGAGAAATCCAAAGTCTTTCTTATCAGAAATGTTCACTCTGGGTCTAACAACTACGAGGCCAAGATAACAACTCCAGGCCAGCTGTCAAATGTTTACCATTATCGTAACTCTCCCCAGGGTAAGATGGGACTTTGGCTCTCCTCACCGGCAGTAATTTAATTTTTTCTTCATTCTGACTTGGAAATGGCAGCCGTTTTTGTTGTGTTGTTGTGTTTTGTTTCGAAAGCTTCTTCCCTTGCTGACCCCCCACCCACCTCACTGCCGCCTTTCTTCTGATGGCTGAAATTTTCCTTGCAAAACGATTTCCACCCGTCTTGAATCCGTCTTGCTTCTTGCAGTCTTCACCTTTTTAACTGACGGCTCTGCGGCTCGTCACCAGCTATGCAAACTGACAGTTCACATCCTGGGGCGGCCGCAGAGCCTCCGGCCTGCAGAAAGGAGCAGCCTGACTAAATTTACGCTTGCGAGCTCTCTTAATTCACAAAAGCGTTTGCTCTAGTTCCTGTTTTCCGCTGCAGGGGCTATTGTGGGGCAGCGGGGGGAATGAGGGTGCGGGTCTCTGTCTTTCTGCGTGGGTTTGTGTGCGCCTGTGTCGAGGGAGAGAGGAGCAGGGGAACATTTAGGGGCTCTCTTAACACTCTACTGAGTACACAATCTTTGGAGATGAAAAGCAGACGGAGACATTTCCAGCCATTTTACTGATGGAGGCAGCGGTTCATTGAACTGTACGGCCTATCACCAGACCCGCTTGCTGTTTGAACGTGCTAATTTACTTCTTCCACTCCCATCTTTTGAATTGCCAATTGACTTTTTTAGAAGTTCAAAACATACCTTTGCGTAGGTGAGTTGCACATTCACAGGTTCTCCATGCACCCCCATGGAGTTTGTGTGGCTTATCCAACAGAGATACTTGGAAAACAGGAAGGTCCGTGTGAGGACCCAAGTATGCTATAAGGATCTTCCTTCAATCAGAACAAGTAGTGAAGCTCTGTTTTTGAAATGGAAAGGAGAACAGCCCAGGTACCTTTCCCCTCATTGTCCTCAGCTTACTTCAGTAGCTGCAAACTACATTCAGAGTTCAAGCATGTTCTTCCCTGAGAAAGAGGCAGGGTCTTGCCCATGTCAGCAAGCAAAAGCAAACCACTGCAGCCTCTCCTAACTTGTGTGTTTTTCCTCGTGAATAACATTTGCTATCTTGGCCACACTCTGATTCCGATAGCCATACGTAGATGTTGGGTGTTGGGTGGTATGCTTTCTTATTTTCCTTTTTGATTTCTTATTCTTCAAAAGTAACTCTAAAAATTACTTGTACTTATTGTTGCTTTTAAGTCAATACGTACATTGCTGGGCTGTCCTGTGAAACACACTGATAGTGCGAGTCCTCCCACACTTTCTTACTTAGGCAATCCCTTGAGTATGATGACCTTCTAAGTGTAGTGTCTTGGCAGTGACTGTGGAGCCCTATTCTTGATGCACGTGTTCTTCCACAGTGAAGGCATTGGTTTCCAGGTGGAAGGCGGTCCTAGTCAGGGTTAGCTTCACGTGCCTTCTTCCTCTTGACATGTTTTTCCCTTTTGCCCTCCATTTGTGCTTCTTCAAATTCCATAGCACTACTGGTCACAGCCAACTTCCAGCTGGAGCACTCAAGGGCCAAGGCTTCCCAGTTCTCTTTGAGTGTCTATGCCACAGTTTTTAAGGTTAGCTTTAAGCCCATCTTTCAGTCTTTTTTCGTGTCCACCAACATTCCATTTTCCATTCTTGAATTGGAAGTAGAGTAACTACTTTGGGAGACGGTGATAGGGCATTCAGACAACGTAGCATTCAGTCCAGCGGGGTTGATGGCATAGTATGGCTTCAATGCTGGTGGCCTTTGCTTCTTCTTCCAGTGCATTGACATTTGTCTGCCTGTCTTCCCAAAAGATTTGCAGGATTTTTCGGAGGCAGCGCTGATGGAATCATTCCAGGAGTTGAGTGTGACATCTATAGACAGTCCATGTTTCGCAGGCACATAACATGGTTGGGAGGGCAATAGCTGTACAAACAAGCATCTTGGTATCCCTGCGGATGTCTCAATCCTCAACCACTCTGCTTCATTTGGAAAAATGCTGCACTCACAGAGCTCAGGCGATGTATTTCATTGTCAATGTTGACTTTGGTGGAGAGGTGGCTGCCAAGGGAGTGGAAATTGTCAACATTTTCTAATGTGGCACCATTAAGCTGTATTTCTGATATTGCAGAGGGAATGGCTGGTGATTGTTGGAAGAGCACTTTGGTTTTCTTGATGTTCAATGAGAGGCCGAGCTTCTCGTATGCTTCTGCAAAGGTGTTTAGAGTAGCTTGTAGGTCTTCTGAATGTACACAGACTGCATTATCATTGGCATATTGGAGTTGTTATGAGCTTGGTTTTGGCTTTCAGTCTCCTGAGGTTAAATAGTTTGCCATCTGTCCGATAGATGATTTCCACTCCAATGGGAAGCTTCTCATCAACAAGATGAAATATAGTGATGAAGATGAAAAATAAGGTTGGGGCAATAACACATCCCTGTTTGACCCCTGAATCCACCTTAAATGCGTCATTTTGGGAGCCATTGCTGTCCAAGACTGTTGCCATAATTTCATCATGGAGGAGCCGCAGGATGTTCACAAATTTGTCAGGGCATCCGATCCACATAACTTCCCCATAACTATATAAAATTTCCCTCTACTTTAAAAACACTTCAATTATAAATACATATATACTACAAGTTTATATCCTTCATTACTTTCCAACAGTGATGTTGTAAATAAATCTGTTAACTGTTGCCAGAAAGAATTATTCGCAAGTAACTCATGCTCTGTAATGTAGTGCTTCCAAGCTCTGTGCCTGGCCAGTGTTCTTTTCCAAGTCGTGAGACATGTATTAATGCTGAAAACCTGTAAAAAAGAGGGAAATAGAACATGAGGAAGCATGAAGATGTTTTTGCTAGTCTTTTGCTATGTTAAGAGTGATGAGTAGCTCTAGGCCATGATATTTTACCTGGAGTGGTTCACTGGACTCACCCATATTAGCTCAGGCAAGACACCCTAGGGTTTGCTTTTGGATCACTGCTGAAAGGTGAGGGGTCCATCTCAACATGGCGCTTGCTGTATTGATGGGCAAGGCATCTGCTTGGCTGCTTCCAAGGAGCACTCATGTGCTTCTCTTCCCTTCTGGCAGACTGGGGAGACTGGGGCAAGGGATGAACACTCGCTGAGCCATTACTAGAATAGTTGTCAGAGCTTTCCATCCCAATAAACCATCAGAGTTGGCTCTCAGAAGAGCAAAATGGTGAAGGGATGAGGGGTCATGGGTGGAGAAAATTGAGATGGGTCTAGAAGCTGCATCTTGAGCAAAACTCTTTTGTCTATTCCTATTCTTAAAACCTTGAGTATAACTTGAAAGGTGAGCCTAAGGTGGAAGGCTATCACAATGGCCTATTCTTTCCAGATTAGGGTTAAAAGAGGAGATTTTCATTCAGATACCTACTCACTCCTACTGGTTGATGCTCCTCAAGCTTTATTCTTTCTTTGAAGACCACATCACATGTTTCATGCTGGCAAATAACTTGTCTATGGAACTGTATTTCCTTTGACCCCACAGGCCAAAGACAGGCCAGGGATCCCATCCAGTGGGTTTATAATGCCCTTAAGGATCAATGAATTAATACATTTTTTATCCAACTTTCAAAACCATATGTAGAAATGAGTAATATGATGGTATGGACAATACCTTTTTTCCATTTTGCAAATTTCCGTTTAAAACAATATAGTAGACTGGGTTGTTGTAGGTTTTTTCAGGCTATATGGCCATGTTCTAGAGGCATGCTAGAACATGGCCATATAGCCCAAAAAAAACCCTACAACAACCCAGTGATATTCCGGCCATGAAAGCCTTCGACAATATAGTAGACTTATTTTGCTTAAAATGTACCTATAAGAAATGAACTACTAGAAAGGATAATGATGGTAAATACTCTTTGAAAGCGGTTTTCCAATTTCTTGCTTTCTTGAACTCACATTTCAAAGGAAACTCAAATGCCCTTTTATTTTTGATGTAGCAAGTAAAATTTTGCGTTGGATATGGGAGATCCCATATGAATGGTACAGCGGGTTAAACCGCTAAGTTGCTGAACTTGCTAATTGGAAGGTCAGCAGTTTGAATCCACGGGATGGGGTGAGCTCCTGCTGTTAGCCCCAGCTTCTGCCAACCTAGTAGTTTGAAAACATGCAAATATGAGTAGGTCAATAGGTACTGCTTCCATGGGAAGGAAACGGCTCTCCATGTAGTCATGCCAGCCACATGGCCTTGAAGGTGTCTACGGACAACGCCGGCTCTTCAGCTCAGAAATGGAGATGAGCACCACCCCACAGAGCCAGAATCAACTAGAGTAAATGTCAAGGGGAAACCTTTACCTTTGCCTACCTTTGCCTTGTATGGGAGATCCCATATACTTATAAAACAAACATTTCACACACTCGGGCACACACATGTATTATGGACTAGGGATCCTTGTTAAATTCTTGCTTAACTCTTGAGCTCAACTACTCAGTGATATTGTCTTTAAAAGCTCAGGATAAGATTTATTGAGATGTTATTGTATAAAATGTGGAGAGGGGGCAAGGAGGGGCCAGATGCCGCCAATGGTTGGATCCCAGCAAGTGTAAAGATTGCTGGACAAAGTTGCAAGGAATGCATTTGGTGATGTAGGGAGGGAGCGAAGAGTAAATTGTGCTCCGACACCCTTGGCACCATTCGCCTTTCTTGTTCATTTTGCATAACCAAGGATGAAAGTGTTTGAAGGCAAATCTGAAAGGAATCTTGGGGTAGCTGGAGGAGGTTAAACTCCACTGTTGTTTCCCTTTGAAGTGGATGGCCGTGAGGTTAATTGCTGAAACTGCTAGTGGAAAAGGTGGTAGCAATTTAACAAGACTGTACCGCTAGATGAATATCAGGTGTTTGCATATTTTTTAATAAGAGAAAAGCGAGAGGGGGGACCTTCCCTCCCCAAAAATCATCCCAGAATGAGAAACAGGGCCAAGGGGGAGGAAGGCAGGAAGGGAAGCCCAAAGAAGCAGCCAATAATTCTTTGTTTGCTTAGGCAATCATCCCGTAATTGGCCAGGAAGCTCACAGGAGTCGATTGATTGGCCAGGAGGCTTGCCAAAAAACGTTTGACTTTTATGCTGATCCTCCAAGAGAGAAGGTAATTCCAGGAGGAGCTCCACTCTTTTCCCTTCTCTTCCAACATCTCTAACTCGGATTTAGGAATCTTAGTCAAGAAATGCAGCTGCTCAAGTGGAGCTGGATGCTCAGGTGGCATTTCAGGTGTCTTTGTTCCTTCCAGGCAATCCCTCCTGACCTGTCCAGCATATTGTTTTTTCACTGTTTATATTTCAAGTCTGCTGAACTTTTTTCATCTTTGTGTACCTTCAACTAAAGTGTAAACAGAAGGGTATCACTGTGTGGACATCTAGGCTGTAGAATTCATGCAGTCAGAGATACCTCTTTAACTACTATTTTGCATCTCTCTGGAATCCTGGGAGTTGTAGTTTGGCATTCTTTGGCAGAGAAGACTCTATATCATTGAGTCATTGCAGTTCAAATGGTATCAAACTGCATCACCACTACACATGCACCCTCTATTGTGTGAAAGGACCCGTGGTTGCATATTGCGGAATGGCATTTGTGGGTGCGTGGAATTAGCAAGAGAGATGTAAAATTTCATAAAATAGCCCTCCAGGATTCCATAGGTTGAAGTGGAGCCATATCGCTATATTTAAGTAAGGTAAATAGTTTTCCCCTGACATTAAGTCCAGTCGTGTCTGACTCTGGGAATCGGTGCTCATCTCCATTTCTAAGCCGAAAAGCCGGCGTTGTCCATAGACACCTCCAAGGTCATGTGGCCGGCATGACTTCATGGACCACTGTTACCTTCTCTCCAAAGAAGTACCTATTGATCTACTCACATTTGCATGTTTTCGAATTGCTAGGTTGGCAGAAGCAGGGGCTAACAGTGGGAGCTCATGCCACTCCCCGGATTTGAAACTGCGACGTTTTGGTCAGCAAGTTCAGCAGCTCAGTGGTTTAACCCACTGCGCCACCACAGTGTGAAAGTCCCTGTAATTCCATCCTATGTAATCATGAGATTTTCAGTTCTCAGATGGCGACTTAGAAATACCATGCTGCTTTTCGGACTACAAATTCTATGTTTCCATAGGATGCAGCCATGGCAGATCAAGTGTGATCGTAGAGCTGTAACTCTGCAGTGTGAAAATGACACATGTGCATGCACCCAAACTGGTCAGCCTTCTTGTCTATACAAAATTCCTAGTGCTGTTACCTATTGCACCGTTACTCTTGATCTCACAATGTGTCGTTTCTTGATCTGCTCTTGAGTTGCTTCCAAAATGTGTCCTTCAAGCATGGCTTCCATTGGAGCGTGGGAAATAGCCAAGGAGAACGCAAGCAGCCCCCTCCTCTCACAGACAACCCTTCTGTCAGCCAAAGCAGAATGGCTTTTACTGATGTTTCACCACCGGAGCACTTAACTGCAGACCCTTTTCCTGGTCTCTTCTTTGCAAACCGCAGTTCCTTCCACGGACTGGGTGCATGCTTTAAAAAAAACAACTGCTGGCATTATTTATATCCATTTAACAGATTGAAGTGACTTTGGTTTCCAAGCGGTAATTGAAAGAAATTATTTTTAATATCTCAGCCCTGTGTTGCAAAAGGCTGAGCATCTGGCTTTTGTAGGAACGGACGGCTTGCTAATGCCGTGCTCCTCCATTTTGGGTCCTGGGTATCCCTGCCCACAAAGCCCTACTGTTTCTTCTTCCTCCCCAATAAACACTGTCCTTCACACAATTCCCAAGACTTGGAAGCAGCGCTGCCTGTTTTTTCGCTTAAGCCCCGGCTTTTTCTCATACAGGAAGACGTCTTCCTCAAAAGGCTAATAAACATGGACTATCACTCCGCTTCGGCTTACTGACAAGATCTCCGTGCGGCAGACTTGATGAGCCGCCGATTATATATTGGCTGAGTCTGGCCAAATTTTTGGAATAATTTGAAAATCCAAGCTGTCTAAGAAACACTGATGCTTCTGGTCAGGTGGGGCCCAGCCAGACAGCAGCCGAGCTCTGTGTCTCCTCCGTTATCCTTATCCTAATCGGGATTTGTCAACCAAATGAAACAGCAAAAAAGGCAGCCTTTCTCCCCCCGCAAAGTTGACTTGGGCTTCAAAAAGGGAGCAGCTTGCTCCATATTTGCAGCAAGAGTTAAGGAAAGACAACGAGATTGTGACTCAGAGATCTCATTCCTTCAGTTCTCCCAATTTGGCAGAGACTGTCTTGGTTACTCTTCACTTTTTCAATGTCTATTAAAATGTCCCTGTTTTTCTTCCCTCCTCCTGCTTTGTTCCTGGCTTACATCCATTGCTACATACTTTAAACTCAGTGAGGAGGAGAGGAATGGAGGAGACAAAGTCATGTTCTTCCCAGTCGGCTCAAGCAAAAGCAAACTGCTAAAGTCTCAAATGGTATATTATTCCTCAGTTGCCATATTGACCACATTCTGATATTGCTTGGGCACATGAGTCCTAGTTTTATCTGTGAAATGTTGAAGGATATGAGATTCAGTGTAGCCACAACGCCCTTCTGATCCTTAGCTTTCTCCTAGCACTAGTATAGATTGATCTGTCTTTTGGAAAGGCATAACCTTTTGGGAAAGGATTAACCTTTTGAGATCATAACCTTTTGGAAAACCAGAATCTCCATAACCTTTTGGAAGCATGACCTTTCGGAGATTAATTGGCATTCACAACCATTTGGAAAATCACAACCCTTTTTGTAAAGTACGATCTTCCTGAGAAGAACTAAAAACTCGTTTGCGTCAATCTTCTCTTCAGTGGTAAATATCCACTAGTATTAATGCAAAGCAAATTAGTTTTCTCAGTTGTTAGACTGACATACCTGGTTATCTCTCTGAACTGTAAGTGCAATGGTTCTCAACCTGTGGGTCGCTAGGTGTCTTGGTCTACAACTCCCATGAATCCCAGCCATTTTACCAAAACATCTGGGAACCCCAGGTTGAGAACCACTGTGTAAGAGCAAAGATTATGCCAATGCACGAAATATATTGCAGATCTTCAGAAGTGTTATTTCAGTTGCCCAAAACCATCTACTCTCCCACAAAATATATTTGGTTTTAAATCATGCTCTCAAGGGACAAAATAAGTAGTCTTCATTAAAGATAACAGTTGGTTTTCTTACAAACTTCATGTATTCAGCATACAGGTGTATTGCGTATCAGTTGGAAAGTTTAAACAGTAAGTTCTCTTAAGGCATTCTGTTGCAGTCTCTCCTCTATCTTATTTCTAATGCATTATGAACAGTGACTATACAAAACAATACTGAATGCAGACACAACACACAATACTGACTTCTAAATTGGAGTCTCAGTCTGAATAGTCCCAGATCTGGTCACATGACCTGCAGTCTCTCCCACAACCCCAAGCGACATAGAGTTAAGTGAAAAACTGCATACCAACACACACACATAATATAGTTAGCAATCTGAATTATATACCTAACAAATAAATAGTATAGAAGGCTTGTAGAAAGTATTTCCAACACAATCTACCTCTTTAATAGCACATATCCTCCTGGACAACTTTTAAGAAATGCACTACCAGTGTTTACCCTAACTGGGAAGACATCAGCCTGAAAAGTACTATCAAGATTGTACTGGGTGTAGAAGAAGGGAGGTGTCTCTTGTGCAGCACCCTACCTGGTTTCTGTGTTTGGGTGGAGGAAAGACATTCTGGGTGGCTTCCCCCTTTGCCAACCAGGAGCCTGCTTGCTCATCTGTCTGGAATTCCTTGTTCCCGCTGGTGACAAGGCGAGCATTTAAAGACAAGGCTGTATCCACCGCCACCGCCCCATTTCTTATTTGAGCATAAATAAAATCATGACCATCTTTTTAGTCCTCAAGGATAATCCCAAGACACTGAGAGGCAGGGATGTGTTGTTGTTGATGATGGGGTTTTTTTCCAAAGGCATTCTGAACTACCTCGAATGACCCTCCTTTTGATTCTTCACACCCACTCCAGAGACTAACTGTTCATTAAATTGTAAAGGCTTTCTACATGAATTTTCTTGCAACACCAGAAAGCAAGTGAAGTGGCAGAAACTGTGGAAAATCTCTGTTTCCATGGGCAGCTGTACCAATGGAAATTATCTGCCAAGATTCTTTATCACTGCACCATAAATTGGGGGGGCTGGATGCATCATCAAGTTAGATTAGCTTTACAGGTATTAACATTGGAGTAGTAGCTAGTGAGTCACCGACATAGTTTAGTGGCCATGCTTTTTTGTGATTCACACTATATTTATTTATTTTATTTATTTACTATATTTGTTTACCGCGCCTCTCAGCCCTCGGCCGACTCAAGGTGGTTTCCAAGGCAAAATTCAATGCCACAAAAGTATAAATACAATTTAAAAACATTGACATAAGTAAAATCATAACAACAGCAATAAAACATAAGTCATTAGGTAAAGTTATCCCTCTCCAACCTGACTGATGTCCTTGTTAAGGGTCTGCCCATCCTGAGAGCCACTTTCATGTTTATATCTTACTACCTTGGGTACCCGGCGTTGCCCAGTTATTTGAAAAATTCAGTTGTACAAAACGTATAAGGTTGTGGATGAATTACAACTCCCATCATGCCAGGTTAACCCTGAAAAACTCCATCAGTAGTTAAAGTTTGTTATGTTGGACTATTTTGATCTAGGTGCATCATCAGTGGGGTTCAGTGTGATCTCTGGCTGTAGGGTAAACTACAACTCTCACCATGGTGAGTCAGTCCCCTCATACCCCTCCAGTAAGTTGAGTTAGTCATTGGGGTTCTGTGTGCCAAGTTTGGTTCAGGTCTATCATCAGTGAGGGTCACAGTTTCTCTGGTTTTGGGTGAACTACAGCTCCCAGAAAGGAAGGTCAGTTCCCCCCAAACCTCCCCAGTAATCAAATTTTGGCATAGCAGGTATGTGTGCCAACTTTGGTCCAGATCCATTATTGTTTGGGTTCACAGTACTCTCTGGATGTAGGTGAACTACAACTCCCCCAAATCAAGGTGAATTTTCCCCAAGACCTCCAGTATTTTTGTTGGTCACGGAGGTTCTGTGTGGCAAGTTAGTTCCAGGTATTCTTAGGGTTTTCTTAGGGTCTCGGTAAGCACACAACAACAAACCTAGCCTCTGGAATTCCCTGCCTCAGGAGATCAGTCTGACACCCTACTCATTTCTTTTCCCCCACTTTGAAAATTTGAGCATATGTTTAATATATGCAAATGGGGATTTATATTCATTCATTCATATTATATTCATTTCACACCTTTGGCCCTGTTTCCCGTGGCGTTGCTTGATTGGGACGGCTGCCTACCTTGTAACCCTGCAGCTACATCAAGAAGAGGCAGGGGAGACATGTGCAAGAATAAGCAAACAAATCTGTCACACATGAGTGTGACCAAGGAGATCAGGCTTGATGCTTAACGGCTGGGGTCAGCCAGGGCAGGCAATGTGTTTGCCTGCTAATTTGTTTAATCACGATACATCCTGCCCTTTAATGTAAAACATTTCCAGGGTGGCTTAGAACGTCGGATCTAAGTCAACCCCAGGGATGTGGTGGCGCTGGGGCCCTCGGGGTAGAAGCTCTGGGTCATGTCGACCAGAGGCATGGATCATTTCTACCTCCCCCACTACCCCTTGGTCAGCGCATTGTTCTGAAACAGTTCACTGATACTGCTTTATACAGGTATGCCTCAGGTAGCAAAGCAAATGTGTTCTCTGGCATCTTTGACATAAACTTTGGTACTAGGGGTAGAAAGAACATGGAAACAATAGGAATGGATCCCTGTGCTACAAAAAAATAGGAGCAATTCAACACATTCCAACAAACTTTAAAGAGGTTGGTACCCTAAGCTCTCATCAACTCAGTCTACTTCATCAGTTGCATGGGTGGACCAATATCAAGGCAGAAAATCCCACATTATCTCAGTGTGGACTCAGATTACCCATTTCAAAGCAGATATTGTGGGATTTTTTGCCTTGATATTCTGGGATATAGGTCTGTGTGGAAGGGCCCCTAGTTTATCAAAGCTTCTGCTCCATATTTCTTGTTCTCTGTTTGTCATGAAGGCACTACAACAGCTCTTTCTCTACTGATCCAGATTAGCACCATTGTGATTTGGAATTACACGCATGTGAAATGAAACAACCAAGTTAGGGGAATCGAGCATAAGTACACAAAAGTATTTTGAATCTTGTAGAGATAACAACAACAACAATCATCATCATCATCATCTTAATAATAATAATAAGATTGAACTACAAGGACTCTGGCACAAACCAGTAAAGATGGTCCCAGTGGTGATCGGTACACTGGGTGCAGTGCCTAAAGACCTTGGCCTGCACTTAAACACAATTGGCGCTGATAAGATTACCGTCTGCCAGCTGCAAAAGGCCACCCTACTGGGATCTGCATGTATTATTCGCCAATACATCACACAGTCCTAGACACTTGGGTGTCAGATGTGTGATCCAATACAACAGCCAGCAGAGTGATCTTGTTTGTGTGGACTCATCTTGTTGTGTTTCCAATAATAATCATCTTAATAATCTTTATTTATATCCCACCACCATCTCCCCAAAGGGGATTCGGGGTGGCTGACATGAGGCCAAGCCCAGAATTACAGTACAATAAAATAAAATAAAATAAAATAAAATAAAATACAAACAGCAAATAATAACACCAAAATAAAATACATAAAATAACAGAAAATGAAATGAACAGATGCAAAATAACATTATGAAAAAATAAAATAAAAGCACAGTGGGCGGGCCAAATGCACAGAATAAGATTGATAAAACCCTGGGTGAGAGAAGTAAATGGAGAAGTATGTGTCATGTGAAAACTTCTTCCATGTCTTTGTCTTTCGCCAGCCTCCATTTTTTTCTATTTTGGTAGCCCCCGGTGGCACAGTGTGTTAAACCACTGAGCTGCTGAACTTGCTGATTGCCGGTTCGAATCTAAAGAATGGGGTGAGCTCCCGCTGTTAGCCCCAGCTTCTGCCAACCTAGCAGTTCAAAAGCATGCAAATGTGAGTAGATCAGTAGGTACCACTTCAGTGGGAAGATAATGACTCTCCATGCAATCATGCTGGCCACATGACCTTGGAGGTGTCTACGGACAACACCAGCTCTTTGACTTAGAAATGGAGATGAGCACCAACCTTCAGAGTTGGACACAACTGGACTTAATGTCAGGGGGAAATCTTTCCCTTTACTTAGCAAAACTTAAAGATGGAAGCGTTGTATATTCTGATGTTGCCACATTTCTTTCTATGTGAGGCGTCTCTTCTTTTGCACCTCCATAATAGTCAGGTTCAATCTGATCCTCTCCAGGTTCAGTATTTCTTGGATTTGGAAAAACTTTCATAGCATTTCACAAAAATGTCATCATAGTTTTTAATATCGCTGGTTAGTGGCACTCCTCAGCAAGAACCCACTGCCCTCAGGTGCACAGGTAGATCTCATCCTGCCTTGGCGTTTTGTGTTTGCAAGTGTGTGTGTATATATGTGTGTGCAGCCTTTGCGCCCAAGGAAACTGCTGCCCTGCTGCCGGAATTTATTTGCTGGCGACAGACGAGTGCCGACGAACGTTTCAGTGACTCCAGCTTGCCTCCTGCTTTCATTAGGGCCGGGCGAGCCAATCCCAGATGGCGTTATGGAAATCGGCAAATGAAAACCATATTGATCTGCCTTGCAAACTAATGTGAAAAAGCTGGGCCGAGAGGGGAAAAGGTGGAGAGGCGTGTGTGCTCCCCTGTTCAACCCGATAGTCCCTCGTTAAGGGCCTTTAATCATTTATTAATGTAAACCCGCTCCTTCCCTTTCTCCTCCTTTCCCTTTTCCTTTCCACTCAAATTACCTCGGCCATAGAGCATCCTGTTCCATTTATCTTTTAATGTTTCCTTTATTTAATTTATTTTTAAGTTACATGTTAAATTTTATTACAGCATCAAGTGTGTGTTCTCTCGGAATCATTTTTCTTTCTTCCTCCTTCCTTTGCTCTTTCGGCTGAGCCGTTTCAAACGGCCAGATAGTAATTTCATCACATGCATTTGAAATGTTAATACCTTGAAAGGCTTCAGGGTTTCCCCAACAAAGCTCACACATCCCCATGGCTCGAGGAAGTAGCAAGCGGATCTCCTGGCTTTGGTTCTGAGCAGACGTTCTGGGCATTTCATGAAAGGTCCATCTAGCAAAGTGGCCAAAGGAATGGCTTAGCTTGGTGAAGGCTGCAGAAGGGCAAGATCTGGGCTTCTCCACTCCCCTTCTTCATTTAATGCAGTCTTCTTTTTCACTTTACATCCTGTTTCAATGGAAGGAAGTACAAAGGAGGAAAGTGGAAAGAGAGGGAAATCAGAGCATTTGAAAAGCACCCAGAAAACATCCCTAAATAGTGAGACCAAACAATTCTGTAATGATAAAAGGGCCTTTTCTGTGGTGGCCTCTCGGCTTTGGAATGCCCTCCCCATAGAGGTGAGATCAGCCCCTTCGCTGATGGTATTTCGAAAAAGGTTGAAGACATGGATGTTTAAACAAGCATTCGATTAATCTGGTGCAACGAAACTGATGAACAAGGATTGGTTAATCACAGATGACGAAATTGGATTGCGACTACAATTAAGAGATGCATTGGATTATTATTGGTGGCCCAATAATATTGTGTATTGTGTATGTGTTTTTATGCTTTTTAATGGAATATTGCTGCTTGTCGTTGTGTTGTAAACCGCGTTGAGTCGCCAATTTAGGCTGAGAAACGGCGGTATATAAGCACAGTAATAAATAAATAATAAATAAATAAAAGTAAGAGAAACAGTTACAGTTACACTGCAGAAGTGATGTTATCCCTTGTTGCATCACAAATATAATTCAAATTACTTATTATTATTATTATTATTTATTATTATTATTATTATTATTACTTAGGCGATCCCTCATTTGCTGAGTAGGATAGTCTTCCAGGATCAGTGTTCTGATGGGTCCGTAGGTGACTATGGAGCCCTATTCTTGATCTGCATCTTCTCCCACAGTGAGGGCATTGGTTTCCAGGTGGAAGGCAGTCTCGGTCAGGGTTGGCTTGACGTGCCTTCCTCTTTGCATGTTTCTCTCTTTCGACTTCCATTCATCTTTCGACTTCCATTCATGCCTCTTCAAATTCTGCAGCACTGCTGGTCACAGCTGACCTCCAGCTGGAGTGGTCAAGGGCCAGGGCTTCCCAGTTCTCAGTGTCTATGCCAGAGTTTTTAAGGTTGGCTGTGAGCCCATCTTTAAATCTCTTTTCCTTTCCACCAACATTCCGTTTTCTGTTCTTGAATTTGGAGTAGAGCAATTGCTTTGGGAGACGGTGGTCGGGCATCTGGACAACGTGGCCAGTCCAGCAGAGTTGATGGCGGAGGATCATTGCTTCAGTGCTGGTGGTCTTTGCTTCTTCTAGCACGCTGACATTTGTCCGCCTGTCTTCCCAAGAGGATTTGGGATTTTATTTATTTTATTTATTTACTGCACTTATATACCACAATTCTAAGCCCAGGGGCAACTCATTTTCCGGAGGCAGAGCTGATGGAATCGTTCCAGGAGTTGCATGTAATGTCTGTAGACAGTCCACGCCTCGCAGGCATATAGCAGGGTTGGGAGGACAATAGCTTTATAAACAAGCACCTTGGTAGAGTGTGTGTTATAATTCAAATTAGTCATCTGTTAATTATTGTGAAGGATTCCACTGTAAGTGCCTCCTCAATTGTAACCAGTTGCTTCTAATCTTTATTTTTTTATTTACAACATTTCTACTCCGCCCTTCTCAACCCCCGAGGGGGGACTCAGAGCGGCTAACACTGGCAACAATTTGATGCCGCAATATCACAATATATAACAATATAAAAACCATAAATACACAATAGATTAAAACAATAACATTAATTATACAGTCATAGTAGCCGTTTCCATTGTCATAACAATCATCATATGGTCCAATTCAATGTCCAAAGTGCCGTTGTGCCTGCTAGCCAAAAGCCTGGTTCCAAAAACACGATTTCAGTTTTTTCCTAAAGGAAAGTGGGGAGGATGCCAATCTGATCTAGCTGGGGAGCAAATTCCACAAGCGGGGGGTCACCACTGAGAAGGCCCTGTCCCTCGTCCCCACCAGACGCATTTGCGAGGCTTGTGGGACTGAGAGCAGGGCCTCCCCAGTGAATCTTAAACTATGAGGCGGAGCATAGAGGGAGATACTTTCGGACAAGTATCTTTCCTCTCAGTGCGCCAGCTAAGTGTGTTAGGATGGTATTGAAGAGTTGTGATTTATTGGAAGCTCCCGACGGTGCAGTGGATTAAACCCTTGTGCTGGCAGGACTGAAGGTCAAACGTTCAAATCTCAGGAGAGTGGGGATGAGTTCCCTCTGTCAGTTCCAGCTCCCCATGTGGGGACATGAGAAAAGCCTCTCACAAGGGTGAAAAAACATCAAACGTTTGGGCATCCCCTGGGCAACATCCTTTCAGACGGCCAATTCTCTCACACCAGAAGCAACTTGCAGTTTCTCAAGTCACCCCTGACACAGGGAAAAAAATGGAGGGGATGATAAAAAAAAAGAGGGACGCTACACTTATAGATGGGTTAACTCACTCAAGGAAGTGAGGTCCCTGTCTTTACAAAACTTGAGTGGAGCAGTTGTTGACTGGGGCTCTTGGAAGTCTCTAGTTCATAGAGTTGCTGTAGGTTGTAGTTGGCAAAGAAAAACAATACAAAACTGAAATTTCTCAGGTTCAAATCCAACTCAGGCATCCTATTTCCTATCTCACTGTGTCAACTTGAAAGTCTTCAATCCTTGTGTTGTCAAAGGCTTTCATGGCCGGAATCACTGGGTTGCTGTGAGTGTTCCGGGCTGTCTGGACATGTTCCAGAATCATTTCACCCACATCTATGGCAGGCATCCTCAGAGGTTGTGAGGTCTGTTGGAAACTAGGCAAGTGGGGTTTATGTGTCTGTGGAATGATGTCCAGGATGGGAGAAAGAACGCTTATCTTGTTGCTATTGGCCGGTTTGATGAGCATTGAATAGTCTTGCAGCTTCAAAGCCTGGCTACTTCCTGCCTGGGGGAATCCTTTGTTGGAAGGTGTTAGCTGGCCCTGGTTGTTTCCTCTCTGGAATTCCCCCTTTTTTTAGTGTTCCTCTTTATTTCTTATGCTGATTTTAGTTTTTTAATACTGAAAAAAGCAGATTTTCATGGTTTATTCCTTTCTGCTGAAATTGTGCTTGCGGATTTCAGTGACTTCTCTGTGCAGTCTGACATGGTGGTTGTCAGAATGGGCCAGCATTTCTGTGTTCTCCAATAATATGCTATGTCCAGGTTGGTCTATCAGGTGCTCTGCTATGGCTGACTTCTCTGGTTGGACTAGTCTGCAGAGCCTTTTATGCTCCTTGCTTCATGTCTGGGCAATGCTGCTGCACTTGGGGGTCTCTATGTAGGCTTGTCCACAGCTACATGTATGTGATAGACTCCTGCAGAGGTGAGAGGATCCCTCTTGTCCTTTGCTGAATGGAGCATTTGTTGGCTTTTCTTAGTGGGTCTGGAGATAGTTTGTAGGTTGGGTTTCTTCATCAGCTTCCCTATGCAGTCAGTGGTTCTCTTGATGTAAGGCAAGAGCACTTTTCCCCTGGGTGGATCTTTGTCTTCAATCCCATGACTTCCTGGCCTTTCAGCTCTTCGAACGCCTGTATTTCACCATCCAGTGACTTTGCAAGTTGGGCAGCTTTGCCTCCTTGCCATTTGAGTCCCAAGTAGGGGCCATTCAGGATCAGGCCCTGCAATTGCAATTCCAGATTTCGAAGACCAAAGAGACGGGGGCAGGTATTCCTGAGGGACCCTGCCCCAAAGATGTGCAGGATGATGTATTTCAGAAATCTGTGGGTAAGCTGCCTTTAGTCTTTCCGCTTCCTCAGGCTCCCGCTCATGTCCAAGGCCTCCCTCCTTCCCTTGCTCTTGGACCGGCAACCTCTCCACGTCCCCCTCCCTCCACCGAACATCAAACACTATATAAATTACAGCCAGAATGCTCTCTGTGGCAGCCAAGTGAGCCTTGTTTGTGGCTGAGGAGCGGAGCATTAAGCAGCCAGAGGACTAGAGAGAGCCTCTTCCCTCTCTCTCTTTCTCTCTTGCTGACTCCCACCCCCATTCCCACTGGGAGTGTTGTTTATAGAGCATTATAATTTATAACTGAAGAGAGTGGATTTAATTTCAGCGGAGGGGGCTCGACAGGAGGGCGCCGGCCGGCAATCATATGAATCAGCTAGCTGCAAACACGATTGAATGGAAAGTATTATCTCTGGCCACAAACGGACAGTGTTTCTCCTTAAACAGCTCCCTCGGTGCGGGAAGATGCTGTCTTCATTCATCTATTTTACATATCTCACTCCTGTTTTAATTTTGCTGTTTTCCTTTGGAGCAGCGTTTTCCCTTCTTTCTCCTCCTCCTCCTCCTCCTTCACATCCAAAAATGCAGATCCATTTTCGTCCTTTCCCTCCACCACTCTTCTGTCTTTCTTTCTTTCTTTAATTGCCTTATTTCCTGGACTAACATTAGAAACTAATTACATTGCTGGACTCGGAGGTCTTCAGTTCTGCTTCCCCCGGCCCTCGGGGTTTTATTCTCTCCCCGCTTTGGGCACATGGTTGGTTCGTGCCCCCTCCCTCCACCGTCTCTTCTCTTCTCCTGATCCTGTGTACAGCAACTTTGTATGGAAACTGAAGTTAAAACATGCAAACAAGGCCGTGATCGTCCATTAGCATTAATATTGTAAAATCGCAGTCAGATTCAATCACGGGGAGCTTTATTTAATCATGGATGTTTGGTGTGGGCCGCTATGTGTCTTTGGCACAAATGCGACCAGAGTCAGTGTACAACGGAAAAACCGTCTTAAAGTTCCCTGAAATGATACATAGTAATAACCAACTTTACATTGCTCCAGGGGTGGGACTTTAGATGCTCCACCGCTCCCAATAATCTGAAATTTGGATTAGCACACAAAGACCAATCCCAGGTCCAAAACAATCCAGGTTTATACCCAGATGCTTTGAGCCTATCCCTCCAGTGACGTGAAGAGGTCGGTATATAGCCTTCTCTCAACCTGTCCTGCAGGGATAGATTGTTCAGCTTGTGCTAGAAACAGAGAACAGCAACCCAAAGCATTTGCTTCTATGGTGCTGTAAGTTTTTCTGGCTGTATGGCCATGTTCCAGAAGCATTCTCTCCTGACGTTTCGCCTGCATCTATGGCAGGCATCCTCAGAGGTTGCATCCCCTGCTGTGATGTCAGCGTGGTCCCAAAGCTTGGACAGCTGGAGTGTTCTACAGCTCCTATGAACTGTCAAAAAAACAAATACATGGGTCCATAAGCAAATAAAGCGTGAACTCTCATTGGAAGCCAAGACGACTAAACTGAGGCTATCATACTTTGACCATATAATGACAAGACAGGACTCACTAGAAAAGACAATACAGTGGTCCCTCGCTTATCACGGGGGTTACATTCCAGGACCACCCACGATAAGTGAAAAACTGCAAAGTAGAGATGCCCCTTCCCCTCCTCGCCCTCTTTACCTTGCTCTTCCTCCTCCTCGTAGCCGCCTGGGCCTCTTGTCGCTGCTTGGGCCCTGTGATTGAGGAGGCAGTGGAGGTGTTGCGGGGCCCAAGCAGCAGCAAGAGGTCCCGGCAGCGATGAGGAGGAAGACGAAGAAGGTAAAGGGTGCGAGGAGGGGAAAAGACCAACCCCTCACCCTCTTTACCTTCCTCTTCCTCCTTGTTGCTGCCTGGGCCTCTTGCCACTGCTTAGGCCCCGCAATTGAAGAGGCGGCGGAGGTGGTGTGGGGCCCAAGAGGCGGCAAGAGGCACAGACGGCAACAAGGAGGAGGAAGAGGAAGGTAAAGAGGGTGAGGATGTGGCTCCTCATCCTTCCTTGCTACAGTGTTCCCTCGTTACTTAAATTATTTTTTTAAAAACCCACGAAATAGTGAGTCCGCAGTAAGTGAACTGTGAAGTAACGGGGTACGGTAGAAGAGAGCAGAAAAGAAGACAAAGTTGGTCAATGAAGTTTCACCCCTGAATCTGCAAAACCTCAGCAAGTCTGTTGGTGGTTTGAGGACTGGGAAGTCTTTCGTTCATAGGGTTGCCATAAGCCAGAAAGTCTTGAAGGCATACAACAGCAACAGCAACATTATTTATGGGACTAGAATGGCTGCAAAAACTTCGAGGCATGGGTGCATCTAAATGAATGAACCTGATTGCCACCTGGAGAACAGGAAGAGTACAAATCATCTGGCTTAAAATAGTTTACAAATGGCTTAATGGATTGTAGCCATTCCTGAGATTTTTTAAAATGTAACGCAAGGTAGAAATGCTATAAGAAATGCAATAATTAATAAAGAAACCAACCAAAAGAACTAATTATGCAAAGAAGTTCTGCTTGTTTTATTCTAGTGCACCTATTATTACCTCAATGCCGGGCTAATGTTCCAAACAGCTGCATATTGAACATATTGAACATGTATTTTTATTTAATTGACCTTATGTAACATCACTGCAAGTTACAAATTCATATGCACTTGTGGTAAACCTCACTCATTTTATCAGCAGACTTTGATGAAATTTCACAAGTTGCTCAGCAGCGCAGCAAAATTGCAATTTGTTCACAGAGAAACACACCCAACTGAATAGCATTAGTATTTCTCAAGTGCCTGTAGTAACTGGGCCCTGCACAGAAAAGGAGATAAGAGACAAAGGCCTTGCCCTCCAATGAAGAGATTAGCTACATGAAGGAAAGGGGTGAAGGGGGAATCTGTTTGGAGGATGCCAGAAAGGAGAGGTGAATTTCTTACAGGCATTTAAGCACAGCCGGAGTCAGGCAAATGCCAGGAGATAAAGAGGTCCATGGGGAGAGAACGGGAGTGAAGAAATGGCTTTACTGACTTGCCAACAATGGAAGTCAGGCTGTAGAAATGACAGAAGGACCAAGAGGGTGAAGAGAAACTACGACCAAGAAACATGACCAGATGAGATAGGGCTACAGATGGAAGAGAATAGAGATTCTTGAGAGTCAAAAGAAGTTTGTGTTCACCCTTTCTTCAAAATAGAACTGAACCAAACTGAACCAAAGTGGCATTGAGCTGTGAAAAAGCTGAGAATTGTGTTGAGTCTTAATCCTGAACTTAGGCAAATTTAATTATATGAAGAACACAAATTTGGAAACATCTAATGGAGTTGAGAGAGGTGTTTTCTCCTTCCTTTCTTCCTTCCTTCCTTTCTTTTCACTACACTATTGATTTTGCCATCTAGGGATGATCCTGGAACCAAATCCCAGCAAATATTGAGTGCCCACCGTACTACAACTCACAAAGTGATCTGATTCTCATATTTCTACATTTAGTTTAATTGATAATCTTGCATTTTCAGTAGAATCATAAATGAAGGCAGAATCTCCTTCAGTAGTCCTTCAACAATGGATCCTGGAAACCAGCCTATCTCTCTCTATCCCTCTCTCTCTCTCTCTCTCTATATATATATATATATATACACACACACACACACACACACACATTTTTTAATGGTATTCTTGGAAATCTAAGTGTTCTGCAGATTTCCTTAAAACACCACAACTTAGTAAAGTTAAGATCAAGAGTGCTGATTAGGCCTCAATGAACAACGCAAAGTTGTCTTCGAGACAAAGTGTATCATTTTGGGACTTCTTGCCAAGTCATAACCCTACATATTCTCATGAATACATTATGTGTGCAATTGATAGAGGCATGTCAAGCATTATACATTGACAATATCTTGCACTGCATGAAAAGAGTGTTGTGTTGTGTACTCTGGAAATTCACAGTGATCCTCATGGTCTCGTATCTCATCCAGGAATTTATTTTTCACTCAGTGGCTTCTTTGTATAGGCTTACTTAGGTGCATCTTAATATACTCAATGGCTTGGCTCACCTAAAGTTGGTGCAATGGAATTTTAGCCTGTTAACATTGGGAAGGTAGCATTCAGCTACTAGCCTAGTTTTTCTTCTGCTTGTGGCATTAGGAGCATTTCTTTAGGTAGTTAAAATGTCTTGCAGATGATATAGAACCTGATCAAATGGAGCAGACAGAATGATACTGGTGGGCATGAAGGCTAGTACTTGGCAGGTCCTTTCAAATATAGTCTTCAGTTTGCTGCTGGTGAGAGAATCATATTGTCTGACAAGAGACCATCTTCTCCAGTGTCAGAAGAAAGAAAAGGGTCATTCCCAAACCACACCAAGGTAGGAACATTCTCAGAAAATGAAGTCTGGCTTAACTGTAATAAGCTCCAGACCCTTTTCTACTTCAGAGCTGGAGACTTCCCCACTCCAACCCCAGCAGTCTAGGATTTTGGGTATGGTTGAACATGAATCACGACTCTTGTCTCTGAAGATCAGATGAGGCACATCGGTTGGAATATGTATGGACCATACTTATTGTCATTGTGTTGGTAGAGAAGAGGACTGGTGTTCAAGAGGCAACCTAACAAGACTGAAAAAAATGCTGAAGGAGAAACAAGTTCATCGCCAGCTGAATGTCCTGTTCTAGCTTGACATGTTATAACTGCAAGGAGCAGTCTTGCCTTCAGTGAGATTTCTATAGGCTCAAATGATGCTTGGGATGTCCTACTCACAGACTCTGTAAGTCTTTATGTCTTACAACCTAACACGTTGACTTCTGGAGAAACAAAACTGAAGCCAAAGTGGAAGAATAAAAAAAAAAACCAGTGGAATCTATTTCATCTCAGCCCGTGGAATTTCCCAAATGTAATTTTCAAGAGGAGCCCCACAGACAGTGACTTAGATGAAGGATTAGAAGGCATGATCATCAAGTTTGCAGACAACACCAAATTGGGAGGGATAGCTAATACTCCAGAAGACAGGAGCAGAATTCACTTAACAGATTAGAGAGATGATGAGCCCAAACTAACAAAATGAAGTTCAACAGGAACGAATTCAAGATATTCCACTTTGGCAGAAAAAAAGGAAATGGGGGACTATGCCTTGCTCAACAACAGTACATGGGAAGAAGACCTTGAAGTCCTTGTGGACAGGAAAGTGACCAAGAGCCAACAGTGTGATGCGGCAGCTAAAAAAGCCAATGGGATGTTGGCCTGCATCAATAGGAATTTAGTGCCTAGATCCAGAGAAAACACGCTACCCCTCTATTCTGCCTTAGTCAGACCACTTTACCTGGAATCATGCTGTATCCAATTCTGGGCACCGCAATTGAAGGGAGAGGTTGACACTAAACTGGAATGTGTCCAGAGGAGGGTGACTCAAAAAGGATCAAGGGTCTGGAGAACAAGCCCTTTGAGGACCGGCTGAAAGAGCTGGGCATGTTTAGCCTGGAGAAGAGAAGGGCCATGGATCAAGATGTGAGGAGAAGTCATAGGGAGGAGGGAGCAAGCTTGTTTTCTGCTGCCCTGGAGACTAGGATGCAGAATAATGGCTTCAAACGACATGAAAGAAAGGAGATTTCACCTTAACATGAGGAAGAACTTCCTAACTGTGTGAGAGAGCGGTGTAGCAGTGAACTCTCTGCTCCAGAGTGTGGTGGAGGCTCCTTCTTTGGAAGCTTTTAAACAGAGACTGGATGGCCATCTGTCAGGAGTTCTTTGAATGAGATTTTTCTGCTTCTTGGCAGGGGGTTGGACTGGATGGTCCATGAGGTCTCTTCCAACTCTATGATTCTTCGATGAAAGGTTGTAGTAATCAAGCCATTACAAGGCACAGGATCAACTTGTGAGGCGCTTCCTATCTGTCATGCATCTTTCTCACACATCTCCAGAGAAGTATTGACGGGAGAGTGACGGGAAGCCAAGGCTGATGATACCTTGATACCTATTAATCTTTCCATTATGTTCTCGGTTGTTCTACTCGAGCCCCTGCATTCCAGTGTCTCCCCGCTCAGTAATTTAATTAGGATGGCGGCTGGGAGATCTTGCAGCCGATTAGAGGCCGTGACTTGCTTGAGAGATCAAGAAAGCAAATTGATAAACGTTGGAGCAAAGGTGGGCCGTGTGGGAAGAAAGAAGGGGAGGCTACCCTACATGGTTGGACTCCGAATGACTGATCAAGGTCAGCTCTGGTTCATTAACATCTTCTGGCACCCTGGTTCATTATAAAGAGCGTTCTAGCAGGTTGCCCACATCTGTTTCCAGCCAACACTAGATTTTATTTTTCCCTCCGTGGGGACGGGCAGGTTTAGCCACTTGGAAATATGAAAGAGGAGGCAGTCTTGAATACTGGAATAGAACTTAAATCTCCTTTTGTCCCAACTAACTTTAAAAGGAATTTGTTTGAGCGGGCTTCAATTATAGCAAATTGCGTTGCTCTCAAATTCTTTTAAGTTATAGCCTTTGCAGTGCAGCCCCTTTGCTGCCCTCTGTATTGGGCCTACACTCTGTGCATATAATTCCATAGCCTCCAGTGTTTCACAGATGAAAACCAGGACCAGTGGTCAAGCAATATCACAGCGTGGTCAAGAAATCAATGAGGAAGAATGCATAAAATAAGAGAGACTGCAGCAGTTTGCTTCAGGAGTCCCCAGTGATGCAATGGGTGCTGGCAGGACTAAGGACTGACAGGTTGGAGGTTCGAATCCGGGAAGAGTGTGGATGAGCTCCCTCTTGTCAGCTCCATCTCCCCATGCGGGGACATGAGAGAAGGATGGTAGAACATCAAAACAACCAGGCATCCCCTGGGCAACGCCTTTGCAGATGGCCAATTCTCTCGTACCGGAAGCAACTTGCAGTTTCTCAAGTTGCTTCTGACATAAAAAAAAGCATTTTGCTTTTGCCTAAGCCTACCAGGAAGAAGTTCCTTACTGCCCCTTTCCACTGATTTAACTTGGGTTTTGGAACGTGCTTCTGGAACATGGCCATACAGCCCGGAAAACTCACAGCAACCCAGTGATTCTGGCCATGAAAACCTTTGACAACAAATTGAGTTTTAAATATTTAGCCACTTTGAGCTCAGTTTGCAGCAGTGGAAGTAAGCAGAGGGCAAAGGTGGAAAGTAGGAGGAAAGAAAAAACTAGGATATTTTATAAGCAGCTGAAAAAAATGGGAGGACAGACAATTATTCAGGACTGTTCCTTCCACAATTGGGACAGTCAGAGGGTATGCAAGCTATCCAGAAGTCTGGATGTCACCTAGCATGGTTATTTATTTATTTATTTATTTATTTATTGTATCAGGAGCGAACCAAGGGTACAGCTGTGATGTATTTGAGAAAACAAAACGTTTTAAAGTTTAGCATTATATTAAATGTCCTTTGACCAGTAGCTGGCCATTGGAGTGCCTCTGGTGTTGCTATAAGAAGGCCCTCCATTGTGCATGTGGCAGGGCTCAGGCTGCATTGTAATAGGTGGTCTGTGGTTTGCTCTTCTCCACACTCGCATGTCATGGACTCCACTTCGTGGCCCCATTTTTTAAGTTTGGCTCTCCATCTCGTGGTGCCAGAGCGCAGTCTGTTCAACGCCTTCCAAGTTGCAATCTTCTGTGTGCCCAGGAGGGAGACATTTGGTATCAGCCATGGATTGAGGTTCCAGGGTTTAGCCTGCCACTTTTGGACTCTTGCTTGCTGCGGTGTTCCTGCAAGTATGTAGATCTTAGAAAACAAGCTTGGTGTTAATCATATTATTAAGGTTTCACTCAGGGGTGAGAATGTTCCAGTGTTTCACCTCCAAAGGGTTGAGTCAATTGGTAGCACAAAACAACAGTAATGAGAATTAAGCATCTCATTTAACACCCTGACCGACATTTTCTTTCTCCTGATCTAACTCCCAGCCCTTCCAATCAAAACATTCCACTCCAGTATCGTAGGCCTCTTGACATGGAGTTAAACTGGTGTCAACATCCCCACCGAGAAAAAGAAGTGCCTTCCAGAAAGACTTTCCTGAAGTCCTTTTCATGAAGTAGAGCTGTGAATTGCTTTGAGGTGAATGTTGTTGCTTTCTTTTTTTTGAATCTAGAACAAAAGAGTTTTTCCCTACAACAGCTGTGCAGTTTTATTAAAAATTTAGAGAAATCTTATGTGTCTAATCCTTTGAGCGGATGTGTAATTACTTGGCGAGGGCGCTTACACATGGATAACCTAGCTGTACTGTGAGACAAGATTCTTATGTTTAATTTAAAGAACCGGGGCTTCTGCTGGGGAGATTATCGACACCAAGCCTCGGAAAGGAACACACAACCCAAACCGACCGCTCGGCGCATTCATTTGTTGCACAGATGTTTGGGGCCATCTGACGAGGAGATCGGGGAGCTTCCAAGACAGCAAACAGGGCCATGAGATGTACGGCAGACATGAAAACCAGCCTTGCATTCAGTCTTCTACCTCCTCTTCCTTTATCGGCATTTCCTCTGCTTTGCAGTCTTGTTTAACACGCTTTCCTTTAGGCAAGGGGAGGGAAAGTGTGGTTGCGGTCCCTGGCTTCTGTATAGTTGATCACCCCTGCTTTAGGTTATTAGTTTTATTTACTTGTAGTGGTTTTGGTTAACACCTAGCGTTGGGACCTGGCAGTCATGTTACATTGGGTGTAGAATAATATAAGCTGGATTGTGTTGTGTAGGCTATTCGTCCTTACTTACTTTACTTACTTAGGTGATCCCTTGTTGTCCGAGTAAGATGATCTTCCAAGTGCAGTGTTTTCATGGTAGATACATAGGTGACTGTAGAGCCCTATTCTTGACCCGCATGTTCTTCCACAGTGATGGCATCGGTTTCCAGGTAGAAGGCGGTCCTGGTCAGGGTTGGCTTGATGCTCCTTCCTCTTGACACATTTCTGAACCCTTTCACCCTCCATTCATACCTCTTTGAATTTCACAGCACTGCTGGTCACAGCTGACCTTCAGCTAGAGCGCTCAAGGGCCAGGGCTTCCCAGTTCTCTCTCAGTGTCTATGCCACAGTTTTTAAGTTTAGCTTTCCTGTCCCCCAACATTCAATTTTCCATTCTTGAGTAGGGATTAGAGTAACTGCTTTGGGAGATGGTGTTCTTTGGGCATTTGGACAATGTGACCTTCAGTCCAGCAGTGGTGCTTCAATACCGGTGGTGTTTGCTTCGTCTGTCGGCTTGTCTTCCCAAGAGATTTGCAGGATTTTTCAGAGGCAACGCTGATGGAATTGTTCCAGGAGTTGAGTGTGATGTCTGTAGACAGTCCCCGTTTCACAGTCATATAGCAGGGTTGGGAGGACAATAGCTTTATAAACAATCACCTTGGTCTTCCTACGGATTTCCCAATCCTCAGACACTCTTTGCTTCATTGGGAAAAATGCTGCACTTGCAGAGATCAGGTAGTGTTGTCTTTTGTGGAGAGGTGGCTGCCAAGGGAGCAGAAATGGTCGACATTTTTTAATGTTACACCATTAAGCTGTATTCGTTGCATTGCAGAGGGATTGGCTGGTGACTGCTGGAAGAGCACTTTGGTTTTTTCAATGTTTGGTGAGAGGCTGAGCTTCTCGTATGCTTCTGCTTGTAGGCTTGTAGGTCTTCTGCATGTGCACAGACTATCTTGTCATCAGCATATTGGAGTTCTATAACAGATGTTGTTGTGACCTTTGTTTTGGCTTTCAGTCTGCTGAGGTTGAATATCTTGCCATCTATCCAATAGATGATTTCCACTCCAGTCCAACCTTCTACTTAATGCAGGAAATCCATAAGTAGAACATTCCTAGTAGATGACTGTCCAGTCTCTGCTGGAAGGTCTCCATGGAGGAGGAATCTGCCACTCTTCTAGGTCATTGCTTTCATTGCTGAATTTGTGTTAGTATAATGAGGTTTCTCTCTGTGTTTAGAACTGCATATAGTTTTCCAGATCTCCGTGTCTTCCCCATTCTACAGAACAATGGGGATCTTGGAGTAAGAGTACTGTCTTGAAAATGCCAGTATATATTTTAGTCAGATATCATACCTTATTTTTATTTTCTGTTGCTATGGTGGATGCTTAATGGTGTGATGGTTACTGTGTTAGGATGATACTGGCAAGACCTGCATTTGGTTTTTTTCCTCAGCCATGAAACTCAATGGGTATCTTTGGGTATGGGGGAGAATCATCTTTTGAGAAGGAAACAGGATATAAATATTACCAACAGATAGTAACAAATAGACACATGGAGCTATGAGAAGTGAAGAGAAACTGAGAGCAGGGATCAAAATATAACATTTCTTTACTTACTTTGAAATGAAGTGATTTTTAGTGATGCTGCCTGACCTTGAAATGGGTTGATTTGTAAGTTGAATCTGGCATGTTTATCATTCTTGAATGCATAATAAGCCCTGACTTCAATCCAATGAGTCTTAAAAATTCAAACTGAGCTAATTTATATATTTTTCATGCCAGCTCTGTGCTGCCTGCGTCGTTGGATTCTGAGTAATGCTACAGGAATACAGGAATACAAGGTGGTCCAAGGGCTTTCAAACTGTTTTGTCTCTACTCTGCTGTATGTGTTATGTGACCACACAGTCAGTTTCAGGACAATTGCAACCTTCTTTTAAAAGTACACAACCAGAATTGCTCTCTCTTACATCTCAGAAAGTCCATCATTTCTAGACATTGGAAAATGACTTTGATGTGCTTTCTTGTGTTGTGAAAGTCATGTTCTTTCTGCCCCTTTCAAAAACAAGCATTTGCACTGGCAAGATTCAATGGGTACAGCTGTTCTCAGCCTAGAGAGGACTGTGATGTACCTGTCTGCTAAGGGTGAAGAGTTACTTGGGGAGGATGGGAGGAGAGATGAATGCACCAAGATCTCCATTTGCAAGAGATAAGTTCACGAAGCATGGGGGTCTACATCAGGGTTTGGCAAAATGCAGTCTGTGAACCAGAAATATCCACTTTTGTGGCCCTTGGACCCCAGCCTCCATTTTTGGTTTTCAAAATAGACTCGCACAAAGTTCCTCAAAGACATTCAGTTGATTCCACTCCCACAAACATCTCAGGACCCAATACTGGCCTCAAAACGATGGCAGGAAGTGACGAGAAGTTGCCATTTTGAGAGATACTTGGACTTCAGAAGAAAATGGAGTTTGTTGTGTGGGGATGCAGTCTTTATAGAATCCCTTGGGAGGATAAATAGGAGAAGGTTGGGACAACCATACTCTCTCCCTTGAGCCGCTTGGAAGAAAGGCAGGATGTTGTTTATATGTTCAGTCGCTTCCGATTTTTTGTGATCTCATGGAGCAGCCCACACCAGAGTTCTCTGTCAGCTGTGGCATCAAAGTCAGCTCCATCAAAGTCAAGCCAGTCCCTTCAAGGATACCATCCAAACATCTTGCCCTTGGTTGACCCCTCTTCCTTTTTCCTTCCATTTTCCCCAGCATCATTGTCTTCTCCAAGCTTTCCTCTCTTCTCATTATGTGGCCAAAGGACTTCATCTTTGCCTCTAGTATCCTTCGCTCCAGTGAGCAGTCACTGGAGGGAAAAGCAGGATAGCAATGTAAGAAAATTAATAAGTATAACCAAGGTGACTCACTTAGGTCAGGCTCTGCCCATTGATCTCAGAATTCCCATTTCACAATCTGGCCCCCCTGACCCTGCATTCAAGCACAATTCAGAAAATGGGAAGTTGTGATATTTATTTATTTATTTCATGTCAAAAGCATTGCATAAATAAATATAAAACTGGTAAAATAAAGGGAGCACAATTGACTAAATAATTTTAGACCAAAAACGAACAACAGCGAACACATAAGCTGTAGCTTCCAACAATGCTTCTTCTGTGTGTGAGGCAGGACATGGTGGGCAAGCATACAGATGCTGAGATGTTTGTTCTGTTTCACAATTGCACAAGGTGGAAGATTCTTTTAGGTCGTGCCATTTGGCCAGGTTGTCTTCTGTTCTAACCACTCCACTTCTGAGTCTGTTCAGGGACTTCCACATTTCCCATTCTTGGTTTGCCGCTGAAGGAAGACCCTCGCGGGGGCCATCCAGTTGGGATTTCCTGGTTTAGCTTGCTGTTGCTGAGGAAACGTTACGAGAAGTGGTGGTTCTTATGAAACTTTTCCTTGATTTAAGTCTACTGGGAGGAGGCTGGTAGCCATGTAGTGGGTGGCTTTCACAGTGTTCAACCTTATTTCTCTCGCAGTTGGCAGCAACTTCCCATTGCACATGGGGGAACAATGCCAGCTAGCTTATAAAGCCTGTCAGCAGGTGTAGGTTTGAGACATCCTGTGATTATTCTGCATGTTTCATTCACTGCTATATTCACCTGCTTCATATGGGCAGATTTATGCCAGACGGCCCAGGCATACTCAGCATTTGAATAAGAAAAAGGCCAGGGCTAGTGTTCTTCTTAATTTGGGGTCTGCATCCCATGCGCTGCCAGTAAGTTTCTGCAGGATGTTATGTGCTAGTTGTACAGGAAGTGTTAGTGTTCGATCTAAGGTGACACTAAGATATTTAGCAGATCGCTTCCAGTAATGGGATCCAAAAGATCCTCACAGCGCTTTGTTTACTATGGCCATTATTATGTTCTGCGCAGCCAGCCCATTGGAATAAATAATAAACCTATTTTTGTGTTTTTAAAGCTATACATTAGGACCTGGTCTTGTTAAAGCAAATAAGCAGAGGACATGAAGGAAGGAAATTTTAGGAAAGCAGAGAGAGTGGGGCAAAAATTAAGGCAATAGTCTATAGCTGGACAGATGTGTCAAGCAGCTTAATTCTTTGTTGTGTCCAACGCTTGGAAACGAAAATAATTTCAGTTGTTGAAATTAAAAGCATAATATGCAGTTAGATTATTGGAAATAATTGACAGGAAGGATATTTAAGCCCCTGTTGTTTGGGTTTTTATTCTAAACGCAGCAATAGCGACAACACAATTGGAGCCCTTCCCCTCAGAGTGAATGGCTTTCTTTAATTGGAACACACGTCACGTGACCTGCCTATTAGTCGAGCGAAAATACGGAGAACGGCAAACACAGCTTCTGTTGTAGTTTGGCCTTGCGCAAACAAAGATGTGTTTAAAACAGTGTTCCTCCGTGTTGTAATTTTTTTTAAAAATGCTAATGAATTAGCGGAAAATGCACTGCCGCAAACAGCTGTTGCATGATTGTCAAGCATCTGCTGAGCTGTTGGCTTTTCGTTCCTTTGCTTCTTTTCTTCTCTCTTCCCTTGCATGAGCCACCAAAATCTGGGCCTTTCTTCTATTATCAAAGGTAAAATATCCAGATGTATGCTCCATTTTCTTCAAGCTGATAGCTGTGAAGTTATATTACAAATTTGGAGTTACCGTCTAGAAAACATATGTCAGGAAAGGGGAAAAAGTGTCAGAATGGGAACTATAGGTCAAATTATTTCCAATAATTGTCAGAAATGACAATTTAACAGCATCCCTTATAATGAACGGAGTTGTATTTACGGGGCACCTGAAATTGAGGATATAGCACACATATTATTTGATTGCAAATTGTATCAGAAGGTGAGAGACTTCCACTTTGGTCCATATATCAAACGGACAATGTATTGGGATTCTCACATCAGAACAACATATTTTATGTGTGGCCAAGACCCAAAAATAACATATAAAACAGCTCTGTACTTAAGCAAAACAATACGTCTGAGAACCACATATGTAGGGCTGATTGGGGTAAATTGTAGGGGTGATAATGAAATATGATGTATAAACTCAGCTTGATCAGTTTATCAGTTTTATCATGTCTTATCATATGTATTTACTGTATTATTATAAGTGTCTTATTTTAACTTACTACGTGGAGTGTGATCAGGTCTTGTCAGGCCTTGTTGTTCTGTTTCTTATTGTGATATGGCCTAAGGGCTAATCAATAAATTTACTACTACTCAGTGTCAAAAATGTGTTTTTCAAGTGTTGACCGATTTTGATTAGAAGAATCCCGGACCTACATGAATTTCACAATCTGGACTTATTGTAAGCCAAATTCTGTTTTGTGCAGAATACACCATTTTTGGCACTGGAATAAATATTTCTGTGTTGAAATATTATTGTCTGCATGTGCACAATTTGCACAAGTGAGTCCCAAACTCTAAAAAGCCTTTCAAAATAACGTCATTTTGGAAGATGTTTTCTCAGCATGAAATAGAATAGCTGAAGAGAAGAATGACATCCCGAAGGATTGATGTTAGTGAGATTTGCATCCCACCTTTCTCTTAAAAATTGGCACCTGCTAGGTTCAAACCAAGATTAAAAAGAGAGCCAGTTGAAAATACGACAGTCTTCCTTCACTTGTTGTGGGGGTTCCGTTCCAGGATCCCCCGCAATAAGTGAAAATTCGCAAAGTAGGGAAGCCATATTAATTTTAATATTTATACATTGTTTTATATATTTTATATATTATTTTCTTACCCATGCTTCCTTACCCACCTCCCGGCCCATCCCAAGGGTGCCTGCCTGCCTCCCTGGCCTCCGCAGAGCCTCTGGAGCCACGCAGGCAGCAGCAGGCCTTCCCCGCCGCACCTCAGGCTGCCTTCCACTGGACATAAATCTCCCCTATGAACCATCTAGGTTGTTAAGATCGTCTGGAGGGACCCTGCTCTTGGTCCCACCGGCCTCTCAGGTGCGTCTGGTGGGGACGAGGGATAGGGCCTTCTCGGTGGTGGCCCCTCAACTCTGGAACTCTCTCCCACTGAGATCAGAACTGCCCCCTCCATTCTGTTGTTCAGAAAACAAGTGAAAACCTGGCTATGGGGTTTGGCTTTCGACGAGTGAATCAATATTTCTGTGATCGGATAGATGAAGATGAATGACGGACAACGAATTCACTATGACGACTGACCATTGTTATTATGTGATTGCATTTTGCTGTTATAACATTTTAATTGAATATGTTATATGATGTTTTTAATTATTGTTTTGCGATTTTATTGGAAACTGGCCCGAGTTCCCCGATAGAGGGGAGAAGACCGGTATACAAAATTGCTAAATAAATAAATAAATAAATAAATAGATATTTAATATTTTTGGTTAATATTTTTTTAAACCCGCAAACAGCAAGTCCACTAAAAGCGAATTGCGAAGTAGCAAGGGAACACTGTATAAGGTATCATATTCCAACAGAAACACTATTGAATTAAAAGAAATTCAAAGACTCAGCCATAAAAAAGGCAGAGTACTCCAGATGAAAGCATCCATGCTTTCCCACACATAGCTATACATATAACTCACGTGCTGTTAGGCGGTGGTGTGATACGCTGTTGTGTTATATGATATTACATTTTATTTGTCTTGGGCTAGGGTGGCCTGTCCACCACGTCCTTTCAAGAGTTAATCAACACACCCAAGCTGTGCTGATCTTGTAGCTTTAGCAAGCCTTAATCTGTAAGCTTGATTACCTCCTAACCTTCAGTCGCCTGACGCAGCAGGAGGCAGCGGGGTGGGTGGGTTGTGCGGGGAGGGGGGCTCCACAGCCGCTTTCGTGGCATCCTGCCCAGCTTGGACTTAAGGGGAAATCATTCAGAGGGGGAGTGGAAGAAGGAGGAAGGATGGGGCTTTGGGCATTTCCCCCAGATCTCATGGAAATGGGGCAGCCCATGGATGAAAGGTCCTCTTTTTTCTCCATCTTCTGCAGACATCTAGGGATCAGTGGGCATTTTTGCTTTTTCAGTGACGCCTCTGCTCTTCCTTTTAGTAGCATCTAGTCCCATGGGAGCCCCTGGTGGCACTGTCGGTTAAACCACTGAGCTGCTGAATTTACTGACTAAAAGATTCAGATTCGGGGAGCGGGGTGAGCTTCTGCTATTAGCCCCAGCCTCTGCCAACCTAGCAGTTCGAAAACATGCAAATGTGAGTAGAACAATAGGTACCACTCCAGTGGGAAGATAACGGTGCTCCATGTAGTCATGCCAGCCACGTGACATTGGAGGTGTCTGTGGACAATGCCGGCTCTTCGGCTTAGAAATGGAGATGAGCACCAACCCCCAGAGTCAAACACAACTGGACTTAATGTCAGGGGAAAACCTTTACCTTTACCTAGGCCAATGCAAGTGAAAATGGCACCCCTGGAATAGGGCCAGGTCCCAAACTGATGACTGCTGGTCCCTGCAGTGTTTCAGGAAGGAAATAAATAACTACAGCCAAAGAGCGCGCACAGGCCCAGAGCCAGAATAAACATTCAGGAGAGGTTGAAACTTTTTCTCCCCCAAGATGACTTTTCAGGCCAGTGTCTCCTGATCTGGCTCAAGATTTCATCAAGGCCCTAAAGTAACCACCATTGTGCAAAGGTTCTTCACAGGTAACAGGTCCTGAATCATTGCTCCCTCTTCAAGCCAGTTCTAGTTGGCCACAAACGACCATCGTTTCCACAATTGGTAGGCATTTCTTTCTTTTTCCTTCTGCTTTCTTCTTATTTCCTTTCTCATCAAGATGTTTTCCACTGTAAATTAGCAAGAAGTTTTCAGCCAAGTGCAAGTTGTTCTGATGGTACTTTGTTTTTTGATGTCCATTGAAGAATCATATGATTATATGATTATAGAATCATATAATCATAGAGTTGGAAGAAACCTCATGGGCCATCCAGCACAACCCACACCTGGAATATTGTGTCCAATTCTGGGCACCACAATTCAAGAGAGATATTGACAAGTTGGAATGTGTCCAGAGAAGGGCAACTAAAATGATCAAGGGTCTGAAGAACAAGCTCTATGAGGAGCGGCTTAAAGAGCTGGGCGTGTTTAGCCTGAAGAAGAGAAGGCTGAGAGGAGACATGATAGCCATGTATAAATATGTGAGATGAAGTCATAGGGAGGAGGGAGCAAGCTTGTTTTCTGCTGCCCTGGAGACTAGGACGCAATGGAGCAATGGCTTTAAACTACAAGAAAGGAGATTCCATCTGAACATTAGGAAGAACTTCCTGGCTGTGAGAGCTGTTCAGCAGTGGAACTCTCTGCCCTGGAGTGTGGTGGAGGCTCCTTCTTTGGAAGCTTTAAAACAGAGGCTGGATGGCCATCTGTCGGGGGTGCTTTGAATGCAATATTCCTGCTTCTTGGCAGGGGGTTGGACTGGATGGCCCATGAGGTCTTCTCCAACTCTATGATTCTATGATTCTAGGACCTTCTAATTGGTTGCTTCCAATTTTTGGACCTCCCTTTGAGAGGTGTATATGATGAGGGGGGGGGGCACAATTTCTATTTGGCATGGCAATGCCGTTATTTTGCTTCCCTCCCTATATCTACAGGCCTACTCAATGCAAGCATCTCATCCAATAGACAAAACCTTTGGGGACCATTTCAAGCCGGAAGAATGTCCTCCATTGAGAACCTTGAGCTTCATGCTATCAATAGTATTGCGGCCTTCCACATTTTCCTATGTGCTTGTCTACAGCCCCCAGTAAAAGACAGTGTGCAGGATGCTATAGTATTAAATTTCCAGGTTAAAGCATCCATTCCACCTTTCTGAGTAAGCTTTCTTTTTGCAGCCCATTTCTAATACTTCTCTCAAGACTGCTTTCACCTTCTCATGCTTGGCTTGCCCTCTAGGAAAGCCATATAGACCAAAAAGCCTAACTTTGGGAGAGTCATTCCAGAAACGAGAGGTCAACATGGCCGGTGAAGAGTTTGTGGAGTAGGTGATGGTGTTGGTCTGTGACCACTCTGTGACCTTCGGTATAAAAATTCCCAATCGGAAGTGAGTGGCTGAGAACGGCACTGGTTGATATTCTCTCATTTAAATAGAAATGTCCTCCATTTAAAATATGGTTCATTCACCGGTCAAACTGTCCTGACTCCCTTTAATTGAATTAAGATGGGCAAATGAGGGATGCAGGCAGGCCAGGGAAGGGAGTGGGGCTGGGGGGAAGTTCCACAAATCACAGTTACCCTTCCCCAGATGGTGTAAAACGAATCAATTAGAGGCATGTCCGGGCACCTTTCACACATACACAGAATTTTTCCCAGTTGAGAAGGTTTCATAAATGTGAAAATATACATTAGATAATAATAGATGAGATTTTACAACTACCCTTAGTATGAATTGGGCCAAGGTGTGACCACTATTCTTAGGAAAGGAGCTCCAGCAACCTATTCCCCCCCCCCCCCCCGTATCTTGTACATTTCTTAAAACATGTCCACAGATTTTGCGTCTTGTTGAATCCCAACGGTGGCAGCAGAAAAAGAAGGAAAAGCAGCAGAGAGGGTTTCAACCGTTCAGCCTTAAAATGCAGCACTTTGTGCATTGATGTAAGTGGGGGGGAACCAAGGTGGAAGATCTCCAGACTCAGAGAAAATATTTCAATCACATTCTGGTTCTTCTGTTTTAGTATCCTTCATTCAGGGCCATAGACTGTGTGCTTCTATGTCCTCTATGTCTCCATTAGGCAATCCCTTGCTGTCTGAGTATGATGGCCTTCCAAGTGTAGTGTCTTGATGGTGGATACATAGGTGACTTTGGAGCCCTATTCTTGACCCATGTGTTCTTCCACAGTGATGACATCAATTTCCAGGTGGAAGACAATCCCAGTAAAGATTTGCTTGACGTGCCTTCCTCTTGGCACTTTTCTCCCTATTGCCCTCCATTCATAACTCTTAGAATTCCACAACACTGCTGGTCACAGCTGACCTTTAGTTAGAGCACTAAAGGGCCAGGGCTTCCCAGTTTTTGGTCTCTATGCCACAATTTTTAAGGTTAGTTTTAAGCCCATTGTTCAATCTCTTTTTCTGTCCACTAACATTCCGTTTTCCATTCTTGAATCGGGAGTAGAGTAACTGCTTTGGGAGACAGTGGTCTTTGGGCATTTGGATAACGTGGCATTCAGTCCAGCAGAGTTGATGGCGTAGAAGCATCGCTTCAATGCTGGTAGTCTTTGCTTCTTCCAGCACGCAAACATTCGTCCGTCTGCCTGTCTTCCCAAGAGATTTGTAGGATTTTTCTGAGGCAATGCTGATGGAATCATTCCAGGAGTTGAGTGTAACTTCTGTAGACAGTCCATGTTTCGCAGGCGTATAGCAGGGCTGGAAGGACAATAGCTTTACAAACAAGCACTTTGGTCTCCCTATGGATGCCTCTGTGTACAAGAATGGGGACACATTGAGGCATGCTGAGGCCCTAAGATAAAATATCCCATGGCATTAATACATTTTGATATGAAAACGATGTATTTTCTATGTAGAGGTTTTCATATTTTGATATGAAATGATATGATATGAAATATTTCATGTTTTGAAATCCTGATTTGAGGTGCATAAACCTAGTGCTATCTGTGGAATAAGACTTGTTGTTGTTGTTCATTCATTCAGTCATTTCCGACTCTTCGTGACCTCATGGACCAGCCCACGCCAGAGCTCCCTGTCGGCCGTCACCACCCCTAGCTCCTTCAAGGTCAATCCAGTTACTTCAAGGATGCCATCCATCCATTTTGCCCTTGGTCGGCCCCTCTTCATTTTTCCTTCCATTTTTCCCAGCATCATTGTCTTCTCTAAGGAATACAATTTAACCTTCTCTAAACCAGGGTCCATGATATCAGCCAATCTGGGTCCTTTTGTGAGCCATATTTTGTCCTTCCTTCCCAGGACTTGTGCAAGCAAATCATGCGCTAAATCATAGTTCTCAACCAGAGAGACTCCAGATCTTGTTAGATTTCAGTGCCCAGAATCCATGACTTTTGGTCATGTTTGTTGGGGCATCTGGTGTTGAATGCCAGCGTCTAAATTCACCACCACCTCCTTGGTTGAGAACCACTCCTCTTAATTATTATGTGGCCAAGGAAATCAATACGCTATAATATTTCTGCTAGATGGCAATAACTTGATTTGGGTTGAACCTTCAGTGGAAAATAGGCTCAAGAAATGCATCATCTTACAGGGAAAGAGGCCATTTTTGGTTAGGTCCTGTCCCTCTGGTCTACATGATGGCCAATACGGAGCCGTGATAGAAAGACCCAAAACACAACTCAAGAGTAGCAGCAGAGGCTAAATACAAACTCTGATTTCATCAGCAATGGATATTCAGAGTCTATCCTAGAAGGAAAGTACTCGTATATCCATCGCTGATGGCCCCATCCAACCCCCAACAACGAGAAACCTTCACAACAAGCAGTAATCTATAGCGGGCTTGAAATTTGTGCATTTGCGCCCATCTGAAATAATGCCTTCCTCTTCAGTTAAAGTTAAATAGTAACGTTTGTGCCATGAGACATTGCAGTGGCCATATGTAGTTGTCATACGCTCCTGATGGCAGGAGACCCCATCCTCCAAATGAAAGGACCATTGTATCCAACATTTCCAGACACACAAACTAGAAGTGTTTTTTTGTTTAATAGTTGTAGGATTGGGGTGATATGTCAGTTGTCTCCTTTTTAGCACTTTGGGGGCCTCTCCCTGGCTTGTGCCAGAGGCAGCAGTGCTTATAAACACCAATGCTGTTCACGGTTCAAGAGGTTACCAGTGGAGGTTGGGCAGAGGTCAGTCCCCTATGAGTCCTTAGTTCCAGTCTTGTTTGGGAGTGCCTTCAAGCCCAAATGGTACATATAAGGTAAAGGGGGCATTTTCCTCCAAAGTCTACTGGATCCTGAAGTCTTGTAATGGAGAGACAGGCTTATCCAAGAAATACAGAATCTTGGCTGTATGTTTATTATTATCTATAATGTATTTTTCTGTTGTAAGCCGCCCTGAGTCCTTTTGGGGAGAGGGGGTGGGATATAAATAAAGCTATTATTATTATTGTTATTGTTATTATTATGGGACTGTGGTGGGCAGTCGGTTAAACCACTAAGCTGCAGAACTTGCTGACCAGAAGGTCAGTAGTTCGAATCTGCAGGATGGGGTAAGTTCCCATTGTTAGCCCCAGCTTCTGCCAATCTAGTAGTTCGAAAACATGCAAATGTAAGTAGATCAATAAGTTATGTATCAAACAATAATAATAGTAAAGGTAAAGATTTCCCCTTGACATTAAGTCTAGTCATGTCTGTCTCAGGGGAGTGGTACTCATCTCCATTTCTAAGCTGAAGAGTCGGCGTTGTCCGTAAAGGCCTCCAAGGCCATGTGGCCACTGGCATGACTGCATGGAGTGCCGTTACCTTCACACTGAAGCGATACCTATTGATCTACTCATATTTGCATGTTTCCGAACTGTTAGGGTGGCAGAAGCTGGGGCTAACAATGGGAGCTCACCCCCTCCCACAGATTTGAACCGCCAACCTTGCAATCAGCAAGTTCTGCAGCACAAGTTTTTAACCCACTGCACCACAGCGGCCCACCATTGTGTTTATATAAATATGTAATATCTGAGATGTCAGATTTCTCACATTGTTTCTACTTGACACTTCTGTTCAGGAAATAGACTCTGTGTGTGTGTGTGTGTGTGTGTGTGTGTGTGTGTGTGTGTGTGTGTGTGTTTGTGTGTGTGTCTATAAGAGTATGCGTGCTGAGCAGCAACTTGCAAATCCTCTCCTTTAATTGCGTGACAAATCCGATTCCTGGATTGAGGCGAGAGATGCACACAAATGGTGTGGGCCATTAATTTCCAGACTCAGGGTCTTGTGGACGGGCCAGATGGCTTGGGAGCAGCGTGGCATCCCCAACCATCGCAAACACATCCAGCCGGCCAAAGGAGAGGGGGAGGTGGCGGAAAAAAGAAGATTGAATGGCGATTTCACAGATTTTTTCATTAGTTAATCTGCACTAGAGAGGCTTCAAAGATTCCATCAGTTAAGTCGCTCAGGACTTGTGGAAATGCCTGGCACGCCGTGCTAAAGCCGGTTTCCAATCCAAGCCACAAAGCTGGACCTTAAAGCGACAAGTTGTTAAAGAAGGGGGGATGTCCCTGTTCTGTCCAAAAGAGAGAGAGCCTTGTTTTTCCAGGAGTAATGTGTGTCCTATTGGTCTATTCTGATTTGCGTAACTTTCCCAAAGCATACATTATTATTATTATTATTATTCTAACACAAAAATACAGGATGTCACAGCAAATGAGATATATATGCTGGATTTGGTATCACAAAATCACAAGTTGAACACTTCCCAAGCATCTAGGACTGTGTGATGTATTTTCGAATGATGCGTGCAGATCCAAGTCAGGTGGCCTTTTGCAGTTGACAGTGATTTTGTCAATATTTATTGTTTCCAAATGCTGGCTGAGATCTTTTGGCACAGCACCCAGTGTGCCCATGACCACTGGGACCACCTGGACTGGTTGATGCCAGAGCCTTTGCAGTTCGATTTTGAGGTCCTGAGAACGGCTGAGTTTTTCCTGTTATTTTTCCTCAATGCGAGTGTCACCCGGTATGGCGACATCAATAATCCAAACCTTTTTCTTTTCCACAATCGTGTATTGTGTTCCAAAACTTTGTCAGTCTGGATTCAAAAGTCCCACAGTATTTTTGTGTGTTCATTTTTTTACTACCTTTGCAGGTTTATGATCCCACCAGTTCTTTACTACTGGCAGGTGGTACTTGTGACATAAGTTCCAATTAATCATTTGGGCCACAGAGTTGTGCCTCTGTTTGTAGTCCATTTGTGTGATTTTCTCGTAGCAGCTGAAGATATAATCAATAATAATAATAATAATAATAATAATAATAATAATAATAATATAAAATAATATAAAAGAGTAGAGACGTCACACTGAAAACAAATATCTAAATAGTTAAAGCAATAGTATTCCCCATAGTAACCTATGGATGTGAGAGCTGGACCATAAGGAAGGCTGAGCGAAGGAAGATTGACGCTTTTGAACTGTGGTGTTGGAGAAAAATTCAGAGCATGCCTTGAACCACAAGAAGATCAAACCAGTCCAGTAAAAGCTCAACTGCTTACTGGAGGGAAGGATATTAGAGGCAAATATGAAGTCCTTTGGCCACATAATGAGAAGACAGGAAAGCTTAGAGAAGAGAATGATGCTGGGGAAAATGGAAGGAAAAAGGAAGAGGGGTCGACCAAAGACAAGATGCATGGATGGCATCCTTGAAGGGACTGGCTTGACCTTGAAGGAGCTGGGGTGGCCACGGCTGGCAGGGAGCTCTGGCGTGGGTTGGCCAATGAGGTCACAAAGTGTAAGAAGCGACTGAACCAATTTACAACAACATCAAAAGAGATGAGTTTCTATAAAACGGGGGGGGGGGGGGGAATCATTTCTGGATGGCAAAGTTTGATGGAAGGGCTGACTCAAAATGCCTTTGTGTTCTTTGTGTATGAGGTTTTCAGCCATTGGATTTTGTTGTACATTCTTTCTTTATGGCCACCACAGCTACCGTTCTGAGCAAAGGTGCGGTATTAAACAGACAAATCAACACCCTGACCATGACAACAGCACTGTGGGAAATCTTCTGACATGGACACATGTATTCTCAGACCAAAACCTCTTGCATGCCTTTGAAGTATCAAATAATCATCTACGACAATCTATGAGTCTCCTTCCCGGGATCAATTATTAAAGGGCCCTAAAACCTTCTGTTTGGATCATCCTGGCCTCACTTTAAGCGTTAACACTAAATTTATTTTTAATTAAATCTGTGCACTGAGAATAAAAGGAAGGTCTCTTGCACGCGGAGCAGAATGCAAATGCCTCCATGGCTTACAATCAAGAAGCTTCATAATGCTTCTGAAAGCTGTTAAGAGCTACCATTCGTTGTGTCTGAGGCTCACCGTTACACGCCAGTTGTCCTTTGCTGTGGATCCACATTAGAGTGAGTGGGATTTCTCAGTAGTGGTAGCCCTGGAAAGAGTCATGAATAAAACATGCACAGGATGGACAAATCTGTCCATTTCAGTCTCTCATTTCCCCCTGAAATTCATCCATCCTACTTCTAGTTATAAGAAAAATTGTGTGAAAATTAATATACATTGTTGTAACATCTTCCTTAATGTGTACATCATTGTGCAATACATTCTTAAACATTTTGAACAAGAATTTTATTTTAATATACTACCGTATTGTACATTATTCTTGCCCTATTGATTTATGCTTTCTTTTCCCTGAAGCATTCACTTTCTTCTTTATTATTAGTATTAGGACCTAATGCTTGCATTTTTATGTGCATATTTTTGTTGGGATCAGTTCACTGCAAATTTCTGAAAAGCCTACACACACTTATTTTCTATTTTTCATATTGATTCAATTTATGCCAATTTGCTAAATTCTTACCAAAATGTAAACCAAACAATTCCCCATTCCTCATCTTGATCTCTGTTATAGAATCATAGAGTCTAGAGTTGGAAGAGACCTCGTGGGCCATCCAATCCAAGCCCATTCTTCCAAGAAGCAGGAAAGCCGCTTTCAAAGCATGCCTGGCAGATGGCCATCCAGCCTCTGATTAAAAGCCTCCAAAGAAGGAGCCTCCACCACACTCTGGGGCAGAGAGTGAGTTCCACTGCTGAATAGCTCTCACAGTTAGGAATACTTCTGTATAAATCCATAATTTTGTGTTATCAAATTAAAATTTGTCTCAACTAGTAAAAATTGGCCAGTTAAGTGGCTTGTTACTAGCTATCAACTTGACTTTGATTCATGATAACTGCATTAAATGAGAGAGCTGCTCAGTCAGTTCCTTGATTGAATCAATCCACCTGCAATGTGGTCTTCCTCTTTTTCAATTGCCTTCCAATTTTACCAAGCATTATCATCTTTTCCAACCAGTCATCTCATTATATGTCCAAAGTTCAACAGTCTCAGTTTAGTCATCTTGACTAATGCCTGATTTTTTCCCGTTAGGAACCATTCCTTGGCCTGTTGAGCAGTCTACAAGCTCCGTTGAACTATCCTTCATGGATTAATGAATTTGTTGGTTTAACTGCCTATAGTATTGTATACACTTACCTTGGAGCACAAACATTTGAGTACAGTGAGGTTTACTTCCACATAAGCATGCATGTGATCCAACCTCTATAGCAGTGGTTCCCAACCAGTGGTCCATGGACCACCAGTGGTTTGCAAGAACTAAAATGTGGTCAATGGCCTCACTGTTACTACACCATTGCATGAGAGTGACTGGTCTTGTGAAACCCTTTTATAATGCCGAAGCTTATTAAATATGGCTTTCTGTGGGTGAACAGGTGGCGACTACTGGATGGCATATGTTCTGTATCAGAAACTAGAGCTGATGTGGTCTATCCAATGAAGTTTTCTGAACCAGCACCCCAAAGAACCAAACCAAATCTAAAGTTGACCAAAATCTAATTTGTAACTCTTTTGGTACTAATGTTGGAGAGTGATCCCTGGTCAAAGTGATCCCTGGTCATAAAAAGGTTGGGAACCACTGCTCTATAGCAATATGTAATTATCTGGAATCAAAAACAATATGATATCTTCATAGTGTTCATGTGGGTCTTTGAGTTATTTCGAACTTATGGTGAACCTATCTTGGGGTTTTCTAGGCAAGACTAGAGGATGTTTGTCCTGACCTTCTTGAGACTTGAGAAAGTTAGTATAGTTGATTTGAACCCTGGTTTCCCCAAATCCTATTCAAACCACTATAAATTGATGGTTTGACAATGTCACAATAATGTATGATTTAGCAATCCCTTATCATTTACAATGAACTGGGCCTGGCTTGTACAAGGATTTGACTTAACCTTTCAAAAACGTATGCAATCTTTTGACAAGGCCCAAAATGGAGAGGAACTTATCCAAGGAGACCACAGGGTCTCTTTATTTGTGTGTGTTTAGAACTGATACTTCCAGTCTAGGCATTTGTGACATTAGCCCAAAGGGAAACACCGGTCCCTTTGCGTACACTGTGCGCCCATTGTCTGAACTGTCCGGGTAGCAAGGCGCAAGGCTGTTTTCCTAGCGTGCTAACTTTGTCCGGGTCACTTCTCGTCTGTGGCTGTTAAAAATGAAAAACATGCCCCGGTTGGGATAAGAGCCGGGTCAACAGCTGGCAAAGGATATGGCAATCATTTATATAAATATGCTTTCTCGAGCCCGCAAAAAAACAAAATAGAGCCCCCCTCATCCAACAGCTGGGAAGGGTTGAAAGTAGCCCGAAGGCTGGTTAGTTCCCTTCCAGATGGGAAGGTTAGACTGAGGCTACCCAGGCTGCTCCACATAGACTTCCGATTTGCATTAGGAATGAAAAGCGGACAGGGGAGACGGGAGGAAGCAAAGCTGCAAGGGTGTTTGCACTGTTTTTCACCTAACTTAATCAAATAAGCAAAGAGTTTCCGAGACGGAAGGCTTGCATTTATTTGGTATTCACGCTTGGTGCTTTTTTCTCCCTTCTTTTCTTTTTTGGTATGCTTATCACAGCATCTGTTACGTTCCCTGCCCATTTAAGGGGATAGAACAGCCACAGTGGAAGAATCTTCTGGGGTAAAACTGTGGTCCCCTTGAAGAATCTGTGTGAGAAATTATGCTTTTGATAGTCATCTTGGACACAATGGGGATCAGTTGTCCTCAAGTTGAAAAACCAGTCAATCCTTAACTTGAGTACAATACAATCCCAGGAAAAATTCCCACACTTCACATGGGTACGTGAAACCATAGGTAATAGCTTACCCTGTTGAACTGAAGGACTTTTGGCTCAAAATGATCACCGGAGGACCTAGAAAGTGCCTAGAGAAGACATACTTTTTCAGATGTGGTTAAAAGAAAACATGTCCCATGGATATGGGGCTCATTCTGTATTATGCGTGTTAGAGAGAGGCTGTGAGAGAGGGAGAGATTAGAAGGAGGTTCTCCATATTGCAAAGATTGCCTGAGCTATAGGAAAACGGTGTATCTGGAATTGTTTCTACTATTGCCACAAACCTTGTATGCATTTCCCTTAAATGGGCCATTCTTCCAAATGGGACATCTGCATGGAATTGGGGCTGCTGGGTATTAACGGAATAGACATTCGCCCTTCCTATCCTTTTCCTTTTGGGAAAGGACCATCAGAAAAGGTAACTTAAAACTACCTGGATGACATCCTTCCACCTTACACTCAGGCCCTAAAGTCATGACCCTTTGACCCCGGAGGTTAGGGGTCAGGTGTTTTTTTTTCTTATCTTCCTGGATTCCCGGTACCTCCTCACTTCCTCCTCAACACTGAGAGCCTTGTTGTACAAGGAAATTGGAAACATTGTCGGGGGGCCGCAGCCACCTTGCCAGATAGGGCCCCTCTTCACCTTTCCAATAAGAGAGCCTCTTGCTCTCAATTTCAAAGGGCAGAGAGGAGAAGGAACAGGCTGGCCTGGTTGAACATGTTGTTTTTTTATATTTATTTTCGTTTGTATTGTGTGGTTTGTTTCTCAGCATTGCTGCCAAATAACAATATAATAAGCTTCATCTCTGTGATCATATACTTTCTGGTTACATGGCTTCAAAACAGACTCAGCAAACAAGATCACTGTGCTGGCTGTTGTGTTGGATCACATGTCGGACCCTTCCCAAGTGTCTAGGATTGTGTGATGTATCGGTACCCTCCTCGTAGGGTTTTCTTGGCAAGATTTCTTCAGGGGAGGGTTGCCATAGCCTTCCTTCTAAGGCTCAGAAAGTGCGACTTGCCCAAAGCTGTTAATGTGAAAGACCCACAGTCTATATCAGGCCTGGGCAAACTTTCTAACTTGGGGCCGCATTCTAGCATTCCCTGCTAGGAGGACTGGCTTTCTGGTGATGGAGGGAAGAAAGGGAAGGAGGGAGGAAAGAGAGAAGGAGGGAAGGAGGAAAGGAAGGACGGAAGGAGAAAGAGGGAGAGAGGGAAGGAGGGAGGAAAGAGGGAAGAGTGGATAGACAAAAAGGGAAGGAATGAAAGGATGGAAGGAAAGAACGGAAGGATAAAGGGAAGGAAGAAAGGGAGGAAGAGGAAGATGGGCGGAAGGAAGGAAGGGAAGGATAAAGGGAAAAGAGAAGGAAGGAAAGACAAAAGGGGAAGGAGGAAGGAAGAATGAAAGTATGGAAGGAGAAAGAGGGAGAGAAGGGAGAGAGGTAAGGAAGGAGGGAAGGACAAAAGGATGGAAGGGAAGCATGGAAGAAAGGAAGGAAGAAGGAAAGAGAAGGAAGGATGGAAGGGCATGAAGGGAAGGAGAAAAAGAGACGGAAGGAAGGAAGAGAAGACAGAAGGAAGGAAAGGCAAAAGAGAAGGAAGGAGAAAGAGGGAGAGAAAGGAAAGATGAAAGGGTGGAAGGAAAGGAGAAAGAGAGTGGAAAAGAGGAAGGAAAGAGAGAAGGAAGGGAGGATAGGATGGTGAGAGAGAGGAGGGCCAAGGGGCCACATCCAGCCCACGGTCCTGGGTTTACCCGTACTTGGTCTACATGCCACATAGGGAACTATGGGTTTCTTTTGGGGCAACCAAACCTGGACAGGGCCCTTCTGAAGCCAAGCTACCATACTTATTTGGGAAGAGAACAAAATTGACCTAAATTGTCCTGCTTCAGGGGTGACAGTTGCATTGAAAACATGTCAAGTTCCACTTAGAACAAGGAGACCTTCCGGAATGGAAACTGGAAGATACTTTTGGTTTTATCTTGGTGTGGTATGCATGGCCACAACCTATTATAGCTTCACATCTGTTTAGGAGGGTAACTTTTTAGAAATGTCACATTGCTTTTAAATGGGAACTCCCTGATGTTACTCATTTGTGATAACAAACAAATTATTTCTCTGTTGCTTTTTACTAACTTACATAATACAAAGATGCCTCAGGTAAAACACTAGTGCACACCCCCAAAAAAGTGTTCCTTCCTACAACAAAGGAGTCATGATCTTTCCTTCCTTTTCTCTTTCCTTCTGCCATGGGCTTCCTTTTCATTCTGTGTCTTGCAAGGATCGCCTCCTCACACTGGTTCTGGGTGGCCCAGCCAAGGGTAGAGGTGGTATAGAAAGGGCCACGAGATCTGTATCAAATCAACACATCGGTTGAACGTGCCACATATTGTGTGAAGAACAATGTTTGTCAATGCAGATCGTACATTTGCGGGGAAGAGGCGGCCACAGCGCCTGTGTTCACGCCGTACAAGGATGCCCTCTCCCAGCTGGAGTTTTGGCAAAGTCTAGCTCCTGCTGTTCCACATGGTGACCTTGTTCCCTGTGATTTACTAACTGTTTGGCAAACATTTCCTCACTCTGTGTGGCTCCATCGATTCTCTTTCCTCAACATCTCGGCAAAAACTTTCCTCTGAGACCAAACCAGCCTTTGTTTACAGCTTTTCTATGGACTCCCTCCCCCTATATATATATTTTTAAAAAGAGCAGAAACTTTCTCTCCTTCCGGTATTTTTTATTTTTTTAAGTCAACACTTTTGCTTGCTTTATTTGCGCAAAGAAAACCAGTTGAGTACAAGGTATCACGGCACATCCAAAATGGAAATTACTCCTTGTCTAAAAATAAAAGCAGGGTCATGTGAACCAGCTCTGAAGTATCTCGACACATGGACTTTGGAAGGACCTTCGTGTTTGCTGGTTGGGTTTTTTTCCCATAATATTCCAAGCCTGGGTTTTTTCTCAACTTTTCATTCCCACATTGGTGTTTCTAGAATAGAACATGAATGTCAGAAGGCTGAGAAAACAGGAAGGAGCCTTTCAAAATATCACATATATCAATGTTAAAAATAACAGCCACCTTTGGCCTAGTGTGTTCGATTTCTTAGAAGACTTCTCAAGCCAAATAAGTTCAGGATCTAGCAAAGCCTGTTGCTGCAACCCACTGCCTTCTTCTGGTGGAACTGTGTCCAACTGGCCCTATCGCTGTCCCAAAAGATACGTGTCCAAGTTGTGATTTCACGTTGAGCATCATACAGTTGTGAACCAGCCACACCCTGGATGTGTTTATGAATTAGCCAAGTGCATATATTACATTGGTTAAGCACCAGGACCATTTGTTTCTAGTGCTAACATTCCTCTTTCCTTCACTGGATCTGTATGGAATCTGTGTCCTGGAAATAATATGTATGTTTGCTTGCCTGAAGTCATCTTATCTGGTTCCAATAGCTCCCAGGAAATACGTCATGTGGATACCCAAAGTAAATTTGGAAAGCATAGATACAAAACCTGGAACTTTCAGAGGTTTTAAAAAAATTAATCTGAAGATGTCCTACGTCTTGGTAGAAACGCTGCTATCTAACAAATAGGAAAACAAATAATAATAATAATAATAATAATAATAATAATAATAATAATAGCAGTATCGAAGAGAAAGTTGACACGATACGAGTATTTAAAGATCGAACTGCAAAGACTCTGGCACAAGCCAGTAAAGGTGGACCTATAGTGATCAGCACACTTGGTGCAGTGCCTAAAGACCGTGGCCTGCACTTAAACACAATAGGCATTGACAAAATTATCATCTGTCAGGTGCAAAAGGCCACCCTACTCGGATCTGCACGCATTATTTGCCGTTGCATCACACAGTCCTAGACACTTGGGAAGGGTCCAACATGTGATCCAATACAACAGCCAGCAGAGTGATCTTGTTTGCTGTGTACTAAGCTTTTTGTGTTTCTGATAACAACAATAACAACAACAACAACAACAACAACAACTATTCTTATACCCCACCACTATGTGACCAAATGGCCATAAGACAATAAACAAAACAACCCATCAAAACAAAAACACAACTAAAATAAAACCATGGTCAGGTAAAACATTTGTCCAGTTACAACAAAGTTAAATAGATCTAAAAGTACAAATCATTAGCATTAAAACTCCATCCAACCAACGCTCAAATCTGAGAATCAGGGATATTAACATGGGCATGACCAGGCTATCAAAAGGGCTAGGCATGGGAAAATGCAAACAGCAATCTGTAGGGCCGGGGAATTGGGCAGGGTAAGGAGAGCAGAGTCCTATCTGGCTAACTTGGAACTGGGCCAGTCATTCCCGAATGCTTGCTGTAACATCCAGGTTTTCAGCTCCTTGCAAAAGGTGGACAGAGTGGGGGTTCTGCCTCATCTCCCTGGGGAGGTTGTTGCAAAGACAGGGGTCACCACTGAGAAGGCCCTCTCCCTCATCCCCACCAACCATACTTGTGGCAGTGGTGGGAGCAAGAGAAGAGCCTCCCTAGCAGATCTTAGAGCTTGTGCCAGTTTATAGGGGGAGATGCAGTCACGAAGATAGGCAGGACCCAAACCTTGTAGGGCTTTGTAAGTGATAACTTCCACTTCGAATTGGAATCGGAAGTAATCGGGCTCAGTCCAGAAAGATTGCCTTGTGCAGACCTGCATCCTCAGGGGGAGTGTAACCCCGTCGAGCACAGGTTGCCACCCTATCCCCCAATTGGCCTCATGACTGACCATAAGGACCTCTGTCTTGTCTGGATCAAGCTTCATCTTGTTAGCCCTCATCCAATCCATCACAGCTGCCAGGCACTGGTTCAGGGTCCAGGGGCTTCCTTGGACTTCGGTGGAAAGGAATAATAGAGTTGAGTGTCACCTGTGTAGAGATGTCACCCAACTCCAAAACTCCAAATGACCTCACCCAGCAGTTTCATGTAGATGTTAAAAAGCATGGGGGGAAGACTGGAACCTTGTGGGTCCCCACAGGTCAATGTCCAGGAGTCCGAGCAGGTGTCCCCTAGCTTCACCAATTGGGTGAGATTCTCCAGGAAGGAGAATAAGGAAGTAAGTATTTCCTTATTTCATTCACATACACAAGAACAAAGAAATGTGTTATCCCCATTGAACGAAATTAAGAAAAATGGTTGCCCTGTGGAAAAATTAAGAATATGATCTTTTGTAAAAATGCGTGTTTATGCATAACCCAATTAGGCAGTTCAATTCAATTTTATGCAAAGGATGCAGTTTTCAGTCGAAGAACACTGTAGCTGTTGTTGTTCCTGTTGTTGTTGTTGCGTGTCTTCAAGTCATTTCCAATGTATGGTGATCCTAAGGTGAACCATTCATAGGGTTGTCTGGGGTGAAGCGTGACTGACTCACCCAAAGTCACCCAGTGGGTTTCCATAACCATGTCACACTCTCTTAACTTCAGAGGAAGACAAAGGCAAGCCCCTCTGAAGAACACTCCACAATACATTTTCCTTAGGATTGCCACAAGTCCGAAATGATTGGAAGGCAAGCAACAACAATGTGAATGTGCTTTCTGGGGGTTACATTTTCGTGTCCTTTGCCATTCCCTTAGAATTGTAACCCTGCCTGAAATACATCCACCATCCGCTCAGTAATCTCGGAGAGAGATTGCCACAATGAGGAAATTCAGCAGCCTGGCCTTTCTTTTGATGGCTGTTCCAGCGATCCATTTTTGGGAGTAGACAGGAAGCCGAAAAGACTAATGTTGGGCAGATGACATATCCTTGCATTGAGCGAGCTGGCCTTTGGGAGATGCGAGCAGCTCCGGCGGACACAGAGACTACATTATATTGGCCGTCCTCTGTGAGCCTGAGCCATGATTAAGATACTGGCACTAAATAAAAACTGCCTATTGAAGAGCTCTTGCCCTGAGGACTTAATTTCAGATCAAATTTTGTGGCACTGCGCAGGAACAATGGCGGTCCAGTGCTCTCCCGGCTCCTTTTTTTGTCACGTTGCACAAAGGAACGCCCTGAAACTCTTCTGAGGAACAATGAGGCCCTCTGGATTCATAGCCAGGCCAGAAAGGACAGGGTGTGCGGGGGGGGGGGGGGGGGAACACATTTTAAAAATACATATTGCACTGCCCCTGACATTTAGAAAGAAAGACGGAACCTGGTCTGAGGAAATTCGTCTCCCTTTTGGCCATGGGGAGTTGCTCTTTCCATAGGCCTTATCCCAAGTTTCCCAAGCCTTCCGTTCTGCTTTATCCTTCACATTATTGTCCTTTTACAAATGGAAGGAGAACTTGGAAAAACAGAATTTTTATAAAAGGAAAGTGACAATGTTGCCGATCATGGAATTGCATTAAAATGACTGCTGTCATTATACAAACAATCCATAATTCTGTGAACCCAGGGACATATCCCAAGTTGTAACCAATAACCCTTATTTTGTATCACTGCTGTGTACTTTCACAATGTTTCCTATCTATGGCAACCCTAAAGCAATCCTGTAACTGGGTTTTCTTGGACTTGATGATATGTTATTTATCATGTCAGAAGCAAATTGAGGATACAGTTATAATGTATTTAAAAACTTGGCATTGTGCTAAATATCCTTTGACCAGAAGCTGGCCACTTGGAGTGCCTCTGGTGTCGCAGTAAGGAGATCCTCCATTGTGCATGTGGCAGGACTCAGACTGCATTGTAGTAGGTGGCCTGTGGTTTGCTCTTCTCCACATTCGCATGTTGTGGACTACACTTTGAGGCCCCATTTCTTAAGGTTGGCTCTGCATTTCTTGGTGCCAGAGCACAGTCTGTTCAGCGCCTTTCAGGTCATCTTGTCTTCTGTGTACCCAGGAAGGGGTTTCTCTTCTGGTATCAGCCACTGATTGAGGTTCTGGGTTTTTGCCTGCCACTTTTGGGCTCTTGCTTACTGAGGTGTTACTGCAAGTGTCTCTGTAGATCTTAGGAAGCTGTTTCTTGATTTAAGACATTGGCATGCTGGCTGATATCCAAACAGGGAATGGGCCAGAGATGTCAGTGCCTTGGTCCTTTCATTGCTGGCTGCTACTTCCCGGCGGATGTCAGGTGGTGCAATACCGGCTAAACAGTATAATTTCTCCAGTAGCGTAGGGCATAAACATCCTGTGGTAATGCGGCATGTCTCATTCAGAGTCACGTCCACTGTTTTAATGTGGTGAGATGTATTCCACACTGGCCATGCATACTCAGCAGCTGAGTAGCAAAGTGCAAGGGCTGATGCTTTCACTGTATCTGGTTGTGATCCCCAGGTTGTGCCAGTCAGATATTATTTCTATCTCTCGCTTTTTGTTTGATATTTAGGCAGTGCTTCTTTTAGGTCAAAGCACAGTCCAGAGTGACTCCCAGGTATTTGGGTGTGCTGCAATGCTCCAGTGGGATTCCTTCCCAGGCAATCCTCAGAGCTAGACATGCTTGAGATGGAAAGCGCACGCCTGCGTTTTAGATGCTCCAGTTCTCTGGACCTCCAAATAGTGAGATTCTAGGGATTGAAATCCAAAAAAAGTCAATTTCCCCAGATCAACCCCAGACTTACCATATAGAATTGCTTCAGGACTCAACTTTCTTTTCCCCTGTGTATTCGCGGTTCAGTTTCCAAAATGTCTTTATTTTGTGACTATTTGACTTCTGATATTTTCCCCCATCTCCTTCCCTCCCTCCTTTCCATAGCCCTTTAAAAAAACAATAAACATAGGGAGAAATTGGCATGGCTTGGCTGCAGACAGTTGCTTCTGAGAGAGGCCAGCCCAGGACCATATGTTTTGATGTTGAAGCAATTTAGAATGGGAGGTAGAATTCCAAACGTCCTCAGCGGAAAGTGTACGTAAAATACCCAGAGGATCAGAGCTTGACAAGAGAGTGAGAGAGCAAACCTTTTTTTAGCACTTTCCCCATAGCAACGAAACCGCTCCGCACCAATACTTATATCATGGCATTTCACCACAAGCTTGCTGACAGCAACAGTGTGTTTTGTGTGAGTGCGTGCGTGCAAGGTAGTGTGTGAACTGTTGTTTCAGGGAGAGTTGAGGTTTCCATATGCATACGGAAAAAGAAGAAGTCACCGACCCAGCACTGCCACTTCCCAATGTCTGCTGCCTGAGGCAACCACCTCCCTTTGCCTAACATTAGACCTGGCTCCTAAAAGGTGTCTTGGCCCACATGAGGGGTAAATCAGTTCTCAGCAGTAGCATTCTGCTAGTTTATTTGTTTCAGCAAGGCCACGTCCATGTTTGTTTTCCAAGTTGAGGGACAGGCATCTCCTCCCCGTTTGGTTTGCTTTCCCCCTGCACAGAGCCGAAAAATCAAAGTGGTCCAAGCGCAGGCCGAGGTCAACATATTCCCAGTTTGATAGCATGCCTTTTCATTCATTGTCAAACAGAGCTGTGTGGGCATCGCCCTGATGTGGGAAACTCTTTTCATTGAAGAATCTGAATATTGTTTAAGGAAGTGAATAATTGCAAATACTCTGCTCTGTGGCCTCGAGACGGAGAACAAGCCAGCCTTTCTTGGGAGGAAGACTGAAGTGCTATTGTCGCCAAGGTTTCGTAGAACTCGAGAACGAAGAGAGAGGGGAAAATATTCCAAACTTGACAGATTTGTATCCTAAATAGTCTTTTTGCTCCTTCATCCGGGAACGGCATCGTTTGGTCAGCAGAGGCCGATTTAAATGTTGCCAGCTTTCTCTCTCCTTGGGTGAAGGAGGAGGCCAGATTTTGGCATGTCCATTTATAAAGGTCGAGATAAAATAGAAATTTTAAACATGAGTCCCTGTTCGCCCCGGAAGTACAAAAACACTGTGACAGCTTTAAACAGCTGGTGGTCTACCACTGCTATTGTTTTCAAGCCAAAGTTCTCAAACTGTGCTTAGTAACCCTTGGAAAAGGGAGGGGGAAGAAGAAGGGAAGAAGGAGAAGAGAGAGAAGAAAGAGGGGAAGAGGAGGAGGAGGAGGCTGTTGTCCTAGCTCTGGAAACCTACTTGATGACCTTAAGTTCCACTCAGAGGAAGGCAATGGTAAGCTGACAATTTAACAAATCTGCCTAGGAAAACCCTATGATACGTTGATATTGAGAGAGCCTGTGTGATGTAGAGTTGGACTACAGCTCTGCAGAACAGAATTCAAATAATGGAAACCCACTCAATGACCTTCAGAGAAGTTCCATTTTCTCAGCATCAAAGGAAGACAAAAGCAACCCATCTTACCAAGAAAACCTGTTCCTTAGTGATTTTACTAGTCAGAAAGTATTTGAAGACACACATCAACAATAAGATTAATCTTAGACGTTGGAAATGTCTTGAAAGCAGTGAAAGAACCAGCTAGGTCTAGTGACTTTAATGTTGATCCAGCACCCAAAGAGACCCATTCTACCAGGAAGCCCACTGGGTGACTTTGGACAAGTGAAGCTCTCAGCCTCTGCAGTTTGAATGAACTTAAATTACCCATTGGGGACTATGTCATCTGAAGAGGTTGCCACTGGATCTGTTGATGGAGAACACCATCTCATGATTAGGTGTTGTGCAAGGAAGTATTTTTGGGTTGTGTGACAGCGTCAGCCTCAGATAATAATAATATACACTTTGTTTGTATTCCACTCTCTCACCAAGGGGATTCAGAATGGATTAAAACATACACTGATAGACAAACATTCATATAGTGAAATAACAAATGACTTTCAAATACATACACGTTTCACTTGTATTCCTACAGTGCAATAAGGGTCTTTGGACCATAATAAAATTTTGTTGTTTCATATTTCGGGCCAGCTTAGCCTAGCGGTTCCTTCGCTTTCTCTGCAAAAACATATTTCACTTTAATACAGTGTAATAACAAATGACATACAAATACACAGAACAAAGGTAAAGGCTTCCCCTTTCATCTCCGGTTCCTGGAGGCAGTGCTCAACTCCGGCCATGGGGAGGTACTCTTGTTCCATTTCCAAGCGGAGGAGCCTGTTGTCCATAGACACTTCCTTGTCGTGGTTTGCCGGCATGGCTGCATGGGTGCCTTTATTACCTTCCCACTGAAGTGGTACCTATTGATCTCACATTTTCATGTTTTTGAACTACAAGGTTGGCAGGAGCTAGGGCTAACAGCAGAAGCTCACCCGGACCTGCGGCTTCAAACTGTCAACCTTCCAGTCAGCAGTTCAGCAGCACAAGGGCTTAACCCATTGCTCCAAACACAGCGCCTACTATAGAAAGAGTTTCATAGTTAAAGGAGTTCAGAGGGCATGGAGCACATTGATTTGGCTCTCACTGATTGAAAAGAGACTTCTTGATTTATGTCCCTTACAAGTGAAAAGGGTAGGAGTGATGCATGATAGCAGATCCCGGTGCTTGGGCCACTATGGAGGACCATATCCAGTACATGACCCACCATTTCATCTGTAGTGTGTGCAGACAGCTCTGACTCTATAAAACATCTCTTCTCATGATTTGGCTACAGTGACTTTAAAGCAGCTAGCCATGATCTGGATGAAACTTGGAGTTAGAAAGATGCTGCAGGCTAGCCTAAATCCATACCCCTAACTAAATATGATTATCGAAGGCTTTCATGGCTGGAATCACTGGGTTTTTCGGGCATATGGCCATGTTCTAGAAGCATTCTCTCCTGACGTTTCGCCTGCATCTATGGCAAGCATCCTCAGAGGTTGTAAATATGTCCCTTTGCAATCCACTTCTAGTCTTGTTTTAATTTTCCCTTAATGTAGAGACTGATATTCAGCTTGATCGGAATTATTTGAAGATTCGGTACATATGGGTTATTTGTTTCTTGATCTCCTGTCTGTTTTTCTTCCTGGCCACTCTTGAAATCGATGGACATGAGGCGAGGACGGTGGGGAAGGAGACCAGTTTCTGTCTCTGATCTATAGCATACGGTGTTTGAGATTCATTCATTGTGCTTTCCTCTCCAAATACTAAGCATCGATTCATGGGTCTTCCTGCTTTGAAATATGGGTTCTAAAAGGCATTCCCAACTGTCTCTGCTGAATTTAATGTTATTTTAGTCTTGAACAACCCATTTTGAACTGTTGTCCTTCTTTCCATCTTCCAAAATCAGGGGAGACTTCCCCCCACCCACTTTCTTCCACAGTATTAACTCTTATGATATCAGAACATTTTGCTGAATATTTTATTGACCGTCTGCTTGCCCCGTGCTAACCTGCCTGCCATCCCAGGTTTCTCCCTCTCTGGAGATGCAACGTCACTTCCAATTAGGCGCCCAAGCATAAATTTCCCCTTCATATTTCCTGTGTATAAACCGCATCCCAGCAGGCAGGATGTGCTGCCTTAGTGCATCGTGGGATTGCCTGGATTTTGCGTTTAGACAGAGGCAAAGGGGCAAGGATGGATTGAAAATGCTACAGACAAGAATTAGGCAACCTAAATCAAACATTTCCTAGAGTTGTGTACAGGTTGAGTATTCCTTGTCCAGACCAGAAGCCTTTAATATTTTGACTTTTCAAAAGATTTTGGAATACTTACAAATATAAGTATCTTGGAGATGGGACCCATGTGTAAACAAGAAATTAATTTATGTTTCATATACACCTGTGCATAGGCTGAAGGTAATTTCATACACAATATTTCTGATAGTTTTGTGCATGAAATATTGGTTGTGCCAGAAAGCAAAGGTTTCTTAGACACCCATGTGGACAGTTTTGGATTTTGGAATTCCAGATAAGCAGTGGTTCTCAATCTTCCTAATGCCGTGACCCCTTAATACAGTTCCTCATGTTGTGGTGGCCCCCAACCATAAAGTTATTTTCATTGCTACTTCATAACTGTCATTTTGCTACTGTTAGGAATCGCCATGTAAATACCTGATATGCAGGATGTATTTTCATTCATTGGACCAAATTTGGCACAAATACCCGATACGCCCGAATTTGAATACTGGTAGGATTGGGGGGGGGGGGGGGGGATTGATTTTGTCATTTGGGAGTTATAGTTCACCTACAATTAAAGAGCATTCTGAACTCCACTAATGATGGAGTTGAACCAATCTTGGCACACAGGACTCCCATAACCAACAGAAAGTACTGAAAGGGTTTGGTGGACATTGACCTTAAGTTTTGGAGTTGTAGTCCATCTACATCCAGAGAGCACTGTGGACTATAACAATGGTGGATCTGGACCAAACTTGACACCAATACTCAGTATGCCCAAAACACTGGTGGAGTTTGGGAGAAATAGACCTTGACATTTGGGAGTTGTACTTGCTGGGATTTATAGTTCACCTACCATCAAAGAGCATTCTGAACCCCACCAATGATACAATTGAGCCAAACTTCCCACACGGAATCCCAGTGATCAACAGAAAATATTGTGTTTTCTGATGGTCTTTGATGACCCCTCTGACATCCCGTCGCAACCCCCAGGGGTCCCGACCCTCAGGTTGAGAAACGCTGAAATAAGGGATACCCAGCCTGTAACTATAATACCAGACAGCTATAAGTTATTGTAACTGATTATATTTAAAAATAATTTTCGCATGCAGCCGCATTTCATACAAAAGACATACATTTAAGATGGCTGCCTATTGAAAGTAACAGAAGCCCCCTTTTTTTTGCTCAGTTTGCTTTGGGGAGCTTGAGGTTAAACTAGCCGGGGCCTGAGATTTAAGCACTGTCATGCTTAGCGCTCTACCCTCGATTTTAAAGAATATTAATGCTTTTTTGAACAGCCGTTTATTTTTCTGGCTTGTGATAAATTTAAAATGAGATTAGTCACCAACCCTTCGCTTGACACCAAGTTCCAATAATTTAGAAAGGAGTTCACTTAAGAACATATTAATCTAAGCTTAATTTCCTTATCCAGCAGGAATGTAAACCGACAGCGTTCCCAACTTCCTCCTTTACCCTTTGTAGCTGTTCTTCTCTCAAGTACATTACTTATTTATTTCTTATTGTCGCGGTTATTGTTATTTGCTGTTATACCACAGCCTCCATTAGAACATAATGCTAGTAGGTCCGTGCAATATAATACTAATAACAATAATGTGATATTATAATTATATATTTATATTACATGTAATATTACTAATAATAATACAATATAATGGTGTAATACAATATAGTAATATATAATACTGTTATTGTACTATGCTAATAATATTTTTATTTGTCGTGTCAGGGCAACCAGTCAATTATATTACATTTCTAACAGAACAAAGCAAACAAACAGACAAAATACAAAATTTGTGAATTTGGTAGTTGATTAAATGTCCTTTGACCAGTAGCTGGCCACTTGGAGTGCCTCTGGTGTTGCTGCAAAAAGGTCCTCCATTGTGCATGCGGCAGGGCTCAGGTTGCATTGCAGCAGGTGGTCAGTGGTTTGTTCCTCTCCACACTTGCATGTTGTGGATTCCACTTTGTAGCCCCATTTCTTGAGGTTGGCTCTGCATCTCGTGGTGCCAGAGCGCAGTCTGTTCAGCACCTTCCAAGTTGCCCAGTTTTCTGTGTGCCCAGGGGGGAGTCTCTCATTTGGTATCAGCCATTGGTTGAGGTTCTGGGTTTGAGCCTGCCACTTTTGGACTCTCACTTGCTGAGGTGTTCCAGCGAGTGTCTCTGTAGATCTTAGAAAACTATTTCTAAATTTAAGTCGTTGATGTGCTGGCTGATACCCAAACAGGGGATGAGCTGGAGATGTCTCTGCCTTGGTCCTTTCACTATTGGCTGCTACTTCCCGGCGGATGTCAGGTGGTACAACACCGGCTAAGCAGTGTAATTTCTCCAGTGGTGTAGGGCGCAGCCACCCCGTGATAATTCGGCATGTCTCATTAAGAGCCACATCCACTGTTTTAGTGTGGTGGGATGATAATAATATAATATATGGTAATATATCTTGTAAGATGCTCTGAGTCTGCATCGGGGTTAGAAGGGCGGCATATAAATGTCGTAAATAAATTGTGTTTCTTCCACACTTACTATATTGCATCATGCACACCGCTTTGCTGTTGAAACCATTACCGTGAGGTGGTGCCACTGTTATAATAATTATACCTGACTACATGTCAAGGAATTGGACTTGAGTGCCAACTTATGACTGTTGTTTCAGCAACACTGTCAAAGTGTCCCAGCTCCCTTGAAATAATAGCAGTCCTGTGTTCAGGGTGTTCACTGTCTGTGTTGTCCAACAATGCCCATACGTTCCATATTCCAAAGTTCATTTTTTTGGTCACAAGGTGATGACCGCTCTGGACATCACAATCCAGTCAGCGATAAGAAAGGCAGACTATCTTTAGGGCACCTTTTCTAGCCCCTTCCCTGTGTGGGGTAAGCAGAGTGGATCCTTAAAAAAGGCTGCTCAGTCGTGGCTATAGATGCCGAACTACTCAACTGCCTCGGACCTTGAAGTAGAGCGACTGAATCCACCACCCATGTGCCAGTCTGTGACTTGGAGCTTCCAGATTTCACAGTCCTGGTCTCATCGCAACGTTCTGATCACTATGGGACTTTTGGTGGTTTGTTTGTATTTTTCATGGAAGACACCTGTGCATGAATTTGGTTTATGTGTGGAGATCAGTGCAAAGCCAATCAACACACAGTCTTCACAGAATGAGGGTCCCATCTGGTGGCGTGAGTAACACGACAATGGTGGTTTATCATCTGTTGCATCCTTCTGTCTTCACAGCCCTTGTAACATGTACCATGTTATCATCTGCCTGCTCCGCCTTTGAGGTCTTCAGATTGTGCTTGGTCTGGTTCCTCCCCGCGGCCTTGCCGCCCAAGGAGACCCATTGGGAGCACATGACTCTGATGGTTTCATCCATCAGTTCATTGAAACACGCAAGTCCCTTCACCATAACAAGGTGACAATTCATCAGGGGCGGGGGGCACTTCACAGCAGCACTTCAAAAGTAACACGACAATGGTGGTTATTAATAGCTTTTACTATCTTCACCACATTTGGATGTAATTTGGCCATTGGAATGTATGGGATGGCAGTTGGCGTAGATGCCATGATCATACTACCCAGCTTACACCACTGAGATTTCAAACATCTTGAACACCTTGAACACAAATGCTTGTTATCCAGGTGGGCACAGTCCCTGCACGCACTCAATCCGTGCCTACATAACATCCTTCAGCCATCCGTATACTCACACAAAAGCCTCACGGACTCAAACCTTCACGCTGAGCTTCAGAGGGTCTAAAGGGCCGATTTTCACCTGAATGTGCAAAGATTTTATACATGAGACGATACGCCGCAGCCTTTCCTTGGGGAATCGTCACTTGTTTCTCATTATTTCGGAGCCACTGAACACTGTGGGGATGACCCTGCGAGCACCTTCAGTGAGACTTTTATTTTCCTGTCCAGAGGAAAAGGGTCAAGATGCCACCAGCTGAAAAATACAGAAATCAACACACAAAACACATGGCGCATGATTTCTTTTATTTACTGCTCTCTCTCATGACCCTGTCAGTTAAATTGTCATCTTCATCCACCTGGTTGGCTTCAACGAATACGGATTATGACACTATAGGCCAGTGGCGTGAATCTTCAGGGGCCAAACTCTGGTCAGAGTAGAAATCTTTCCATACGTCAGGCGGCGGCTGCATTGAGAGTTAGTACTGTACTTTGTTCTATAGAGAGCAGCCCAAGGAACAGAAATAAAACCGATGAAAAAGACCAGAAAGTCAACCATTTTCTTCTTCTTCTCCCTACTTTTCTTTTGGAGATCCTTATACATTTTGTTCCTTAGAAAAATATGGTCAGAAATAACCCCAGCATCCCATGTTGGTTTATTCATCTCATCATCATCAGTGATTCCTCATTTTCTGAGTCGGATTCTAAGTCTTGGTGTTGTGTCCGTAGGTGACCATAGAGACCAATTCTTGATCGGTATATTCTTCCGCAGTGAGGACATTGATCCTGGTCAGGGTTGGGTTGATTTGCCTTCCTCTTGACACATTTCTCCCTTTCGCTCTCCATTCGTGCCTCTTTAAATTCCACAGCACTGCTGCTCACAGCTGACTCCAGTTAGAATGCTCAAGGGCCAGGGCTCCTAGTTCTCAGTGTCTATGCTACAGTTTTTAAAGTTAACTTTAAGACCATCTTTCAAACTCTTCTCCTGTCCACCAACATTACATTTCCCATTCTTGAGTTGAAAGTAGAGTAACTGCTTTGGGAGGTGTTGATTCGGCATTCGGACAATGTGGCCAGTCCAACAGAGTTGATGAAGGAGGATCATAGCTTCAATGCCAGTGGTCTTTGCTTCTTCCAGAATGCTGACATTTGTCCGCCTGTCTTCCCAAGAGATTTCCAGGATTTTTCGGAGGCAACACTGATGGAATTGTTCCAGGAGTTGTGTGTGATGTCTATAGACGGTCCACTTCAGCATCTAGTGATGTCTGTAGACGGTCCACATCAGCATCTTCTTTCAACTGTCCCTCTCCTGCTCTTTGGGTCTCTTGAAGTTCGGCTATGTCTCTTGAAGTGTTGCTATCCCCACAACTTCTGAGGATGCTTGCCAGAGATGCAGGCAAAATGTCAGGAGAGAATGCTGCTAGAACATGGCCATATAACCCGAAAAACCTACAACAACCCAGTTTGCTTTTGCTTGGGTCTACTGGGAAGGGAAAGATCACAAACCTCTTCTCCTCTCCCTTCTTCTGAATTCATTGAGCAAAACTACTTTTTCACTGAACTCCATTTGCAGTAATTGAAGTATGGAGTAAGTTGGTGGAGGAGAGAGAAACTGGGGCATATTAAAAGCAACTGAAAAAAATGGGATGACACATATGAATGGACTCGTTGGCTGCCAGAATGGTCATTGTGTCCCTTGGCTTTTTAGACACCGTTCCCCAAACAGTTTTTCCGTTCAGGGATGGGTGGCAGAAGCACAGACAGGCTAAACACAGAGGGTGATTCTTGGGCAACAGGCAATTAATCCACCGCCATGACATGCCAGCCTGTTGACTCCATTGTGTGAGTAAATGCTTTGGTGCCAGGTTTCTGGGATCCAGGAGATGATTTACAATCGTACCGAGCACAACGAAAACACGAGTTGAAAAAAATATGAATTTATTGCCCTAGTCTTCATTTCAGTTATGGGTGTCATATCTTTGGGCGTTTCCTTTTTTTAGAACAAGGAAAAATTATCTGAATGATCTGAAGATAGGCTGTATATGTGCGTATCCTTGGGTGGTGACTTTCAGTCTGACCTTCTGCACTGTTGCCACAGCATCTCAGATATTGGCAGGCGACGTGAAGGCACACATACAGAAAACCCACAGTCAACCTGTACAGGTGATCTGTTGGGGAGCAATAACATGACAGTTTCCCTGCTGATATCTGATGGACCATTTTTGCAAATAAAGTACTTGACTAGAGAAGCATTTGGTCTGCCTGTTATATAGTAGTAGTAGTAATAGTTGTCGTGACCCACAGGACATAAAAAGTCTTTAACAGCAGTTGAAGGTCAAACTAAAGATAGTTTAATGTAAAACAAACTTAATTTGGCACTTAAAATTCAGTGCAACAGTTCAAGGAGCGTAATTAAACAGGAACATAAAATGCTAGATAAGCAGGCTTGAGTTGAGCCAAAAAATAACAGAAAATGCGATGAGCAGGAAGCAAAACACAAAACAAACAGTCTCTTTAGATGTTGCAAGGCATGAAGTTGAATCCAGGAATACAAACGCGTAGTCAATCAGTCCAGATGGTCGATAAGCCAGAAGTACACTCACGAAGGTTCCTTGGTCCGAAGCACGGCAGGGAAGCAGGAGACTGGAATCCAAAACAAGGTTAACAGCAGACAAGAACACCCAAACAACGCTTTGTCGTCTGCAAGGAGTAAGTCCCAGATTGCAGATTTTATTCACTGTCAGAACAATGAGACTTATTGCTCGCATCTGAATCATCTCCCGCAGCTGCAACATCTATTCCACGCCAAGTCTGCCACCTTTGATCTAGTGCCTGATCCTGCCAGTCAGTACCCTCATTCCCAATATCTCTGAAACCTTCAAAGTCATCGCTTGATGTAGCCTCATTACAGATGTCTCTGATGTTCTGCACTAAGGTCCAGTCCACAGCCTCCTCCATCTCATCCTCACTGTCGCTAGAGTTATCTGCTGTGTCCCTGAGTCTTTTGGACATGGTGTCACTCTCACTGCCAGAGTCACTAGCCACTCTCTTCATTCCCCTGAGATCTTCTTGCAAAGCCTCCTCTGGCCTGAACCCTGCGAAGCTTTCTTCATCAGAGGAAGCTAGGAAGATGTCTCTAATACGTTTCAGCTGACGCTGATTCTCTTCTGATTCTTCCTCACTCCTTCTTCTCCTTCTACTATCAGTAGTAGTTAAGGTCTCAGGAAGCTGACTCACAACAATAGTAGTTTATTTAGTGCTAGCATTTGGTCTGCCTGTTATATGGTAGTAGTAGTTTATTTAGTGCTTCGACCATAGGTCTTTCACATATAGGAAAAATAAATAAATACATTAAAACAGATTATTAATTTCATCTTATATACATCCTGAAAATAAGGTGGTGGTGGTGGTGGTGTGGTGGTGGTGGTGGAGGAGGAGGAGGAGGAGGAGGAGGAGGAGGAGGAGGAGGAGGAGGAAGTGGAGGAAGAATGGTTGAAAACAACTGGAACATGAAAGGCACTGCAGAGTAATCTAACCAGAGAAGTCTGCCATAGCAGAGCACCTGATGAACCAACCTGGACACAGCATATTATTGGAGAACACAGAAATGTTGGACCACTCTAACAATCACCAGGTCAGATGAAACAGAGAAGCCATTAAAATCCACAAGCATGTGGGCAATTTCAACAGAAAGGAAACAAACCATGAAAATGAACAAAATCTGGATAACAGTATTTTAAAAAAAAAAACTCTAAAATCGTAACAGTAAATAAAGAACAACATCCAAAAAACAATTGGGGACAGTTAATCACCTCTCAACAAAGGATTCCCCCAGGCAATATTTATTTTATTTATTTATTTACGACATTTATATGCTGCCCTTCTCACCCCGAAGGGGACTTAGAGTGACTTACAAGATATTTATACAGTAAGAAGCCAGACCTTGAAACTGCTAGGCCATTAATCAAGGTGGCCAATTGAAACATTCACGCCTACCTCCAACAGACAAGAGTTCTTTCTCCCACCCTGGACATTCCACAGATATATAAATCCCATTGTCCTGGTTTCCAACAGGCCTCACAACCTCTGAGTATACCTGCCGTAGATACAGGTGAAACGTCAGGAGGGAATGCTTCTGGAATATGACCAGACAGCCTGAAAAACTTACAACAACCCAACTGTGGTTCTAATAATGATAGATGTTATGGGAGTAATTCAAGACTTTGCATCTGCTAGACCATGAAACCAATGATGATGATGATAAAGATGATGATAATGCTCCATGTTGCTAATCAGAATAAAGTAAAAGTGAAGAATATGGCTGCCCATACTTGAACCTAGACCCAGAGGGTTTGAACTGGAGCTTGAACTGCTCTGTTGACCAGACCATAGGGATTTCCAAAGCAATATTTGAGTCCAGAAGTCCCTCATAGCCTAGCCTTGCATGGACACCAACACAACTGCTTCGTGGTAGCCAAGCTGATGCATTGGTGGGAGCTATGTCTACATCCTGACACCGCAATCGGAGCGCTTTTGGTTTTCCCCTTATAGAAATTGGAAATCCAGGCCAAAAGGTCATTTTCTCAGACACCTGACGTGACAGCTGGCCTGTCGTTTGCCCACGTCTTTGGTTTCTTCACAGCTTGGGGAGGTTATGAAATTTTGATGCTGGAATTAGGTTGTTGCTCATCTTGTACCTTTGTGCTCATAGTATTGACAGTACCACTGAACCGCTTCAGGCGGAGAGCACTGCGGCAGCGGCTTGCCTCTTTCTGCTCTTCCTCTGCTGACAACATCAGAAGTGTTTTAACAGGATTTTAATGGGCAGACTCGGCGTCTCCTTAGAGAGCTGCAAATAGCGGCTGTGAAAAAGGTGGGGGAAGAAGGAGAGCCATTTAGTTTGTCCACAGTGAGCTTGGCATGGCCTCCTTTTCCTCATCCAGATACAGTCACGGCACCAGGGACAACAATGGTCCAGGCCATGGGGAATGGTGAGATCCACACAGGCAAACGCCATGATACTGTGTCTTCACAAGGAGATTCTTGCAAGATTGAGCTTTGAAACTGACCTTGCAAATTGTGCCAGAAGGCCAAACCTGGGTGTATTAGAGGGAATAAAAAAAAACTCACCATTGCTGCACTCCTGTGGGCAAAGAAAAGATAGAAAGTGGTTGATAGCATTCACAAGTCCTCCTAAACCTCTCCTGATTTCTTCCAGCCCTTGGCATCCAGTCTTTAAGGCTAAGGCAAACAAGGGAGCTCCTCCAGAGAGCTGAGGGTTTTCACTATAACACAGTTAAATCTCACTTCTTTGAGGTGGTGAGCAATCCTTACCACAAGACTGCAAACACATAGAGACACCTGCAAGAAAAGAGCAAGTGGTTTCAGATCTCAAAAGACAGACCTCAGCACTTGGCATCACATGTTTCCGTTGGTTTTGATGCAAATGGGTGACATCCATTCTTATCCTTGGTACTAGCCCTTGGCTTTTTCTCTGAAATAAGTGTCCCCACTATTGTCTAGCCTATTGATACAACATGCTCAGTCAAACTGACATCTGTCTATCTATCTATATATGTGTGTATATTGTTTGTTTGTGAGATTAACATAACTCGAAAACTACTGGGCGAATTGACACCAAATTTGGACGCAACACACCTATCAGGCCGAGAAGTGATCATCACTCATGAAAACACTGAAAAATACAGCAGAAGGCCGGGTACCCAAGTAATAAACTTGAAATATAGAATCTTCTTGGCCCAGGAGGAAAAACAGTAATTTTCTTTTCACACGAACATCCTTATCCTGTGCTGTTGCTTATTTACTCCCTTGTTGTCCTCCCGCCCTTCCAAACACCACTCCATCCCCTTCATATTTTTCAGGCAAATTCTATTAAATCAGCTCCCGGATAAGCTCCAGTCGGTCACACTCGTTTTCCCATTTCTATCAAATCTCATCACACATTAATGAGGATACAGGCAATCATGTCTCCTCCACCCTGTGATGCAGATGGCCCTCATGTGCTCTGGGAATCTGGAGGAAATGAAGATCATCCATGTTTCATTTTGAGTTCCACAGCCTCGTCCTCGGGCTGAGGTTTTGGCAGCCTGCAAGTTGGATGGGGGTTATTTATGAAAAGGAATATTTATTCTACGCTGCCGATAACAAGTTGGCAAGCTATGCATGCCACTCGGTGGCAAGGTTAGTTCATTCCGACATTACCTTTTATGTTCGTGTTGGTATAACACTGTTCAGGTTGCCAAGAGCCTATTTTGCTAGTATTTGCTCTCATTCCATCGTCATACGCAGCGAGCCCAAAGCTTGGAAGTAACGTCTCACAAACAACAAATTACATGTCATGAATCAGTTTTTCATCAGGGTTGCTCAAGAAACAAATACAGGGATCTTTGAACAATTCAGGCCTGAAACCAAGGTGACTAAACTGTCATGCTTTGGACATATCAGGAGACTTTTTGACTCACTGAAAAAAAAATAATGCTTGGGAAAGTGGAAAAAAATAGAAGATGAGGAAGCCATTGTATCCATGACTATCCTAATTTTCAGGAACAGAGCAGGGCTTTCGAGAGACCGGTCCTCTTGGAGGTCTTAGTCATGGAATCGCTATAAGTTTATTATTTAGAAGGGTATTTATACCCTGCCCTTCTTACCCATTAGGGGACTCAGAGCAGCTTACATATATAAGTAGCAATTTGATGGCAAAATGCACATATATCAAATCAAATAAAATATATACATTCAAACCATTGCTATCAACATTTCAGATGTTAAAACAACTTATTTAAAATCAAGCAGTCTGATGCCGTAATCCGAGGCCATTCCCATTGTCATTGTAGCATTCTGTATTTTCTTATTACACTGTTCCTGACTGAAAGCTTGGTCCCACATCCATGTCTTTAGCTTTTTCCTGAAGGTCAGGAGGGAGGGGACTGATCTGATTTCACTCAGGAGAGAGTTCCATAGCCGAGGGGCCATGACTGAGAAGGCCCTGTCTCTCGTCCCCATCAGTCACATCTGTAAGGGAGGTGGGACCGAGAGCAAGGCCTCATAGCTGGCTCATAGAGGGAGATACGGTCGGACAGGTAATCTGAACCAGAACCGTTTAGGGCTTTAAAGGCTAAAGCCAACACTTTAAATTGTGCTCGGTAGCAGAGTGGCTACCAGTGAAGCTGACACAACAGGTGGGTTGTATGCACCCTGTATGCCACTCCGGTGAGCAATCTGGCTGCCGCCCATTGGACCATTTGTAGCTTCCGAACAGTCTTCAAAGGCAGCCCCACATAGAGTGTATTGCAGTAGTCTATTCAAGATGTAACAAGAGCATGGCAAAGTCTGATTCCCCAAGGTATGGGCGCAACTGGCACCCATGTTTTAATTGTGCAAAAACTCCCTTGGCCATTGCTGAAACGTAGGGTTTCAGGCTCAACAACAAATCCAGGAGAACTCCCAAACTATGAACCCCTGTCTTCAGGGGGAGTGTAACCCCATCCAACACAGGCTGGAACCCTAAACCCTGTTTGGCCTTGTAACTTACCAGGAGTCCCTCTGTCTTGTTTGGATTCAGTTTCAACTTTTTTGCCCTCATCCAGACCGTCACAGCTGCCAAGCACTGGGTCAGGACCTAAACAGCCTCTTTAGCAACAGGTGGAAAGGAGGGATGCAGTTGGACATCATCTGCGTACAGATGACATCAGAACTCCGGATGATCTCTCCCAGTGGCTTCATGCGGCTTGAATTCAACTTGATGGAAAATAACATCAACAAGCTTTTTTCTGACCAACAAACACAACTATGCCTGAGTTTCTTAAAAATGAAATGATTGCGACACGGAGCTAACAACAGGTGTTTATCTGGTCCACTCAACCACCACCCTGCAATGCAGGGATAAATCACTAAAGCACTCACAAAAATATGGCTACCAGATTAAAGAAGGCAAGTCCAACTCCCTGCAAGATAGTCTAATAAATAAATACAATCTCCATTCTCTTGTCCTACTTCATCCACATTAAAAGGGGGGACCTGTTAAAAGACCCCCCCCCCCCAAATCTGTGTGTGTGTGTGTGTGTGTGTGTGTGTGTGTATGTGGATGCTTTAGTAAACCCAATCCGTAAATCCTTCTGTCACCCTTTTGCTGATAGGGCCACCCACTTGTCATTATCCCAACAGCCCAGGTTATTTGATTTAATTTTGCTGTGTAGATTAATGCTCAAAATGGAGAGGTTTTCTTTCCTCTTTTTTATTTTTTGCTAATGGCCAGTAAATGAGTTGGGGGAAGGAGCGCGAGCGGGCATGGGATTCATCAGCCTCCTTGTCATTTTAATTCCCCCTGTTTTAAGTTGTTCTATAAATATGTCTTTATGGATGTCGTTTGATGAGCTTAAAAACATCTAATTGGGACCAGTTGCTTAAATCTCTTTGGATCAAGAAGGTTGTAATAAGCAAAGAGAGGGTATCTTATCCCTCCAATCCAAAAACGCTTAGCAACTAGTATCCTTGATGCATGTATAATCAGTTTATTTTCAGTTTCTCGTTTCATCTTTTTTTTATTCATCTTGCTTTCGCTCGGTGTGATCTAATGCTTCACTTTAAAGCCCGTGTTTCTTCTGATCCTTAAGATCGTCAGCTTTAGAAATGACAATGTAAAAAGCATCGGAGCTTAAGACGCTGAAAGGTTTAAAGAGCGTCTTATTACTGACATAACAATTTCCCTTCGATCATAAATGCCATAAACATGATGGGAAAGCGAACCTTCCAGTGTGCAAACGATTTGCCTCGCTTTGTAGCTCCCGTCATGCCTTCACTGCTCTGATCAAAATGTGATATCCCATCTTGTGTTGATTCCCACTATGGAAGATGTCTGTGGGCTTCCACGGTGGAAATTCAACAATGGAAAACATTGTTTTCCAATTACTCGTTTTCGAGCGACTCGCAACCTCTGAGGATGCCTGCCATAAATGCAGGCGAAACGTCAGGAAAGAATGCTTCTAGAACATGGCCATATAGCCCGAAAAACCTACAACAACCCAATGGAAAACATTATTTGAACATCACATGGAAGAATCATACTGCTGAAAAATGTGTGGAAGCCTACTTTAGTCAATGAGAGAATGTGCACAAAATCCAACTGCTTAAAAATGCACATTGGCAATGTGTGTATTTCCATAAATGAGCAGAGCAATAGATAGAGACTTCCATCTAGAAGTAACATTTAGAGGTCATTGTCCTTCAGTGGAAGTTTTGATGCTATCAAAGTTCAGGAAGCGAGGTGGAATGGTGGCCACATTTTCCCACCCCAGAGAGTCCCTCAAAGCTGTTCTGTATTATCATATAGAACTGTTTTTGGTAAACTTAGGGTTTTCTTTTGGGAAACTTGGGGGGTTTCTACCAGTTGACCCCAATCTTCTCTGGAATCTACCTTATCAGTTTCCCAACACTTGAAATGTCCATCTGTTTTACTTGGAAATAGATGTAAACAAAGAAAATATATATTTATAATATGATAATGTAATACAATATAATACTACTACTAATAATATGATGTTATAATTATATATTTTATATTACATGTAATATTACTAATAATATTACATTATAATGGTATAGTACAATATATAATACTGATATTGTACTATGCTAATAATATAATACATTGTATGTATATATATCTTGTAAGCCACTCTGAGTCTCCTTCGGGATGAGAAGGGTGGCATATAAAGGTCGTAAATAAATAAATAAAATGTATCAAATTAGTGTAGTGGTTCCCAACCTGTGGCCCGTGGACCACCAGTGGTCCCCAAGAACTAAAATATGGTCTGCGGCCTCACCGTTGCTACACTGTTGCAACAAGAGCAACTGGTCGGAGCGACTGAAACCCTCTTATAGTTCTGAGGCAATGGGAATGTCTGTAGGGTACCCATGAAAGACGTGACAACAACATCCTGACTGCTGCATCTTCTCCTCCCTCCTCTTGAGTGGAGCCATAACATGTGGCGCCTGGAAGCAGGGGTACCTTAGTGTCTTCATTTTTAGGCCTATTCCTGGGGTTATTTGGGGTGCTGATTCATAAAATTGCATTGGGTAGACCATATATGCTCTAGATAATTAAATATGGTTTTCTGTGGCCGAGCAGATGGCAACTATTGGATGGCATATGTTCTGTATCAGAAACTAGAACTGACGTGGTTTATCCAATGTAATTTTCTGAAACAGCACCCCAAATAACCAAATTGAATCTAAAGTTGACCAAAAACTGATTTTTAACCCTTTTGGTACTAATGTTGGAGGGTGGTCCCTGGTTAAAGTCGTCCATGGTCAAGTGGTCCATTCCTGGTCAAAATAGTCCCTGGTCAAAGTGGTCCCTGCTCAAAAAAAAGGTTGGGAACAGTTGAATTAGTCGTATAGGGTATGTGTGCGTGCTTTAAAATAGCAGCAGCTTCTCCATAAATTATGCAATTAAAAAAGACGGAAAAACAGTATACGAGCCCAATTTGACAGGTGAGTTTGGAAGCCAAACCTGAGGTACATCACATACTGTTTTAGTCCAGCCTTTCATGTCATCACCTGCCTGCTAGGCAGAGCCGTGACACGTGGATCTTTATTATTCCAAAATTATGTAACTCTGCCTACTGGAGGTATAATTTAAAACAAAGCAAGTTCAAGGGCTGTCCCGTTTTGTTTGAAATACGCACTCTAAAGTAGTTTTGCTATGAGTCGGACCATTAATCTCGGGCACATTTTTGGAAGGCCGCAACTGCATAAATTTTCAGGTATCATAAATTTGGAGCTTACATTTTGACGTCTCACCTTTTGGGTAATGTGGGTCGTGTACAGCCGGTGTCCTCTGACTGCTCCTACTCAGAAGGGGTGACAAGCGAGCAAATGGGTGCGGATCCCTGGAATGCATGACAGACGGCGCCTTGGAGGACAAGTTCCCCTTCTTCATCCGTGTCTGTAGTATGAGACTAGGATTCCTGTGGTTAGTTACACAGGTGATATCCAACAGAGATGAGCAAAGTGCAGCCTCCTCAACTTGTCCATATTAGCCTTTTCCTGGGGAGAAAAAGAAGGGTTGAATTACCTTTTGTGGAAGCCCCCCAAGAGTGGTCAACCATATTTTAAACCAGTCAAGAACCACATGTATGGCCCCTAGAAACCACTTCTGTGGCCCTTGAATCTCCCCCTGCTCATCTTCCAATTAGATTTTACAAGGTTGGGTCAAAAAGTAATGCCTTCATCTTTGATCTTCTAATTCTTTCCCAGCTACTGGGCTATCTATGCATGATATGGAAGAGGTCACCTTACTCTACTGGTATAGTCTTTTTTCCAATTCACTGATTAGAACCATGAATCTGAGGCTGAAAGGAAGAGTTGTCATTGAATTTCTGGCAAAAGAAGGATTCCAAAGATGGGAATCTATAATCGCTTGAAGAATGTTTATGAATTGGCCCCTTCTGGCTTTGACTTGTTTGGACCTCTGAAATACAACCTACGTGGCTTCAGATTCAATGACTTGAATGACATTCAAACAGCTTTGAAATCATGGGTCAGGAAGCAAAACCCTGAATTTTTCCAAAATGGTTTGGGTTCCTGGGTTAAACAGTGGCTAATGTGTCCAAATTGATGGTGATGATGTTGAATGGTATGAAGGTTGAATGAAAAATAATGCCTCCACCTTCATTACTTGGGTTTGGATGGGAATATTTTAATAAATCAAAGGCAGAAATAATCCTTAGAATGTGCTCTTTAACTACCACTATTCACTTGCCCGCATAATCACCAGACAATTGGATACATTTCTGCCAACAATGAACAAGTTTTCTGAAGCAGTCACGAAAGAAGTTGACACTCTGTTTCCGCAACCCATCGTGCACAGATCTTCCGATAGCCAATCAAAGCAATAATGTGACCCACTCGGTGGTTGCTGTCACAGAACATCCAACTCTTTGTTTGTCATGCAAGTCAGATGTTCCACCTCAACATCTTTAAACTTACTTGCCCAACGACGCACAGTACTCACATCAACACAATCACCACAAACAGCTTGCATTTTCTGATGAGTCTTCTTTGATGTGACACCTTCTGCTGTCAAGAATTCAATGATTGCACGTTGCTTAAGTCGTATTGACCAACCATCTGTGCAGGGTTCCATACTTCGCACTTTAACAACACAACCGTTCAATGCTAAGGCTTCCTGCCAAAATGGAACTGTAGAGGAGAGTCTACTGAACAAGCTAGTACCTGCCGCATACCAGTACTGCCATCTGTTGAGGAGTTACGAAGGTGGAGGCAGTACTTTTCATTCAACCCTCGTAGTTTTGTGTAGAGGACAGTTCAGGCTCTGATCTGGAGCAACTTCTGCTGTTCTAGGTCCATTCATCATGTTTTTATGGCACAGGAGGCAAAACTTTTTGACCCATCCTCATATTTCAGGGCTTAAGCTGGACAAAAAGTAGATCATGTGTTGGATGGCTGGTGGTGGGAAAGGACTGGAATCATCAAATTGACCCCCTCTCCCATAAAATAAATTGTAAATTATGCTCATTTAAAAACAGGGCATCTAGAAGTGGATTACAGCAGAACAGAAATCAAATAGCCTTCCAGTCCACACAGTCTACAATCCCGTTCTCTCTTTAGATTTGGATTTTCCCCTTCCTTTGTACTACATGTGTGTGTGTGTTTTTGCTTCTTCAAGTACAGTACAAAGACATTGTGCAATAGGTCGGGTGGTAGAGTCATTTGCAAAGGGCAGCTTGAGTTCAGTGGGTTCAGATATACACGTTCGGTGCCAGATTCTTGTGGGGACTTTCACACTTCTGCATCCCAGTAGAGGAATTAGATGCTGATTTCTTAAAACATGTTTTATAGGTTTTTTTGTAAAGAGGAGGGAACAATAAAAATTGAACCGCACTAGAACTTTTAATGACTAATGGGTTTTGCAGAAGATGGTTTTTAAAAAAAAGCAACTGTAATATCCATTAGAAGATTTGCAGATGTACAACACTGCTTAGCAACTACTGAACCACTTCTGCCTGTAAGCCATGCATATATTCCAGATGGAAGGCTGGTCCTAATATTAGGCTAGGTCAAGCCGGCCCTACTATTAGAGAAAGAAACTAGTGAGAGGCACTCAAAGCAGCTTTACAAATATTGAAGAAATGGGTTGCTGTGAATTTTCCAGGCTGTCTGGCCATGCTCCAGAAGCATTCTCTCCTGATGTTTCACCCACATGCATAGCAGGCATCCTCACAGGTTGTGAGGTTAAGGTGGCCAACTGCAACATTCACACTTGCCTCAAACAGACAAGAGTTCTTTCTTCATTTCACCCTGGACATCATTCCACAGATACATAAACATCACTTGCCTAGTTACCAACAAGGGATGTTTATATATCACCACTGCCCTATTCAGACATTCAACCTGACCTAAAACTCATTTCTTCAATGTGTTGTCAAAGGCCTTCATGACCAGAATCACTGGGTTGCTGTGAGTTTTCCGGGCTGTGTGGCCATTTTCCAGAAGCACAACCTCTTAGAATGCCTGCCATAGATGTGGGCGAAATGTCAAGCTGCAAGGCTATTCAGTGGTAATCATGGTGGCCAATGACAACATTCCCACTTGCCTCCGACAGACAAGAGTTCTTTCTCCCACCCTAGACATTATTTCACAGATAAATAAACCTCACTTGCCTAGTTTCCAAAAGACTTCACAACCTCTGAGGATGCCTGCCATAGATGTGGGCAAAATGTCAGGAGGGAATGCTTCTGGAACATGGCCATACAACCTGGAAAACTCACAGCAACCTAGTGATTCCGGTCATGAAAGCCTTTGACACCACATTGAAGAATTGAGTCTTAGGGTAGGTTGAATGTCTGAATAAGGCAGTCGTTCCCAACCTGTGGGCCACAGCCCTCTGGTAAGCCGCAAGACCTAAAATAAGAATGTCGGGAGAGGAGAGGCTGACTACCCACAAAAGATTATTACTACCATATTATTAAATACGATTTTCTGTGGGTGAGCAGATGGTGACTACTGGATGGCATATGTTCTGTACCAGAAACTAGAACTGATGTGGTCTTTCCATTGCAATGTTCTCAATCAGCACCCCAAACAACCAAATCAAATCTAAAGTTGACCAAAAACTGATTCATAACCCTTTTGGTACTAATGTTGGAGAGTAGTTCCTGGTCAAGTGCTCCCTGGCCAAAATAAAAAAGGTTGGGAACCTCTCAAATAGGGGCAGTATCTGGTGTTGGCTTCTTTCTAGAGAGATCTTGCTCTCCTTGCTGCTTCTATTATTATTGTTGAGATCAAGAGTGGTTTCTGGGTCTCACTAGGCCTCTAAAAGATTCAAATTCCTGTTTAGCCTTGGAAAACCCTTGGGCAAGCCGCACTCTCTCAGCCTTAGAGCAAACCGATGGCGAACCTCCTCTGAACAAAGCTTGCCTGGAAAATCCTATATTTTGATATCGAATATCCTATTTGAGCATTGACCTAGGACCCTGGGAGACCAAGGTTTGAACCCTCACTCAACCATAGAAGCCTATTGGGGGACCAAGAACAAATCATATTTTCTCAGCTTCAGAAGAAGGCCATGGCATTGTCCTCTGAAGAAATCTTGGCAATGGTAGTGTCGAAGGCTTTCATGACCAGAATCACTGGGTTGTTGTAGGTTTTCTGGACTGTATGGCCATGTTCTAGAAGCATTCTCTGACATTTCACCCACATCTATGGCAGGCATCCCTTCTAGAACATGGCCATACAGCTTGAAAAACCCACAACGATCCAACTCCCATGGTGTTGCCAGAAGCTGGTGTTGACCTGAAGGCATGTAACGGTCACAAAGCCATCTTATAGATCTGAGGCATAAAAAATGCACACTCTTATTTTTAAAATTTATTTTCATGTTGCTGAACTGAAGTAGAATGCAATAGGAAGTGAGGTGGCACCTTGTTTGCTTGCATTCCGCTTTAACTCCTTAGGGCATTTCACTGTTTTTGAAGCCTCCCCCCCCCCCGCCCCCGCCTCCAATGGAGGTGCATGTGTGTGTGTATCACATGTTTCCAGGATCTCAGGAGAGAGAAAAAAGACCCAATTTGTTTCAGAATCCTTCCCCAAAGCCCACCCTCGCCCCCTCGTCTTAATTTTCTATCTTCCTTTCAACAGCCCGCTATGAAACCCCATGACCTTTCCACCTTTCAACTTTGCTTGAACTTGGAGAAAAGACTTGAGAATTGTGGAGTTGCCCCAAGGGGGGGCACAGACCCACGGAAGGAGAGGGGAGACCAGACCCGATGATTAGACGTTACCGTAACAGTAACACTAGGAAAATAATCCTTTTCTTGTACAGGAGTTGCGGCCACTGATGCCTCCAGGGTAATAAGCTCATGTGATATGCCTCACAGCTAATGTGCGCTGGTGGGGATGTGTTAGAGGGCACATTATTGCGTGTCCCTTGTTCTTTTGCTGTGTATTTAAACAAAGATTGATTATCCGGAAAAGAATTTGGATGCTTAACTGGCAGGCTGGTTTTAGTGTGAACTTACTTACTTAAGCGATCCCTCGTAGTCCAAGGATGATGGTCCTTCAAGTGATGTGTCTTGGCGGTGGATAAGTAGGTGGCTGTGGAGTCCTATTCTTGACCTGCATGTTCTCCTGCAGTGAGGGCATTGGTTTCAAGGTGGAAGGCAGTTGGGATTGGTTGACGTGCCTTCCTCTTGGCACATTTCTCTCTTTCGCCCTCCATTTGTGCCTCTTCAAATTCTACAGCACTGCTGTCACAGCTGACTTCCAGCTGGAGCACTCAAGGGCCAGGGCTTCCCAGTTTTCGGTGTCTATGCCACAGTTTTTAAGTTTGGTTTTGAACTCATCTCTTTTCCTGCCCACCAACATTCCATTTCCCGTTCTTGAGTTTTGGAGTAGAGTAGCTGCTTTGGGAGACAGTGATCAAGCATTCGGACAACGTGGCCAGTCCAGCGGAGTTAATAGCGGAGGACCATCGCTTCAATGCTGGTGGTCTTTGCTTCTTCCAGCACACTGACATTTGTCCGCTTGTCTTCCCAAGAGATTTGCAGGATTTTTCGAAGGCAACATTGATGGAATTGTTCCAGGAGTTGCATGTGATGTCTGTAGATAGTCCACGTCTTTAGGGCTGATCAGGGAAGATTGTAGGGAAGATAAGGATGATGTATATACTCAGCAAAGATGAAGTACTTTGGCCACATCATGAGAAGAAAGGAAAGCTTAGCGAAGACAATTATGCTGGGGAAAATGGAAGGAAAAAGGAAGAGGGGCCGAACAAGGGCAAGATGGATGGATGGGATCCTTGAAGTAACTCGATTGACCTTGAAGGAGCTGGGGGTGGTGAAAGCCAGCAAGGAGCTCTGTCGGCTGGTCCATGAGGTCATGAAGAGTCAGAAACGACTGAAGGAATGAACAACAACAAACTCAGTTTATCAGTTTTATCAGTTTTATCATGTCTTATCATATTTATTTACTGTATTGTTATAAGTGTCTTATTTTAATTTACTACATGGAGTGTGATCGGGTCTTGTTGTTTTGTTTGTTATTGTGATATGGTCTAAGGACTAATCAATAAAAAATTACTAATTACTAATAGTCCACATCACGCAGGCATAGAGCAGGGTTGGGAGGACAATAGCTTTATAAACAAGCACCTTGGTATCCCTATGGATGTGCCGGTCCTCAAACACTCTCTGCTTCATTCGGAAAAAAGCTGCACTCGCAGAGCTCAGGCGGTGTTGTATTTCAGTGTCAATGTTGACTTTTGTGGAGAGGTGGCTGCCAAGGTAGCGGAAATGGTCAACATTTTCTAATGTTACACCATTGAGCTGTATTTCTGGCATTGCAGACAGATTGGTGCCTGCTGAAAGAGCACTTCGGTTTTCGCAATGTTCAATGAGCTTCTCGTATGCTTCCTCGAAGGTGTTTCGAATAGCTTGTATGTCTTCTTCTGAATACGCACAGATGATATTGTCATCAGCATATTGGAGTTCTATAACAGATGTTGATGTATCCTTGGTTTTGGTGGGAACTAGGAAAATACGGTATGGAGAGATGCCCCATCGCTGAGGGAAAGTGTCATGTTGAGCCTATTCTGGTCCACTTAAGTTTCCTTGCATTCAAAGGGATTCTATGATTCTATGATCTTCTGCCACACTGGCCATATCTGTGAAGATGGTGGGAATCCAAAAAGAGTCCTCTCTTATGGATCTCAATGTCTGGGCAGGCTCATGTGTACAGATAATCTATCTCATGGGGTCCTCAAACTTTTTAAACAGAGGGCCAGATCACAGTCTTTCAAACTGTTGGAGGACGGATTATAATTTGTAAAAAACATGAATTCCTATGCACACTGCACATATCTTATTTGTAGTGCAAAAAAACACTTTAAACAATACAATAATTAAAATGAAGAACAATTTAAACAAATATAAACTTAATAGTATTTCAATGGGAAGTGTGGGCCTGCTTTTGGCTGATGAAATAGGATTGTTGTTGTGTGCTTTCAAGTCGTTTCAGACCTAGGTTGACCCCGTGTGAGGGCCGGGTAAATGACCTTGGAGGGCCGCATCCGGCCCGCGGGCCTTAGTTTGAGGACCCCTGGTCTATCTGATCAAGTCACTTTCCCAGCTCTGAGTGGGCAAATATCAGCGACACACGACTTAGAAATCTCCGCATTTCAGGGCTGGATATATAGTGTTTGCAAAACAAAATGAAACATGTGTTTGGGGAAGAAAACTGAAACGTCAACACATACACACAGGTTGCAAAATTTGAAACAAAGAATTAGCTGTGGGAAATGGATGCAAACATGTATCTTTTTGGAAAATGTATCCCTTTATGCATAATATGCTTCTTGTACATGACCATAGATATTTTGTTTGGAAACCCATTGAGAAATGTTGTTACAAACCAGAAAAACCTGGTTGTGGTGTTGCAAGAGTTGTTAAAAACCTTACCAATCTTGTTTTGAACCAAAATCTTTCCTCCTTTGCACGGAAATTCACATCAGTTTCCTTGAAAGATCATTGGATCAAAATGTATTTCCTCCAAGACTTTTTGAAGGCGTCCATGCTCACCTTAGAGCTCACCTTAGAGCAATGTGTTGGGATTCTGGCTAGCGCTTTGTGAGTTTTCAGCTTCACTTGCACATACAAAAGGTCAAGCCTTCCACCTTCCATTAACACCAAAAACAGAGAGATTAAACATTAACTTCCCATTTCTTCTTAGGTTTCTCCCCTGTTTCCAAAACTTAGCCCAGAGTCATCTACATCTTGATGTTTATCTTGATTGAAAATCTATTTTTAAAAAGGGAAACAACCACTTCATTTCAAACAGGAGGAGGCTAATTTCCTCTCCATCCAAACAAGAAGAATTGCATGCTGCATTCCCTTCCAAACTGCGATGGCCACAGACGCCTAAAGGGATTTGAAGCTCACTTTCAACTTTCAGTCTTCCAAGTGATCAGAGAGAAATGCCTAGAGCAGTCACGTGGTCAGGCCTTTGCCATACATCCTTGCTAGCCCAAGAGGGTTTTTGATAGCTGCACTTCATTGAGGGTTTTCTTTGGCAAGGAATCCTCAGAGATGTGTTGTCGAAGGCTTTCATGGCCAGAATCACTGGGTTGCTGTGAGTTTTCCAGACTGTATGACCATGTTCCAGAGGCATTCTCTCCTGATGTTTTGCCCACATCCATGGCAGGCATCCTTAGAGGTTGTGAGGTCTGTCAGAAAATAGACAAGTATCTATATCTATATCTGTGGAATGATGTTCAGGGTTGGAGAAAGAACTCATGTCTGCTTGAGGCAAGTGTGAATGTTGCAATTGGCCAGCTTGATTAGCATTGATTGGCCTTGCAGCTTCAAAGCCTGGCTGCTTCCTGCCTAGGGCAATCCTTTGTTGGCTGGAATTCCTCTGTTTTCTGGGTTTTGCTCTTTATTTACTGTCCTGATTTTAGAGTTTTTTAATACTGGTAGCCAGATTTTGTTCATTTTTGTGGTTTCCTCCTTTTGGTTAAAATTGTCCATGTTTATGGATTTCAATGGCTTCCCTGTATGGTGGTTGTTTGAGTGGTCCAGCATTTCTGTGTACTCAAATAATATGCTTTGTCCAGGTTGGTTCATCAGGTGCTCTGCTATGGCTGACTTCTCAGGTTAAATCAGTTTGCAGTGCTTTTCATCTTCCTTGATTCATGTTTGGGCACTTTGTTTGGTGGTCCTTCTTTTCCTTTGCTGAACGTAGCAGTTATCGGATTTTCTTAGTATGTCTGTAGATAGTTTATAGGTTGTGTTTCTTCATCAGCTTCCCTGTGCAGTCAGTTGTTCCACTCTAACAACCACCATGTCAGACTACACAGAGAAGCCATTGAGATCCACAAGAAGCATGTGGACAATTTCAATAGAAAGGAGGAAACCATGAAAATGAACAAAATCTGGCTCCCAGTATTAAAGAACTTTAAAATCAGGACAGTAGATAAAGAGCAAGACTTTTTTAAAAAAACAGGAGAATTCCAGACAAGAATCAACCAGGGCAAGCTAACACATCCCAACAAAGGATTCCACCGCAATGAGTCGCCCTTGGGCTGAGAATTGCGGTATATAAGCGAAGTAAATAAATAAATAAATAAATTCCACCCAAGCAGGAATTAACCAGGGTTTGAAGCTGCAAGGCCATTAAATACTAATCAAAGTGGCCAATTGCAACATTCGCACTTGCCTCAAGCAGACAAGAGTTCTTTCTCCCACCGTGGACATTATTCTACAGAGAGTGCCTCCAGGCAACAAAGGCAGAGATTCTCACTGATTGACTTTGAAGCTGCAAGGCTATTCAGTGCAACAGTTCCACTTGCCTCCGACAGACAAAAGTTCTTTCTCCCACCCTAGACATTATTTCACAGATATATAAACCTCACTTGCCTAGTTTCCAAAAGACTTCACAACCTCTGAGGATGCCTGCCATAGATGTGGGCAAAATGTCAGGAGAGAATGCTACTGGAATATGTCCACAGCAACCCAATCTTCAGAGATGGTTTTGTAGGACCGTCTTCTGAAATACAGTACAGCCCCTGCATATGTGTGGGATTGGCCTGACCCTACTTAGATTCCAAGATAAGTCAGGATCTGGTGCCTTTAGGATGTTAGGCCCTTCTTGATGATAATGTTTGTCGCTTTTAAGTCTTCAAAGGGATGCTGTGTAGAAAGTGGAGCAAGTTGTGTTCCCTGCGTCCACTTCACCAGGCGCTTCTCTTGGCGGCTTTGTGCTTCTGCATGCTGATTGCGGAAGAAATATAGCCACTGTGAACCAGCTCCACGGGACATGCCATCTCATTTGATAAAAATGGTATCCTTTCCCCCTTTTCCGTACTAAAAGGAGCTTTCTCAGCCATTACCTGCAGTGCGTGGGATTGTGTTTTGGTTGACTCTGGCTGCCTTGCGCCGCAGTGAGATGATTGAAACAGCACTCGGGCAATTTCAGAGGCCTTGGTTTATGACCTTAATTCAAATCTTGGTCGGCTGTACCTGGAATACCCATCAGGAGCGCATACCGATGGCAATAAAACGCAGAAAAGGTTAGCCACATCAAATTGAGTATTTAACGTGAGACTATGGCCAAGTTGTTGACAGAAGGAATCTAAAATTTTACAACCTCCTCTCTTCGAACGTTCTGAAAATCATTTCGGTCGCCGACAGGGAGCCGACGAAATGTGGTTTCGGTCTAAGTGAAAGGGCTTTCTTTTTCATTGCGTGGTTTTTGGTCCTGGAGGCTAACCTTTTCGGCGAGATTTCCCCCACACATCTGTGGCCTGTAAATGGCATCCTCTTCTCCTTTTACCTCTTCAGTTGTTCATCTTCCTTCACTTCTTTGCTTGGCTGATCTGTTCCAGGATAACCAAGGGACTGACGGGGGGGGGGGGGGAGAGAAAGTGGAGTGCATATTCCTCAATAGGACAGGAAGTAGTCATCACTCCAGAGAGTCAGAATTGGAGGCCAAGAACATCCAAAAGAGTGCAGGCAGGGTCCTTTCACATTCAAGCACTATAATACCGCTTCATGGTTCTGGCTTACGCAATCTTTGGCTTGGCAACGTAGGGAGGAGCAGCAAATGACAAGTTCCAGGTTTCCATATGAGACAGTCCTGGCAATTAAACTAGAAGCACAGCGCTAAAATTTCATAGAGATACTGACAGAAATGTTGTCAGAACCCCACTGTTGTGTTTTGCACAACAGTGCAAAAATTCTCAGTGTTTCTCAACCTGGGGTTTGGGATCCCAGGAGGGGGGGATTGTGAGAGGGTGTCATAGGGGTTGCCAAAGACCATCAGAAAACACAGTATTTTCTGTTGGTCATGGGGGTTCTGTGTGGGAAATTTGGCCACTGATGGGGTTTAGAACACTCTTTGATTGTTGGTTAAGGGAAAGGTTTTCCCCTGACATTAAATCCAGTCGTGTCCAACTCTGGGGTATGGTGCTCATCTCCATTTCTAAGCCGAAGAGCTGGTGTTGTCCATAGACACCTCCAAGGTCATGTGGCCAGCATGACTGCATGGAGGGCCGTTATCTTCCCGCCTGAGCGGTACCTATTGATCTACTCACATTTGCATGTTTTCGAACTGCTAGGTTGGCAGAAGCTGGGGCTAACAGCGGAAGCTCACGCTGCTCCCCAAATTCAAACCTGTGACCTTTTGGTCAACAAGCTCAGTAGCTCAGCGCTTTAACCCACTGCGCCACCAGGGTGAACTATAAATCTCAGCAACTACAACTCCCAAATGTCAAGGTCTATTTTCCCCAAACTCCACCAGTGTTCACATTTGGGCATATTGAGTATTCGTGTCAAGTTTGGTCCAGATCCATCATTGTTTGAGTTCACAGTGCTCTCTGGATGTAGGTGAACTACAACCCCCAAACTTAAGGTCAAAGCTCACCAAACCCTTACAGTATTTTCTGTTGGTCATGGAAGTTGTATGTGCCAAATTTGGTTCATTTCCAGCAGTGGTGGAGTTCAGAATGTTCTTTGATTGTAGGCGAACTGTAATTCCCAGCAACTACAACTCCCAAATGACAAAATCAATCTCTCCAACCCCACTAGTATTCAAATGTGGGCGTATTGGATATTTGTACCAAATTTGGTCCAGTGAATGAGAATACATCCTGCATATCAGATATTTACATTGCAATTCCTAACAGTAGCAAAAGTACGTTATGGTTGGGGGTCACCACAACTTAAGGGGTCGAGACATTAGGAAGCTTCAGAACTGCTGTCCTAGATCATTATAGCTCTACAAAAAAAAAGGGCTGGGGATTTATTTAGGGGTGTCCTTCACATTGCGATGGATGCTGCTTCCATTTCTGTTATCGGGTCGTATCTATGTCGAACAGAAATTGCAGAGTAGTACAAGTGACCAGCCACCATGCACCTTTTTTCTGTGCATTTCAAATCAATCAAGAGATTTTCTGCAAAACGTGCACAAATAGGACAGATGGTGCAAATATTACTAAGGAAGTATGGACTGAATCAATAATCTGGCGACTGTGGGATGGGAGGAAATCTATTGGAGTGGTGGGGCAAATGTAAGAAAGATGAATGGCCATATATTTTATGCATATGTAGGTGTTTGTGTGTAATTGTGCTCCTGGGATTAGTTGCTGTGCAGAAGAGCCAGGGAAAGGCTGGGGACTGGCTGTGCTCCCTGCAGATGATGGGACATATAGTCTAACCCAGCTCGAAAGGATAAGGGGGCGGGGTGTCTCATGGCGGACTCCAAACAACACAGAGGTTTGATCTTTCCTGACTTCCCAAGACCCATCACTCAAACTCTGCTACCATTTTGCTTTTACACAGGCCAAAGGTCTAAAACATTGGTTCCCAATCTTATTTTGACCAGGGACCACTGTGAATTTTAACATATTCTTTAAACTTAATAGTAACATGAATTAAGAATACTATTATAATATAAAAAAGAACATTTTAAATAGAAAATTAAATTTGGTTTGCATCAATGTGATTCTTGAACTCATATTGTCTTTAGAAGTTGGGTAATCCTGGAACTAATATTATCGCTCCAAGCTAAAAGCGTATCATCACTTACTTTCAATCGATCCCTGGACTTGTTTTTAATTACCAGCAAAGCAGAAAACCCTTGGTCGTATGAATAAGTTGTGGAGAAGAGTATAAAATAGCACAAAGCAATTCCTCGAATTTTAGTATTCAAAATGGCTTTTTTAACCCCAAAACTCCTCAAGAGAATCAGATTCAAATGCGTCCATGTAGTTTCTATCATTTTGAAATGCAATGAGCTCTTTCCAGATTTTTTCTGCAACCTCTCCAACATTAGTACCAAAAGTATAAGCTTAACAAGGTAAAAAGGTAAAGGTCTTCCCCTGACATTAAGTCTAGTCGTGTCCGACTCTGGGGGTTGGTGCTTATCTCCATTTCTAAGCCGAAGATGATGGGACATATAGTCTAACCCAGTGGCTCGGCCACAAGACCTAAAATAAGGTTTTGCGGCTCTAGATTATGGTTTTCAGTGAGCAATCAGATGGCGACTACTGGATGGCATATGTTCTGTATCATAAGCTAGAGCTGATGTGGTCTATCCAATGCAGTTTTCTGAATTAGCACCCCAAATAACCAAACTGAATCTAAAGTTGACCAAAAAGTGATTCGTAGCCCTTTTGGTACTAATGTTGGAGAGTGTTCCTTGGTCAAAGTAGTCTCTGGTCAAAGTAGTCCCTGGTCAAAGTGGTCCCTGGTGAAGTGGACCTTGGTCAAACTGATCCCTGGTCCAAGTAGTCCCTGGTCAAAGTGGTCCCTGGTCAAAGTGGTCCCTGGTCAAATGGTCCCTGGTCAATTGATCCCTGGTCAAAGTAGTCTCTGGTCAAGTGAACCCTGGTCAAATGGTCCCTGGTCAAGTGAACCCTGGTCAAAGTGGACCCTGGTCAAAGTGATCCCTGGTCAAAGTAGTCCCTGGTCAAAGAGTACCCTGGCCAAAGTGGTCCCTGGTCAAATGTTCCCTGGTCAAGTGGTCCCTGGTCAAATAGTCCCTGATCAAAGTGGTCCTTAGTCAAATGGTCCCTAGTCAAATGGTCCCTGATCAAGTGGTCCCTGGTCAAAAAAAAGGTTGGGAACCACTGGTCTAACTGATCCAAAGGCTGGCATAAATTCAGACTTAGTGAGCTGTTGTTTCTAAGACAAATGAAATTTCTGTTGTAAGTAATGCACTGAGAGAATAATTTTGTCTGTGACGCTTACTGTTACACTTTGAATGGCTTCCAGTGCAAAAATGTCAGCCGTAGGAAATTTCTTGGCAATGCTAGTGAGGTACCATTGAAGTGTTTGAGCAATCCAGATGTGTGGCCCTCTCCACTGCGTTTCATACTTGCTGGAAATGGGGAGCACATTAACACCTGCACACACACAACACTCTGTTGCATTAGTGCCTCTCTTGTTACCCCTTCATAGTCATAGGTATCGCTGACCACAATCCCCCCTACCGGTGAGAAGGGAGCTGACCGTGGGCCAAGACGGCTTTATTGCTGACCACGGCTGCTTTCGACTCCGGCAGCTGTTTCTCCTTTCAGACCAGACAGTAAAAGTTTATTGGGCAGCTCTCTGGCAAAAGCGACATGGCGTCCCCAGCCAAGGAGGCAAGGCTGGAGCCATGTTGAATTAAAAGGCCGACAGCCCATTACCAAGTGGGTCTCTGGTTTTCTCCTGGCCCATCCTGCTCTCCTTTATCCTTTATGAGGGTCCAGCTCGAAAGGATAAAGGGGGGTGTCTCATGGCGGACTCCAAACAACACAGAGGTTTGATCTTTCCTGACTTCCCAAGACCCATCACTCAAACTCTGCTACCATTTTGCTTTTACACAGGCCAAAGGTCTAAAACATTGGTTCCCAATCTTATTTTGACCAGGGACCACTGTGAGTTTTAACATGTTCTTTAAACTTAATAGTAACATGAATTAAGAATACTATTATAATATAAAAAAGAATAGATAGAAAATTAAATTTGGTTTGCATCGATGTGATTCTTGAACTCATATCATCATTACAAGTTGTGTAATCCTAGGACTAATATTATCGCTCCAAGCTAAAAGCGTATCATCACTTACTTTCAATCGATCCCTGGACTTGTTTTTAATTACCAACAAAGCAGAAAACCCTTGTTCGCATGAATAAGTTGTGGAGAAGAGTATAAAATAGCACAAAGCGATTCCTCGAATTTTAGTATTCAAAATGGCTTTTTTAACCCCAAAACTCCTCAAGAGAATCAGATTCAAATGCATCCATGTAGTTTCTATCATTTTGAAATGCAATGAGCTCTTTCCAGATTTCTTCTGCAACCTCTCCAACATTAGTACCAAAAGTATAAGCTTAACAAGGTAAAAACGTAAAGGTTTTCCCTTGACATTAAGTCTGGGGGTTGGTGCTTATCTCCATTTCTAAGCCGAAGAGTCAGTGTTGTCCATAGACACCTCCAAGGCCATGTAGCCAGCATGACTTCATGGAGAACTGTTACCTTCCCACCAGAGCAGTACCTATTGGTCTACTCACATTTGCATGTTTTTGAACTGCTAGGTTGGCAGAAGCTGGAGCTAACAGCGGGATCTCATGCTGCTTCCCGGATTTGAACCTGTGACCTTTCGGTCAGCAAGTTCAGCAGCTCAGCGGTTTAACCCACTCCGCCAATAAATGTAATAATAATAATAATTGGGAAGTGTCCGACGTGTGATCCAATACAACAGCCAGGATAGTGATCTTGTTTGTTGTGTACTAATCTTGTTGTGTTTCTAATAATAATAATAATAAGAAGAAGAAGAAGAAGTTGTTCAACTTGTGATTTTGTGATACGAAATCCAACATATAGATCTCATTTGCTGCGACATACTAACAGCCAGCATAGTGATCTTGTTTGCTGTGCAGTAATCTTGCTGTGTTTCAAATAAGAAGAAGAAGAAGAAGAAGAAGAAGAAGTTCGACTTGTGATTTTGTGATACAAAATCCAGCATATAGATCTCGTTTGCTGTGACATACTGTGTTTTTGTGTCAGTAAAATGATGATGAAATCTATAAAAGCACTTTATCCCATCTTCTAGTGCAATTAAACCTCATTTTCGTCCCTCTGATCCTCTGTCTACATTACACAGCCTGCTCACCCAGTGTTTTTAAACTTTTAATCTTTGCAACTTGCCCTGCCCACTGTGATTTTTTGTGTGTGATTCAATTACTGTGATCTTATATTGTTTGGTGTGTTCATTTGTATTGTTTTCTGTACTTATTTTTTATTTTCATTATATTTTGCTGTTTGTATTTTATGTTGTATATTTGCTCAGTTGTACTGTTCAGCTTGGCCTCATATAAGCCGCCCCGAGTCCCCTTGGGGAGATGGTGGCGGGTATAAATAAATAATAATAATAATAATAAGTATTATTATTATTATTATTATTATTATTTTACTTACACAAAAGCACAGCATGTCACAGCAAACGAGATCTATATGCTGGATTTCATATCACAAATTCACTGAACACTTGACATCATCATCATCATCTGATTTTTCAATCCTGGCCTTAATTTATTATTTATTTATTTATTTATTTCAATTACTTCTACCCCGCCCTTCTCACCCCCGAGGGGGGACTCAGGGCGGCTTACAAACAAAGGCACAATTCGATGCCTGAATCAATTAAACAAGCAATACATAAAAACGATTTAAACAATTAACAGGTTAAAAACATTAATACATAATAAACTAGCAAAACAATCTCATGCTCAGTGTTCAGAGTTCTGTATATTCATTCCATTCCATTCACCCATGTTTATCGTCAGATCTTCCCTTAGCTGCCAGAATGTCCAAAAGCTTGGTCCCATATCCAGGTCTTCAGTTTTTTCCTGAACGCCAAAAGGGAAGTCACTGATCTAATCTCCATGGGGAGTGAGTTCCATGGTGAGGGGCCACCACTGAGAAGGCCCTGCTCCTCGTCCCCGCCAACCTCACTTGTGATAGTGGCGGGGTCGAGAGCAGGGCCTCCCCAGATGATCTTGAATTGCATTTGTTCTGATGGCTTGCTCCTGGCTGAAAGAATCAGGCCTTCTATTATTATTGTTATTATTATTATTATTATTATTATGACAACAACAACAGAGTAAAATAATAAATAACCTTGACTCGAGTATAAGCCGAGGGAGGCCTTTTCAGCCTAAAAAAAGTGCTTTATTTTTTTATTTATCGTGTCATCAGCAACCATTGTATTACAATTCTAACAGAGCAAAACAAACACAGAGATTAAAAAGAAAAAGAAAAAAAAACCCACACAGATTTTGTAAATTTGGTATTTGGTTAAATGTCCTTTGACCAGTATCTGGCCACTTGGAGTGCCTCTGGGGTTGCCGCAAGAAGGTCCTCCATGGTGCATGTGGCAGGGCTCAGGGTGCATTGCAGCAGGTGGTCAGCGGTTTGTTCTTCTCCGCACTCGCATGCCGAGGATTCCACCCTGTAGCCCCATCTCGTGGTGCCAGAGCGCAGTCTGTTCAGCGCCTTCCAAGTCGCCCAGTCTTCTGAGTGCCCAGGGGGGAGTCTCTCATCTGGTATCACCCATGAATTGAGGTGCTGGGTTTGGGCCTGCCACTTTTGGACTCTCGCTTGCTGGGGTGTTCCAGCGAGTGTCTCTGTAGATCTAAGAAAACTATGTCTTGGACATGAGAGAAGCCTCCTCGCAGGATTGCAAGACATCCGGGCGTCCCCTGGGCAACATCTTCGTAGACGGCCGATTCTCTCAACCCAGAAGCAACCAGAGACAACTTGAAGCATGCAAACAAGGAAGCAAAAAAAAAGTGCTGTAAACTTGACTTATACTTGAATATATACGGTACTTTAAAAAAATCACAAGCACCAGCTTTATCTGTAATCCAGATTTACATCCAAGATATGAAAGGATATTGTGAGGGAACGGGAACCATTCCCATCACTAAACACAGTGGACCCAAAGGAATAATATTTAGAAATCGAGTTACTTAAAGGAGCCGAGTTATTCTAGCCAGCTGCATTTGATCCTCCGCCTCGCCTGAAGCCGGCCCGTTCCCCCTCCCAGCCTTCCTCCTCCTCCTCCTCTTCTCCCCTCTTATTTATAGAACTCATTTTTCTGGAATCAAGTGTTTTACAGCGAGGTGGAGATTGTAAAGGAGTTGTTTGTAATAAGTTCCTCTCCAGCCAGAGCTCCTTCCAGCTTTGTCTCAGCCTTGATCTGAGGCTGGCTTGGACAGAGCTGACGTTTGAAGGGGCGAAGGGCAAGTCGAGACCCACGGGGAGAAAAGGGGGACGGGGGGGGGGCGGGACACGGCACGGCCGAGGAAAAGGGGAATCTCATAAAAATAGTTGAGATCATGCGCCAGTTATCAAGAAACAGATACTGTACTACCCTTTTATAACAGGGAGCACTCAAAAGGCTCTGGCTCTTAAAAAGGCAATTAAAACCTTATAACTCTAGGGCTATAAAACTGCCCCCCCCCTTCTTTTTCATCTGGGCAGATTACAACACATTAATAACCAGGATTTGGGGGGTGGGGGTCGGGGGTTGGTTGTTTAGAGTTCAGGCTTTTGATGGCTTCCAAATGGGAAGGAATCCGGTTTCTCTCTCTATTTTAAAAAAAAAGGGAAAAGAAAGGAAAGCAAAATGTGGTAAGATTGTTATGAAAAGCGAGTGTATTTAGGAAATAGCACTTAGTGGGGTCTCTGTGAATGCTTGCCAGGTCAGGAAGCTGAAGTGCAAGCCTTGGCCCCGGTTCAGGTTCTCCCCTGCCGCCAACGCCACCACGTCTCCTTGACCACACACTACGTCAATGGAGGGGTCACCGGCGGCCCAAAAAGGCTGTGCCACACCTACAGACTGGCCTGGCACCGACTTGTTCACATAACCCAAAAGAGGGAGGGAAAGAGCCCTAGCATTCCAGAGGAGAAAGAACTCTCCTCTTATTATTATTTTTTTTCGCAAATGAATAAATAGATTTGTAAAGTATGGGAGGAAAAGGCCTGGGAACGAAACGTTAGTTTAGTTTTGTTCCCCCGCTTGAGTTCGGGCAGGACAAAAGGCGCTGTGTTCCCTCGAGACTGGTTTTCTTTTTTTCCACAGAGTTTTGGAAAGTTACTTTTTGAAGTGACCACGCTGGGATTCAGGGGGTGTCGCCTAAACAAAAAGATGCATATTTTCAAGTTCCACTGTTGTTTGTTTCATTATTATTATTATTATTATTATTATTATTATTATTATTATTATTGGAAAACCTGCTAGAACTGAAGGTACACTTTTGCTGGAGTTCTAAAGGCCTTTAGCCTTATCTGCCCAAGAGTGCTAGGTCCTTGCCAAACTATCACTTTCAGGATTCCACAGCACTGAGCCATGGCAGTCAAGTGGTGTTATTTATTTGTTTGTTTGTTTGTTTCGTATCAAAAGCATTGCATAAAATAGTATAAAATTGATAAAAATAGAAGGAGCACAGGCAGCTAAATACGAGGGTTGAATGAAAAGTAATGCCTCCACCTTCGTTACTTGGGTCTGGATGGGAATATTTTAATAAATCAATAATCCTTAGAATGTGCTCTTTAACTATCAGTATTCACTTTTCCAAATAATCACCAGACAATTGGATACATTTCTGCCAACAGTGAACAAGTTTTCTGAAGCCGTCACGGAAGAAGTCTGTGCGCTTTCATTTCAGGCGTCAGCATTCTGGGTACCCATCGTGCACAGATCTTCCAATAGCCAAGCAAAGCAATAATGTTCACGTTCTTGTGAAATGCCAATTATGCTAGAAATTTGGGGTGACACCTTCTGCTTTCAAGAATTCATTGACTGCACATTGCTTAAGTCGGACAGACCGTCTGCACAGGGTTCCATACTTTGCACTTTAACAACACAACCATTCAATGCTAAAGCTTCCCACCAAAATAGAACTGTAGAGGAGAGTCTACTGAACAAGCCAGTACCCGTCGCATACCAGTACTGCCATCTGTTGAGGAGTTACGAAGGTGGAGCCATTACTTTTCATTCAACCCTCATATCTTTTGACCCAAAACAGGCAACAGCAATGGCATTGTCTGTAGCCTCCAACAACTCTTCCTCTGTACATGAGGCAGGGCACAGTGGACAAGCATACAGGGGTGGAGTTCTGTTCTGCTTCACAGTCACACAAGGTGTGGGATTCTTTTAGATCATGCCATTTTGCCAGGTTGTCATTTGATCTGCCCACTCCGCTTCTGAGTCTGTTCAGGGACTTCCAAGTTGCCCATTCTTGGTTTGTCCCTGGAGGAAGACCCTCTCTCCTGCGGGGGGGGGGGGGGGTCCAGTTGGGATTGGCTGGTTTAGCTGCCCAGAGGTTGGAGAGGTTGCTCTTGTTGGAGAGATGCCAAGAGGAGTGGTAGTTCTCATAAAGCTTTTCCTTGATTTGAATCTACTGAAAGGAGGCTGGTAGCCATGTAGTGGGTGGCTTTCACAGTGTTCAACCTTATTTCTCTCACATTTAGCAGCAACTTCCCATCGCACATTGGGGGGTGAGCAATCCCAGCTAGTTCGTAAAGTTTATCATCAGGTGTTAAGTGGGGTCAAACTGCATTAATTATACAGTGTACATGCACTCCAAGAGCCAAATGATGGCCTAAGGTGGTGGTGGTGGGGCGTGACCATTTGCTGCATCTACCTGTACATTGCAAAGCCCCGTGCCTTTGTGAAATAACTAGTAAGAGATTTTGGATGTTACAAATAGCCACAACTAAGATATTTTGCTGCCTAAGGCCAAGTACAAGAAGGTTCTGTTCCATGCGTAGAGGTGAAGAAACCACTAGCTGTCCTGAAGCACTTGCTTCACACTGTCTGATGGTAGGGCTGGCTTTGTCTGATGAGGGATAAGTTGCTGAAATTACAGATAGTTTAACCACTTTGCGCCTCAAGCAAAAGATGTTGCTTATTCCTTCACTCATTTCTGACCAGCCCAGAGTTCCCTCTCGCTGTGGCCACTTCCAGCTCCTTCAAGGTCAAGCCAGTCACTTAAATGATGACATCCATCCACATTGCCCTCTTCCTTTTTCCTTCAATTTTCTCCAGCATCATCTTTTCCAAACTTTCCCGTCTTCTCATTATGTGGTACTTCATCTTGGCCTTTCATATCCTTCTCTCCAGTGAGCAGTTGGACATTATTTCCTGGAGGATGGACTACTTGGATCTTCTCGTGGTCCAAGGCACTCTCAGGGTTTCCCTCCAACCTCACATTTCAAAAACGTCTCTCTTCCTTCGCTCAGCCTTCCTTATGGTCCAGCTCTCGCATCCATAGGTTACTACAGGGAATACCACTGCTTTAACTATGTGGACCTTCGTTGCTAATGTGATGACTCTACTCTTTTTTTGTGGTTGGTCATTGCTCTCCTCCCCAAAAGAAAACATCTTTTGATCTCCTGATTTCCTGACTGTAGTCTTTAACTGTTTTTAATTTGCTTTAGGTGTTGTATTGTTATGTTGTGTTTTGAGGCCTTGGCCTTTGTAAGCCGCATCGAGTCCTGCGGGAGATGCTGGCAGGGTACAAATAAAGTTAATAATAATAATAATAATAATAATAATAATAATAATAATGTCTGCATCTGCAGTCACTATCTCCACGTTTTCTCCTTCTATTTGCCAGTTATCAATCAGTCCGGTTGCCATCATCTTGGGTTTTTTGATGTTTGACTGCAACCCAGCTTTTGCACTTTCTTCTTTCACCTTGGTTAGAAGGCTCCTCAGCTCCTCCTCACTTTCAGCCATCAAAGTGGTATCATCTGCATATCTAAGTGTGTCTCCCAGCAATTTTAACTCCAGCCTTGGATTCCTCAAGATCTGAACGTCCCATGATGTGTTCTGCATACAAGTTGAATAGGATGAGAGTATACAGGCCTGCCATACTCCTATCCCAATCTTGAACCCGTCTGTTGTTCCGTGGTCTGTTCTTACCGTTGCTACTTGGTCATTATATAGATTCCTCAGGAGACAAGCAAGGTGATGTGGTCACTTCTTCCCACCAAGAGCTTGCCAACCAAGAGATACAACTGGGATATACATAAATATAAGAATAACAATAATAAGCACAGTCTATGAAATCACGCAAGCAACCGTTTCCTCGTGTCGGCCATCCTGCGCTTGACATAAAGATGAGGCCGTTCCATCAATGAAGAAGCCAAATAGTTTGAGCCATTTTGCATTTCTGTGTGTGTGACACTGCAGAAGGCTAAGTGATAATCCATATCAGTCACCAAACAGTACAGACAATTTCTAAGAGGACTACTTCAGCCAGGCGCCATGTCCCTTGTTTTCCCGGTGGCATTTATTTCTTGGGGCACCTGCTCCGATCAATATAGATGCATTTTTCTTGCTATGGTCATTTATCAGTTCAAATGTTAATTTTTCCCTTGGTTATGACCTAGAACATTTTCAGCAGAGAAACTGTTGTGATAGCTGTTAGCTGGAAACATCTTGCATGAAAACTAGAAGAACCAAGTGTTTCCACAAATCCAAACCAGCCCCGATACCAAATAGTATTTATTTATTTACAACATTTCTACCTCATCTTTCTCACCCTGGAGGGGAGTCAAGGCAGCTTTACATACAGGCAACAATTCGATGTACAATTCGATGTACACAAAATACAATGTACACTTAAATAAATATTAAAATAGAACTAAAAAGTGCTGCTTCTCTGGGCCGGAGTGAAGTGAAAGGGGACCGGGGGACAGTTCCATTTTGTCTCCTGTGCTATGCTAATAATATAATATAATATATTGTATATACCTATAATATTCATAATATTATAATGTAATACAATATAATACTAATATAATAATATGATATTGTAATTATATATTTTATATTGCATGTAATATTACTAATAATATTGCAATATAATGGTATAGTACAATATAGTAATATATAATACTGACATTGTACTATGCTAATAATATAATATATTGTATGTATACATATCTTGTAAGCCGCTCTGAGTCCCCTTCGGGGTGAAAAGGGCAGCATATAAATGTTGTAAATAAATGAATAAATAAATAAATAAATAAAAACAATTAAAGCATTTAAAAACAATACATTCAGAGTTAAACATGTAATCCACGAGTGTAGTCCGGGCTGTTCCAATTGTCATTTTACATTGCTCCAAGTCTATCTATTGCACAAGTTCTCTAAAGGCTTGGTCAGCAGGGAGGGGGCTGATCTAGCTTCACTAGGGCGGGAGTTCCACAGCCGAGAGGCCACCACTGAAAAGGCCCTGTCTCTCGTCTCCGCCAATCATGCCTGCAGGGAGGCGGGACCGAGAGCAGGGCCTCCCCAGATGATCTTAAACTCTACAGGACAGTTTTGCAGTGGACATTGCCGATCTAATGATAAACAGAGGCAGATGGACCTCCAGGAGGGCAGTCTGCAATTCCCTGGCCCAAATCCTAGGTAAAAGACCACAGGATATAAGACTAAAAGCCATAGTGTGGTTGTGGAGGGATTATCAATCCTCTGACCACTCCACCCGTCTTCAAATTTCATCAGAAGACAGCACTTGGCTTGGTGAGCTAATGGCTAAACAACCTGGCCTAAAGAAATGGGGCATCACTATTAGGAGGGTAGTTGTAGATCCTCACATTCGCCCCTTGTTCGATCCTGGGGCTTTGTTCGATCCTGGGGCTTTGTCCCACCATACTCCACCTGGCCCCCGGGCGAACTCCACAACTAGCTCACCAGTTACGGCCCCCCCTCCTGGTTCGTATAATTTTGAGACCCCATCTGCCCCAGTCGCCTCCACTCAGCCAGTCACACATCTCCGCTCGAGAACACTCCCTTTATTCAGCCCACTTAGCTCCCTTGATACCTCTCTGTCCACCTCAACATCAGAGTCATCCATACCAAATGCCCAAGGGAGATTATTTCCCAGCCCAACTTCCTCCCCGGAGAGCTGACTAGATTCTGGTCGGGCGGGGGGGGGGGGAAGGTTCCAGAGAAGGGGGGTGCTATCCGAGTCGTGTGGGGAAGGAGATTTGCGGATCACAAACATACCAGGGAGAAGCGCAACAGAGTCTTTGCGACCCTGGAAAAGGTGGGTAGTGGTAGGCTCCTTGGCAGCCCCCTTGGTCTTAAGGTCCTGTTGATTAATGCCAGATCCGTTAATGGTAAGACCGCGGCCATCCAGGACTTGATCCTGGATGAGAGGGCGGATCTGGCATGCATTACCGAGACCTGGTTGGACGAGGTGGGGGGTGTAAACCTTTCCCAGCTGTGTCCTCCAGGTTTTGGAGTGCATCAACAGGCCAGACAAGGGGGGCGGGGAGGAGGGGTCGCAGTGGTCTTCCGGCAATCCATCGCCGTGACCAGATGCGTTGTCCCGCAAGCTTCTGGGTTTGAGTGCGTCCACTTGAAGGTGGGGAGCCGTGACAGTGTGGGGTTCCTGCTGGTGTATCGCCCACCCCGAGATCCGGCAGCTTCCCTGTCTGAGTTAGCGGAAGTGGTCTCTAATTCGGCCTTGGTCTCCCAGCGCCTGGTGGTGCTGGGAGACTTTAACATCCACGCCGAGACCACTTTATCTGGCGCAGCTCAGGACTTTATGGCCACCATGACGGCCATAGGACTGTCACAGATAATATCCGGCCCCACGCATCAAGCTGGGCACACTCTCGACCTTGTCTTTGTGGCGGACGATGAATTGATCAGAGTGGAAGATCAAAACATCCTTCCAGTGTCATGGTCTGACCATCATCTGATCACACTTAGACTTACTGCGACCCTAAACCTCCGCAGGGGTGGAGGACAAATTAAGATGGTCCGCCCTAGGAGACTGATGGATCCGGACGGATTCCTGAGGAATCTTAGGGTTCTTCCTGCCTTGGAGCCTGGCGATTCTATCGACGCCTTGGTAACTCTCTATAACGGGGAGATGACCAGGGCGTTAGATACGATCGCACCCGAACGCCCCATCTCGTTGCGTCGTGACAGGCCATCTCCTTGGTTCACCGAGGAGCTGGCTGTGATGAAGCATACGAGAAGGGGGCTAGAGCGCAAATGGAGGAAATCTCGAGATGTATCTGATCGAACACGGGCTAGAGCCTCTCTTAAGGCATACTCCGTGGCCATACGGGTGGCCAGGAAGTCATTCACGACCGCTCGTATAGCATCTGCAGCAAATAGATCATCGGAGCTGTTTCGGGTCGTGGGAGAACTCCTCCACCCACCTGCGGTGGAGGAGGTCCCTGACGACCCCGCAGCTCGGTGTCGCGATTTCGCACACCATTTTGCAGATAAAGTCGCCCAGATACGCCTCGAGCTCGACTCCAATTCCATCGCAGTGCCAGAAGAGGTGACGGAGGCACCTGCTTGTCCAGTTTTATGGGATTCTTTTAGGCTTGTTCTCCCTGAAACAGTGGAGGAGATTCTTGGGGCTGTGAGAGCGACCACCTCATCTCTAGACCCATGCCCATCTTGGCTCATTAAATCAGCCAGAGGGGGGTTGCTTGATTGGTTTGTACTGATTGTCAACGCATCGCTGGAGCAAGGCATTTTTCCATCCAATTTGAAGCAGGCCGTGGTCCGTCCACTTATCAAAAAAGCTTCCCTTGACTCCACGGTGCTGAATAACTACAGGCCGATCTCCAACCTCCCCTTTTTGGGTAAGGTGCTGGAGAGGGTGGTCGCCTCTCAGCTTCAGGGTTTCCTGGACGATACCAACTACCTAGATCAGTCACAGTCTGGTTTCAGGCCTGGTCATGGCACCGAGACAGCCTTGGTCGCCTTGGTGGATGACCTCCGCAGAGAGCTGGACAGGGGGAGTGTGACCCTGCTGGTTCTCTTGGACATCTCAGCGGCTTTCGATACCATCGATCATGGTATCCTTCTGGGTCGTCTCTCCGGGATGGGCCTTGGGGGCACGGTTCTGTCGTGGCTCCAGTCCTTCCTGGAGGGACGAACTCAGATGGTGAAGCTGGGAGACGCCTGCTCTGACCCCTGGCCTTTGACCTGTGGGGTCCCGCAAGGCTCTATTCTGTCGCCCATGCTTTTTAACATCTACATGAAACCGCTGGGAGAGGTCATCCGGAGTTTTGGAGTTGGGTGCCATCTCTACGCGGATGACACACAACTCTACTACTCTTTTCCACCTAACTCCAAGGAGGCTTCTCGGGTCCTAGACGAGTGCCTGGCCGCTGTGTCGATCTGGATGAGGAAGAACAAGCTGAAGATCAATCCCGATAAGACAGAGGTCCTCCTGGTCGATCGCAAACCAGATCGGGGTATAGGGTGGTCACCTGTGTTGGACGGGGTTACACTCCCCCTGAAGCCACAGGTCCGCAGTTTGGGTGTCCTCCTGGATTCTTCGCTTACACTTGAGGCCCAGGTGTCGGCGGTATCCGGGAGGGCCTTTGCACAACTGAGACTTGTGCGCCAGCTGCGACCGTACCTCGTGAAGGCGGATCTGGCCGGGGTGGTCCACGCCTTGGTCACCTCTAGAATGGATTACTGCAATGCGCTCTACGTGGGGCTGCCCTTGAAGACGGCTCGGAAACTACAATTGGTCCAGCGGGCAGCAGCCAGGATGCTAACTGGAGCTCATTATCAAGAGAGGTCAACCCTCTTGTTCAAGGAGCTCCACTGGCTGCCATTTATTTTCCGAGCCCAATTCAAGGTGCAGGTGCTCATCTACAAAGCCCTGAACGGTTTGGGACCACCCTACCTGCGTGACCGCATCACCATCTACGAACCCACACGCTCGCTCCGGTCATCTGGGGAGGCCCTGCTCGTGATCCCACCCACGTCGCAAGCGCGCTTGGTGGGGACACGTGACAGGGCCTTCTCTGTGGCGGCCCCCCGACTTTGGAACGCCCTCCCAAAAGAGCTCAGACAAGCCCCCACTCTAGCCGTCTTCAGAAGGAACCTAAAAACTTGGCTGTTCCGTTGTGCCTTCCCAGACTAGGAATCCCCACCCAAGCCCTAGTAGCACCTTAGCATAACAAATGGTCACTGCACATCGCACTTTTAACCCTACGTGCCTCCTGCCATTCAGCACTTTTAACCCTGTACCCCAGTGCGCCGGCCGAACCAGTTTTTTAATAATGTCCTGATGTACTGTCTTTGTTGTTATTCTGCTTATTGCTTGACTTGCTTAGTATTGTGGTGTTATGTTATTTTGCTTATTGTTTGATTTGCCTTGTTGTTGTGATGTTATACTTTCTACTGTATTGTGTTGAGGCTTCGGCCTGTGTAAGCCGCATCGAGTCCTCCGGGAGATGCTAGCGGGGTACAAATAAAGTTAATAATAATAATAATAATAATAATAATAGAGGGAGATACGTTCGGACATATGAGCTGGGTCAGAACCCTTCAGAGCTTTGTAGGCTAAGGCTAGCACTTAGAATTGTGCTCAGTAGCAGATTGGCAGCCAGTAGAGCTGACATAACAGGGGTGCTCTATTCTCCCTATATGCTACTCCGGTAAGCAATCTGGCTGCCAGCCGTTGGACCATTTGTAGCTTCCGAACAGTCTTCAAAGGCAGCCCCACGTAGAGTGCATTGCAGTAGTTTATTTGGGATGTAATCAGAGCATGGACTGTTGAGGACAAGTCTGACTTCCCAAGATACGAGTGCAATTGATGCACAAGTTTTAATTGTGCAAATACTCCCCTGGCTACTGCTGTAACCTGGGGTTCCAGGCTCAGCGATGAATCCAGGAGGATTCCCAAGCTGCGAACTTGCATCTTCAGGGGGAGTGTAACCCCGTCCAACACAGGCTGTAACCCTGTACCCTGTTTGGCCTTGCAGTTGACCAGGAGCACCTTTATCTTCTTTGGATTCAATTTCAGTTTGTTCACTCCCATCCAGACCAACAGTAGTAGCAACAACAATGTATATGCTTTACTTACAGAGCATTTTTGAGAGTTCAGCATGCTCTGCTTTGCAGTATTTACATCTCCCCATAAAGTTGTTGCGGTGTGCCTTCAATTTATTTCCAGTTTATGGTGACCCTAAGGCGATTCTCACAGGGTTTTCTTGGCAAGATTTGACCAAAGAGGTTTCACCATTGACTTCCTCTAAGACTGAGACAATAGGAACACCCAAAGTCCCCCATTGACTTTTCATAGCCTAGCCGGGTTTCGAACCCTGGTCTCTCCAAGCCCAAATCCAGCACTTAGACCTCCAAAACCTTATTGGCTCTTGTGACTTCGCTGCAGAAGCGGAAAGGGATCTGGGAACTGCCTGATTTGCAATTTAGAAATATTTATATGCAGTAAATAAAAACATGTGGCTTTAACATGAGGCAGGGTGGGAGAGAGTGTGTGAGAAACATTGCGAAAGAGAGAGAGGAGAAGAGATAACAGATGCAGGAGGGCCTTAAGTTGTTTCCTGGCTTCAGACAGTAACTCATTAAACTTTTCCAAGGCTTTGAACTTCCAGCCAAGAGTTGTTGCAGCGTTAGCACATTTCTTTGCTCTTGGCTCCAAGCGCTGGACGCACCATTCCTCCAGAATCCGAGTAGATTCATCTTGATTATTATTATTATTTTTAAACGTGTAAATCCGTGCTTAAAAGAGCAGATGTTCCTGGCTGTTTCCTAGCTCCTGGAAACAGTCCCCCATTTAGCTGCTGATTTCAAAATGAGGGGGTTTTGGGCCAAACCCAGAAACAGTCCATTGTTTGCTACAATCAGAATCCGTCACTTTGACCACTCGACAAACTTTTGCCTTGATCATCTCTGGGATGAGATCAGAATATCGTAGTTCTTTTACATCTCTCTTAGAGAGATCTCAAGTCATGCATTATTTGGGGTGTAATCAAAGCAAATTTGGGGTGTTATAAAAGGTCAGCGAGTATCTCATATAGTTATCATTATAATTTCGATATCACTGTAGTCAAGGTTTGCTTTTTAATAATTTAGACCTAGACAGATGATAGATAAATAGAGAGATAGAGAGAGAGAGATAGGTAGATAGATAGATAGATAGATAGATAGATAGATAGATAGATAGATAGATAGATAGATAGATAGATAGTTTTCCTTTGTTTTTCGTCAGACAGTGGCCAATAGATGAGCCAGGCTTTGACGATGCCTGCAGTGCCATCCGCCCACCTCCAATGAGAAAGAAATGTGCTTCTGTTTATTTTTAATTCTTATTTCTTTTTGTACAGTGGGAATGTGTTACAACGCATTCTGCCTCTGTCACCTCCCCCGGGACTACCAAGGAAAGACAAGGAGCCTGACAGCTCTTTTCCTGTTGTAGGTCAGAGCTTCAAGGAACCCTGCAATCTTCCCACCAGCTCTCGCGCTGCCTCCTGGAAACTCACGGTTAAAATTAGACGTTGGCTGAACTTTGCCGGGTTCACCCTGGAAAGCCGTTTTGGAGGCAAAAGGACAACCCCTTCTCCTCCAGAACGCCTTTTCTCACAGTGCCCGTTTGGGAAACCAGGGACGAGGGGGTGTTTTTTTCCCAGCATTGACAGGATCCTCTCGGAGTTTTCTACAGAAATCCTCCACATCTAAAGGTCCCACAGGGCCGGGTGAAGAAGCTAGAGGTGTGTTTGATGCAGAGCTGGGCTAAAAATCCTCTGCCATGGTGCAGATTTGTATATGCAGCCACAATGTGCCATTTTCCTACTAGCTCCTACTAGGAGCTTCTGCCATCCAGCTCATTACAAATACGAGGGTGAATGAAAGTAATGCCTCCACCTTTGTAACACCTTAACAGATGGCAGTACTGGTATGCGACAGCTACTGGCTTGTTCAGTAGTCTTCTCTACAGTTCCATTTTGGCGGGAAGCCTTAGCATTGAACAGTTGTGTTGTTAAAGTGCGAAGTATGGAACCCTGCACAGACGGTCAGTCAATGCAACTTAAGCAACATGCAGTCATTGAATTCTTTTTTTCCCCCAAAACCCCTATCCCCCAAAAAAAAAAAAAACCTCTTCCCCACACCCATGCACCCTTCACCATGACTTCCAACACCGAAACACTATGAAGCCTTTAAGCCTATTTATCTATCCTTATGCACAATGGAGGACCTTCTTGCGGCAACGCTCCAAGTGGCCAGATACTGGCTTGCAAACTGTGTGTTTTTTTTATCTGTTTGTTTGTTTTGTTCTGTTAGAAATGTAATACAATGGTCTGGTTGCCCCTGACTCGATAAATAAATATCTATCCTTATTCATGGTAAACCTAAGTTCCTAATGGAGCTCCTCTATATTACTGACTCTCTATTCAGATATGCCATGGCCAACTTCCATTTTTTCTAAAAAGTCCTCATTGCAGTCATTGAATTCTTGACAGCAGAAGGTGTCAGCCCAAAGGAGATTCGTCAGAGAATGCAAGCTGTTTATGGTGATTGTGTTGGTGTGAGTACTATGCGTTTAAAGATGTTGAGGTGGGAACATCTGACTTGCGTGACAAACAAAGAGTTGGGCGTCCTGCGACAGCAAGGAAAAAGGTTGACAGATTGATTCAGGACGATTGTCATATCACTCAGAGAGAAATTTCAAACATAATCAGCATTCCACAAGAACGTGTGGGTCACATTATTGCTTTGCTTGGCTATCGGAAGATCTGTGCACGATGGGTACCCAGGATGCTGATGCCAGAAATGAAAGCACACGGACTTCTTCCTTGATGGCTTCAGAAAACTTATTCATTGTTGGCAGAAATGTATCCAATCGTCTGGTGATTATGTGAAAAAGTTAATAGTGGTAGTTAAAGAGCACATTCTAAGGATTATTTCTGTGTTTGAGTTATTAAAATATTCCTATCCAAACCCAAGTAATGAAGGTGGAGGCATTACTTTTCATTCAACCCTCATAGAATCCACCAGGAGCTCCTACCATCCAGCTCATTACAAATACCTTCTTTGGCGATTTCTTGTTGTCCAAGTATGACGGCCTTCAAAGTTCTTGGAAGATGCTTGTGCGTGAGTTTTTTCGATGTATGGAGGTCGGTGCACAGCCGATCAACACAGTCTTCACAGAGTGAGGGTCCCAACCAGTGGCATGGTTGGGTTTTTATATCAGCCCGCCAGATTACTGTATATACTCGAGTAGAAGCCGACCCGGATATAAGACGAGGCACCTAATTTTGCCCCAAAATACTGGGGAAAATGTATTGACTTGAGTATAAGCCTCTCCTTTAACCTTTTCCTATGGCGCATAGCACACACAGAGGAATTGATTAGCAACTGAACAGATTGTAGTGGTTTGGGGGACTGACTAAACAGGATGGCAGTTGTAGTTCACCCTGCATCAAGGCAGAGCACTGTGACTCCCTTTGATAATAGACTGGCCTTGGCATATGGGAGTTGTAGTTTACCCTTATCCAGAGAGCACTGAACCCAGCTGACAACAGGTCTTGACCAAACTTGGCACACACAAACACCCAAATGGCCAACCGTGCATAAAGGCCTGGTTTGGGTAGGATTGATCCACAATTCTGGGAACTGTAGTTCACACACATCCTTATGAATTTTCTAATGGGAGCATTCATAATAAACTAAATCAAAAACTGGCATTTTTCTAACAAATAGCATTACTAATTAATTAAATGATATTCCCTAACACCCCAAAACAAACAATGCCTTTTTCAAATAACCCGGGCACCAGCGGGTACCCAAGCTAGTTGTAAATAATTATATTTATTTATTTGGCTTATCCAAGTCTCAGCTTTTCTTACAGCCACTCGCTCGTTGTTTGCGTCTCCTCCCCCCCCCCCCCTTCATCCACATCTGTTTCCCAGTCTCATTACTCTCCTGTTATTACGTTCATTTTCGGAAGAAGGGAAGCTGGCTTCATCCCTCCGATTCATGTTTAATCCCCGCGTCTTCTTAAACTCCATCGAAAGGTCATCTCTGTGGTGGCATAAGGAGGCACCTTCTGCCAGGTCAGGCTCTCTGTACACTTATCCTCGGGGCTATCTGCTCAGACTGGCATTGGTGGGCTGGGGCCTTGGACAGGGCTGGTGGAAAGTCTTGCAAGCCATACTCCGAGGTTGAGTCAGCCTTAGACTGAGACTTCAGCTCCCAGAATGCTTTGATAGCTGAGCTTCTGGGAGCGGAAGTCCAAAATGCAAGAAGGAACAAAGTCCAACAATTGATGGAGAAAAGAGAAACATCAGGCATTGGGCCTCTCTCTGTCCCTCCAAGGTTCCCCAAACAGCCATACCTGAACTTCTGATCCAACTATCCCAATTTGGTAGGTAAGGTAAAAGTAAAGGTTTTCTCCTGACATGAAGTCCAGTCGTGTCCAACTCTGGGGTGTGGTGCTCATCTCCATTTCTAAGCCAAAGAGCCGGCGTTGTCCATAGACACCTCCAAGGTCATGTGGCCGGCATGACTGCATGGAGCGCTGTTACCTTCCCACTGGAGCGGTACCTATTGATCTACTCATATCTGTATGTTTTGAACTGCTAGGTTGGCAGAAGCTAGAGCTGACAGCATAAGCTCACGCCACTTCCCGAATTCAAACCTGTGACTTTTCGGTCAACAAGCTCAGCAGCTCCCCAATTTGATAGGGACAGCCCCAATTAATCTTCCGTCATCCCACTATTTCAGTTGTTTGTAAAACGGCCCGGTTACCCCTTCCTCCTTTGTTCTCGGCTTCCTCTTCTTGCTGCAAAGTAAGTTCAAAGTGCAGTGTTGCCGGGTGTGAAATAGAAGGGGAAAGAACAACTGAACAAACCAGCTGAGAATGGTTTTGAAAATTAGCCACAGTTTCTCACTTCCTAGGAATGAGGCATCCGCCTCCTTTTATGTTTTCCTCTCTCCCATCCCTTTGCTTCCCACCTCTCCCGTGTTGGACTTCTTTGCAGCCTTGTGGGTTATGGAAGGATTAATTGAATCAATAAACACAGCTTTATGCACTAGTTTAGCGGTGTGATTGGCTATCAGATGTACCATCCTGGAATAACATTTTCCTAGGCGACTTCAAGGCAACGTTTGCTTAGGCACTGCGGGCTTGGGAATCCCTGGAGGGAACCTGATTCACTAAATAGAAAGTTAGCAAATAGATTTTATGGAAGTGTGATGGGGGGGGGATGTATTTCCCCCATTGTTTTGGCACATGTTCATTTTGAAAAAGTATATATTGTATGTACATTGCAGTGCAGATCACAAGTCAAAGGCATTCCAGTTAGTAGTTGATTAGATTTCTAGGTACAGTACGCATGGTTTTCTTTATCCACATCCAAAAATATAGGCATTTTCTAGGTCCCCCAGCACAACTTTCAGATTGGAGGTCCTTTATTTCAATAGGGTTTGCTTATTGCTATTACAACTACTACTATGTGTGGTTTCATATAGCCACAAAAAGTTCAAGAACATCTCCCCCTCAGATACAGGGGTCATGCTATATAATAGCAGTAGTAGCTGTTGTTGTTGTTACTGAGCTGCAGCATCACTTCCGTTCCTGACTTTGAAGACTACGCAGGTATTTAGGGATACTATGGGGTACTTCAGTGTTTGTGAGGGGTGCGGTGGAGGTATTCCCATATGTTCCACGCATTTGAGGGCCTTCTTTGCAGTTCAGGGACAAAAGTTGCCAAAACTTGCATATTTTGCTTTGTTAAAAATATTGGGAAGGTTGGAAGGAGGCTTCAGGGGCCAGAAAAATGAGCAGTGTTTCTCAACTTGGGGGTTGAGATCCCTGAGGTGGTTGCGGAGGGGGGGGGGGGTTCAGAGGAGTTGCCAAAGACCATCAGAAAACACTTCTGATGGTCTTAGGAACCCTTTTGGCAGAAAAGGCTGAAGATCTCTCAGCCCGTCCTTCTCTTTTTTGGTGTTGATGAACTACAACCCCCAGAATTCAAAAACAGCCCGCCCCTAACCCCACCAGTATTCAATGTTGGCCAGGTAAGTAGTGTGCCAAGTTTGGTGCAGATCCATTGTGGGCTAGATTCAGAGTGCTCTTTGATTGTAGGTGAACTATAAATCCCAGAAACTACAAATGTCAAGGTCTATTTTCCCCAAACTCCACCAGTATTCACATTTCGGCGTATTGAATATTTATGCCAAGTTTGGTCATTGTTTGAGTCCATAGTGCTCTTTGGAGGTAGGTGAACTACAACTCCAAAACTCAAGGCCAGTGCCCACCAAACCCTTCCAGTATTTTCTCTTGGAGTTCTGTGTGTCAAATTTGGTTCAATTCCATCGCTGCTGGAGTTCAGAATGCTCATTAATTGTTGGTTAATTATAAATCCCAGCAACTAAAACTCCCAAATGACAAAAATCAACCCCCCTCCCCCCCCCCCACCTTAATGCCATTCACCAAGACGGCCATGTTTCTCGATTGGCTCAGAAAGGCTCATGGGAAGCATCCAGTTTTTCCATTCATCCCTTAGTATGAACAAGGCCAAGCTCTTGATGACAATTGGCCTGGACATTCTGTTGGCTTGAGGCAGAAGCTTTCCCTGTGTGTTCATATGTGTGTGTTTGTGTGCCACTGCAAAGGCAATCTAGGCAATTGTGCCACAAGAAAGGCCTCCCCTGTTTGGAGAGGGACAAATTTGCCAGATTGGGACAGGCCCCTTGTGAAGTCCCTCTCCTGCACATCACTCGCTGTGTGTCAATGTTGACTCTTGCTCTGGGGCCCCAGGGCATGTTTGCATTGAGGTGCATGGCGTCTTTATTGTGGGGCAGGTTGCTAAATCTGTTCCTAATTGTCGAAGCCAAAGCTCTGGTGCCACAGTGGCTAGCAGACCCTCGTCGGACAACAGAAGGTGGCGGGCAGCCACAGAGCCAAGGGTTTGGCCGGATCCTGGTAAGAGCAGTCCTTCCCCACTTCCTCTTCCAGACTGTTCCCCACCAAGTTTAAATATCGGTTGTGCTTGGCCAAGCTTTGTCTTTTTTCCTTGACTGAGATCTTAATCTCTTTTATCAACTTCCTCTCCACATGTCTTCCCTATTGCAAGTCCAAGCGGATTCAGGGCCTATTGATACTGGGTGGCTTGGCCTGTGGTTGTCAAAATGTGGCTTGGATATCTCCGCTTTGTACGTGTCTGGCCACTGGCTTTATTTTTTGGAGCCGGCCTTTGGAACCGATGGTTGCTCTGCCTGCAAGATAATAGCAAAGTACACACTTTGGGGACTGCGAATGGTTGTAATTTTGGAGGTTCTGGTATTTCTAACGCTTCCAGTCCAAACCGACAGTTAGGGTTGCCAGGTTTCATAGGCAGGAGAAAGAGATGCAAATTCTCTTGCTTGGAACGGCTCAGTCCCAGACCTCACAACCTCTGAGGATGCCTGCCATAGGTAAAAGGTAAAGGTTTCCCCCTGACGTTAAGTCCAGTCTTGTCCAACTCTGGAGTGTGGTGCTCATCTCCATTTCTAAGCTGAAGTGCCGGTGTTGTCCGTAGACACTTCCAAAGTCATCTGGCCGGCATGACTGCATGGAGCACCCTTACCTTCCCGCCAGAGTGGTACCTATTGATCTACTCACATTTGCATGTTTTCGAACTGCTAGGTTGGCAGAAGCTAGGGCTGACAGCGGGAGCTCACGCCACTCCCCAGATTCGAACCTGCAACCTTTCAGTCAACAAGCTCAGCAGCTCAGTGCTTTAACCTACTGCGCAGGCAAAACGTCAGGAGAGAATGCTTCTGCAACATGGCCAAGCCACCCAGAAAACACACCACAATCCAGAAATCAGGACGTTTTCAATATAGCAGCTGACAAAATGGGATGGCAGAGAATGAGTCGGGATCCGGACTATTGGAGAGTATGAAAAACTGCTACCTTCTCCACGCATTAGTCTCGGAAATGTAACTGAAGAGATACTTTCTAAATCCTTTTAGGCCTCCTCCCCATTTACTGGAAAGATCATCATCTCCCCCTCCCCGTTTTCCCTCCTTTGCTTTCTTCCTCCCCCTCTTTTTTTTCCTAAAGTGGATTTAATAAAGAAAAGGAGTGCTGTTAAAGTAATACGTGAGGCTTTGACGTTAAGCAGTACAGGCCTGCCGAGCTGAGGAGCAGCGACTCTAATCTCCCGTGATTTATGGCGGGCTCTTCCTTCATCTCGGCACTCGGGGAGGGCCAGAAAGTTTAGAGACAGCCTGGCGTCCCCCGTTACTCCAAAGCACACCAACTCCAGAGTGCTAAAAACGCTTAACTGCTTCGCTGCCAGGGTCTCTATGGGGGTGCCCCTTCCAAGACCCACCTCTTAGAAATGAAAGGAGAGAGACACAGAAGTCACCAAGTGAAGGGAGTAGAGTCTTTGAGGGAGTTGCCCACTTGCGTTTGGACAAGGATGCCTTTGGAAAGACACCACGGTTCCCTTTCCGGCCTTTGGAATGAGATGCATGCAAGCAGCATGGGCTTGGATGGAGAGAAGGAAGGCAGGGATCTTGGTGGCACCTCCACGGCTAACACGTTTTATCTGGCACCAGCCTTTGAGGACTCCTGCCTACCTGCATAATACAAAGTTAAACAAAACCTGTGCTTTTAAAGGTGACAAAAGTCAATTAGCCATTATCTGTCTTGGCTATCTATTTGTTGTTCAGTGCCGTCAAGTCCTTTCCAACTAATGGTGACCCTAAGAAGTTCCTATCATGTGGTTTTCTTTGTTCAGAGGTGATTTCCCACTGCCTTTCTCGGAAGCCAAAAGAGTAGGACTTGCCCACCATCTACACTGACCATTTAATGCAGTTTCAAACCAACCTTGAAGAATGCAGTTTTTGGCCGGGCACAGGACGTCCTGGAACAAGTTTGAGGTCCGGATGGGGATTACACAAACCACAGAACACTGCTCTGCATTAAGGGTTTGAAACTAGCTCAGAACTGCATTAAATGTCAGTGTGGATGGACCCCCAGTGGGTTTCCGTGCCCAGTTGGGGGTACCAAACCGGCTCTCCAGAGTCATAGTCCAACACTCAGACTATTCCACCGTGCTGGCACCTCTGTTATCTGTATCTATAATCTATTGATCTATCTATTCTTTGCCATCATGTTGCTCCCTCAACATAAAGATATATCTGTGTTTTTATATGGAGCCCCTGGTGGCACAATGGGTTAAACCGCTGAGCTGCTAAACTTGTTGACCAAAAGGTTGCAGCTTTGAATCCAGGGAGTGGCGTAAGCTTCCACTGTCAGCCCCAGCTTCTGCCAACCTAGCAGTTCGAAAGCATGCAAATTTGAGTAGATCAATAGGTACCGCACCATCGGGAAGGTAAGGGCGATCCATGCAGTCATGCTGAACACATGACCTTGGAGGTGTCTACGGACAACGCTGGCTCTTTGGCTTAGAAATGGAGATGAGCACCACACCCCAGAGTTGGACACAACTGGACTTAATGTCAGGAGAAAACCTTTACCTTTTTATGTCTTTATATAGGAGTCCCTGGTGGCTCCTATATAAAGACATAGATATATCTTTATCCTGAGCTGCTGCACTTGCTTACCGTGAAACGTCAGGAGAGAATGCTTCTGGAACATGGCCATACAGCCCGAAAAACTTACAACAACCCAGTGATTCCTGCCATGAAAGCCTTCGACAATAACTTGTGTTTCTTTCCTACTTGTTGTCATCCCTACCACGTTTTATTGTCACTTGGCCATACATATAACATTATACATCTTTGAAATGCTGAAGGGTATGCTTCTTTGGGAAGCAAACTGCAAAGATGAAGTCTCAAAATGTGTGCCATTCTATGAGCATGATTCTTAGAACATGTTATTCATGTGAGAAGCAATGGAAAGCATTGGGAATGGCTTGGCAATGTCTGCACACACTGGGTGCATGCATTCTTCTATCTTACTATTCCCTCTGTTGAATGAGATCTTTCATGTTTTTGAAATGCAACAAAACCTGCAAAACCATTGAATCAGGAAACCAAACGGGGCTTCCTAAGTCTAAACCAGCACTTTTGGACTTTGGAATTGTGTCCAAAAATGGATCAACAGCCAATGGAGGGGAAGAGACAAATATTACTTCCTATATAAAGTGTTCTTTGAAGTCTGTAAAATTTATTTATTTACTGTATATATTTGTATACCGCTCTTCCCAGCTCGCAGGCAACTCAAGGCGGTTTACAGAGGCAACAATTCAATGCCCAACTACACCATAAAAACATTTAAAACTTTTAAAAACATAACATATAATATAAAACCATAACAAGACCAATAAGACATAAATCATGTGTATCTCCTAGTTAAAACAGTTGGATTCTGCAGAATGTGTAAGTGTCAGGGGAAAACCTTTGCCTTATCTGATATGTTTTTAATTCCTTGTGTTTTTATCTGTAATTTTTTGAGCTTGTCCCTTGTAAGCCGCCTCGAGTCCCCTTGGGGAGATGGTTGGCGGGGTATACAAATAAAGTTGTTGTTGTTGTTATTATTATTACTATTATTATTATTATTTGAAACACAACAAGATGACTCCACAGCAGACAAGATCACTCTGCTGGCTGTTGTATTGGATCACACGTCGGACACTTCCCAAGTGTCTAGGACTGTGTGATGTATCGGCAAATAATTCGTGCAGATCCCAGTAAGGTGGCCTTCTGTAGCTGGTAGATGGTAATTTTGTCAGTGCCGATTGTGTTTAAGTGCAGGCCAAGGTCTTTAGGCACTGCACCCAATGTGCCAATCACCACTGGGACCACTTTGACTGGCTTGTGCCAGAGTCTTTGCATATTATTATTATTATTATTATTATTATTATTACTATTATTATTATTTGCTGTCAGTCAAAGTCAATTGGCAGCGCCATCCCATATTGATGTTTGAGTTTATTTCAGCTTTAGGCATTTGAAGTCCTCTTCTTTGTTTTTTACTTTGCATTTTCAAAACCCAGCCTTGCTCAGGGAGGAAGCCCATGAAAAATCAGTTGATGGATGACGTTCAATATATGTGGAACATGAGGTGAAAATAGTTTCAGACCTAACACGTCTTTAATGACAAAGCAGGACAATTTCAAAGGTTGTCTGCCCTGATGAAAGCTATTTCCTTTGGATGCATGTGAGAGGGAGAAAGTTTCTCCCCCCACCCCCCCTTTCAGTCACAGCTCATTGGAAGCCTTGCTTTTTCATGTGTGTTCTGAAGCTTGGAAATAGTTCACACCTATAAAAATGTGGGCGTTTGCGGCTTTGCCAAAGGAAAGGCGGCTGTAGATTGCCTCCAAAAGTTGAGTAGGAACAGCTTTCCTGTTGGTTTCGGATCCGAGAATCAGAGGATCTGGGGTGTTTTCCATAGTGGAGGGATCTTTGCTGTTTTCACCCCATTTCTGTTTTTTCCACAATTTCGAGAGAGAGAGAAGCCATTTTGAAAGAATTAGGAGGAGGTGGACAGACCATTGCAAAATTAGGCCGACTGTTTTGAAGCTGGGCTCTGGGAGAGTGTTCTGATTCAAGATGGAGCAATTAACATTTCACAAGTATGTCAGCTTGGGGCAGAAAAGGGGGGCAGTTCATTGAGGATGTGGGGGTGGGAAGCGCAGAGCCAAAGGTTATCGCTGAATTGTAACCAGTGGTCCCAAAGCAGTCCCCGAGCCCCACCATGGCTGTTTTATTAGGAGAGAACAAGTCCATAAAAGGAACAGGATGTTCAATCATCCCAGAGCCAGGCGATATGAAAGCAGTTGACAGGCGGGCTTCAAAACCCATTTCGGATCCAGACCAAAAATTGCTCCACATAATATGCCACAGCTGGGGGTGTTTTTTAAAACAGCATCAACTGTTCCGTTTTTCGGGAATGTTGCACCTATCCACCCACTTCCAAAACTCAAGGATAAGGTTTGGTGCCTCCCATCAAAAATGTGTGTTTTGCTATCTTCCTCATCTCCTTTCTATGTTTAGACCCCGGTAGCGCGGCAGATTAAACCACTGAGCTGATGAACTTGCTGACCAAAAGGTTGGCAGTTCAAATCCAGGAGTAGGGTCAGCTCCTGTTAAGCTTCTGCCAACCTAGCAGTTCGAAAACATGCAAATGTGAGTAGATCAGTAGGTACCAGGAAGGTAATGGCACTCCATGCAGTCATGCTGGCCACATGACCTTGGAGGTGTCTACGGAAAATGCCAGCTCTTCAGCTTAGAAATATAATGAGCACCACCCCCCAGAGTTGGACACAACTAGACTTAATGTCAAGGGAAAACCTTTGACTTTTTACCTGGTGGGAAGGTAAACAGTGTTCTATGCAGTCATGCTGGCCACAAGACCTAGGAGGTGTCTACAGACAATGCCTACTCATCGAATTAGAAGTGGAGATGGGCACCACCCCCCAGAGTTGGAGATGAAAGAGAAGCCGTTACCTTAATTTATATATCTGTGTTTCATTGTTTGGAGGCATTGAATGTTTGCCTTCTGTCTTTATGTCAGTATATGATGGAATCCGCCCTGAGTCCCTTGGAGAGATAGGATGGCATACAAATAATGTTGTTGTTGTTGTTGTTTGATACACAACAAGATGGGTCCACAGCAAACAAGACCACTCTGCTGGCTGTTGTATTGGATCACACATCGGACACTTCCCAAGTGTCTAGGACTGTGTGATGTATCAGCGAATAATATGTGCAGATCCCAGTAAGGTGGCCTTTTGCAGCTGTCAACGCCGATTTGTTTAAGTTCAGGCCAAGGTCTTTAGGCACTGCACCCAGTGTGCCGATCACCACTGGGACCCACTTGACTGGCTTGTGTCAGAGTCTTTGCAGATTATTATTATTATTTTACTGACACAAAAGCACAGTATGTCACAGCAAACGAGATCTATATGCTGGATTTCATATCACAAAATCACAAGTCGAACACTTCCCAAGCGTCTAGGACTGTGTGATGTATTTTTGAATGATGTGCGCAGATCCAAGTCAGGTGGCCTTTTGCAGTTGACAGAGCGTGATTTTGTCGATGTTTATTGTTTCCAAATGCCGGCTGAGATCTTTCGGCATGGCACCCAGTGTGCCAATGACCACTGGCACCACATGTAGAGCCTTTGCAGTTCAATTTTGGGGTCTTGATAAGTTTTTCATGTTTTTTTCCCCTCAATGCGACTGTAACCTGGTATACAGATGATGATGATTATCATCATCATCATCATCAGAGCAAAAAGAACAAGGGCAAATGCAAAATGATCTTGGATGTGTTTCCAGCTAGCGATGCAGCTTGGGGAGAAAGCAGCATTTGGGTAGGAAACAAAAAAAAGGCAGGTTTCTTGACCCTGTAAACCAGTGGTGTCAAACTTGTGGCCCTCCAGATGTTTTGGACTTCAGCTCCCAAAATTCCTGGTCATTGGACAAGCTGGCTGGGACTTGTGGGAGTTGGAACTGCAAAATCTGGGAGGAGCCACCAAGAAGACCTTGAGATCATGGTGATGGAGAGATAGAGAGTGACAGAAAATGGGTCACCACATGAATGCCTTCAACAAAGTAGAGTGAGGGGTGAATGGCATTCTTAGTGTGCTTAACACATGCTGCATCGTATTACCCTATATTTACTTTGGGTTGTTCATGGATGTCTGTGTTTTCTTATCACTGTGTCCAAATCCCTCTCTCTGCCTCTTTTTTGTTTGTTATCCCAAACCAGAATGGCTCTGAAAGCAACCTTTTCTTTTGCTACCCTTGTCCGCCTTTTTGCCTTGCTCTGATGGTGGAGTGCCGTTTTCTTGTTTCAATGGTTGGGAATCCAAGGCGCCGGAAGGATGAGGATGAACACAAGGGGACTGTCTGTCATCCCACCAAACAAGATACTTTGGGGATTATAGACCAATTTCACACTTAATATACGCATGACCACCATGGCAGGGGGGAGCCTCCATCGTGGGGGAATAAGCCGGAACCTTGATTTGCCTCTAAACCGACCGAAGGGTAATATCCTAATCAGCCGACTGAAATGGGATATCTGGAAAATGAACTCATTTTTTTAAGTAGGTCACAACATCTGTGATTATCTTGTTGGAATTACTAGCCTGATCAGACTGTTGGGATCATGTAGAGTTTTGCTGCTGAACCTCGACATTCTCCGTAAAGGCTGCGCCATGTCGTTTACAAAGTGTTTCTCGCTGTCCCAGAGAATTCTGGGAATCTCTTCCACAGAACCTCCAGAGAAGACCATGAATGGCCAAGTGGATTTCAAATACAGCACTAAATTTACGCAGTACCTGTTACGATTGCCAATTATGATTGAAAAATAAATGGTAAAAAAAATCATGTTTTGATAATGTTGTGGGACCTTGTAAACTGAGTTTCCACGTCGTTTCATCTTGACCTTAAGGCAACAAGTAAACATTGATTTTTGTATATACCCAAGTCCTTTCTCTCAGTTACCTTCTAATAATAATAATAATAATAATAATATCACATGCTCAGCTGCTGCAAGAAGATCATGCAGTCAGACTACAAGCAGAAGCACAACACCGTTGCTCAGATGATTCATTGGAACTTGTGCCACAAATACCATCTGCCTGCAACAAAGAACTGGTGGGACCTCAAGCCGGAAAAAAGTTACAGAGAATGAACATGTCAAGCTACTCTGGAACTTCCAAATTAGACAGACAGAGTTTTGGAGCACAAGACTCCTGACTTCGCGATCATGTTAAAAAACAAATTATGGATCATTGATGTTCCAATCCCAGGTGACAGCAGGATTGAAGAAAAACAACAGGAAAAGCTGACATGATATGAGGATTTAAAGATCGAACTGCAAAGACTGGCACAAGCCAGTAAAGGTGGTCCCAGTGGTGAGAGTGGCACACTGGGTGCAGTGCCTAAAGACCTTGGCCTGCACTTAAATACAATCAGCGCTGACAAAATTACCATCTGCCAGCTGCAGAAGGCCACCTTACTGGGATCTGCATGCATTATTTGCCGATACATCACACAGACCTAGACACTTGGGAAATGTCTGATGTGTGATCCAATACAACAGCCAGCAGAGTGTCTGCTGTGGACTCATCTTGTTGTGTTTCAAATAATAATAATTATTATCATCATCATCATCATCATCGTCATCATCTTTATTTATACCCCCCCCCCCCCAACATCTCCCCAAAGGAGACTTGGGGAGCTAACATGGGGCCAAGCCCAAAATTACAGTACATACAAGAAGCAAAAATGTCATTGGTGGGGTGTATGTGGCATCTTATAGGGGCAATGCCTCTATTGTGAACCCCTGCCATCAGTTACTCCCCCCACACCAGCTGGCTTTTCCGCGAGAAGAGCCACAGATTAACTTGACAAATGTATTATCAGTTCATTTCACAAGCTCAAGAACCTAAAGGGTATTTTTTTCAATGGCGACCTTGATCAAGTGCGGTGGAAACAATGACAAAAAGATCCCATCAAGTGAGGAAAAGGGTGGGGGGGGGGGGTTGTCGTTCTTGAGTTTAACCTGGCACGTTGTGTTGTTTCCATGTGCAGCTTCGGGTTTGCCTCTAGCAGTCCTTGTCACTTTGGGTGTGAAGCTGTGGCTGTGGAAATGGAGGCTGTTCTGGTGTGAAGGGTAAATTATTCATTTCCAGGTGCCGCAACAGCAAGGGTGTCATTCTGCCCAAAACAGTTCACGTGGATTCTTCTGCGAAGCAAAGATGGTGTGTCCTGACTGAATGGATCAGGCTGAGACCGGGGAGATTCAGGTTCAAATCCTTGCCCTCCCCACATCATTCTTCCTTGGTGATCGCCTCCATCTCTCCTAACTCATAGGACTGGTGTGAAGATACAGCCAGCCAGGAGGATACCTGCCTCTCTAAACACCTTGTGTAGAGCATGCTGTTGGTGATCGAATGGAACTGTCAAGATGAGATGCAAGGTTTAATGCAGGAGTGAGGAACCTTCATCCTTCAAAAAAGATGAGGCTATCATTCCCATGTGAGGCATGGGCCAAGACTTCAGGATCCTGAGACTTTTCAGCAAGAGATCTGTAGTGCTGCTCCTTGGAAGACATTCATATGATTTTTTTTTTGTGTCAGGAGCAACTTGAGAAATTGCAAGTCACTTCTGGAGTGAGAGAATTGGCTGTGTGCAAGGACGTTGCCCAGGGACATTGCCCAAGGATGTTGAATGCTATTTTCCTGCATCTTGGACTGGATGGCCCACAAGGTCTCTTCCAACTCAATTATTCTAAGGGACACCTGGATGTTTTATCATCCTGTGGGAGGCTTCTCTCATGTCCCTGCCTGGGAAACTGGAGCTGACAAACAGGAGCTCACCTGGTTTTCCAGATTGGAACCACCGACCTTTCGGTCAACAGTCCTGCCGGCACAAGGGTTTAACGCATTGCGTCACTGGGAGATATAGGATAGAACGACGGCATATAAGTGATCATAAACTTCTCTGACTCAAGGGTAGACGCACTGCCAGTTGTTCATCAGGCATGCTAGAAATTGTACATACACAACTAGGCACATAGATGCTCATGTTTCTGTTTTTATGATAAACCACTACATGGCTGCAGCTCCACTGACTGCAAATAACAGTATCCACACATAGTAGGAAGTGTCATTTGTTGTAATTCAAACGCTGTTTTCGTTCCAAAATTGGGCACTCGTTCATTTTGGTTTTTTTTAAAAAAAGGATTTTCCTCCATCTTCCCACTTTGACTCTCTTCCGTCCTTGTGATTTTTCACAGTGCGATTTTCTCAGCAAGACAGGTCTGTGGTTTCGTTGGGAGGATTCACTTAATTTACATAATCAAATCAGGGCAAAAGATATTGTTGGGTGAGAGAAAAAGCGAGTTGTGGCCCGGGTGAGGGAGATGTAACGGTGGCCGTTTCCTTGTCAGCAAACACTAGCCGGTAAAGAAAACACTCGTATATCTGACACGTCGTCAGCTCCTGGTGTTTACTTACAGCCGGTGCGCAGCTTGTCGCCCCCTGCTACTTTCCTCCATGGATGCCTCCCTTTGCTAAGATGTAAAGTGCTCTGAGCTGACGCCTGGCTGAGCAAAGTGTGCTGAGTTCCAGTCGTCCTCAGACAGCATTCCTTGGGCAAAAGCAGTCGACCACTCAATAGACACTTTGGATGGTGCATCGTCGGGCCAGAAACCTCTTGGGCAATACTTAACTTTCAATTGATATCAGAAGAATTAATCTCTGACCGATCATTTAGGGCTTAAGCTTCACTTCATTTGGTTGTCCAGTCTGAAGGTACATCAAGGACGGTCAACGATGGTCAACGATGACATTATTCGGGCCATTTTTAACCCTGGAGACCTCTGAAAGTATCACGCACAAGGATTGCAAAAAACAACACTTTAGTGTCACAAAGTCCACTTGCCTAGGGGGGAAAATGACCAATTAATAAAATACCTAACAATTAAACAATATTATAATACCACCTCCCATCAATTCCACCAGTGTGCCCAGTGATCCAGAATGATGTTAATTATCAAGGCTTCAGGAGAGATGGTATAGAGGTTTTCCACCTTGGACTATTTATTCCATCAGCCACAGACAATATGGCTACTACTTGGCATTGACAGGGTTATGGGCCTTTATGTGAATGGGAGAAGACACAGCACAGTGTTCTCCATCTGATGTTTGTACTCCCAGCTCCAGTCATCCTTGAACAGTGGTAGCTGATGGAGGTTGTAGTCCAAAATAGTGATTGAGCATTCGGACAACGTGGCCAGATGGCATAGGCATAGGACCATCGCTTCAGTGCTGGTGGTCTTTGCTTCTTCTGTTGGTCTGACTTCCCAAGAGATTTGCAGGATTTTTCAGAGGCAACACTAATGGAATCGTTCCAGGAGTTGAGTGTGACATCTGTAGACAGTCCACATTTCGCAGACATATAACTGGGTTGGAAAGACAATTTTTTTGTCGTGTCAGGAACGACTTGAGAAACTGAAGAGAAGACAATGGCTTTATAAAACAAGCATCTACGGATGTCTCAATCCTCAAACACTCTCTGCTTCATTCAGAAAAATGCTGCACTTGCAGAGCTCAGGCAGTGTTGTATTTTAGTGTCAATGTTGATTTTTGTGGAGCAGTTACTATACTCCGAACTCAAGAACGGGAAATGCAATGTTGGTGGACAGGAAAAGAGATTTAAAGATGAGCTTAAAGTCAACCTTATTTATTTATTTATTTATTTATTTATTATTTCCTATATTTGTACCCCGCCCTTCTCACCCCCGGAGGGGGGGGCTGGAGAGGACTCAGGGCAGCCTTACAACCAGCATCATACGATGACATCACCATCATAAAACATTCAACACATACATTAAAACCTTAAAAACTGTGGCATAGACACAAAGAACTGGGAAGCCCTGGCCCTTGAACATTCTAACTGGAGGTCAGCTGTGAACAGCAGTGATGCAGAATTCAAAGAGGCACGAATGGAGGGCAAAAGGGAGGAATGTGTAGGGATATGTCAGGGGACCAGGAACACCTTCCACCTGCAAACCGATGTTCTCACTGTGGGAAAACATGCAGATCAAGAATAGGGCTCCACAGCCACCTACAGACTCACCACCAAGACACTGAAATTGGGGACCATCATCCTTGGGCCACAAGGGATCATGTTTGTAAATAAGTAAGTCCAAACCATCTGGAAGGCTCCAGTTGGCCCATTGTTGCTATCACATAGAGGTTGAACGTTCTTTCCTTGCTCCAGGACAGGTGCCAAACTGCTCTTCAAGTATGAGGAACTCCAAGGCAACAAGGTGAATGGCTCACACCTGTTGCTGCAAGCTTGGTGCTGTTCCGCAATATGGTGCCATCCTTACGCCATCGGTTTGTGCGAGCCTCCAAGCAGGATGACAGGACTTTCCCAAAATAGCTGCTTGGGTTGCGAAATCGGGTTCCTGAGTCGAAATACACTCATTGAGTGTGATGAATCAGAGAAGGGATGGTCACAATCCCTCCCCGCACCCCAACAAAACCGTTTCGTGCCACATGCAGCTTGTTGGCCAGATCTGCTGAAGTTGTGCCTTTTCCTTGGCTTTTCTTCCTCCCCCGCCACCCTTCGCTAGCCGCCCTTTGAATGATGAAACTGCACTTTTCTCCAAACGGTATTGCTGAAACGTACTTTTTGGCAGGAGAGGAATGCGTTTGGAGCACTGATGTATAACGCTATCAGGGGTCTGTTTTCGATCAGCCATTCCTGCTATGCTTATTAAACAGATTTATACAATGAGCGTCTCTAATAACAAATACCATAACCTCCTTTATTACAGAGCATTATTTATGATTCCTGGGGATTTTGCTTTCCTCCTAGCTACCTTCAGAAAACACACACACAATTGGTGCTCTAGTTACGGTGCTTTTTTATGAACTGAGAAAACCTCCCTATTTGGGGACTGGAGAAAGTGGTTCCTTTCAGCTTTTTTTCTTTACTACTTCATCTGTGCAATAGGGGTTCCTTGCAAATCAAGCTCAACCTGGCTCAAATATCCAAAATATTCAGAGGTAGAGATTGAAATGGGGGAAAGGGGTGAACCTGCCACTATCCTGCCATTTTGGTGTTCCAAACACGCAGAAGAGTAGCTCTTGGAGATGACATCATATTGCTTCCCTGGGACTTTGGAACAGAAAAGGGGGAAACAAAATGGTTGAAAGGGTTTGACACTTTTTTTCATACAATTTTGCCCCTCAATTTATAGTGCCCAGGTCTAGGGCAGTACCCCTTTGGTACTATTCCTCTTTGGTCACAATACTATGAGGGTTGAATGAAAAGTAATGCCTCCACCTTAATTAATTGGGAATATTTTAATAAACCAAACACAGAAATAATCCTTAGAATGTGCTCTTTAACTACTACTATTCACTTTTCCACATAATCACCAGACAATCGGATATATTTCTGCCAATGATGAATAAGTTTTCTGAAGCCGTCACGGAAGAAGTCAACACTATTTTCGCAACCAGCGTCTCGCAGTTCTCTCAATGTACCCATCGTGCACAGATCTTCCGATAGCCAAGCAAAGCAACAATGTGACCCACACATTCTTGTGAAATGCCGATTCTGCTTGAAATTTTTCTCTGAGTGATACGACAATTGTTCTGAATCAATCTGTCAACCTTTTGCTTTTGAAACACGGTGGTTGCTGTCACAGGACGTCCAACTCTTTGTTTGTCACACAAGTCAGATATTCCCATCTCAACATCTTTAAACTTACTTGCCCAACGACGCGCAGTACTCACATCAACACAATCACCATAAACAGCTTGCATTCTCTGATGAATCTCCTTTGGGGTGACACCTTCTGCTGTCAAGAATTCAATTACTGCACATTGCTTAAGTTGCATTGACTGACCGTCTATGCAGGGTTCCATACTTCACACTTTAACAACACAACCGTTCAATGCTAAGGCTTCCTGCCAAAATGGAACTGTAGAGGAGAGTCTCCTGAACAAGCCAGTACCTGCCACATACCAGTACTGCCGCCTGTTGAGGAGTTAAGATGGTGGAGGCATTAGTTTTCATTCCACCCTCGTAAAAATATTGTGTTGTGGGCATAAAAGATATTGACAAACTGGAATGGCCAACCAAGGTGGTCAAAGGTCTGGAAATCAAGGCTTAGGGTGAACAACATAGAGCAGTGATTCTCAACCTGTGGGTCCCCAGGTGTTTTGTCCTACAACTTCAACTACAACAATTTATAATATTATAATGTAATACAATATAATACTAATAATAATAATAATAATAATAATAATAATAATACAATATTATAATTATATATATTTATATTACATGTAATATTACTAATAATATTACAATATAATGGTATAGTACAATATAGTAATATATAATACTGATATTGTACTATTCTATTAATATAATATATTGTATGTATATATATATATATATTACGGTACTTACAATTCCTATAAATCAAGATGAATTCTCCCCAAAACTCTCTAGTCTGTACAGTTACTGATCAATTACTCTGATTGCTGTGTGCCATAGAAAAGAATAGGAAAGGGTTATGGGATAGGTAATGGGTGGGGTCATGCAAATTCCACACCAATGGGGAGAGTAAAAAACACTGGGGTGCCTGTGGTGGAGGAAACACATAAAATCTAGGATGGTACTATCACCCTATGAAAGCCTTCACTTGACTGGTGGGCAGTGTGGTGTTTGTGGAGGACATTGGCAGGGCTCTTGGACATATTCTTGGTGCTTACTATAACCTGCAGTGTCATTGGAAGGAGGGCCATTGATGGCTCCTCATAGGTGGGGATTCTAGCTGTTTTTGGAGGCAGGAACCTGTCTGTAAAAGTAGACACTCCAGCCACATACACCCATACATATTTTCACTTTTATTATGTGTATAGATTTGGGTGGTGGGATGTCAAAGGATGTCAAGGGGATGAGACCTATTTTGATTATTTCTACTGGGCTCCCCAGATTATCTTTTGGGCCTGTCCCAATCCCTTATGTGGCCAGGAAGGGCTCCTTCTGTTGTCACAATCTGTTCTTGCTCCCCACAAAGTCTGCTTTGGTAGCTGAGATGGCTATGAAGTCTCTGCAGACAATCCCCCCTATTCTGTTGGTCCATACTAGGTCATCTTTACACAAATGTAGCATTTCATGGTCTCGTCATTAACCAAAATTAAAAAGCATGTGTTCTCACCACACGCATAACACTCGTGCCCTTGGCATCGCCTTGTTCTGGTTCTTTTTTGATTTGCGGGGAAAATTTTATGAGCTCTTGTCACATTCTCTCTTGAAAAACTCAAAATGCCTTCATTTATTGTCTATTTTTTAAAGGCTCTTCCTTCCTTCCTTCCTTTTTGCGTTGCTCCCTGTCTTTAGGCGAATGAGTTGTACAATGCAGTATTTGTGGTCCGGATGGAAATTTATAACAAGGATCACCAGTCTAGTTCTTCCCTTGATTCAGACCACGCTGGTTGTTGGCTTCGAGTAATCGCTTTTTCCCGGCCTCGAGCGGCCATAAATCTGACGTTTCCCTCCCGTTAAGAATTGCAGAATCATCCTCATCCTGAATTCACAACCCTTCGCAAACTAAGGGAGTGAACCATGAATTCAGAGGTCTTGGCTTTGTCATTTGAATTTGGCAGCCTGATCTGTCTTCTACATAAAACTATTGTTCAATATAGTCACCATTAGTTTGGACACATTGGTGCCATCGTTCAATTCAGGCATCAAAACTATTTGGGAAAAATTCAAGGTTTTGCTTTGCAACCCATAATTTCAAAGCTGTTTCAACGTCATTCAAGGCACTGAATCTGAAACCACGTCAGTTGTCTTTTAGAGGTCCAAACAGGTCAAAGTCAGAAGGGGCCAAATCATAAACTTTCTTCAAGCGATGATGGATTTCCTTAGTGCACAACCTTCTTAGGCCAGGAATTCCGTGAGAACTCTTTCTTTGAGCTTCAGATTCATGGTTCTAATCAGTTAGGAAAGACTCTATCAGTCGAATAAGATTCGCTCTATCATAGCATACATAGATAGTCCAGTAGCTAGGAAGGAAAGAAAAGTTAGAGTGATGGAGGCATTACTTTTTGACCCAACCACATACTAGAAACAATGTGACTCTTCCCATTAATTGTTTTACTCTTAAAAAGTAACACTTTCACCCTTGTTACCAAAGAAAAAGTAACACATTAGAATTAGCGGTAACCTTGTAAACGCCTCTAGATGTCCATTTGTCCATTCAAAACCTTCAAATTCCTTCCCAGTCAGCTCAGCCAAGAATGCCTGCCCTGTTTGGCATAAGTCTGCCCATGCAAAGCAGGTGAACATAGCATTGAGTGAAACATGCAGAATAATCACAGGATGTCATAAACCTACACCTGTTGATAAATTCTACAAGCTAGCTGACACTGCCCCCCCCCCCCCGATGTGCGACGGGAAATTGCTGCTAAATGTGAGAGAAATAAGGTTGAACACTGTGAAAGCCACCCACTACATAGCTACCAGCCTCCTCCCAGTAGACTCAAATCAAGGGAAAGCTTTATAAGAACTAAATCTAAAGAACTAAAACTATAAGAACTTGGTGTCCCCCCAGTAACAGCAAGGGTATCCCTCTGGGCAGCTAAACCAGGAAATCCCACAATTCAAAGTGTTGGTCTTGGCGTATAAAGCCCTATATAGTTCTGGCCCAGCTTACTTGTTCGAAAGTATCTCCCTCTGTGTTCCACCTTGTAGTTTAAGATCTACTGGGGAGGCCCTGCTCTCGGTCCCACCCACCTTGCAAACGCATCTGGTGGGGATGAGGGACAGGACCTTCTCGGTGGTGACCCCCCGCTTGTGGAATTCGCTCCCCAGTGAGATTAGATCAGCATCCTTCCTCCTTTCCTTTAGGAAAAAACCAAAATCGTGGTTTTGGAACCAGGCTTTTGGCTAGCGGTCACAACGACACTTTGGAGATTGAACTGCACCATATGACTGTTATGATAGTTGGAAACGGCTATGTGATTATATAATTAATGTTACTATTTTAATCTGTTATGTATTTATGGGTTTATATTGTTGTTTATTGATATTGTGGCATCGAATTGTTGCCTGTGTTAGCCGTTCCGAGACCCCCCCCCCCGGGGGGGGGGTTGAGAAGGGCGGGGTAGAAATGTTGCAAATAAATAAACTGGATGGGCCCCCACGAGAGAGGGTCTTCCTCCAGGGGCAAACCAAGAATGGGCAACTTGGAAGTCCCTGAACAAACTCAGAAGATCAAAAGACAACCTGGCAAAATGGCATGACCTAAAAGAATCCAACACCTTGTGTGACTGTGGAGCAGAACAGACAACTCCACATCTGTATGCTTGTCCACTATGCCCTGCCTTATGTGCAGAGGTAGAATTGATGGAGGCTACAGACAATGCCGTTGTTGTTGCCCGTTTTTAGTCAAAAGATATTTAGCCGCCTGCGCTACTTCTATTTTTATCACTTTTATACTAATTTATGCAATGCTTTTGATATGAAATAATCATGAAGTCAGCTCAGGCAAAATCAAAGTGCTTTATTCTCTCCTTGCTTCTCTGTGTTTCTCCTTCCTGAGAACACTTGCCATCTTCACCAAATTGTGATATGACTTGGGCACACATTTTCCTCTATAAAATATTGAAACTCATGGCAGCATAATCCCCCTCTTTGCATCTATTTGTCCAGCTTGACTTCGACACAGGAATTCTGAATGAAAATGTAGACCAAAGTTTGACTCCTAACAATGCTGTTGTTGGGTTTGTGCCCCAGAAAGGCTGTTGTCGAGGCTACCCACCGATGTTTCCAATTTGAACTCAGCCCAGGGGCAACCCCAGCCATAAAAGGCGACATGGAAGGACTGATGCATAGATCAGAAGCTGCAAAAGCCAGCAATTAACCTGTGTGCCCTCATCCTTGTGGAGGGGCGGCCAATAGACCTTCCACTCTGTTGGGGAGCATCCAGTGGCCAGCCTTGGTTTAGAAACAATACATTTAACTATGCCAAAATCCAAAGACTATTTGGTAGACATTGATAGGACCAAAACTTCTCTGCAATCTTTGTTTTGTTCCTTAGGAAGCATAGCATGTTCATGTTTACGGCAGCCTTGCATTAAAGCATCACTTCTGAAACAGCCTGGGAAATGCTTTCTGTTTTGATTATCTCTTTTGTAGTTCATGCGTTTCACAAAATAAATTCGCTTTTTATGAATCCGTTTCCACATTTGAAGAGTCTCCTGGTCTGCGTTGCCTTTTTTTCAACTTGAATTGTGTATATGTCTATGTGCGTCATTATCATTATTATTTTTAACATGTAGATCTAACCATATAGGTTGGAAAACTCTCTGGTGCCGTTGGGTTGAGTATTATCGGGAGGAAAAAATCACAGTTGCTTTTCATCAATCATCTTAGCTTTTTGCTCTCCCATTTAGGGAGCAGAGAGGGAATCATAGCACCAGAGCAACTGTTTTTTTGTTTAGTCTGGGTTTCTCACAAGGATAAGCTGCGAGACCAAAAGAATAGTCTGTAATCTTGGGGGAAAGCCAGCCTTTGCAGAAAGAAAACACTAGGGGATTGCGAGGAGCTGAAACCGTCCGGATTTAGGGGCAAATCCATAGACTTTGTCCTGCAAACAGACTTTATCACAGACCCGTCAGTAGACAGCCGTGGATTGCTTTGAATGTCCAATTGATGGGAATTCTGTTTGATCACCCTGTTCTTGAGCTTCATTTGCTTTTGTGGTCCCCTTCCTATATCCCTACAAGAAAGAATATTGCATCTTCACTAAGGCTGGGCTGAACTTTTGAACCATTGGAAGTTCAGACCTATTTGGGAGCTGGAGGCAAAGGAGGGGAAACAAAAATGCCTTCCTCTTGTGCATCGTTGGGATGATGGTGTGTGAAATCCAGGGTGACGAAAACTTTGCCACTGGTCTTTCATGCTTAAATGACTAAAACTTGGAACATGAGGAACAGAAATTGTTACTAGTTCAATGTTATTATTCATTAATCATCACCTTGAGAGTGGTGTGTTAGTAACTCGTAGTTTTTAGTTGTTTTGGCTTTTCTTTTTCCTTCCTTTCTTCTTCCCCTTCCCTCTCCTGCTTTTTCCTCCTCCTTTTCTTCCTTTTTCTTTCTTTTCTTCCAAGAATCAGATGGAAACCCAATGGCCATCTTATTGTTGTTGTTGTTGTTGTTGACACAAAACACCAGGTCTTTTCTAACTCTATTGTTGTATGATTCTAACTAAATTGACCATGCAGACTCTGTCCTCCAAATAAGGAGAGCCCACCATCCACCAAAGCAACGTATCTGCCTGCTGTTGCTATTATTACTACAAGATAAAGATAAAGGTTTCCCCTCCCTGACATTAAGTCTAGTCATGTCCAACTCTGGGGGTTTGTGCTCATGTCCATTTCTAAGCCAAATAGCCGGTGTTGTCCATAGACAACTCCAAGGTAATGTACCCAGCATGACTGCATGGAGTGCCATTACCTTCCCACCGGTAAGGTAACAGTATTACAGACACTGGCCAAATCCCTGTGACCTCCCAGATAATTGAGCATAAGATGTGAATCACTTTTGCCATCAGTGTGGCTATCCCATTCCAGTGGCACTGTTATGTCCATTTAGCCCCTTTCCAGAAGTAACACAGCCACTGGCACAACTGAGGTGAGAGAGTCTCCGCAGAAACCCAGTGTCTCTTTGGAGAAGCCAATTTCTCTGTGAACATTTTCAGTCCGGTCTCAGCCGTGACGGCAGCTTGGATTGTAGGCTTGCATTAAAATGCACTTGTGTTTTCCTTCCACACATTGAAGCGTTTGCTCGGTTTAAGAGGTTTATTCAATTAACCGTTTAAATAGTCCCTCATAGTTTGATGTTTGGCACAGCGGCTTCTCAGGCCTTTAATAGTTTTATGTGTTTAATGGTTAGCCAGCAAATGAGACTTGGAGGCTTCCTGGGCGGGTGGAAGAGGAATCTTGTGAAGGAAAACAGCAACCCTTGGGGCTTAGGAGAGGCATTGGTATCTCAGTGGCCTCCTGGATGTGTATATCTGTGCCAAGGCTGCCTTTCTCAAACCACGTCCTGGCAGTGAACCCTTTATTCTGGATTGTTATAAGTTTTTTGGGCTGTCTGGCCATGTTCCAGAAGCATTCCCTCCTGACATTTCACCTGCATCTATGGCAGGCATCCTCAGAGCCCTAAGCAGTTCAGGACCTGCTTATCTCCACAATCACATCTTCCCCGATGAACCAATTAATACCTTGAGATTATCTGGGGAGGTACTGCTCTCTCTCCCTCCGCCATCTCAAGCACGGTTGGTGAGGACAAGGGAGAGGGCCTTCTCGGTGGTGGCCCCCTGATTCTGGAACTCCTCCCCACTTTGTCCTCTTTCTGGAGACAACTAAAAACCTGGATGTTCCGATGTGCTTTTGATTAATCAGTCCACCAGTAATTTTCCTGTCCCTACTTTAAGTTCAGCACTTTATGTCGGCCTTCTTATTGTCTACCTCAAGACTTTTGATGACAGTATTTCCAGCCCTGCCTACTTGATGGTTGCACTATCCTTGTGCTCCCTTCAGAATGTGTTGCACTCAGTGAGCCTGTACCTCAGCTATGTTCTTTTTTCAGCCATATTGTTTTGATGTTGTTTACAATCGTGATTGTTTTTAATATCTTATCTGATGTTTTTAGTTAGTTGTGTTTTATTTTTAATTTTCGGGCTTGTCCCTTGTAAGCCACCCCAAGTCCCCTAGGGGAGATGATTGGTGGGGTATAAAAATAAAGTTATTATTATTATTATTATTATTATTATTATTATTATTATTGTGAGATCTGTTTGAAACTAGGATAATAGAGTTCATATATCTCATATATGGAGTTCATATATGGAATGTCCAGGGTGGGAGAAAGAACTCTTGTCTGTTGGAGATAGGTGTTGCTGTTTCAGATGGGCACCTTGATTAGCATTTAATGGACTAGCAGTTTTCAAGGTCTGGCTTCTTGATTAGCTGTCCCTGATTGTTTCTTGTCTGGAGTTCCCCTGTTTTTGAATGTTGTTCTTTATTTACTGTTATGTTTTCACAGGTTTTTGTTAGTACTAGTAGCCAGATTTTGTTCATTTTCATGGTTCATTTTCATGGTCTATGCAGTTCTAGCCCAGCTTACTTCCGAACGCATCTGCCTCTACGTCCCACCTCGTAACTTAAGATCATCCAGGGAGGCCCTGCTCTCGCTTCCACCAACATCACAAATGTGGCTGGTGGGGATGAGAGACAGGACCTTCTCGGTGGTGGCCCCCCGCCTGTCGAACGTGCTTCCGAGCAAGATACGATCAATCCCATCCCTCCTGTCTTTCAGGAAGAAAGTAAAATCATGGCTATGGGACCAGGCTTTCGGTCAGCAGACATAAATTAGCACTTTAGTGGAAATGGATTGGAAAGGCGATTTACATGAGGATACGATTCTATTTGGTAACAAATGTTTTTATATTGTTTAATTAATGGCTTATGTATTTTATGTATTTTAATGGTTTGATGATTTGCTTAATGGTAATTGTATTAATTGTTCATGTAACGGCATCGAGTTGCTGCCTATGTAAGCCGTCCTGAGTCCCCCTTTTGGGATAGAGAAGAGACGGGATATAAATACCAGAAATAAATAAATAAATCCTTTCTGTTGAAATTGTCCATATGCTTGTGGATTTCAATGGCTTCTCTGTGTAGTCTGGCATGGTCCAGCATTTCTTGTATTCTCAAATAATATGCTGTATCCAGGTTAGTTCATCAGTTGCTCTACTATGGCTGACTTCTCTGGTTGCATTAGTCTGCAGTGCCTTTCATATTCCTTGATTTGTGTCTGGGCAATGCTGCTGCAACAAACAACAAACAACAACATTTGATTTATATACCGCTCTATCTCCCCGAGGGGACTCAGAGTGGTTTCCATGTAACATCATCAATACATACAGAGTAAACAACATAAACATAAAATTAACAAAGCAATATAAGCATAAAAAATCACAGTAGCACAGATATATATAAAATAATCCTGCCTGTTTAAGGCAATTTAAAAAGGCCAGGCCGAGACTACTGCAATTTTTAGAGGACCCGGGAAATTAGGCAGCAACAATAGGTATAGTCTATGCTGCATTTAGTGGTCTCTATGGAGATTTGTCCATAGCTGTATGGTATACAGTAGACTCCTGCAGAGGCGAGGGAATCCCTCTTGTCCTTTGCTAAATGTCGCATTCGTTGGATTTTCTTAGTGGATCTGTAGATAGTTTGTAGGTTGTGTTTCCTCATCAGCTTCCCTATGCTTTATCCATTGGAGTCTAGTTCCATCCAAAATCCATGGATGCCCAAATCCCATTATATACAATGGCAAAATGAGTGAATGGTGACATTTCTTACTCCATGCTGAGGATGGAAATCCATGTTCCATCCCACATAGCCTTCAGAGTGGCGGTTTCCAGCCCAACCAGCCACCTGGAGACCTTTGTTGATGTCAGCCCTTTTTTTGCCATCATCTGCATCCAGATGCCGTCTCTTCTTTTGAAGTCCCTTCCCAAACATTCAACGTTTGCCGTGATTTCTTTTGGCCCGGGACGCGGGTTGTGCATTCTTTCCTGTCTGAAGGATAATAACAGCCGCACTTGGGCCGGCTCTGTTCCACCCGGCTCTGACCTATGGCTTGAAATAGTTTGCGCCCGCCATAACTTCCTCCCAAATGAGAAAAAGATGCATTCCAGGTGTGACACTTGAAATAGACGAGGGATTCGGGTTATACTGCGGAATCTTTGCAGATCATGAGGAAGGAGGTGGACTGTTAATGTCAAAGGCTTTCATGGCCAGAATCACTGAGTTGTTGGGAGTTTTCTGGACTGTCTGGCCATGTTCCAGAAGCATTCTCTCCTGACATTTCGCCCACATCTCTGGCAGGGTTCCTCCGAGGTCGTGAGGTCAGAGATGAAAACAGTGTTCAAAAATGGTTTGAAAATTTCTTCCTCCAAAGACGGTGATTAACTTTTAAAATTAATTTTAAAAATTAATTTTCAAAGTACACCCCTGTCTTTGGAGCACCTCCCCTCCCAGTGTCATACTCTTTCCTCCAAGTGTTTGGAACTCCCCTATTACTATTTATATTCATTTTGGAAAATCTCCTAGCAACAGCCAATAACATTATACGACCAATCACAAGAGGAGATGGAAGAAATATCAGCAGTCACGCAACAGCCCTTACCTTAGGCGATCCCTTGTTGTATGAGTATGATGGCCTTCAGAGTGTAGTGTCTTGGTGGTGGGTCCATAGTTGACTGTGAAGCCCTGTTTTTTGATCCGCATGTTTTTCCACACTGAGTTTCCAGCTGGAAGGTGGTCCCAGTCAGGATTGGCTTGAAACGCCTCTTGGCATATTCCTCTTGGCATATTTCTCCCTTTTGCCCTCCATTCGTGCCTCTTCAAATTCCGCAGCAATGTTGGTCACAGCTGACCTCCAGTTACAGAGCTCAAGGGCCAGGGCTTCCAAGTTCTCAGTGCCTCCATCACAATTTATAAAGTTACCTCTAAGCTCATCATTACATCTCTTTTCTTGTCCACCAACATTTTGTTTTCTGTTCTTGAGTTGGGAGTAGAGTATCTGCTTTGGGCGACAGTGATCTTTGGGCATTCAGACGTGGCATTCAGTTCAGCAGAGTTGATGGCATAGGAGCATCGCCTCATTGCTAGTAGTCTTTGCTTCTTCCAGCATGCTGACATTTGTCCACCTGTCTTCCCAAGCAATTTACAGGATTTTTTGGAGGCAATGCTGATGGAATCATTCCAGGAGTTAACAGTCCACCTTTTGCAGGCATATAACAGGATTGGGAGGACAGTAGCTTTATAAACTGGACCTTGGTCTCCCTACAGATGTTCTGATCCTCAAACACTCTCTGCTTCATTCAGAAAAATTCTGCACTTGCAGAGCTCAGGCGGTGTTGTATTTCAGTGTCAATGTTGACTTTGATGAGGAGCTGCCTGCCAAGGGAGCAGAAATGGTCAACATTTTGTAATGCTACACCTTGAAGCTGTATTTCTGGCATCACAGATGGATTGGCTGGTGCCTGCTGGAAAAGCACTTTGGTTTTCTCAATGTCCAATGAGAGGCTGAGCTTCTCGTATGCTTCTGCAAAGGTGTTTAGAGTAGCTTGTAGGCCTTTTCCTGAATGTACACAGACTACATTGTCATCAGCATATTGGAGTTCTATAACAGGCATTGATGTGGCCTTGGTTTTGGCTTTCAATCTGCTGAGGTTCAATAGCTTACCATCTGTCGGATACATGATTTCCACTCTGGTGGGAAGCTTCTCATCAACAAGATGAAGTATCATAGTGATTAAGATGGAAAATAAGGTTGGGGCAATAAAACAACCCTGTTTGACACCTGATTCCACTTTAAATGGGTCACTTTGGGAGCCATTGCTGTCCAAGACTGTTGTCATCATGTCATCGTGGAGGAGATGCAGGAAGTTCACAAATTTGTCAGGGCATCCATTTTTTTGGAGGATGGTCCATAGAGCACTGCGATTCACTGTATCAGATGCCTTTCTAAAGTCCATGAATGCCATGTACATAAGGTATTAAGCAATTTAAAGGTGATCAATCTAGCACCAAATAAAATCCATTGATCCTGAATCTTTTCATACATTTCAGATTGTTATGTAGTAGAATAGTAGGGCCAAAATGCTCTAGCAATGCTCTCTGTTTTCTTGATATTCCAAAGGAGTTACTACATTTTATGGGATTTAGGATGCTTTTCCATTATTTAGCATGGTGTTTGCTTATTCTGTCCTTGTGTCAACTTTTGTCTAGCTGAGTTCCATGAATTGATGTCAAGCTCTAGAAATCAGATTTGAATTCTCTCTTGGCCATGGAAATCTACTGGGTGACCTTACACAAGTCACACTCTCTCAACCTCAGAAGAAGGCCATGGCAAAGAGAAGATTGTGACTAGAGGAGGTCATTTGTGGACATTGTTTTGATATGCGTCATTAGCAGTGGCAGAGATGTCATAGCCCTTTGGACATGTTCTCTCTCTCCGGGAGAGGCTGATATTAGATATGTGACCTTCCCCTTATTACGGCAATCTTACCATTCTGGTCCACGTCCATTGTGTGTATGTGTCAGAGAGGGGAAAGACATTACTGTCCTGGGATCAGTAAAAAAAAGAATAATTAAATCTATTTATGTATTCCGAGGCCAAAATGTTGACACCACTTTTTCATATTGTCCCAGCGACACAGCATCGTAATTAAATAATATGTCAGAGGTATTGATCATACAGTTCTAAATGTGTGTGATATATCACTGGAGCCTTTGTTATTAGAGAGTAATGTGTAATTTATTTATTTTTTTCCAAGGGGCAAAAATGGCAAACCATCTGTCTTGCAGCATTTATCCAGGGGACTGCAATGGTTCTCTTTTCCCCTTTAATAAGCCACAAATTTTGATGACTTGTCATGTTTGGGACACTGAGTAAAGCAATCTATTTGGGTTGCACCCTTCCCGCAGCTCAAGCCTCCTCTTGGAAACTACAATTGAGATAAATGGACGGACGTAATTGGGTTAGACTTTAAAGCAACACAGTATTTCTATTATATTTTAAACTTTTTTATTGTTGTGATTTTCTACACCTCAATCATGTTGGGTGGGAAAAAACACATAAGAATGACGAAGATCATATTTTTTCAGGCTACGTACAGTCCATGAAAACAGATAATAAAGCCCTTTGAGTTTGTGTTAAGTAAGCAAATACAGCTGCAAAATCAACCAATGAGGATCTCTGCATAGAGGTAGCCTGGCCTTTATTTCCTGGAGGCACCCTCTGTGGAATAATGTCCAAGGTGGGAGAAAGAACTCTTGTCTATTGGATGCAAATGTGAATGTTGCCATTGGCCACCATGCTTAGCATTGAATAGCTTTGCAGCTGCAAAGTTAATCAAGGAGGGTCTGTGCATCGAGGTCGCCTGTATTGCCTGGAGGCACCCTCTGTGGAATAATGTCCAGGTTGGGTGAAAGAACTCTTGTCTGTTTGAGGCAAGTGTGAATGTTGCAATGGGCCACCTTTATCCGCCTTGAGTCCCTTTGGGGAAATAGAGTGAAATATAAATATATTATTATTATTATTATTATTATTATTATTATTATTATTATTAGCATTTAATGGCCTTGCAGCTTTCAGCCAGTGGGAATCCCTTGATAGGAGGCTTTAGCTGGCCCTGATTATTTCCTGTCAGGATTTCCCCTGTTTTCTGAGTGTTGCTCTTTTTCTTACTGTTCTGATGTTAGAGTTTTTTTATCACTGGTTGCCAGATTTTGTTCATTTCTATGGTTATTTATTATTATTATTATTATTATTATTATTATTATTATTATTATCAACTTTATTTGTACCTCGCTAGCATCTCCCGAAGGACTCGATGCAGCTTACAAAGGCCAAGGCCTCAAAACACAACATAACAATACAAAACCTAAAGCAAATTAAAAACAGTTAAAGCAATATTATTCAACAAGCAATAAACAATACAACAAGACACTATAAAACTGGGCCGGGCCAGAGTAATGGGTACAGGGTTGAGATTGTGTTGAGATTGTGTTGAGATTGTCCACCTGCTTGAGCATTTCATTGGCTTTTCTGGTGGTTGTTAGAGTTGTCCAGGAAACAATCAGGTCCAGCTGACAACTCCCAACAAAGGATCCCCTCAAGCAGCAACAGTCAGACTTTGACGCTGCAAGGCTACTCAATGTTAATCAAGCCGGCCAGTTGCAACATTCCCACTTGCCTCAAACAGACAAGAGTTCTTTCTCCCACCCTGGAAATTATTCCACAGATAAACTCCACTTGCTTAGTTTCCAACAGACCTCGCAACCCCTGAGGATGCCTGCCATAAATGTGGGCAAAACGTCAGGAAAGAATGCTTCTGGAATATGGGCAGACAGCCCAGAAAACTCACAGTACCTCAGTGATTCCGGCCACAAAAACCATTGACAACACGTCTCTATGAATATTTGGGCCTCTTAAACCAAAAGTTAATAGAGCCAATGGATTCACTCCCAACGAAGGGAGGAGCATTATTTTTCGCACTAACTGGGCTATTCTTGTTCTCGACCGTTGTCCCTAGGCACCCTCATCCATTTGGGGATATCCACAACTGTTATAAACCATGTGAGGTTAAGGGGTAAAGAAAATCAATGCTCCCATATGTTCAACTAATGTGCATCCCCCCCCCCCCCCCGCCTTGCCTTTGCCATCCCCGACCATGTCTAATGTGTAAAGGATCACATTGCGACTTAATGTGTCCAGGCAGCTAGTTTTACCATCAACACAAATATCCATATTTATTTTTTTAGAGGATATATCTAAATAGGCATTTACATTGTTTGCCCTCCCCCGGCTCCGCATCTCTCTCTTCCATAAGAACATAAGCTATGAAGATTTCGTTCCGATTTGGTGCCAGAATGCATGCATTAAGATTAAATTTCTCTTTTTTGCCTTTGGAATAAAAAAAAAAAGCCCATATCCCGTGCTTTCCTTTTGGTAAATGGGCCAAGAGGGTTTTCCCTCCAGCCCTTGGGGATGCCGTCTTAGTCTTGAAATCTAAAGTAACAGATCTTTGTCCTAATGTGCTTTGCCAACCTGACCTAAAAAAGTGTCGCCGGGAGACTTGGAAATGAGTTCCCTCCACAACTTCTGAGCTGATTGTGTGTTTTAGGGGAGGTTAAATGGGTTAAGATCCTTAGCTCTTCCAAAGCCACTGGAGTGATTCCTTATTAATCTTTTTCACCCTCTAAGACATCATCTGCAGATCAAGGTGGATTTAGCGTGTGGGATAACGTGGTCGGCTCTTCCACGGCTCTCCGGCGTTGCTTCTGGAATGTTTTTTTGAAAGGAAAGATTGTGTCAAAAAATAAAAAGGCATTAATTGTGGAAAACATACAAGGGGTGGGGGCTTAGTTGGGTTTGACACTTGGATACCCATTGTCCACCATCCTCTGCTCCAGTCTGCCATTCCTGGAGAAGGCAGGGTCGACTGTGATTAGAGACGCGACCAAACGTAGCTTGTGACCTAAATTTGCCATAGAAGTCTGCTCTGTTTTCTTTCCTGGCCAAATTGGAAAGCGCCAAGGCCCCCGTCTCCAATTAGGCCTATTAGCAAGAATTGCCAACGGAGGAGGGCTGTTTTCCCCAGACCGGATTGCAAGGCTGCAATTCAGATCAACAGCTTCATTCTCGCTTTGTTAGTGGGGCCCCAGACCTGTTTCTCTCAGTGGAGGAAACCATCGACTCATGGAATGAGCAGCAGTGTCAAAGTGTAAACATCCGGGGATGGATGAGGATATGTATGCATAGATATAGATATAGATATAGATATAGATATTGATAGATATACACACACACAGTGTTCCCTCACTTATTGCGGGGATTACGTTCCAGGACCTCCCGCAATAAGTGAAAAACCATGATGTAGGGATGCTATATTTATTTTTAATTTAATATTTTAATATTTATACATTATTTTGGTAGTTATACACTATTTTAAGTCTTTATAGATTTAAAATAAAGCAAAAAGAAGGAAGGAAAGGCCCTTGGAGGAAGAGAGGGAGTAGCTTCTTTCAGAACTCTGTCACAGAAGGAAATAGCCTGGAGTTAGGTAGCATGCAAACTACGAGAAAGGAGATTCCATCTGAACATTAGGAAGAACTTCCTGACTGTGAGAGCCGTTCAGCAGTGGAACTCTCTGCCCCGGAGTGTGGTGGAGGCTCCTTCTTTGGAGGCTATTAAGCAGAGGCTGGATGGCCATCTGTCAGGGGTGCTTTGAATTTGATTTTCCTGCTTCTTGGCAGGGGGTCAGACTGAAAGGCCCATGAAGTCTCCTCCAACTCTATGATTCTATGACTGAGGAGGGAAAGCACCTTGGAGAGCGGCGGCGGCAAAAACCTGCGAAACAGCGAAAATACCGCAATATATATATTAAATTAAGTTTTTGAAAACCGCGAAACACCAAGTCTGCTAAAAGCAAACCGCAAAGTAGCGAGGGAACACTCTGTGTGTGTGTGTGTGTGTGTGTGTGTGTGTGTATTAAAGGTAAAGATTTTCCCCTGACATTAAGTCCAGTCGTGTCCAATTCTGGGGGTTGGTGCTCATCTCCATTTCTAAGCCGAAGAGCTGGCGTTGTCCGTAGACACCTCCAAGGTCATGTGGCTGGCATGGCTGCATGCAGCACCGTTACCGGAGTGGTACCTATTGATCTACTCACATTTGCATGTTTTCAAACTGCTAGGTTGTCAGAAGCTGGGGCTAAAAACAGGAGCTCAACCCGCTCGCCAGATTCGAACCTGTGACCTTACACACACACACATATACACATAATAAAAGTGAAAACGTGTATGTGTGTATGTGGTGGAGGTGTGTCTGCTTACACAGGCAAGCTCCCACTTCCACAAACAGCTTTAACCCATGGTGCTGAGGAACCACAAAAAGCACCCCCTCCAAGGACGTTTCAGGTTATAGCTGGCACCATGAACATGTCTCCCAACCACTGCCAATGCCCTCACCAAACACCATACTGCCCACCCAAGTGAAGGATTTCATTCAGGGACAATTTCACCCTAGATTTTCTGTTTCTCCTCCAGATTGGATATCCCAGGGTTCCTTTCTCTCTCCATGGGTGTGGAATTTGCATGATCCTCCCACTGCCTCTCCCTTAATCCTATTCTACCCTTTCCTATGGCACACAGCAAACAGGAACTGAGACCCAACATGGCGAACTGTGCATTCAGGCCTGGTTTGGGGGTGAATGACCTTAGATCTGGGAGTTGTAGTTCACTCTTATCCAGAGAGCACTGAACCCAGCCAACGATGGATCTGGACCAAACTTGGCACACAGACCCAACATGGCCAACTGTGCATGCAGGCGGGGTTTGGGGGTGATTGTCCTTGAAGTTGTAGCTCACCCTTAACCAGAGAGCACTAAACCCAGCCTATACTGAATCTGGACCAAGCCTGGCACACAGACCTAACATGGCCAACTTTGAATATTGGTGTGGCTTGGGGCGAATGATCCATGATTCAGGGAATTGCAGTTCGCCCACATTCTTATGCATTTTCTAATTGGAGCATTTATAAATAACAACACAAAAGACTGAATTTTTCCAAAAGATAGAGCTACAAATTACCAAATTGATATTACCTAACCCCCCAAAACAAACAATGCCTTTCTCAAATAACCTGGGCACCGCTGGGTCCCTAAGCTAGTGTGTGTGTGTGTGTATCTCACTCGAGGAATGAATTTCCTTTTCCTGCCAGGAAAAGAAAAAATGCATCCGAGTCAAGAGAGGGAACCAGGCCCAACGATAGTTTGAGATAATTTATGTCTCCATCTGGTAGATCTTCCTCAACCTCCAGCTTGGCTTCTGGTGGGAAGGTCACCCCACTGCTGTGAGGATAGGCATTCTCCATCACTGACAATGACAGAAAAATCCCATTGTCATTGACAGAGGAACCATCAATTTTCTCCAAGCAGATTCTTTGGCGAAGGAGCAAGTGGTCAGAGCAACTTCTTGGCCTTATTTGAGGAATTAACTGTGGACAGGCGAGTGGAATTTGTCAAATCATTTAACCCAGTTCGTTTTTTTCTAAAATCCAAATGTATTTGAAGGAACCATAGCCAGCATTTTTCTTGACAGCTAATGTCTAGTAGGCTTGTACAAAACGGCACCGATACACACAACACGAACGCACACATCCCAAGGGAAAAGAACTTTCCTGCACATAATTGTTTTTCCCTCCTCCTTCCTAATCTCTTTCCTTCTGCCTTGTGTCTGTAAGCCTGAGGTCGAGGACTAGATATTGATTTTCTTTTTTGGTAAGCTTCTCTTGACTGCCTTTTTCCCCACAGAAAAGCAGGATGGAATTTATTGAAATGATTTATAGTTTTCTAAACTGAGTACCAATTGGGCCAGGAGAGGGAGGGCAAGAAAGGTGCGTTATAGAATAAATTAATACATAAGGAAAGAGAGAAGGGAGGAGGTGGGATTTCCAGAACTTGGGGAAGAGTTGAAAATGGTAAGAAAATATAATAATCACCCAGGAAGAAGCAGGGAGGGAAACTGATGAAAAAGGAAGACCCTTCAAAGAAAAATAAGTCCAATTCTGAAAACACCACTTATCATCCTGAGCATCACTTATAATTTGAATCCATTTGTTCATGTCTTAATCTCTGGAGTGACAGAAAATTAACTTTGTCCATCTTTTACATGGCATTCAGACCTTTGACCATCTTGATGGACCTCTTCTGGACACATTTCAGCTGTCACCCAAAACAAATATAATAATAATAATAATAACAACAACAACAACAATTAAGGCCAGGATCGAAAAATCAGCTGATGACCCAAAATGCAGACTCTGCAAGGAAGCTGATGAAACCATGGACTGTATCCTCAGCTGCTGCAAGAAAATCGTACAGATGGACTACAAACAAAGACACAACTCTGTGGCCCAGATGATTCACTGGAACTTATGTCACAAGTACCACCTACCAGCAGTAAAGAATTGGTGGGATCATAAACCTGCAAAGGTAGTGGAAAATGAACACGCAAAAATACTGTGGGACTTTCAAATCCAGACTGACAAAATTTTGGAACACAATACACCAGACATCACGATTGTGGAAAAGAAAAAAGTCTGGATTATTGATGTCGCCATACCAGGTGACAGCCAAATTGACGAAAAACAACAGGAAAAACTCAGCCGCTATCAAGACCTCAAAATTGAACCACAAAGGCTCTGGCATGAACCAGTACAGGTGGTCCCAGTGGTCATTGGTGCACTGGGTGCCGTGCCAAAAGATCTCAGCTGGAATTTGGACACAATAAACATTGACAAAATCACGATCTGTGAACTGCAAAAGGCCACCTGACTTGGATCTGTGCGCATCATTCGAAAATACATCACACAGTCCTAGACGCTTGGGAAGTGTTCGACTTGTGATTTTTTGATACGAAATCCAGCATATAGATCTCATTTGCTGTGACATAGTGTGCGTTTGTGTCAGTAAATACATTATTTATATTCTGTCCTTTTCCCTGTAGGGACTCAGAGTGGATTACAGTGTAAACAGATACCGACAAACATTCAATGACTTGTTACAATACAATGAGACAAACACAAACAAAGGCAAAGGCTTCTCCTTTCATTTCTGGCTTTGGAGGCTCATCTCTGGCTCTTGTGGAGATGCTGTTCTCCATTTCCAGGCTGAGGAGCTTGTGTTGTCACCTCCTGGTCATGTGACTGGCATGACTACTTGGAGCGTCCTTTGCCTTTTCCCACCAAAGCGGTACCTATTGATCTACTCACATTTGCATGTTTTTGAACTGCTAGAGCTAACAAAGGTAGCTCACCCCGTCCTGCGGATTCGAACTGCCAACCTTCAGGTCAGCAGTTCAGCAGCACAAGGGTTTAACCCATCCCGCCACAGCGGTTCACCGCCACTGTGGTTCATTTTCCACATGAGTCATACCAAAGCAGAATAGAGTGGGATTGTTGCTTCTCTTGATCTGGATGCCAGATTAGACTGTTGATGAAACCTGGAATTGCATTTCCCTTTTAAGCCACCATGCCATTCATTTTTCCTACCTAAGTATGGTGCTTCTGCTAAAATTGTGATGATGGAGGTGACAAAGATGCAACATTAACATCAACAGCAATACATATGGACTAACCTAATGGTATGAAGTGACTGGCTGGATTCTGAAGGAGCTGGGGGTAGTGACGGCCAACAGGGAGCTCTAGTGTGGGCTGGTCCATGAGGTCACAAATAGTCGGAAGCGACTGAATAAACAACAACCTAATGGTATGCGAAGGTACTTTGACTAGGACTAGGTCGATGAGATCAAGGTCCCTTTGGTAAGTCACCCTCTCACCTCTTAAGAGAAAGACAATGGCAAGCCTTCTCTGAAGGAACCCTAGGATGGATTCTCCATAAGCCAGGGTGACTTGACACCTGACAATCTCTCATTGTACCTGACAATCTCTCTTTGGACACTTCAGTGCTACAGGTTCACTCGGTTCCTCCTCCAGAACGATTGGACCATTGTGAACGGAAGCAACGTCATGGCTTGGCAGCCATCGAGATCTTAAGCCTTTCTCCCCCGCCACCGCCGGTCCCCGGAGCAATTTTCGTGGTGCGTTCTGTTGTGTGTGGGTCCCTTAATTACTTCTAATCTGACTTGTCTTTCTAATTGAGGCGCCTAGCAGCTGTTTAGCAACCAAGTCTCTTAGCTCCTAATTTACATTGCATTTGGCACCTGACCTCAGATGGCATGCGTAAAGCTCTTAGACGGATCATCCAAGCTTCTTCGGGAGACTTATGGCGCCACAAAAGGGTCAGTGGTGTGAGACAGGACAACTCAAGGTGCGAAGTGCAGCAGTGGCTAACACCCTTTACCTAGCTGAGACCGGCAATCCCTTAAATGGCTGATCCAGGGTTTTAAATCGGGATTCATATGATTCTTCCTCCTGCTCTACTTCTCTTGTCCTAGGAAAGAAGGCAGCAGGCTTTCTTGGTATGTATTGTTTACCTTGTGACCTGCAGATACCCATATTACATATCTTTTGGCTAAGTCAACATCAAGTTTGAGGGGCCTTCAAGATTACCATCACCTGCTCAAGTCTTGCAAACGTCCTCACATATAAATCAGTTTCTCTCTTTTCTTAATGTCTTCCATCTTACCAAACATTATTGAGTATTTTCCCCCCATGGGTTACATTGTCTTAAGATATAGAATCATAGAGTTGGAAGAGACCTCATGGACCATCCAGTCCAACACCCTGCCAAGAAGCAGGAAAATCGTGATCAAAGCACCCCCAACAGATGGCCATCCAGCCTCTGTTTCAAAGCCTCCATAGAAGGAGCCTCCACCACACTCCAGGGCAGAGAGTTCCACTGCTATATGTCTAAAGCACCATAGCTGAACTCTAGTGCTTTCACCTTATAGTAGTGGTTCTCCACCTTCCTAATGCCGGGACCCCGTAATACCATTCCACATCTCATGGTGACCCCTAACCGTAACATTATTTTCATTGCTACTTCACAACTGCAATTTTGCTACTGATATGAATCATAATGTAAATACCTAATGTGCAGGATTTATTTTCATTCACTGGACCAAATTTGGCACAAATACCCAACTCACCCAAACTGGAATATTGGTGGGGTTGGTTTTGTCATTTGGGGGTTATAGTTGTTGGGATTTATAGTTCACCTACAATCAAAAAGCATTCTAAACTCCACCAATGATGGAATTCAACCAAACTTGGTACACACAACTCCCATGATCAAGAGAAAATACTGGGTTTGGTGGGCATTGACCTTGAGTTTTGGAGTTGTAGTTCACCTACATCCAGAAAGCACTGTGCACTCAAATGATGATCTGGACGAAACTTGGCACAGATACTCAATATGCGTACACTGGAGGAGTTTGGAGAAAACAGACTTTGACATTTGGGAGATGTAGTTGCTGGGATTCATAGTTCACCTACAATCAAGAGCATTCTGAACCCCAGAATTGGGTCAAACTTCCCACACAGAATCCCCATGACGAACAGAAAATACTGGGTTTCTGATGGGCTTTGGTGAACCCTCTGACACCCCCTCGTGACACCCCCCCCCTCCAGGAATCCCGACCCCCAGGTTGAGAAACACTGCCTTATAGGGAGAATTCAGTCTTGATTTGCTCTTTGACCCATTTAGTTGTCTTTTGGGCAGTTTGTGATATCCATAGACCTCTTCTGAAAAACTACATTTCCAATGAGTTGATATTTTTCCTACCACACATGGAAATACACACATAGACATGGGGAGAGGCAGATAAGAAATAAAATTATTATTAGTATTATTATTATTATTATTATTATTATTTCTGAGATACCTCAGTATCTTTATCATATATTAGAAGGTGGGTTAATAGGTAGTTTTTGTGTATTCCCTTAAATCTCTATCTCTTATCCGTCCAGATCAGGACCTGCCATGGATATGAAAATCTATTATATACTCAAATCCCATTAGATACCATTAGTGATGTAATAAAATTGTGTCATTTATATCAAATGGCAAATTTTGGAATTTCTTTTTTTAAAAATATTTCCAAGCCATGGATGTTGGAACTCATGGATTGCAGATAGGGATTCTATCTGTCATCTCTATCTATCTATCTCGGCTTGCTTAAATTTTAAGGCTGGGCAGATGCATCGTTTCACACACAATTCCACCCCATGGGGCTGTGTCTAATTGAACAAATTTGAGCAGCGGGCGGAATATTTTCCACAGTTGCTCAGGGTCACTTTCTACATTGATAAATGGCTGTCCTCTTAAAAGAATCGTTCAGTTCTCTCGCTTAGGGCTGCCACCTCATGGATATCATAATCCCTTTGCTGCATTCTCCCCACCCATCCCACATTTGGTCACCCTTCGCTTTCAAAGAGTAGCTTCTGACGACCACACTCAACTAACTTGGCGCGTCCTCTCCAGACTTTGCCCAGACTGGTTGGTGTACTTTCCAGATGGCTTGGACAGATTGGATAAAGGATGCAATGGCCAAGCATGGAACCAGGTTGGGGATGGCCATTTCCCAGAATATACCGTGACCCAGAAAGGAGGACACAAAGAGAATCTGTAGGTGGGCAAGAAGACCAATTCAGTGGGCGATCAATAACTACCATAACCATCATCATATACATCCTGACAATTTCAAATAACAAGTGATTTTAAATAATAATTAAGATAGAAGAGCTATGGGGAAGCAGATTTAGCAATTTGAAGCTTTACAACAGTGTTTCTCAACCTTCCTAATGCAGCAACCCCTTAATACACTTCCTCATGTGGTGGTGACCCCCAACCATAACATTATTTTTGTTGCTACTTCTGAACTGTCATTTTGCTACTGTAATGAATCGCCATGTAAATATCTGATATGCAGGATGTCTTTTCATTCACTGGACCAAATTTGGCACAAATACCCCATACCCCCAAATTTAAATAGTAGAGGGGTTGTGGGGGATTGATTTTGTCATTTGGGAGTTGTAGTTGCTGGAATTTATAGTTAACCTAAAATAAAAGAGCATTCTGAACTCCACCAATGATGGAATTCAACCAAACTTGCCACACGGAACTCCCATGACCAACGGAAAATGCTGGAAGGGATTGGTGGGCATTGACGTTGAGTTTTGGAGTTGTAGTTCCCCTATATCCAGAGAGTACTGGGGACTCAAACAATGATGGATCTGGACCAAAATTGGCACAAATACTCAATAGGCCCAAATGTGAACACTAGTGGAGTTTGTGGGAAATAGACCTTGACATTTGGGAGTTGTAGTTGCTGGGATTTATAATTGACCTCCAATCAAAGAACATTCCGAACCCCACCAATGATAGAATTGGGCCAAACTTACCACACAGAACTCAATGACCAACAGAAAATATTGTGTTTTCTGGTGGTTTTTGGTGACCTCTCTGACACCTCAAGATCCTCGAGACCCGCCCAGGAGTCCCAACACCCAGGTTGACAAACACTGTTTTACATGGTCTTTAACCTTTCATGTCAAAGAGTGCTGGGACCTCACCAAACTACAATTCCCTAGATTCCATCACACTGAACCATAGCAGTTATAATGGTGTCAAATGTCATTGATTTGACAGTGTAGATTGGTGGTTCTCAACCTGTGGGTCCCCAGGTGTTTTGACCTACAACTCCCATAAATCCCATCCAGTTTACCAGCTGATTGGAATTCTGGAAGTTGGAGGCCAAAACTTCTGGGGACCCCCAGGTTGAAAACCACTGGTGTAGATGCACCCTAGGATTCTGGAGAGCATGATTGAAATATCCACTCATCCATGGAAACTCAATGGATGACCATGGGTGCATCACACTGTCTCAGCATCAAGGACAGGCCTGGCGCAAAGCTTCCTTGGCTGGATAGTACGGCGAAGCTGTCAGCGTGACTTCCTACTCATTTCCTATTCGCGAGACGCAGAGAGGAGGTGTTTCTCGCCCGCTGAAAGCGACGTTACTCCTCAGACACCTTTAAAAGGGTACAAGCCCCACGAGGTGAGCTCTATTAAACGGTGACTTGTAATCTCTTTATTCAGTTAGCTAATTTGCCTAGCATAACAGCTTCAGCAGGACTTTGAAACATACCGGAAACGCTTGGCGTTAATTACTGGAACATGGAAGACATCTCGCAGAGCGCAACCAACAAGAACAATTACCAAGGAACTTTTAATTTTTAAAAAGAAGGTGGGAGAACCAACGCCACTTAAAGTGTGGATGATGAGAGAGAGGAGAAAAGGAGACTCTCTTGGTCCCTTATCTCCCCGTCACGTTGAACTTGGGTTCTGTGCAGCTTAGATCACAAGGGGAAAACCTGGTCAGGCTGAAGGGCCAAGGAAAAGATGTTATCCAGAGGAAGGAACAAATGAAGACAAATTTACTTCAAGGGTTGTCCTCATTTGGCCTGCTTCTGACAAAAGTTGGACAAACAATTGTCCAAGGCCTAGAGAATATGCCACTCATGGCCAAATGTCAATTCAGTCCCTAACATCTCCAGTTCAGAAGATCAATTGTCCACACGATTTGAGGTTTCTTCTCCTTTGATTCTAAAGCAGTGGTTCTCAACCTGTGGGTCCCCAGATGTTTTGTCCTTCAACTCCCAGAAATCCTAACATCTGGTAAACTGACTGGGATTTCTGGGGGTTGTAGGCCAAAACACCTGGGGACCTCCAGGTTAAGAACCACTGTTCTAAAGGGAGATGTTCTACAGCAGTGGTTCTCAACCTGTGGATCCCCATATGTTTCTTTGGCCCTCAACTCCCAGAAATCCTAATATCTGGTAAACCGACTGGGATTTCTGGGGGTTGTAGGCCAAAACACCTGGGGTCCCAAAGATTGAGAACTACTGTTCTAAAGGGAGATGTTCTACAGCAGTTATTCTCAACCAGTGGGTCCCCAGATGTTTTGGCCTTCAAATCCTAGCAAACTGGCTGGGAATTCTGGGAGTTGTAGGCCATACACCTGGGGACCCACAGGTTGAGAACCACTGTTCTAAAGGGAGGTGTTCCACAGCAGTGATTCTCAACCTGTGGATCCCCAGATGTTTTGGCCTTCAACTCCAAGAAATCCTAACATCTGGTAAACTGTCTGGGATTTCTGGGAGTTGTAGACCAAAACAGCTGTGGACCCACAGGTTGAGAACTACTGTTCTAAAGGGAGATGTTCTACAGCAGTGGTTCTCAACCTGTGGGTCCCCAGATGTTTTGGCTTTCAAATCCCAGCAAACTGGCTGGGATTTCTGCGAGTTGTGGGCCAAACACCTGGAGACCCACAGGTTGAGAACCACTGTTCTACAGGAAGATCTTCCCAAGGTAGATGTTCTATAGAAGGACTAGGGAAAACATCCTCCAGATATTGATGGCCAGAATTACTGGGAGATGCAATCCAAGATCTTGAGGGCCAGACTTGGCCTGCTTCTCTTCTCTTGGCTTTTTGTGTGGTGCTCCTCTATCTAAAAGCTTGCAGAATCATAAGAGAGTTGTTGTGGGTTTTTCGGGCTATATGACCATGTTCTAGAAGCATTCTCTCCTGACGTTTCATAAGAAACATCATAAGATTCTAGAGTTGGAAGAGATGACATGGGTCATTTGGTCCCCCTCCATTCTGCCTTGCAGGAATAGACAACCAAAGTGCTCCTGACAGATGGCCATCCAACCTCTGCTCAAAAATCTCCAAAGAAGGGGGCTCTATCACACTCTCAATGGAAGGGGGAAAATCCAATGTGAGGCAGAATTTATATTAGGAGGGGCAATGCCTTCATTTTGCCCATAGCGACCAATGGGTCTAGCAATGTTGACAGGGATCCCCAAGATCTCTAGCTGTGCTTTGGTGAGCATGCAGCTACTCTGCAGATGGCTTCCTTGTACCACTCAAGGCGAAAGCATCAGTCCTTTAATCTTCTTTCCACCAAGTTTGGATTTGATGGAGGATGTTTGTGTTTTATTTTTGGAAATGCCGAGCAACGCAGCCAAGGACCGCGTGGAGAATGCAGTTCCTCGGATGGAGGCCAACTGCAAAAGCAACTGTCTATAAAATCAGACGTTCTCTGGACAGCGAATGCCTCGGCTGAATATTCTACACTCTAATACAAGCCCAATGCGACGTCCCTTTGGGTATCTCTTGGTTGCTGCCTGAATGGGCTCAGGGAATGCCAACCGGGCTGCGAGGCAAAGGATAGCCGTCCTGTCTTGGCGACGCCAGGGAGCAAAGTGAAACTCGGATATGAAAGCCGACAATGTCGAGGGCAAATATTAATGGATTTATTCAGCCATCTGAACCGTCTCCTCTTCTGTTTTTGCCAGCATGAAAGGAAACAACTTGATGTAGCACATATGGCTTGAAGGGAGCTTCAAAAATGAAGTGTGCAGGGGAGGGATGGGGGGGGGGCTGGAATGCTTTCACCCCTTGAGGTCATTGGTTCGAATCCAGCCCCAGCAGACTCTGAAGGCCATTACCATCTGACAGCTCTTTGGTGGCCTGTTGGAAGAGATTTGGTGGTTCCTGACGATTCCTGGGTGGGCAGGTGTCCACGTTGCATTTGGCAGGGAGAAGGATTCTCACTTGGCAGACGTGGCAAAAGGCATCGCAGAGGGAGCAGCTGGGAGGTCGGCAGCAGCAGCTCTGGCTGTGGAGACGGATGGAGGCTGGGAAGAGATGGGGAGAGAGCTGTCGAGAGCAGGAATGTCAAAACAGCCATTGGCTGGATCAGTCCAAAGCTTCCGCTAGGAGGGCCAAGCACTCGCCAACTTAATACATGTTCCATGGATGCTCCCATGCTTCAGGGTATTCCCAGAAGCGCTGTTGTTGCTATGTGGCACCCATAGGGCTTGCTGTTTCCTGTTTGTATGTTTGTTTGTTTGTCTATCCCACATTTCCCCCAATATGGTCTCTTATGATCCAGATATCATCTGTGTGCCATCTTTCTGCTCGAAATTCCCATCCTCATACTTTCAAACTACAAGAAAGGATATTCCATTTGAACATTGGGAAGAACTTCCTGGCTGTGAGAGCTGTTCAGCAATGGAATTCTCTACCCCGGAGAGTGGTGGAGGCTCCTTCTTTGGAGGCTTTGAAACAGAGGCTGGATGGCCATCTGTTGGGGGTGCTTTAAATGCAATTTCCTGCTTCTTTGCAGGGGGTTGGACAGAATGGCCCATGAGGTCTCCTCCAACTCTATGATTCTATGAGTGTTCCACTCAGGAAAACTTGGACACCTGCGACCACATCAGAATGGCAAAAGTTTTTAAGACTTTCTTAGGCAATGCTTCATAACTTGAGGATGATGGTCCTCCAAGTGTAGTGTCTTGGCGGTGGGTTCATAGGTGGCTGTGGAGCCCTATTCTTGATCTGCATGTTCTCCTGTAGTGAGAACATCAGTTTCCAGGTGAAAGTTGGTTCCAGTCAGGGTTGGCTTGACGCACCTTCCTCTTGGCATGTTTCTCCCTTTCACCCTCCATTCGTTCCTCTTCAAATTCTGCAGCACTGCTGGTCCCAGCCGACCTCCAATTAGAGCGCTCAAGGGCTACGGCTTCCCAGTTCTTAGTGTCTATGCCACAGTTTTTGAGGTTGGCTTTGAGCTCATCTTTACATCTCTTTTCCTGTCCACCAACACAGTCCAGGGGAAGCTGCAAAAGTTTGCTTTGCCTGAGCTGTCTGGAAAGAGAAAAATGCTGTTGTCTCCTCTTCCCTTGCAAAACTACTTTTGCACTTCAGAATCCATTTTAGCCATAGAAGTAAGCTGAGGACAAAGGGAAATGGGAGAAGGAAGAGAAAACCAGGACTTTTGTGAAGCTGCTGGGAAAAAAAATGGGACAACAGAGGATTAATGTGGACTGTCCCTGCCAATTTGAGATAGTTGGAGAATATGCATCCTGCAGCTGTTATTTCTTAGAAGTAATAGGAAATATGGTGGGGGAATCATCACATGCCGATCTTATCTGTGTAGAGCACAGTTGGAAATCCTGGGCCCCTCCAGATGTTGTTGCCCAGCAGCTCCCTTCGCAAGCCAATGGTGAAAATACAAGGAGTTCAAGTCCAGCATCATGTTGAGGGCTATATGATTCTGATCCCTGATTTAAGATCTTTTAGAGCATTGAAGGAAGAGAAAATTTCAAGAAGATGTGCCATGTGCTCAACTGAAGATTTCCATACTGTCCTCCGTACATTGGGATTTTACCTGCCATCTCTGTAGCCAATTCTCCAGCCTGGGTCCCAGTGATGAATCCCATATTCTGTTGCAGCTCATCATCTGTTTTAAACAGACGAGGTCCCTCTTCCCAGATGGAAACTGACCCCCAATTAGTCAAATTCTTCCAGAACAGGCCGTTGAAAAATTCTTTGCGCCAAAGGTTTTCCCAGCATAGGTGTTTTTCTCTCTCCGTTGCTCTCGTTCCCATGTCCACAGGGAATTATTCTGTAAAGTACAATTCCTAAATTGTTCCCAGGCCCCAATGACGATCTGATTAGCTGGAAAAGTTGGTGCAAGGAACCCGGCAGACTCGGGAAAGGTTTCGCAAATGCGGAACAATGTGACAATGATCAAATTACAAAGGTCCGCAGTCGAGTCAAGTGCCCCAGTAGGGCATTATTTTTTTGTGGTTGAAGATGGTTGGATGACGTCCAGCAACAACCAAGTTGGAAACGCACACACACAAACAACCGGGTGCTTGCTGCAGCAGTGTCCTCACTCTCAGAGAGAGGGTGTGAGGTGGCATGTATTGCAAAAAAGAAAAGAAAAAAATAATGCCAAAATATTACAAAAGGATGCTCTTCCATGTTTTAATGAGGACAGACATGCAATTTCATCACAGTTGGCCCTCCAGATTTATGGGTTTCACTTCTGCAAGTCTTGAGTATTAGTGGATTTGATTGATATTTTCTTGCTGGAAATGTCTCAACATAACTTTATGGTCAACTCCTGCCAGAAGGACATAGCGATTCCTGAAGAGAACACTCCTCTCTGCATTTGATGGTCCTAGATAAATGTTATCCCAGGTTTTTTTTAAAGCCAAGCAACATCAGTGTGTGGCCAAGACAGCGAAAGGTATCACCTACCTCAAAGGGAGAGCCTGAGGTTAAGATTGTTTAGGCAATCTCTCATTGTCCGAGTATGATAGCCTTCCGAGAATAGTGTCTTGGCGGTGGATACGTTGGTGACTGTTGAGCCCTATTCTTGACCCACAAGTTCTTCCACAGTGAGGACATAGTTTCCAGGTGATCCCGGCTGGGGTTGGCTTGACACATCTTCCTCTTGGCATGTTTCTTCCTTTTGCCCTCCATTTGTGCCTCTTCGAATTCCACAGCACTGCTGCTCACAGCTGACCTCCAGTTAGAGCACTCAAGGCTCAGGGCTTCCCAGTTCTCTCTCGGTGTCTATACTACAGTTAATAAGGTTAGCTTTAAGCTCATCTTTAAATCTCATTTTCTGTCAGTTTTCCGTTCTTCCATTTTCCGTTCTTGAGGTGGAAGTTGAGTAACTGCTTTGGGAGATGGTGGTCGGGCATTCTGACAACGTGGCCTTCAATCCGATGGAGTTGATGGTGTAAGAACAGCACTTCAGTGCAGGTGGTCTTTTATTCTTCCAGCACACTGTCTGCCTGTCTTCTCAAGAGATTTGAAGGATTTCTTTGGAGGCAACGCTGATGGAATCGTTCCAGGAGTTGAGTGTGACGTCTGTAGACAGTCCACGTTTCACAGGCATATAACGGAGTTGGGAGGACAATAGCTTTATAAAGAAGCACCTTGGAATCTCTGCAAATGTCCCGATCCTCAAACACTCTGTGCGTCATTCGGAAAAATGCTGCACTTGCAGAGCTCAGGCGATGTTGTATTTCAGTGTTAATGTTGACTTTGGTGGAGAGGTGGCTGCCAAGAGAGCGGAAATGGTCAACATTTTCTAACGTTACACCATTAAGCTGTATTGCTGGCATTGCAAAGGGATTGGCTGGTGCCTACTGGTAGAGCACTTAGGTTTTCTCGATGTTCAATGAGAGGCTGAGCTTCGCATTTGCTTCTGCAAAGGCGTTTGTTTGTTTGTTTGTGATATTTATAGCCCGCCTTTCTCAACCATATGGCTATTCAAGGCCGGTTACAGATCGGTACAATTTGATATCAGGCATTCATAAAAGCGCCATTAAAAACAATCAACATCACAATATAAAACATATATAAAAACTGTTAAAGCATATAATCATCGGTGTCATCCTGTGTTTAGAGTGACTTGTTGGTCTCCTGAATGTGCACAGACTATGTTATCATCAGCATATTGGAGTTCTATAACAGATGTTGTTGTGACCTTGGATTTGCCTTTCAGTCTGCTGAGGTTAAAGAGCTTGCTGTCTGTCCGATAGATGATTTCCATTCTGGTGGGAAACTTCCCATTAACAAGATGAAATGTCATAGTGATGAAGATGGAGAATAAGGTTGGGGCACTAACACAACCCTGTTTGACAACCCGATTCCACCTTAAATGGGTCACTTTGGGAGCCATTACTGTCCAAGATAGATAGCACCTTAAATTCAAATTATAACAAGACCATATCTCCTGGTTTGTGTGTTGAACTATGACGCTGAAGACCAGGGTTTGAATGCCTGTTCAGAGATGGAGACCATTGAGTGACCTTGGGCAAAGTCACACGCTCTCGCCTAAGTTGGGAACAACTTGAAAGTACATAACAACAAAATGCTTGCCCGATGCCAAAGCTTTCTAAAGATGCTCGATTCGTAACTTTGAATGATAAATAATAACAACAATAATGTGATTCCATACCCTGCTGGACCGCATGGGCCTTGATGAATGGGACGTGTCAGCAGGACGGTCTCCGCATCCTCCCCGCTTTCTCCCCTGAGCCTCCAGCGGCGCCTGAGAGTAATTTAAATGCAATCTGGGTTTCGCATTGGAGGGCCTTTCCCTCCAATCAGTTGGGGAACGACAAGCTCTGAAGTCAGGGATTGTTTTAACCAAACGCATTTAAGATTATTATTCATAAACACACATGTTATGGCTTCGGCTCTTTCGCTTCTTCCCTTTACAGCCCTATAAATCGCATGCAGAACACAAAGGCCCCTGCTTCTCAAATAAATGTTTTGCAGCCGTCGTAAATTATCTTTTTCTTGCATTCATAATGAAAGAGAGACAAAGAGAGAGATTGAGAGAGAGCGAGAGAGGGACGGGGAGGTGGAAGCGCCTGTTTGATGTTTTATAGCCTCTTCCCTAAAATGTAAAAATATGGGAGATGGAGCCAGATTTTATCTCGTCGGAAAATAAAAAGTGGAATTGTTTCCTACTTGGGTTTTCTCCCCCTTTATCTCTCCTCCTCTGCGACCGAGTTCTAGATTTAGCACCATTAGGAGATGTATGTTATGCACAGGTTTGGAATCAACGTGGCATTAATGTGCATGCGGGCAGTGGGACAGAAATGCCTGACTTCCAACTTTTGGAAAAACTGGGGGATCATCAGTAAAATAGTGTATAGTTTTTTTTAAAAAAAAAATCAGCCTTATTGTCAAAGGCTTTCATGGCCGGAATCACTGGGTTGTTGTAGGTTTTTCGGGCTGTATGGCCATGTTCTAGAAGCATTCTCTCCTGACATTTTGCCTACATCTGTGGCAAGCATCCTCAGAGGTTGTGAGGATGCTTGTCACAGATGTAGGCAAAATGTCAGGAGAGAATGCTTCTAGAACATGGCCATACAACCCGAAAAACCTACAACAACCCAATTCAGCCTTATTTTGGGGCCTGCTCAAGATGGCTTCCTGATTGTTCATTGATTGAGTCATAGCATCATAGAGTTGAAAGGGGCCTTAAGGGACATCTAGTGCACCCCACTGCAATGCAGAAATGCTCTGCTAAAGTCCTCCTGAAAGATGCCTATCCAGGCATTAGATCAGTGTTTCTCAACCTTCCTAATGCCATGACCCCTTAATACAATTCCTTATGTGGTGATGACCCTCAACCATAACATTATTTTCGTTACTACTTCATAACTGTAATTCTACTACTGTTACGAATCCTCATTCACTGGACCAAATTTGGCAGAAATACACGATGCGGTGCCCAAATTTGAATACTGGTGGGGTTGGGGGGTTGATTTTGTCATTTGGGAGTTGTAGTTTCTGGGATTTATGGCTCACCTCCAATCAAAGAGCATTCTGAAATCCACCAACGATGGAATTGAACCAAATTTTGGCACACAGAACTCCGATGACTAAGAAAAAATACTGGAAGGGTTTGGTGGGTATTGACCTTGAGTTTTGGCGTTGTAGTTCACCTACATCCAGAGAACACTGTGGATTCAAGCAAGGATGGATCCGGATCAAACTTGGCATGCATACTCAATATGCCCAAATGTGAACATTGGTGGAGTTTGGGGAAAATAAACCTTGATGTTTGGGAATTGTAGTTGCTAGGATTTATAGTTCACCTCCAATCAAAGAGCATTCTGAATTCCAGCAATGATAAAATAGAGCCAAACTTCCCACACAGAACCTTCATAGCCAACAAAAAATACTGTATTTTCTGATGGTCTTTAGAGACCCCTCTGAAACCCCCCTCGTGACCCCTCTAGAGGTCTCTACCTCCAGGTTGAGAAACGCTGCTTTAGATAAAGCTGTATGATCTTCCCAGTGCCAGTCTCACCTCTAGCCTTCTCCAGCCCTTGTCCCTTCTGGCAGTTTGCGACTGCACCTCCCATCAGCCTGACCCATGTTCCACATTGCTAGGAGATGGAAAAGAGCCCAACAGCTCCTTTGGGGAGAGCTAGATTGAACCCTTTGAGAAGATGTCCCTGCCCTGGAAGCAGGCCTGCCTGCAAAAGGGAAGAGAGAAGGGTGGGGGAGAGAGAGAAAACTCACCTCCCAGCTTCCCTGGTTTGCAAAGCAAACTTTTGCCTTGTACTATTTATCTTGGCAAATGCCCCACCAGATTGATGATCTGTAAAGTGGATTTGTTATTTGGCTGTTTGCTTTGGCAGATCTTGAAAGCGAGGGTTTTTTGCCCCCCCCCCCTTTCCCCCATTACAGTCCCAGATGTCATTGCATACATTACCGTTCACTCCAAGTTTCTCCGAAAGTTTTAATTTCCACTACAAATGCCATTAAGCTTTTCTTCTTTCTGTTTCGTCTTTGCACCTCTTTTTTGTTCCCTTTTGGAACTGGGCAGCCTGGGTTTCCTGTTTGATGGCTGCGTTATTACCTTCCTCAGCCTCCTTTTGGTGGAGGAAAACAAGCGGCAGCTTTCCTTGCAATGTTGTCAGGTATTTGAATATCTTGAAGTGCTTTTCTAAGAGCCAAAGATGCTAAACAGTGGCCTCTCCTGTGTTTTCCTGTCTGTCAGAATAGGGTGACTCTTGGGGTCTGTTCTCTATGATTCTGAGCATCTGGGTGGCTCTTGGAGTCCTTTCTTTATGATTCTGGGAGGCACCTTGTTGTATTGTCAAAGGCTTTCATGGCTAGAATCACTGGGTTGTTGTTAGTTTTTCAGGCTACATGGCCATGTTCTAGAAGCATTCTCTCCTGACGTTTCGCCTGCATCTATGGCAAGCATCCTCAGAGGTTGTGAGGCACCTTGTTCTTCCCAATTGTTTCAGGTAAAAGCAAACTGCTGCATTTGAAACTTTCCAAAACTCCTCTTGCAAAGGCTCTCTAGCTTCCTTTAACTTCAGGAAAACTCATTTGCAAACGGGTGGCTTTTGGACAGCCTTCCACCTCCCAGCGGACACAATCACATCATCCCTGCCCTTGTCACTCCATCAGTGTCCGTCTCCTGCCCCCAAGAGACACTTTCGTGTCTCCGTCCTTTGTCCCGCCAGACGCCAGGCTCTGTGTGCCAGAGGATTAAGGTGGAGAGCTACCTGGGCGCAGTTTTATCTCCTCCCGACCCTTGTTTCTCTCACAATGGGCCACGCAAGGCCCCAAACGCTGAAGCCTTTCTCTTTGGTGTTTACCAAAGCCCCTGAGTCTGTCAGGACAGCTGTCTGGGGCCGAGACAGGAGCCAAATGAAAGAGGCAGCCAGTCCAAAGAGCTCAGCTTTTGAGTAAACATGTGGGCCAGAGTGTTCTTTCAGGAAAAGAAAATCTCTTTGGAGCTTTCGAGGTTTTTTGAGTCAAATAAGCAATGATTTTTCAACAGCAAAAGACATCTCTGTGAGATTTGTGAGAAGGGAGGGATCCCCTCCTTTTTTCATCCCCTTGTATCAGAAACTAGAGCTGAAGTGGTCTATCCAATGCAGTTTTCTGAATCAGCACTCCAAATAACCAAACTGAATCTAAAGTTGACCAAAAACTGATTCGTAACACTTTTGATACTAATGTTGGACGGTGGTCCCTGGTCAAAAAAGGTTGGGAACCACTGGGTTAAACCCTTGTGCTGCTGAACTACTGAACTGCAGGTTGGCAGTTCAGATCCACTGGATTTGGCGAGCTCCTGCTCTTAGCCAACCTAGCAGTTCAAAAACATGCAAATGTAAGTAGATCAATAGGTACCGCTTCAGTGGGAAAGACATAAGACGCTCCAAGCAGTAATGCAGGTCACACAACTAGAAGGTGACAACACCTTCTTGGCTTGGAAATGGAAATTAGCAGCTCCGCCATAGCCAGAAATGAGTACCGCCTCCAAAGCCAGAAATGAAAGGAGAAGCCTTTGCCTTTGTTTGTGTTTGTATGTCTCTTTGTATTGTAATAAGGAAGGAACATTAATTTACACCAAGTTTGGTGGTCCAGTGGAGATGTCAATCTGGATCTCTCACATTCCAATCTAAGGCTTTGACCACTACCCAATACTGCTTTTAAATTTCCAATTTACAGAGGTTTTCATCCTAAAACTGACTGTAAATACATTTATTGTTGTCCTTTCATTCCCCTTTAGTGTGTCTTTCAGCTCCAACCTTCTGTCGGCCTTTAAAACCTAAAATAAAGGGAGAGGAGAGGGATTTACTCTCCTTGTTTTTTTGTTAATCTCAAGATCTGTTAACACAGCAAGAAATTCCAGCTTGAGTTCATTACAACAATGAGTTAGAATTTGAATATGTACCCATAAAAGGGGGGGGGGATGAAAAAACACCCCGCAAGAGTTATAAATGCCCTTTTAATGGGCTCTCTGTAAACTTCTGAAAGTTGTGTAGCAACATTTATGATGAAAAGGAAGAGTTGGAGAGAGTCTGCTGAGAAAGGAAAGTTCCACTTGGATTAGACTTCAAACCTTCATTATAAGTTTGGAACCAGAGGTGTTATGGATTTTGGATTGTCTCAGATTTTGGAATATCTCCATTTGCATATACGTACATCTTGGAGACAAGACCTAAGATTTTAGGCACAATATTTTCAATGTTTTTGTGCAGAAAACAAAGTTTGTACACCCATCAGAAAGCAAAAGTGTAACTTTTCAGCCACCCATGTGGACACTTGGAGATTTGGGAGCATTTTGGAATTCAGAGAAGGGTTGCTCAAGCTGTATTTTAAATTATTCCACTTTTGCACCAGGAATGTTGACCCAGCTTCTCAAAGGTCTCTTCCTGCCAAAAATGTCTCTTTCCTTTCTCCATTACTACCTTGAGGTTGTGTCCCAGCTCCATTCTTGTCTCTTTGTATAGCTCAATATCTGACATTGGAATGTGGTCAAGATATCCAGTGTTATTCATGAGGAATCTGGGAGAGACTGCAGCAGTTTGCTTTTGCCTGATCCAACAGAGAAGAACAAAACGCCATAAGAAAGTCTTGTCCTAAAGCTGCGCAAAGATGGAGCAGCCATAAGTTCTTCAGGGAGGGAGTTCCAAAGGGCTGGGACTGAACCTCTGAAGGAACCTTCTCTAGTTATGCATAAACATGTATAACTGGACACTCTTCAAAAGCAGATCTATGTAGAGCGCGTTGCAATAGTCCAGTCTGGGTGTAACCAATGCCTGCACCACTGAGGCCAGGTCCAGAATTTCCAGAAACAGGTGGAGTTGGCGCACAAGTTGAGTTATGTGAAGGCTAACTTAGTTACAACCACCACCTGGGCTTCCAGGTTTAAATCGGAGTCTAGGATGACCCCTAAACTGCACACCTGAGATTTCAGGAAAAGTGCAATCCCATCCATGCAATTCCCAAATTACTCCTTCAAGACACCAGTAGTACTCCCGTCTTGTCTTAGATTGAGCTTCAACTTGTTTACCCTCATCCACTCCATCACTACCTTCAGACAACAGTTCAAGGGCAGGACCGCTTCCCTAGTGTCAAGTGAGTAGGAGAGTTGAGCATCTTCTGCATACAGATGATACGGAACTCCAAAACTCTGAATGATCCCTGATGTTAAAGAACATCAGGGATAAAGGTGAGCCCTATGGGACCCCACAGTCCATCAGCCATGAGGTCGAGCAGGACTCCCCCAAAAGCACCTTCTGGGACCAGTCCGTGAGGAAGGACTGGAACCACTGTAATACAGTGCCTCCTAGACTCATCCCCTCAAGCCTTCCCAGAAGGAGACCATGATTGATGGTATCAAAAGCCACTGAGAGGTCCAGGAGAGTTAACACGGTCACTTTATCCCTGTCAGTCTCTCTGCGTAGATCCTCTACCTCTTTGGAGGGACTTGGAAGCTTTTCAGAACCTGGTTGATATCTCCTCAGATGCATACACTCATATTGGGTGTGATTTGCAGAGCTTTTGAATCTTCTCCATGGGGTCTATGGACCTCAGGCCAAGAACCCCTTTCTGAGTGGCTTGCTCCATCCCCATGCTGATATCACTTCTGTTGTAAGGTTTCCCCTTGACATGAGATTTCTGAGCCAAAATCTAAAGGCAAGACTCCCGTAGAATGGTACAGGGCAAAGGATCCAAAGGGGTCATGTTATTGAGCGTCATGCGTTAAACACAGAGTATTCCACTCAAATCCAAAAAAAGAGTCTTAAACATGAAAAAAGCACACAGAGAGAGGCGATTCAGTGCTCGTTTGGAGGCGGATCCAAGAACCCTGTGATGGAGGACCCGCTCTCTTTCCACCCTCATTCTCCTCCTCCCGGTGCCATTCTCTCTGCCTGGTCCCAGGGTCATCCCTCCTGCCCTTCGGAGTCCGGCCTCTGCCACCAAAGAGAATGGGATGAGTTAAGCGACTGCAAGCCCCAGGCCCGGAGATGCCGCCTGCAATCATTTTTTCACTCCATCATCTCACCTAGTGATGCCACTCTGCCTTATACAGCCACCAGATGGCTGATGAATAATATAAGTGACAAGGGCAAAACCTCGCAAATGCATTCCGAGGAGGAAACTTGGAAGCCTGGCTGGTCCTCTGGCTCCAGACCAGCTGGGGCTTTGCTTTCCTTTTTCCCCTCTCTCCTTTTTCGGGCCTGGCCAGCAAGCAGCCAGGCCAAGATGTTGGCCAGCGTATCTAGGAGAAGAAACCTCCCTATGAATGAATCCGAATCCCCCAAACGTGTTTTGCCCAGTCGCCTGGAGCACTTGTATCATCGGTGGCTTCCCTCGCTTAATGAACATTTTCAAACGCATCTCTGGAGTACCTTTCAGCCCACAAAAGCCCCATGCAGCTGTTAATAACCTTCACAACTCAGGGAAGTAGGTCAGTCTTGAGAGAGAGAGAGAGAGAATGTGCCTAGCCCATAGCTATCTGGATGCAGGAAGCTATAACAAATTGCTTTTTGCTCTGTGCTTCGTTAACCTGTGGAATTCCTTGCTACAGGAAGTCAGGCCAGCTATGTGCCACAGCAGTATTTCAAATTGTCCTTCCATTGAAGATATGATTTCAATTGATGGGTTTCCCAACTTATCCTCCAGAGGACAAGAGGCTTCTGCAGTACTCATTGAAAGAGACAAATCCCAAATATTGTCGAAGGCTTTCATGTCCAGAATCACGGGGTTGCTGTACGTTTTTGGGGCTGTCTGGCCATGTTCCAGAAGCATTATCTCCTGACGTTTTGCCTGCATCTGTGGCAGGTACCCTTAGAGGTTGTGAGGTCTGACCACACAACCTCTGACCTCACAACCTCTAAGGATACCTGTCATAGATGCAGCCGAAACATCAGGAGATAATGTTTCTGGAGCATGGCCATACAGCCCAAAAAACTTACAGCAACCCAAATCCCAAGTAACAATCAGGTTGATTTGGAACAATGTGGACTAGTGGACTGACTGAATTTGTCTAGGACTGAAATGGCATAATCCAAACAGCAGTTGTCTGGAGATCCAGCCCTTCAAAAAGAAATGGGAGAAAATCAATCTGTGCATCTCCAACATGATCCACTACAAAGAAATGCAAAAGACATGTGATGCAGACTTTTGCCAGAAGTTTATGACCTACTTCCATCTGGAGGACCTAGAGAAAACATCTTAATCTAATTCATTATGTTATCCTTGAATAAAGAGGGACGGAGATATAAATTGCATCTCGTGTAGGCATCTTGAAGGCCTCTAGAAGATTGCCACCATTGATGACGGTAGGACCGGAGTCTTTACATTGGTGGAAGAGGTGGAACATAGCAATGGATGCCAATAATCTAGAATTACAAGTTACTCTCACCTGACCTATTCAACTTGTATGCAGAACACATTGTGTGATGTGCGAGGCTTAACAAATCCAAGGCCGGAGTTAAAATTGCTGGAAAACACATTAACAACCTTAGATATGCAGATGATATCACTTGGCTGAAAACGAGGAGGAGCTGAGGAGCGTGATAACCAAGGTGAAAGAAGAAAAGGCAAAAGCTGGGTTGCAGTTAAACATCAGATTATGGCAACCAGATGGGTTGATAAGTGGCAAATAGAGGGGGGAAACGTGGAGGCAGGGACAGACTTTGTATTTCTAGGCACAAAGATGACTGCAGACACAGAGGAAATCAAAAGACGTTTCCTTCTTGGGAGGAGAGTAATAACCAATCTCGATAAAATAGTGAAGAGACATCACATTGGCAACGACTGTCCACATAGTTAAAAGCAATGGTATTCCCCATAGTAACCTATGGATGGAAGAGCTGGATCATCAGAAAGGCTGAGTGAAGGAAGAGAGATGCTTTGGAACAGTGATGTTGGAGGAAAATTCTGAGAGTGCCTTGGACTGCAAGAAGATCCAACCAGTCCATACTTCAGGAAATAAAGTCTGACTGCTCACTGGAGGGAAGGATTTTAGAGGCAAAGATGAAGATAATGAGAAGACAGGAAAGCTTGGAGAAAAGAATGATGCTGGGGAAAATGGAAGGAAAAAGGAAGAGGGGCCAACCAAGTGCAAATTGGATGGATGTCATCTTTGAAGTGACTGGCTTGACCTTGAAGGAGCTGAGGGTGGCCACGGCTGACAGGGAATTTATTTATTTATTTATTTATTTGCGTCATTTCTATCCCACCCATTTCAGCCCAAAGGCGACTCAGGGCGGCGTACAGACTGGCAACAACTACATGCCATATATATATATATATATATATATATATATATATATATATATATATATACACACACACACACATATACACATACATACATACATACACACACACACACACACACACACACATACACACACACACATACACATACATACGTACATACATCATAAACACATATAAAATCCATAAAAACTACAAAAATCTATTTTAAAAGTGTCTTCCAGATCAATTCCTCATCCGTTTACATCGTCTTGGCCATTCTATGTTCGTATTACAATTTTGTGTTTATCTGGTCATGCTGAAGCTCCAAACGCTTGCTCAAAGAGCCAAGTTTTCACCCTTTTCCAAAAGGACAGGAGGGAGGGGGCCAATCTAATATCCCTGGGAAGGGAGTTCCACAGCCGAGGGGCCACCACTGAGAAGGCCCTGTCTCTCATCCTCGCCAGACGCACCTGTGAGGTAGGCGGGATCGAGAGAAGGGCCTCCCCAGACAATCTTAAATTCCTGGAAGGTTCATAGGGAGAGATGCGTTCAGATAGATAAGCAGGGCCGGAAACATTCTGGCGTGGGCTGCTCCAGGAGGTTACAAAGAGTCAGAAGCGACTGAACGTATCAACAATGACAAAAAATCTAGAATTGCGCAGACCGTAGTGTTTCCAATTTCTATGGAAGACAGATGACAGAGCCCAAAGGTACAAAGAAGAGGTGTTTACAGATTTCTAATAGTCTTCACATTTGGTGGCAACAAAGATTTGGATAGATCATGGTGGAAAAATGGATGGTTCAGTGGTAAACTCCTATGGTTACATCTCAAACCCACAACTCGCAGCATGATGGACGGTTAGGAGGAAATCTCTGGAACGAAGTTAATTTTCAGCCAGCACCAATGCTCTACTAAATACATCTACTTATATTTAGTTCTTCAAAATGATTTTTCCTTCTTCCCAAAAGACAACCAACTTCCGTGGAGGCTGCTTTGGCTGTTATGTCTTGGGGGAGGTAGTCCGGGCCTGGTGCTGAGGAAGAGCAGGCCTTCCAAAACGGGGAATAAAAGGTCAAGAATAATCCGAAAGGACAAACCAAGCAGATCTGTGTGTATATTGGGTTTCACATATGAGACCCGGTTGCGATAAAGCTGATGGCTTTGGAAACACTACTGTGATTAATGAAAACAGCCTGACCGTGGGGTTCATACTTCAAAAGATCAGTTGGGATTAAGAAACTATTAGGGAGGGTGGGGGAGAGGGCTGGCTTATTCGTGACCCATCCCAGGAAACTCTTGCATTTCCCCTCCCTTAAATATGATAGAGAGGATTTCCAGAACTGAAGAAAGAAAAATGAGAAAGCTAGAAGATAAATTATGCAACCAAGAAGGCTATGATCACTGAACATTTACTACATGGTTTTTGCAGGAAAAACATTTTTCTACATCTGTTTTTTGTGTGTATGTGTGAAAAAAGTTATTCTACAGAACACCTTTGAACGCTCAAGATATGGGGTTGCCAGATCTTACGCCATTGTTCTGAGTCTCCATTTTTGGTGGATTGTCTCCTAAAATTGAAAACCCTCTAGTACGTAAGCTGAAAGGGTGGCCTTAAGGTTGGCATCCTATTAAGTAGTTAAAATGGCATACTCTAGACATAGAGTTGCAACTATTTGGCATTTATGTTTACAGTCGTGGTGGTGATGTCCACCATCCTCCTCCTTAGCACCTTTTCTGCCAGCAGCTGCATCAAGCAACAGAGATCTGTTTCACTGGCAATTGGGGCTCTGTGGGAATAAGGATCATCGTCATCGTCATCATCATCCTTGCTTCTGCAAGGAAGCAGATGAAACAATCGATCACATCCTCAGCTGCTGCAAGAATATCGTGCAGGCAGACTGCAAGCAGAGGCACAACACCATTGCTCAGATGATTCATTGGAACTTGTGCCACAAAGACCATCTGCCTGCAACAAAGAACTGGTGGGAACACAAGCCGGAAAAAGTTACAGAAAATGAACACGTCAAACTACTCTGGGACTTCCGAATTCAGACAGACAGAGTTTTGGAGCACAAGACTCCTGACCTCACAATCATGTTAAAAAACAAAATATGGATCATCGATGTCGCAATCCCAGGCAACAGCAGGATTGAGAACCAACATACTTTTTCGTGTCAGAAGCAACTTGAGAAACTGCAAGTCGCTTCTGGTGGGAGAGAAATGGCCATCTGCAAGGATGTTGCCCAGGGGATGCTTGGATGTTTTGGATGTTTTACCATCCTTGTGGGAGGCTTCTCTCATGTCCCCACATGGGGAGCTGGAGATAACAAAGGGAGCTCATCCATGCTCTCCCCGGATTTGAACTGCGACCTGTCGAGTCCTGCCAGCACAAGGGTTTAACTCATTGAGCCACCAGGGGGTCCTATGTAAATGTAGTAATAACAGTAATAATAATAGAGTAAAATAATAATAATAATAATAATAATAATAATAATAATAATAATAATAGAGTAACAAACAAACAAAGTATGGATCGTTGATATTGCAATCCCAGGTGACAGCAGGATTGAAGAGAAACAACTGGAAAAGCTGGCATGATATGAGGATTTAAACATCAAACTGCAAAGACTCTGGCACAAGCCAGTCAAGGTGGTCCCAGTGGTGATCGGTGCACTGGGTGCAGTGCCTAAAGACCTTGGCCTGCACTTAAACACAATTGGCGCTGACAAAATTACCATCTGCCAGCTGCAGAAGGCCACCTTACTAGGATCTGCATCACACAGTCCTAGACACTTGGGAAGTGTCCGACGTGTGATCCAATACAACACCCAGCAGAGTGATCTTGTCTGCTGCGGACTCATCTTGTTGTAATAATAATAATAATAATAATAATAATAATAATAATAATAATAATAATAATAATGCTTTATTTGTATTCTGCCCTATCTCCCCCACGGGACTCAGGGCAGATTCCAGCATACACAAACACAAAGGCAAACATTCAATGCCTAGAGACAACAAAACACAGATAAAGGTCAAGGCTTCCCCTTCCGACTCTGAGGGGTAGTACTCATCTCCACCTCTAAGCCGAAGAGCCTGTTTTGTCCATAGACATCTCATAGGTCATGTGTCTGACTGTTAGGAAGTTCAGCAGCTCAGGGGTTTAACCCGTTGCACCACCGCAACCCCATAACTACATCTTAGGCTCTTGACCTACGATTATAGTCCTTCAGCCTGTGGGGAAATGTTGTCAAGGTGTGTGAACAACACATAATGATATCTCAGAAGACAAAGGGAGGGTGGAGGACTTACTAGAATTTCCCATATTCCTATTTCAATGCCCTCTATAGCACGTCTCCTCTCCTCATGGCTAAGGAGAGCAGTAAAAACGCCAGCCAAAAGAATGCGAAATGAAGAGATGCTTCATTTGCCCGGCGTGCAGAGGCCTCAGCTCTTGGATTACTTTGCTGCCAAATTTAGATATTTTTACGGTAGATGCACACAACCCTGATGATGGCACGCTTACAGCTCCCTGTGCTATTTACGTGGCATGTGTCGCTCCTGGCCATCACTGGCTTTGGGACTGCAGTGTTAGCAATAATGAAAGATTAAACCAGGTGGGGATTAGTGGCCGTCTGGGGGCTGAGCGAAGCCGATCACCTTAATCCAAAACACAATTCCAAAGGCCCAGCGCCAACACCAAGGTTATCATAGGAAAACTACAGTGAAGAGCAACACATTGATTTATTTTGCGTCAAAAGCATTGCATAAATAAATTTGTATAAAATAGAGGGAACGCAAGCGACTAAATAATTTTAGACCAAAAACGGGCAACAGCGACCGCATTGACTGTAGCCTTAAACAGTTCTTCCTCTGTGCGTGAGGCAGGGCATAGTGGGCAAACATACAGATGCAGAGGGTGTTTGTTCTGCTCCACAGTCGCACAAGGTGGAGGATTCTTCTAGGTTGTGCCATTTTGCCAGGTTGTCTTTTGATCTGACCACTCCACTTCCGTGTCTGTTCACGGACTTCCACGTTGCCCCTTTTTGTTTTGCCCCTGGAGGAAGACCCTCATGGGGGGCCATCCAGTTGGGATTGCCTGGTTTACCTGCCCAGAGGGATACCCTTGCTGTTGCTGGAGGAACATTCAGAGGAGTGGTGGTTCTCATGAAGCCTTCCCTTGATTTGAGTCTACTGGGAAGAGGATGATAGCCATGCAGTGGGTGGCTTTCGCAGTGTTCAACCTTCTTTCTCTCGCAATTGGCAGCAACTTCCCGTCGCGCATCAGAGGGGGCAATGCCAGCTAGCATGTAGAGTCTATCAACAGGTGTAGGTTGAAGGCATCCTGTGATTATTCTGCATGTTTCATTTAGTGCTGTATTCACCTGCTTCAAGTGGGCAGACTTGTGCCAAACTGGGCAGGCATACTCCGCACTTGAGTAAGACAAGGCCAGGGCTAGTGTTCATAATTTTGGGTCTGCTCCCCATGCACTACCAGTAAGTTTCCGCAGGATGTTATTGCGTGCAGCTACTTTGTTCCTGGTGTTTGCAGTGTTTCCTAAATGTTAGTGTTCAATCTAAGGTGACGCCGAGCTATTTAGGATGGGAACAGTGTTTGAGCTGTTGTCCTTCCTAGGTAACTTTCAATTTCCTGTTGGCTTCACGGTTACATGGAAAGCACACACTTGTGTCTTGGCAAGGTTAGGCTTCAGGTGGTTCTCGGTAGTATAATATATACTGATATTGTACTTTGCTAAGAATATAATATTGTATGAAAATATATATTGTAAGCCGCTCTGAGTCCCCTTCGGGGTGAGAAGGGCGGCATATAAGCGCCGTAAATAAATAAATAAATAATAGCTGGAGAGATCTTTCAGGGCATTCATACATTGGTTATTACATGTTATTACACCTGTTTTATTTTTATTACATTTAATATTTACCCTATTTATTATTACATTATTTTACTCTTACTATTTTATTACATGTATTATTTTTCTCTATTATTGTTATTATTACATTTATTATTTTACTCTAATTATTACTGTTACTATTACATTCATTGTTTTACTCTATTATTATTATTATTATTATTATTATTATATTTATTATTTTACTCTATAGATGAGTCCACAGTTGGTGAATAATGTGTGCAGATCCCAGTAAGGTGGCCTTCTGCAGCTGGCAGATGGTAATTTTGTCAGCGCCGATTGTGTTTAAGTGCAGGCCAAGGTCTTTAGGCACTGCACCCAGTGTGCCGATCACCATTGGGACCACCTTGACTAGCTTGTGCCAGAGTCTTTGCAGTTCTTAAATCCCCATATCGTGTCATCTTTTCCAGTTGTTTCTCTTCAATCCTGCTGTCACCTGGGATTGCAACATCAACGATCCACACTTTGTTTGTTTGTTACTCTATTATTATTATTATTATTATTATTATTATTATTATTATTATATTGTATTATATGGGTTAAACCCTTGTGCCGGCAGGACTGAAGACTGACAGGTCGCAGTTCGAATCCGGGGAGAGCGTGGATGAGCTTCCTTTGTCAGCTCCAGCTCCCCATGCAGGGACATGCAAGAAGCCTCCCACAAGGATGGTAAAACATCAAAAGCATCCGGGCATCCCCTGGGCAACATCCTTGCAGATGATCTATTCTCTCACACCAGAAGCAACTTGCAGTTTCTCAAGTTGCTCCTGACATGGAAAAAAGTATGTTGTTTCTCAACTTGAATGTAGCATAGAATAAAGATAAGAGCAAGCCTTCCCAATGGAAGGAGCCAGGCCTTTTTCCCAGAGAAATATCTTTGGCGCACTTAATCCCTCATACCTGCGTTTGCATGGCGTGAGGCTATGTTGGGGGGAAGGGGGGGGCATCCTGCATTCACCCCCTTTGCTCTCACTCAAGCATCTCTGGCACTAGAGTCGGCCTCCTCTCTGAAGTTTTTATTTGGGTGCCTGGGCAGTCGTCTTGGCAGAGCATCAAAAGCGCCTCACGCCGTTATTCATAGGCCCACTTGCAAGGAAGGCGAGGGTGTTTGGGTTTCCCATTTTTGAAATGTGATAAAGCCTTAATCTCCTGTCATCATCATCTAACGAGGGAGGAGGGGATCTTTGGAAAAGCTCCCCCTCCCCTTCCCAAGAAGGCACGTTTCCTCCTCTGCCAGTTCCACACCAACATTGCATAGATGGAAACTGGAAGCATGTGTGGTCAAGGAGTAGGAGAATATAGCAAGTTATTAGTGTGGAGCAATGCATAAGCTAGGAGGGGTTGTGGCCGCTGCTTTTTCCTACATCTCCTAGGAAGGATAAGACTCTGCTCCTTCCATTCATCTTCCCCTGACTGAGTTGATGCAGTCAAAACTACTTTCCGGTGTAAACTCTTTTTACCATTTGAACTCAGATTGCCGCAGTTGAAGTATGCTGGCGACAAAGAGGGAAAGTCGGGGTTGGGAGAGAAGCTGGGACCTTTTAACAGCATCTGGGAAAGTGGGATAGTAGAGCATTAATGATAACAGCCATCGTGGGAAGTGATAAGTTGCCTTAGGAGAACAACCTTAAGGTCCAAAACAACAAAGGAATTCAGTTCTTGTGGGTTTTTTCGGGCTATATGGCCATGTTCTAGAGGCATTTCTCCTGACGTTTCGCCTGCATCTATGGCAAGCTTCCTCAGAGGGTGACCTCACCCGGGATCACTGGTTTGTTGTGTGTTTTCCGGGCTATATTGCCATATTCCAGAAGCATTCTCTCCTTACGTTTAACCCACATCTATGTCAGGCATCCTCAGAGGTTGTAAGGTCTGTTGGAAACTAGACAAGTGGGGTGTATAGGTAAAAAGGTAAAGGTATTCCCCTGACAACTTTGTCCAACTTTGGGGGTTGATGCTCATCTCCATTTCTAAGCCAAAGAGCCGGCATTGTTGGTAGACACCTCCAAGGTCATGTGGCCGGCCTGACTACATGGCGCGCTGTTACTTCCTGCTGGAGCAGTACCTATTGATCTACTCACATGTGCATGTTTTCAAACTGCTAGGTTGGCAGAAGCTGGGGCTAGCAGCGGGAGCTCACGCTGCTCCTGGATTTGAACCTGGGACCTTTTGGTTAGCAAGTTCAGCAGCTCAGTGGTTTGACCCATTGTGCCACCGGGTGCTCCATATATAGATATAGATATAGATATAGATATAGATATAGATATAGATATAGATATAGATATAGATATAGATATAGATATAGATATACATACAGTGTTCCCTCGCTACCTAGCAGTTCGCTTTTAGTGGACTCGCTGTTTCACGGTTTTTCAAAAATATTAAATTAAAATACATATTGCTGTATTTTCACTGTTTCACAGTTTTTGCCGCTACCGTTCTCCGAGGTGCTTTCCCTCCTCAGTCCTCCCTCCATCCTTGAAGGGCCTTTCCTTCCTTCCCTTCACTTTATTTTAAGTTTATGAAGACTTAAAATAGTGTACAACTACTAAAATAATGTATAAATATTAAAATAAATATAACGTTCCCTACATCGCGGTTTTTCACTTATTGCGGGAGGTCGTGGAACGTAACCCCGCAATAAGTGAGGGAACACTATGGAATAATGTCCAGGGTGGGAGAAAGAACTCTTGCCTGTTTGATGGAGGTTGAATGTTGCAATTGTCCACCTTGATTAGCTTTTAATGGCATTGCAGCTTCAAAGCCTGGTTGCTTTCTACCTTGGGGAATCCTTTGTTGGGAGGTGATTAGCTGGCTCTTATTGTTTCTTGTCTGAAATTCCCCTGTTTTCTGAGTGTTGCTCTCTCTTTTTTTACTGTCCTGATTTTAGAGGGGTTTTTTAATACTGGTAGACAGATTTTGTTCATTTTCATTGTTTCCGCCTTTCTGTTTATGCTTGTGTTTAGGCTTCTCTGTGTTTCCAACATGGTGGTTGGATTGGTCCAGCATTTCTGTGTTCTCCGATAATATGCTGGGTCCACATACTTTCTGTATATATTTCAGATTCCAATATTAATGTCAAAAATGCGTAGTATGATTTTACATAGGATTTGTGCTACATTAGAACAGTAAAGACAAATATCACTTATCTATCTATCTATATAATAAAAGTCAAAGTTTGTATGCGGCTTTGTCAGAAAAAAACCCAATGCAGACCAAACTTGGCACACAGAGCCTGCAAGACCCACTCGACATCCTACTGCAGTTTGGAGGAGGATGAACCATGGATGATGGAACTTGCAGTACCATCACTCACATTCTGAGACCGCTGTTAACCTCATCCAATGACTGATCAGGACCAAACTTGGCACATAGACCTCTCATGACCCACTTTACGTCTTGGTGTGGTTTGCCTGGGGATGGACCATGGATTATGGGACTTGCAGTACCTTTGCTCAATTCTTGAGACCACTGCAACCCTCATCCCATTACCGATAAAGACCAAACTTGGCACACTGAGTCTCCATGATGCACTCTACCTCCTGGTGCAGTTTGGAGGAGGATGCACCATGGGCGATGGGACTTGGAATACCTGCACTCCCTTCCTAAGACCATTACAACTGCCAACAATGATGGATCAGGACCACAATTTACACAGAGAGCCCACATGACCCACTCTACATCCTGGTGCGGTTTGGAAGAATTTGACAATGGATGATGGGACTTGCAGTCACTTCACTCACTTCCTGACACCACTGAGACCCTCGCCAATGACTGATCAAGACCAAACTTGGCACACAGAGTCCCCATGACCCACTCTACATCCTGGTGCACTTTCGAGGAGGACAGACCATGGATGATGGGACTTCAAGTACATCCACTCCTTTCCCAAGACTGCTGCAACCCTCATCTAATGACCATTCAAGAACAAACTTGGCACACAATTTGGAGGAGGATGGACCACAGATGATGGGATTTGCAGTACCTTCACTAACTTCCTGAGACCACTGCGAGCCATATAAATAACTGATAAAGACCAACCTTGAGACACAATTCCTTTCTCAAATAACCGGGTCCCCAAGCTAGTGTAGAATAAACATTAAATATTAAATAACCAGAAAAATAAAATAAGGTGGCTGACTTCTCTGGTTGGATGAGTCTGCAGTGCCTTTCACGTTCCTTGATTAGTGTCTGGGCAATGCTTCTGCATTTAGGGATCCCTATATAGTCTTGTCCACAGCTGCATTGTATACGGGAGAGTCCTGCAGAGGTGAGAGCATCCCTCTTGTCCTTTGCTGAACAGAGAATTGGTTCCTTGAGTTGTGTCTGCGTTTGCGGGTCCCTATGTAGACTTAATTTGGATAGTTCCTGCCAGATTGGAAGAATTGAAGGGCATGGGTTGGCAATGCTATTTGGGGAATGTATTACTCCAGCGATGGTCAACATTTCGCATTGCCCCCCAGTACACCAGAAATACCCCCATGGGCATGACCCCGCATTTCTGATTCAGCGGCTCAGCCTGGGCAGCCATTAGTCGGCCACTATCTCTCCTCTTTGCCGATGCAGGGATCACTGTGTTTACCAGCCCTTATCGTCTTGTGTGTTGGGCGTTATCAGAGGAAAGGACGCCTGCCGCCGGGCCTGGTCTCTCGCCCTTTCAATTACTACCTGTCAGAGGCCCCGAGTGAGCTGTGAAGCTGTACAGTCGTGGGCCCAGCACAGATAGTTTCTGACAGCTGATCAAAGAGGAGAGCCAACCTCCTGATAACCAAGGATGTGTTTTGTGTGCTTTTAACTTTGAGATGGGGGAGGGTGTGTGTGTGTGTGTGTGTGTGTGTGTGTGTGTGTGTGTATATATATATATATATATAATACACATATACACACACACACCCTGGCATTTGCCTTCTTCTCCCCTTCTCTTCCTCCCCCCACCTTCCCTCCGCAGGCTGGCAAAAGCCAGACCCACTAAACGCCCCATATTCAGTTACCTAATTGTTGAGTGAAACGGCATGCCATCCCAGCGTCAAAGGCCGGGCTTGGTAATCTCATTCCGGGCGGGCGGTGATTTAAAAGTAAGCCCTCGCAACAGACCTGCTGCATAATAGACTCAAATAATTTTAATTTGTACTTTGAAGTGATCTGAAGGGGGGGCTCAATCTAATCTTTGCATTTAGTCAAAACGTCATGTCCTATTTTTTTGAAACCAGGAAACAACTGCGCCGTAGCGGAATTATTTTTAAGTAGCAGAGTGTGTCGGTTTTTGCTCCGTTGTTTCATCTTGGCCTTCATATACACCAGTGTTTCTCAACTTTCCTAATGCCGCGACCCCTTAATACAGTTCCTCATGTTGTGGTGACCCCCAACCATAACATTATTCGGTTGTTGTAGGTTTTTCGGGCTATATGGCCATGTTCTAGAAGCATTCTCTCCTGACGTTTCACCTGCATCTATGGCAAGCATCCTCAGAGGTTGTGAGCAAATAACATTATTTTCGTTGCTACTTCATAACTGTAATTTTGCTATTGTTATGAATTGTAATGTAAATATCTGATATACAGGATGTATTTTTATTCACTGGACCAAATTTGGCACAAATACCCGACACGCCCAAATTTGAATACTTGTGGCGGGGGGGGGGGTGATTTTGTCATTTGGGAGTTGTAGTTGCTGGGATTTATAGTTCATCTACAATCAAAGAGCATTCTGAACTTCACCAACAATGGAATTGAACCAAACTTGGCACACAGAAATCCCACGATCAACAGAAAATACTGGAAGGTTTTGGTGGGTATTGACCTTGGGTTTTGGAGTTGTAGTTCACCTACATCCAGAGAGCACTGCGGACTCAAACAATGATGGATCTGGACCAAACTTGGCACAAATACTCAATAGAACCAAATGTGAAAACTGGTGGAGTTTAGGGAAAATAGACCTTGACATTTGGCCAATGGTAGCAAGGTGGCCAATGGTAGCATTCACACCGGCCTCAAACAGACAAAAGGTCTTTCTTCCACCCTGGACATTATTCCACAGAGGGTGCCTCCAGGCAACAAAGGCCAGGCTACCTCTATGCAGATACCCTCCCTGATTGACTTTGCAGCTGGTTATCAAGGTGACCAATTGCAACATTCACACCCGCTTCAAACAGACAATAATTCTTGTTCCCACCCTGGACATTCCACAGATATATATAAACCCCACTTGACTAGTTTCTAACAGACCTCACAACCTCTGAGGATGCCTGTCATAGATGTGAGCGAAACATCAGGAGAGAATGCTCCTGGAAAATGGCCAGACAGCCCAGAAAACTCACCGCAACCCAAGGCAAACATTCTCAGTGAGAAAGAAAATGTTAGGAGAAGTTGCAAGAATTTGTTTTTACATAAGCCTAGTTGTGCACTTAGGACTCAATTTGCAGCAAGCTGAGGGGAAAAGGGGAAAGTGGGAGGAGGAGAAAGACCCCAGGACATTTTACTTGAAAGGGCATGTTACCTTTTTGCTGAGTTCATTGACTGCAAATTGCTAACTCTTTGGCATCTCCTGATATGCAGGTGGTTATGGTAAAGGTGAAAGAAATGAGCTCTGCTTCAGCGGTTCTTCTCTGTTTCTCCTGAAGGTGCCTTCGACCGGAGCGTGACCCTCCTGGAAGTCTGTGGGAGCTGGCCCGAAAGCTTTGGGCTCCGGCACTTGTCCTCCATGGAGCAAACCGACGAGGGCCTTCGGGAGCGGCTGGCCGACGCCATGTCCGAGTCGCCGGGTCGGGACATAGTGGGATCTGGCACAGGTACAAAGAAGAGGTGTTATCAGAGATCACATACGTCTCTCACCCAATGGTGATTTTTCTTTCACTAACTTATACTGTTCATTCCCTTCCCCTCCCTTCCTCTGTTGTTTTTCTCCCTCAGGAAACATGCACGTGTACTTGTGTACTTCCCCAGCCTGGAAAGCTATTTTCCAGAACTAACTAACTAACCCTTTCCCCTTAAATACCCAAAGGAGCTGCACTGCTCTCCCTAGGGTTGGCATTGCTGAATTCTGGTACCTGGTCATAGGGCTCCTGATATGGTTCCCCATTAACATTGCAAATGGATGGCAGCCATGATCCCCAGGAAGAGGTCCTTGCACTAGAAACAAAAAAATTATCCACCCCAATGAATTGGGGGCCACGGTGGAGCAGTGGGGTAAACTGCTAAGCCACTGAACTTGCTAATCGCAAGGTCAGCAGTTTGAATCCGCAGATGGGGTGAGCTCCTTCTGTTAGCCCCAGCTTCTGCCAACCCAGCAGTTCAAAAACATGCAAATTTGACTAGATCAATAGGTATAGCTTCTGCGGGAAGGTAATGGCACTCCATGCAGTCATGCCAGCCACATGACCTTGGAGGTGTCTATGGACAACGCTGGCTCTTTGGCTTAGAAATAGGTATGAGCACCACCCCACAGAGTCAGACTCGACTAAACTTAATGTGAAGGGGAAACCTTTAACAATGAATTGGAGAGGGGTCTTTTGGAGGAACTTTGCCTTTATGATTGCTAAATGTGGTCACCATTGGACCACTACTTTAGGGTTGTTTTTCTTGTAATGATAGTCAGTGTGGAGTAGTGGCTCGAGCATTGGATAGCAACTCAAGTCTGATTCCACGCTCGGCCAAGGCAGTTCCAACTTTCGGAGACTACAGGGCTTTCATGACTTGTGATGGGGCTTTCATGACTTCCATAATAATAATAATAATAATAATAATAATAATAATAATAATAATCCTTTATTTGTACCCCGCTACCATCTCCCAAAGGACTCGGTGCAACTTACACAAGGCCGAGCCCAAAATACAGCAATAAACAACAATAACAATAATACAGCAAAATAAAACAAAACAGCAATAACATTAACTTGGCCATAGGGGGATTCAAACCCTATTTTTCGGAGTCATGGTGCAAGACTCTAACCACTAGTCATGCAGACTTCTTACCTGATTGCCATGACATTAGGTAAAGGTTTTACCCTGACATTAAGTCCAGTCATGATCAACTCTGGGGGTTGGGGCTCATCTCCATTTCTAAGCCAAAGAGCCGGCGTTGTCCATAGACACCTCCAAGGTCATGTAGCTGCATGACTGCATGGAGCACTGTTTATCTTCCCGCCGGAGCGGTACCTATTGGCAAACATTCAATGCTTTGTTGCTATACAATGAGACACACAAACAGAAAGGCAAAGGCTTCTCCTTTCATTTCTGGCTCTAGAGGAGGTGCTGCTCTCCATTTCCAAGCTGATGAGCCTACGTTGTCACCTCCTGGGTCATGTGACCTATTGATCTACTCACATGTACAAGTTTTCAAACTGCTAGGTTGGCAGAAGCTGGGGCTAACAGCAGAAGCTCACGCCGCTCCCCGGATTCAAACCTATGATCTTTCGGTCAGCAAGTTCAGCAGCTCAGCGGTTTAACCCACTGCACCACCAGGGGCTCCGCCATGACATGAAGATGAATACAAATGTTTGAGTGAATGTTTGAGCAAATACTGCCACTGAATTCTATGACGAAGAGCGCAAGAATCAGCATGCTTCCTGCCCCCCTCCCATCGTAGGAGCATGGACACCGTCCCCTTCTTGCACTCCTCCACGCGTGTGGATTGGAAACGACGTGCAGATGAGGTTCTGGGCGTATAATTATCTGCCTTTGACAAAGTGCTGGCCTCCATAATCCAAATTAATCCATCTTCATCAGAGGCCATTATTGTGATAAATTAAAGGGCCCATTAACATAAATGGAATGGCACTCTGGAGATTATGGGAGATTCAAGAGACCTTTGGGATGGCGGAATGCTCGCAAATGGCAAGGAGGGCGCTCGGCTTTGTGTGGCAGGGCTTGGCACCGAGCAGAGGCCCACCCGCCTTCTCTTTTGGCCAGCTTTGTGTTGCAAGCAACAGCCAAATATCAGAAACAGTTTGAATCATACCCTTATGCCACAGAGAGGAAGGAAAGAAGGGAGGAAAGAAGGAAGGAAGGAAGGAAGGAAGGAAGGAAGGAAGGAAGGAAGGAAGGAAGGAAGGAAGGAAGGGAGGGGGAGGAAAGAGAACCGCAATGGGTTCAAGCTTTTCTAGTAGTTTCCATAGGGCAGGACTTTGGCACACAAGCCCACTCCAGAAACACGACAACAAAGGACTGGCAAATGCCATTAGCGTGGAATATACCACATTTATGTTAAAGGTAACGGTTTTCCCCTGACATTAAGTCCAGTCATGTCCGACTCTGGAGGCTGGTGCTCATCTCCATTTCTAAGCCGAAGAGCCAGCGTTGTCCATAGACACCTCCAAGGTCATGCGGCTGGCATGACTTCATGGAGCGCCGTTACCTTTCCACCAAACCTATTGATCTACTCCTATTTGCATGTTTTCGAACTGTTTGCATGTTTTCGAACCTATTGATCTACTCCTATTTGCATGTTTAGCAAGCGGCAAAATAATTTTAGACCAAAAACGGGCAACAGTGACCGCCTTGTCTGTAGCTTTAAACACTTGCATCACCACCAAGACTCCTGCAATGCTACAGATTTTCGCCCATTTCTCTGGAGCCTATTATTATTATTATTATTATTATTATTATTATTTGAAACACAACAAGGTGAGTCCACAGCAGACACTTTGCTGGCTGTTGTATTGGATCACACGTCGGACACTTCTCAAGTGTCCAGGACTGTGTGATGTATCGGCGAATAATGCGTGCAGATCCCAGTAAGGTGGCCTTTTGCAGCTGACAGATGGTAATTTTGTCAGCGCCCATTGTGTTTAAGTGCAGGCCAAGGTCTTTAGGCACTATACCCAGTGTGCCAATCATCACTGGGACCACCTTGACTGGCTTGTGCCAGAGTCTTTGCAGTTCGATCTTTAAATCTGCATATCGTGTCAGCTTTTCCAGTTGTATTATTATTATTATTATTATTATTATTATTATTATGGAGTTGTAGGCAAAGTGCTCAATCGCTTTAGCAATATTAAACTATGTAGTAAAGCCTTCAAATGGCTTTGCCACACAACATTGTGTATCTCCTGTAGTCGCATTGCACTTGGATTGTGTTTGGAGCATCTCTCTTCATTGACAGGTAAAATCCATCAACTAATCAAAATGCCTGTATTTTGATGGTCTCCAACCCAGCCCAGTGCAATCTCTAATTTATTTCTTCTCCATGTGCTTTTGGCCTTCCCTACACACCTCTCCACACAGACATACACACTTCTCTTCCTGTCTCCTGCCTATTGTTCCTTCTTATCCCGCGCCTGCTTTTCTACATCTTGGAAGGGCAGGAATTCACATCCCCGGCCGTCAAGAGTTATAAACTATTTTCGTTCTGCAAAGTCCATTAGAGGGCTTTTTATTTAGATTTTTGGAATGTTTTGTGGTATATATATATCTAGATCTCCTGGCATCCCGTCCTAGTTGTCCCTCTGCAGCACCGAGGTGAGGAAGCGAGCGTTTTATACGGCTCCCTGTAAGCTTTCCGAAAGGAAACCAGGCATTCCTGGCTGTGATGCCCTTGCCAACAAACGCAGCTCCCCTTTGGATGGACTTCGAAATCCTTGGAATCTTGGCCACAGGCCATTTTGAAGGCTTTCTCGGCCTGCTCCGAGGGAAGGCGTAGGCGGCCAAATGGGCCATTTCCTTTCCTCCGCTTCCCGGCTTCCTTCGGAGGAGAGGAGAACTCTCTTCAGCCGGCATTTCTAAGCCAGGACAGCAAGGAGGCTAAAAATATTTCCAGAAGCTGATCCAAGATGCTTCCTTGCATTTCCAGAAATGGAGATGTGCCAGACGCCAAAATGATGTATTAACAGAAGATATTCGAAGTGGTTGTAAACCAGGTTGCATTGTAACTGCACAACAACAACAACAACTATTATTATTGTAACTGCACAACCACCATGTCAGACTACACAGAGAAGCCATTGAAATCCACAAGCATGTGGACAATTTCAACAGAAAGGAGGAAACCATGAAGATGAACAAAATCTGGCTACCAGTATTAAAAAACTCAAAATTTACAACAGCAAAACAACAGAGAGTAAACAATCAGGCACATCAATTCACTCTCAACAAGAGATTCCCCCCAGGCGCTTCCAGGCCATTGAATGCAAATCAAGGTGATCAGCTGAAACATTACCCTGGTCATTCCACAGATATATAAACCCATTTTTCCTACTTCCAACAGACCTCACTACCTCTGAGGATGCTTGCCATAGATGCAGGCGAAACATCAGGAGAAAAATTGCTTCCAGAACATGGCCATATAGCCCGGAAAAACCTACAACAACCCAACTATTATTATTTTTTTATTATTATTATTATTATTATTATTATTATTATTATTATTATTATTGATTTATACTCTGCCCTTCTGCCTGTGGGAACTCATAGCGGATTGCAGTATAAACAGGTACCGGCAAACCTTCAATGCCTTGTTATAATACAATGAGACGCACAAACACAAACAAAGGCAAAGGCTTCTCCTTTCATTTACGGCTTTGGAAGTGGTGCTCATCTCTGACTCTGGGAGGTGCTTTCTCTATTTGCAAGCCGAGGAGTCTGCGTTGTCACCATCTGGTGATGTGGCCAGCAAGATTGCTTGGAGCATCTCTTTGCCTTTTACCGCTGAAGTATTTCAGCGCACCCAAATACCTGGGAGTCACTCTGGACTGTGCTCTTACCTATAAGAAGCAGTGCCTGAACATCAAGCAAAAAGTGGGTGCTAGAAACAATATCATATGAAAGCTGACTGGCACAACCTGGGGATCACAACCAGATACAGTGAAGACATCTGCCCTTGTGGTGCTACTCTGCTGCTGAGTACGCATGCCCAGTGTGGAACACATCTCACCATACTAAAACAGTGGATGTGGCTCTGAATGAGACATGCCGCATTATCACAGGGTGTCTGCGCCCTACACCACTGGAGAAATTACACTGCTTAGCCGGTATTGCACCACCTGACATCCACCGGGAAGTAGCAGCCAAGAGTGAAAGGACCAAGGCAGAGACATCTCCAGCTCATCCCCTGTTTGGGTATCAGCCAGCACATCAACGACTTAAATCAAGAAATAGTTTTCTAAGATCTACAGAGACACTCGCTGGAACACCTCAGCAAGCGAGAGTCCAAAAGTGGCAGGCTCAAACCCAGAACCTCAATCAATGGCTGATACCAAATGAGAGACTCCCCCCTGGGCACACAGAGGACTGGGCGACTTGGAAGGCACTGAACAGACTGCGCTCTGGCACCACGAGATGCAGAACCAACCTTCAGAAATGGGGCCACAAAGTGGAATCCTCGACAAGCGAGTGTGGAGAGGAGCAAACCACTGACCACCTGCTGCAATGCAACCTGAGTCCTGCCACATGCACAAGGGAGGACCTTCTTGCAGCAACACCAGAAGCACTCCAAGTGGCCAGATACTGGTCAAAGGACGTTTAATCAACTACCAAACTCACAAATTTTGTATTCTGTATTTTGTATTTTTGTATTTTGTCTGTTTGTTTGCTTTGTTCTGTTAGAAATGTAATATAATTGACTGGTTGCTGATGACTCGATGACTCGATAAATAAACCACTGAAGTGAGATCTATTTATCTACTCACATTTGCATGTTTTCAAACTGCTAGGTTAGCAGGAGCTAGAGCTAACAGCAGGAGCTCAGCCCACCCCACAGATTGGGACTGCCAGCCTTCAGGTCAGCAATTCAGCAGCACAAGAATGTGACCATTGATTCCACCCCAAAACAATAAATGAATAACCCAGTGGTCTAGTTTCCTTCAGAGTGTGATGAGAAACCATAACCAACTCCCAAAATGTATGGCCCCAAGAGGCTATAATGGCCACTTGGATATATTTAAGGCAAATTCAAGAAGAAAGGAATTCTAGGGCCACGGTGGTGCAATGGGTTAAACCCTTGTGCTGCTGAACTCCTGACCTGAAGATTGGCAGTTCAAATCCGCAAGATGGGGTGAGCTTCTGTCTGCCAGCTCCAGCTCCTGCCAACCTAGCAATTCGAAAACATGCAAATGTGAGTAGATCAATAGGTACCGCTTTGACGGAAAAGGGAAAGAGACGCTGCAAGCAATCTTGCTGGCCACAACACCAGACGGTGACAACGTAGGCTCCTTGTCTTGAAAATAGAGAAAGCACCTCCCAGAGTCAGAGAGGAGCACCGCCTCCAGAAGCCAGAAATGAAAGAAGCCCCTGCCCTTGTTTGTGTTTGTGTGTCTTCATTGTATATGATTGTAAAGGCATTGAATGTTTGCTTATGTATGCAAATACTGTAATCCACTCTGAGTCTTCTAAGGGAGAAGGGCGGAATATAAATAAAGTGTATTATTATTATTATTATTATTATTATTATTATTATTAGATACACAACAAGATAAGTACACAGCAAAACAAGATCATTCTGCTGGCTTTTGTATATTATCACATGTAGGGACACTTCCCAAGTGTCTAGGATTATGTGATGTATCAGCGAATAATGTATGCAGATCCAAGCAGGGTGGCCTTTTGCAGCTAACAGATGGTAATTTTGTCAGCGCTGATTGTTTTTAAGTGCAGGCCAAGGTCTTGAGGCATTGCACCCAGTGTGCCGATCCCCACTGGGACCCCCTTGACTAGCTTGTTCCAGAGTCTTTGCAGTTCGATATTGTTGATGATGATGATGATGGCTATTGTGTGTGAAATCTAGATTTTCAGGGCAGTTATCTTTAAATATGAGACATCGAGAACAGTAACTTTCCCCCTTGGACAAAATCCCCTCAGTGCATATCTGATGGACGAAGCAGACCTCTTCCCTAATGCTTGGCTGCTGATACTGTTAGTGTTGTTGTGCATTTCGCTCTTTTTAACAAAACAAGAGTTTCTTTGATTATTCTGATGGTCGCTTGCCCACTCTCTGTCTCCCTCTCTCTCTCTTTTAAAGTCAAATTTGGGATTCTGATGTTCAGAGCAGGGAGGTCACAAGGCCCTAATGCATTTAGCATTGACTGCCCTCTCTTGTACTGCTTCTATTAGTCCGTAATTTGATTTGTACCTATTCATTTGCAGGCCTTCCAGCAGCACGGGGCTGGGCCGGCGTCTAATTGGTGCTGTCTCTATTTTAGCCTCATTAAATTAGCCCTGACTCCTGGCCACTTGGTGTCTGCGCTCGTCTGTCCATTTATACAACCTAATGTAACACAAAATTCATTACTGATCGCATTACTTTCAACTCCGAAGCCCGCCTCGCAATAAACATTTTCTTAACCCTTTCCTTCCCGAGGCAGCAAGATGAGCAAGATGGCAGGCATTATAAATGAGGAAGAAGGCACCAACTAGGAGAGGTTGCTGTGATAATAATAATAATAACAACAACAACAACAACAACAAATAGGAGAGGTTGCTGTGGTTCGTTTTTGCCGGAGCCAACTGGGGAGACTAAGGCATCCCTTTCCTTTCGCCTTGGAATGTTGTTTCTAGAAAGAAATGTCCCAATGCTTTGGACAGTTTAGAGTGCCATCATACATACATCCCATACCCATAGGATTGGTATCCACAGTTTCATTTAGCCAACACAAAATGGCAATTTCTGGCTCCTCCTCTCTGGTATTCTTGGGCCAGAAGTCCGTCATTTGTCGGGTTTTGCATATCCATGTGAAGTCCAGGTATGATTCTATGAGGAAGAGACTTTAAAAACACCTGTCTCCTGGCTGTTGCTTGCTACATCTGCCTGCCACCTCAGAAGGAGAAGGAGGAAGTCCTGCTGCTACTCTCCCCCTCCCAAGCCAGCTAAGAGGAGGAAGGGGACTAAGGAAGAGACTTTAAAAACACCTGGCTGTTGCTTTCTACATCTGCCTGCCACCTCAGGAGGAGGAAGGGGGCTGAGGAAGAGTCTTTAAAAACACCTATCTTCTGGCTGTTGCTTACTACATCTGCCTGCCACCTCAGGAGGAGAAGGAGGAAATTCTGCTGCTACTCTCCCTCTCCCCAGCCCGCTAAGAGGAGGAAGGGGACTGAGGAAGAGACTTTAAAAATGCCTGTCTCCTGGCTTACTACATCTGCCTGCCACCTCAGGAGGAGAAGGACGAAATCCTGCTGCTACTCTCTCCCTCCCCAGCCAGCTAAGAGGAGGAAGGGGACTGAGGAAGAGACTTTTAAAACGCCTGTTTCCTGGCTGTTGCTTACTACATCTGCCTTCCACCTCAGGAGGAGAAGGAGGAAATCCTGCTGCTACTATCCCCCCCCCAAGCCAGCTAAGAGGAGGAAGGGGACTGAGGAAGAGACTTTTAAAACATCTATTTTCTGGCTGTTGCTTACTACATCTGCCTGCCACCTCAGGAGGAGGAGGAAATTCTGCTGCTACTCTCCCCCTCCCCAGCCAGCTAAGAGGAGCAAGGGTAGGCCTGTCAGTTTTGTATCGTTAATTCGTTTTTCGTATTTTAATCGTTATTTTTTTAAAAAACGAAGCGATATCAAAACATATTTTCAAACCCGGAAGGGTTTGAAAATATCGAAACAGCAGCCCCATTTTTTTTACGAGCTTCAGCTCCGCTCGTAAATGCAATGGCGGCTGCTGTGCTGACTTCAGTGCTGTGGTCATGTGCTGGTGCCTGGGAACCAATCAGGCGCTCCCAAGCACCCCAGCAGCACCGTGGCAGGAGCCGATTGGATGGCGCGCGCGCGCTCACCCGCGCTCACCTCCTCCTCCTCCTCCTACCAGCTGTGTTGCAGGAAGTGCTACGAGGAGGAGGAGGAGGAGGAGGAGGAGGGCGCAGGAGCCCGAGCCGGATGGCGCGCGGGGCTAACAGCAGGAGCGGAGGCCGGTTGTAAAGGTGAGCGGAGCGCGCGCGCGCGCCATCCGGCTCGGGCTCCTGCGCCCTCCTCCTCCTCCTCCTCCTAGCACTTCCTGCAACACAGCTGGTAGGAGGAGGAGGAGGAGGAGGAGGAGGAGGGCGCAGGAGCCCGAGCCGGATGGCGCGCGCGCGCGCTCCGCTCACCTTTACAACCGGCCTCCGCTCCTGCTGTTAGCCCCACGCGCCATCCGGCTCGGGCTCCTGCGCCCTCCTCCTCCTCCTCCTCCCAGCTGTGTTGCAGGAAGTGCTACGAGGAGGAGGAGGAGGAGGGCGCAGGAGCCCGAGCCGGATGGTGCGCGGGGCTAACAGCAGGAGCGGAGGCCGGTTGTAAAGGTGAGCGGAGCGCGCGCGCGCGCCATCCGGCTCGGGCTCCTGCGCCCCCCTCCTCCTCCTCCTCCTCCTCCTACCAGCTGTGTTGCAGGAAGTGCTACGAGGAGGAGGAGGAGGAGGAGGGGGGCGCAGGAGCCCGAGCCGGATGGCGCGCGGGGCCGATTGGATGGCGCGGGAGGCCGGTTGTGTGAGTTTACTTTTCAGGGCTGTATGTATGACCAATCCAGAAGCATTCTCTCCTGACATTTTGCCCACATCTATGGCAGGCATCCTCAGAGGTCTGTTGGAAACTAGGCCTGTTTGATCAAGAAAAAATTTCGATATTTAAAATACTAGGCAAATGGAGTTTAAAAAATGTTTTGTAAATATTTACGAAATTTACGAAATTTCGTAAATAACAAAACATTTTTTTGGAAAGTTTTGAAAATATTTTAAATATCGAAACAAAAAAACACCCCAATTAAGAATCGAATTTAGAAACAAATTTTTTCTTGATCAAACAGGCCTAAGCAAGGGGACTGAGGAAGAGACTTTAAAAACACCTGTCTCCTGGCTGTTGCTTACTACATCTGCCTGCCACCTCAGGAGGAGAAGGAGGAAACCCTGCTGCTACTCTCCCCCTCCCCAGCCAGCTAAGAGGAGGAAGGGGACTGAGGAAGAGACTTTAAAAACGCCTGTCTCCTGGCTGTTGCTTACTACATCTGCCTGCCACCTCAGGAGGAGAAGGAGGAAGTCCTGCTGCTTCTCCCTGCCCTCAAGCCCGCTAAGAGGAGAAAGAGGACTGAGGAAGAGACTTTAAAAACAGCTGTCTCCTGGCTGTTGCTTATTATTTGTGTTGTGGTTTTATATTGTATTTAATGTTTTTATGTGCATTTTGATATTATGTATATTACTTGTTGCCTGTTAACCGCCTTGAGTCGCTGAAAGGCTGAGAAAGGCGGTATACAAAGACATTAAGAAAATAAATAAATAAATATGATTCTAAGCCATCTGTTGTAGTTACGCCTAATAAGGCAAACTCCACAAAACCTACCATAGGAGGACCTAGAGATTCCTAGAAAGATCCTATGAACCCAATCCACAAAGGAGGAGGGCCAACTATAAGTGCTTCTTAGCATGAACTTTATAATCGGAGCCTATCGAGACTTGTACACAGTGTTCACAGTCACTGCAATCGGCAAGTTCTCAAAGGAACAAATGGAACGGGATTGGTTTGCCAGGCGCCGATGACGTCCCAGGCACAAAGTTGGTGCGACAGGTTGCTGGGCGTCTATAAATACATGCTGATTTAGCCGAGGTGCCAAGCGTAAGCTTTCTGGATTCTGAAGATGCCAGCTTAAACTGGCTGCATCCCACCCGGCCCTTGACCCCAAAACGTAATTTGGAATTTCTGCTGAACGGAAAACGAAATGCCAGTGAGGGCAAATGTGCTTTTTCGACCAGAAGCTTGGGACATGGACTCCTGATCCCATTTGTGTCTCTACTTCAGAATGGGAAGCACTTTAGAAAATGCGATAAAAAACCTTGTAAAAGAAAATGCTTGATTGAGGAGACTTGGGGCCGAAGGAAATAGGAGGCAAGCTGCTTAAGCTATAAATTTGTTCAATATCATGAGGATCCTTCAACGGGGGCATCGGAGCCACATAAAACAAGAAGCTAGGCTTTAATGTAGCCAATATAAATGGAAGGTCAAAGGCCAAATTAGTTGAAATTACACAGAACACGGGGCTGGCTCGTTTGGTCTTGAAGACCACCTCCGTCTTCAAGACGGAAATCCTTGCTAGAGGAGTTCAGAGGCCCATCTAATCTGACCCAGGGATGCAAAGGACAGTCACCCAGGGACCTCCAAGAAACCCACAAGCAGAAGTAGACTCTTTCCCCCTATTTATTTATCACTAGCTGGACCCGCCACGCGTTGCCGTGACCAACCTTCCCCCCCTCTTTCTCTACTTCTTTCTTTCTCTCCTTTCTTCTCTTCCTCCCTCTTTCCTTCTTTCCCTTTTTTCTTTCCTTCTCTCCTTCCTTCCTTCTCTACCTCTTTCCTCCCTTCCCCTCCCTTTTTCTTTCTCTCCTTTCTTCCTTCTCTAGCTATTCTTGGACTACAACTCCCAGCAGTCCTCCTGATTGATCTATCTATCTATCTATCTATCTATCTATCTATCTCTATCTAATCTACATTTTTTATCTATCTGGAGGATTGCTGGGAGTTGCAAACCAGGAAAATATGTATGGATTGGGATGCTCTCAAAGAAATCCAAGGAGGGGAAAGCTTGCAGCTTGGAAGCAGTGCATTTGGAGCATCCTCCTCCCCTAAAGGGCCTAGTCTAGGGGATGTTGGGAGCTGTCGTTTTCACACATGTGCTGTATTGTCATTTAGCTTTTGGGGGATTTTAAGTCCTTTTTGCTATATTTTGGGAGGGGTTTATGAGTAATGGTCACTCGTTGGTCTGTTAGGTGTATTGTGTCCAAATTTGGTGTCAATTCGTCCAGTGGTTTTTGAGTTATGTTAATCCCACAAACAAACATTACATTTTTATTTATATAGATATCAAAAAGTGAACCAAAGGTACAGTTGTAATATATTTTTCTAAAGTTATAAAAACTTGGCATTATATTCAATGTTCTTTGCCCAATAGCTGGCCACTTGGAGTGCTTCTGGTGTTGCTATAAGGAGGTCCTCCATTGGGCATGTGGCAGGGCTCAGGTTGCATTGTAGTAGGTGGTCTGTGGTTTGCTCTTCTCCACACTCACAAGTCGTGGACTCTACTTTGAGGTCCCGTTTCTTAAGGTTAGCTCTGCATCTCATGGTGCCAGAGCGCAGCCTGTTCAGCGCCTTCCAAGTCATCCCATTTTCTGTGTGCCCAGGGAAGTCTCTCATTCAGTTTCAGCCATGGGTTGAAGTTCTAGGTTTTAGCCTGCCACTTTTGGACTCTCGCTTGCTGAGGTGTTAGGATCTTAGGAAGCTATTTCTTGATTCACAACGTTGGCATGCTGGCCAATATCCAAACAGAGGATGGACCGGAGATGTCACTGCCTTGGTCCTTTCATTATTGGTTGATACTTCCCAGCGGATGTCCAGTGGTGTATTAATGTTTTAAATATTTTATGATGTTCTTGGACATCAAATCGTTACCTCTGTAAACCTCCCTGAGTCGCCTGAGGGTTGAGAAGGGTGGTATACAAATATAGTAAATAAATAAATAAATATTCCAACAGAATCTTGCCTGGTATTAACGTGAGACTTGTTTGGGTCATCCTTTTTTTCCCCTTCTTGAAGATAGGGACCACATATGCCCTTCTCCAATCTGATGGGATTTGTCCTGTCCTCCAAGAACTCTTAAAGATGGTTTCCAGTGGTTCCAAAATGACTTCTGCTCGTTCCTTCAATACTCTTGGGTATAGTTGATCCTGTCCAGGAGACTTGAATTTGTTTAGAGTGGCCAGGTATTCCTGGATGGCTTGTTTCCCTATTTGGGTTTGGATTTCCTGTAATCTTTTGTCCACTCCATCTTGCTGAGGTTGAAGACGGCTTTCTTTTTTGGCGAGAAGACTGAGGCACACAAATCCCAAGATCTCCCCAATATATTTCCACTGTATTGCGCTCATCCGAGGAATATCACGAGACGATGGGCATTCTTTAATGAACATTTCTTTACGGGAGGGGAGAATTATGTCGCCCTCGTACCCGTAAAGAGTAAAGCCCCCTTTTATTGGATTCTTCTGCTGCGTCGTCGCTGCGGCTAATTACATTTTGCGTGGCAAATAAAAACCAGATGACTCCTGGGGACGGACGGCAAAAACCTCCTGTGAGTGAGAATTTTATCTACCGATCTGGATAAACAATGTCTCATCATCAAACAGCGATTGCGACTAAATGGCTTTCTAAGCACTTTTGGTGTCTGGGAGTTGTGGTGCGGTTTGAGATGGGATGTGAGAATGTGAAGGCCTCTGGTCTCAAAGCAAAACATCCTGAGTTTGGAGAGTTCTGAGAAGTCACTTTTGGGGGGTATATACAATGTTCCCTCGCTACTTTGCAGTTCGCTTTTAGCGGACTCGCTGTTTTGCGGTTTTCAATAAATATTAATTTAAAATATATATCACGGTATTTTCGCAGTTTCGCGGGTTTTTTGCCACTGCCGCTCTCCGAGGCGCTTTTCCTCCTCAGTCCTCCCTCCCTCCAGCCTTGAAGGGCCTTTCCTTCACTTTATTTTAAGTTTATAAAGACTTAAAATAGTCTATAACTACTAAAATAAAGTATAAATATTAAAATAAATATAGCGTCTCTATATTTTCACTTATTGCGGGAGGTCCTAGAATGTAACCCCCGCAATAAGTGAGGGAACACTGTATCGCAATCCCGACAAGTCATTTCTCCTAAGCTCTGATTCTACACCTATATCTTCCCCTCGATATTCGGAAGTATTTCTTCCTCCCAACCTTCTGAGAATCAAGTGTAGTGTTGTTCCAAAGGACAAGGAGAAAGAGTTGCAATGGCACTCCTATCCACTTGAAACCAATGCTCCAAAGTGTGTAATACCCATTACATGGGGGAGCAATTTTCTTCTCCACTTCTCATCCCTTGAAATTCAGTCTGAACTAACAAAAGTCCACATGCTCATCCAGCCTCCAAATCAATTTTTTCCAGCTACCTTGCATCTAAATCCTGGTCCACAGGGACACAACAGTTAAACCTTGAATCATAGAATCATAGAATCATAGAATCAAAGAGTTGGAAGAGACCTCATGGGCCATCCAGTCCAACCCCCTGCCAAGAAGCAGGAATATTGCATTCAAATCACCCTTGACAAATGGCCATCTAGCCTCTGCTTAAAAGCTTCCAAAGAAGGAGCCTCCACCACACTCCGGGGCAGAGAGTTCCACTGCTAAACGGCTCTCACAGTCAGGAAGTTCTTCCTAATGTTCAGATGGAATCTCCTCTCTTGTAGTTTGAAGCCATTGTTCCGCGTCCTAGTCTCCAAGGAAGCAGAAAACAAGCTTGCTCCCTCCTCCTCCCTGTGGCTTCCTCTCACATATTTATACATGGCTATCATATCTCCTCTCAGCCTTCTCTTCTTCAGGCTAAACATGCCCAGCTCCTTAAGCCGCTCCTCATAGGGCTTGTTCTCCAGACCCTTGATCATTTTAGTCGCCCTCCTCTGGACACATTCCAGCTTGTCAATATCTCTCTTGAATTGTGGTGCCCAGAATTGGACACAATATTCCAGATGTGGTCTAACCAAAGCAGAATAGAGGGGTAGCATGACTTCCTTAGATCTAGACACTATGCTCCTATTGAGCTACTGTACTTGCTGACTAGAAGGTTGCGGTTCAAATCAACAGGACGGGGTGAGCACCCGCTGTTAGCCCAGCTCCTGCCAACCTAGCAGTTCAAAAACATGCAAATGTGAATAGATCAATAGGTACTGCCTCAGCGGGAAGGTAAATGGCACTCCATGGAGTCATGCCGATCACATGACCTTGGAGGCGTCTATGGGCAACGCTGGCTTGTCAGCTTACAAATGGAGATGAGCACCACCCCCAGAGCTGGAGATGAAGGGGAAGCCTTTACATTTATCTGTGTATCTGTGTGTCATTGTTTTGAGGCACTGAATGTTTGCCTTGTGTTTGTATCTGCTGGAATCCACCCTGAGTCCCAAATAAAGTGTTGTTGTTGTTGTTGTTGTTGTTGTTGTTGTTGTTATTATTATTATTATTATTATCCCACCAATCTCCCATATGTTCACCTATCTCAGTGTCTAACCTTAAGTCTTGAGCCTCACTCACTTTGTATCAACGCCCAGATGAGGGGAGGAATTTCAGGATGAGAGTGCTGCCCTGAAAAAAAATACTATGGTCCTCATTGCTTCTCTTTGCTTTGGGGTTTGCAGTCAATGCAAGGATCGAGTCCACAGACCCTTGCATGCCAAAATCGTCTTCTTTCTCTTATATTTATTTATTTATTTATTTATTTATTTATTTAATTATATTTACATGCCGCCCTTCTCACCCCGAAGGGGACTCAGAGCAGCTTACAAGATATATATACATACAATATTTTATTATTAGCATAGTACAGTATCAGTATTATATATTGTACTATATCATTATATTGTAATACTACATGTAATATAAAATATATAATTATAATATTGTATTGTTACTATTAGTATTATATTGTGTCACTGTTGTTCATTCGTTCAGTCATTTCCGACTCTTCATGACCTCATGGACCAGCCCACGCCAGAGCTCCCTGTCAGCCGTCACCACCCCCAGCTCCTTCAAGGTCAATCCAGTCACTTCAAGGATGCCATCCATCCATCCATCCTTATATTATATTATATTGTATTGAATTACATTATACTTTTTCTGGTCAGGAATGAGAAAGCCATGCCAATTTCCTGCTCATCACCCAATGATCTTCTGCTGGTCAGCTTTCTTCCTAAACTGATGCAGAGAGCAGAAGGATTCTTAGAGTGGCTACCAAAGCTCTTTCCCAAGTGAGGACTGAAACCCTGGTCTCCAAAATTGTAGTCCTATACTCAAACTACTACATCATACTGATTTTAATACTTTTGTTGAATGTTACAGACTCTGTGGGAGCATTTCTATCTCCAAGCAGCTCACCCTGCTTGGGAAATCATTTGCAGTGTGGGCGTGGGTGTCGTTTTCCCCCAGGACCTTTTTAATGTTTTGTATGATTCAGTTCTGTGATCCTGGACACTTTGCTTCTAATTGCTCGAAAGTGGGCTGCGGAGAGAGGAATGTCCTCCGTTTTTCATTAACTCCTCCAAACCTCACCAAGGGTCACTTTTTCACAGCTGTGGGTCTGTTGCAGAGTGTAGGTCAACCCTTCACCCTGACAACGTCCTCCTCAAAGACTGCCGTGAGTTTGTCTTGAAGGAAACAAGAAGTCCTTTGAGCCCTGAAAAGTGTTGGAAGCCTATCCACAATTGCAGGCAACATTCACATTGGTTGTTTTGCATTAAAGATAGCATTTCTGTGTAGGAAATTATATTTCTACACACAGATATTTCAGGTTGGATTGGATGGTCCTCATGCTTTCTTCCAACCTTATGATTATACAAGCCTGCTCCCTCCTCACTATGACATCTCTTCACATATTTATACATGGCCATCATCCTGTCTCCTATCAGCCTTCTCTTCTGCAGGCTAAACATGCCCAGCTCCATAAGCTGCTCCTCATAGGGATTGTTCTCCAGACCCTGGATTATTTTATGTTTACCAAATTAGTCTCCAAGTATTTTATCCATGAGACTTAGTAATGTATTTTCATGCCCTTTTGTTGTGATGATTATGATTCCCCATTGCTTCCCACTCTTCCCCAGAGACTCCTTCCCCATCCCTATCTTCAGGTAAGGGTTTCCCAGGACATCAAGTCTAGTCATGTCCCTAGACGCCTCCAAGGTCATGTGGCCACTGGCATGACTGCATGGAGCACCCTTACCTTCCTGCTGGAGCGGTACCTATTGATCTGCTGACATTTGCATGTTTTCGAACTGCTAGGTTGGCAGAAGCTGGGGCTAACAGCAGGAGCTCACCCCGTGCCCTGGATTTGAACCTGTGGTCTTTCAGTCAGCTAGTTCAGCAGCTCAGCAGTTTAACCCACTGCACCATCAGGGGCTCCTTCCAAAGGATCCTATAATAAATATAGAAACAGATAAATATTTTGGTGCCACTTCCAACTATAGGATTATATGATAGATATAGGCATAGGCATAGACATAGTTATACTCATAGAGGGGGCTGGACCACATGGCCTCTTGTTGCCCCTTCCAACTCTAGGATCTTAGAATAGATATATAGATATGGATACAGAGAGAGAGAGAGAGAGAGAGAGAGAGAGAGAGAGAGATCTAGCCGTCCCCTGCCATGCATTGCTGTGGCCCAGTCTGTGTATATGTGTTGTGTGTGTGTGTGTGTGTGTATCTATATAAATAAAAATGTAATGTTCATTTGTGGGATTAACAGAACTCAAAAACCACTGGGGGAATTGACACCGAATTTGAACACAAGACACCTAACAACCCAATGTATGTCTTTCACTCAAAAAATTGATTTTGTCATTTGAGAGTTTTGTCATTTGCTGGGATTTATAGTTCACCTACAATCAAAGAGCATTCTGAACCCCACCAACAATGGAATTGAACCAAACTTGGCACACATAACTCCCATGACCAACATGGTGGGCAGTGTCCTTTGGTTTTGGAGTTGTAGTTCACCTACATCCAGAGATCACTGTGGACTCAAACAATTACGTATCTGGAACAAACTTGGCACAAATACTCCATATACCCAAATGTGAACACTGGTGGAGTTTGGGGGAAATAGAATCCTGACATTTGGGAGTTGTGGTTGCTGGGATTTATAGTTCACCTACAATCACAAAGCATTCTGAACCCCACCAATGATAAAATTGGGCCAAACATCCCACACAGAACCCCCATGACCACCAGAGTGGGCCACAGCAATGCGTGGCAGGGGACAGCTTATATATGTGTGTGTGTATGTGTGGTTTTGCGCATACGTTGTAATGTATTTTTGTTTTTTGGCTTTTTAAGTCCCTCCTGCTCTGTTTTTCAGTGTTTTAATGAGTGATGGTCACTCGTTGGTCTGATAGGTGTATTATGTCCAAATTTGGTGTCAATTCGTCCAGTGATTTTTGAGTTATGTCAATCCCACAAACAAACATTACACTTTTATTTATATAGATGTCAAAATTAATATGGCGTCCCTACTTCACGGATTTTCACTTATCGCGAGTGGTCCTGGAACGAAACCTTGTGTTAAGTGAGGGAACACTATGTCTGCTTTGGGGATTTCAAAGGTTATGGCTGTGCTGTGCAATGCCGGCAAGGTCCGGCAATGACTCCCTCCCCCCCCCTCCCCAATTTTACAGAGATGGTCGACGTCGCAACCGGATAATCCGTTCCTATTGTGGGGAGAATTGTTTCTCTAAACACTTGCTTCTTTATCTGGTGTACTTTTAACCTTCCAGAAATTGTGTTGAGTCAAAGCTGGAGAGGGTCCAAAAAGCTAGACCGGAGCTTTTGACAGAACAAGGGGTGCTTTAAAAAAATACATAGAATGGGGGACGGATGGACCGCAAACTCCCCCCTTTTCTGAAAGTACTGAACCAAATCTGTTTTTGTAAACAAATGGGGAGGGAGAGAAAACTATTCTGAGAAAGCTTTGACACCAGAAACCGTTCTTGTGGGTTTTGTGGAAGACGATTTGGATATTTCTATCGCACTGTGCGCCCTCTTTGCTTTTCAATTTATCTGTAAAGGAAATTGATACTCCAGGGGTGAAATGTGCCGTGCTCTCTCCTTCTCTCTTTCTTCCTTTCCATATGCCATAATTCAGCTCCAAATTGACGAATCCTCACTTTCATGGTTGGCCAAAACGACCTGTATTCCCAGGGTGATGGATCGCGTCCGTACATTCAAACAAGAAAACATTTGACATCCAGAGGGTCTCAACTCTCATACATACAGGGAAGGGAAATGATATTTCTCTAGTCTTCATTTTCCCCTAAAACAAGGCGTCTCCCCCCAATTATGTGTTTTCTTCAGTCCCCAGATTTGTCGCTTTATTCACAACGCTTCCTTTGACTGTTTCTGCATTCCCTGAGTCATTTACCTACACCGTTCCTTTAGACGCCTAAACACTATTTTTTAAAATGTTCAACTGAAGTTTTAGGTTATTGCCATAGATAGAAAGTTGGGGACTAAAGGGAAATTTCATGGGCAAGGTAGAAGTTTTATGGGAAGACAATGCTTTCATTTTCATAGCTGCTTTGAGTCTCCTTTGGGGAGATAAAGCGGGATATTATTGTTATTAATATTAATATTAATAATAATAACAATTCAGCAAAGGCTCTGGCATAAACCAGTACAGGTGGTCCCAGTGGTCATTGGCACACTGGGTGCCATGCCAAAAGATCTCAGCCGGCATTTGGAAACATTGACAAAATCAACTGCAAAGGGGCACCTTATTTGGATCTGCACGCATCATTTGAAAATACATCAAAGTCCTAGACGCTTGGGAAGTGTTGAGTTGTGATTTTGTGATACGAAATCCAGCATATAGATCTCGTTTGCTGTGACATAATCTGGTTTTGTGTCAACAATAATAATCATAATCATAACAATATTAATAAAACATCACACAGTCCTAGATGCTTAGGAAGTGTTCAACTTGTGATTTTGTGATACGAAATCCAGCATATAGATCTCGTTTGCTGTGACATACTGTGTTTTTGGGTCAGTAAAATAATAATAATAATAGTAATAGTAATAATAATAATAATAATAATAATAATAATTCGTTTTGCTGTTGTTAGGTGCCCTTTTCAGTAAATGTAAAGGTTTCCCCTTGACATGAAGTCTAATTGAGTATGACTCTGGGGGATGGTGGTCATCTCCATTTCTAAGCCGAAGAGCTGGCATTGTCCATAGACCGCTCCAAGGTCATATGGCCCGCATGACCTTGAAGGGGTCTATGGACCACGCCGGCTCTTCAGCTTAGAAATGGAGATGAGCACCAACCCCCAGAGTCGGACACAACTGGACTTAATGTCAGGGGAAAACCTTTACCTAACCTTTAACCTATCTCTATCTATCTATCTATCTATCTATCTATCTATCTATTCTATCTGTCTAGCTATCTAGCTATCTATTTTTGTCCATTTATCCACCACCTATATATATATATCTATCCATCTATCCGCTGTCTCTGTCTAGCTATCTATGAGCAAGTTCTGCAACTTAGCGGTTTAACCTGCTGTGCCATCACGGCCCTTTGCAGTACTCTTAAGTAAAAGCAAAGTGCTGCAGCCTCTCCTAGTTTGTCTGCTCTTGCTTACTGATAACATTGGCTGTCGTGGCCACACTGTGCTGCTTTGCCAGATTCACACTACTTTCCACTCAGGAAATGATTGGGAAGAACAATGAGAAGAATGATGAGAAACAGGGAAGGAGGGATAAGTAAGGAAGGAAGGAAGGAAGGAAGGAAGGAAGGAAGGCGTAGTGAGGTTGGAGGTGCCATCACAGCTCTTTCTGAAATGCCACCAGTCTCAGCATCTCATTCAACAGGAACCAAGAAAAGGGGGGCATTAGTTGAGCTTCAGAAGCTTTGCGCTGTGAAAAGTGACTGACGTGTGAAAACGCGGCCACAATTAGTTCTTTTTACCGGCGCTCTCCCATTCAGTCTGGGGTCACTCCTCCAGTGAGCCGGGCGCTTGAGCCTGATGTGCCCTGACAGGTGGAGACGGGGCAGAAGAATTCTCCAAGCCAAAGTCGCCGGGGCCGCTTCTCTGCCCGGCCTGGCCCCCATTGCCACGCCACCGTCCTCCACTGCCGCCACATTGGCCCGGCTGTCATTGTATCATTGCGCCCGGCTCGCTTCGCAACAGGAATTTGTGCAACTCTCAGTCGGGGCCTCCACCTCAGAATCCAAAATGCCCCCCTTCATTCGTTCTTTCCTTCCTTCCCTTCCCTTTCCTTCCCATGGTGGAGGTTTCTGCTCCAACAGCTCCTTCTGTCAGTGAAGGGGAGAGGGGGAAGCCAGAGAAAGGAAAAGCCATTAGAGGAAGAATACACCAGAGGGGAGATTCCACCATTCAGAAAGAGCAAGGGCATGCGCGCAGCAGCACGAAAGAGACAGAGTAATTTATTGCTGTTTTAAAACAACCATATAGATTTTTTTTCAAGTTGGAACCCGGCGAACGTCCCATGTGAAAATGTGCTCAAAGCAACTTGGGGCAAAGCTTCCTGTCTTTTGCAAATTTATCCAAGGCAGCTCCTAGGCCTCAATTTTTCCCGAGGAGTCCTTCCACCATTTATGACTAATGTGGCTTCATCTCCCCCGTACAACTTCCTCACCGTTCCGAAAAAATCCGTAAAATGGGAAACTTGATTGTTCAATGATTAGCATACAAGGTGGTCAATTGAAAAGATTCACACCTAGCCCACTTACAAAAGCCTTTTGTCTCACCCTGGTCATTCCACAGATATATAAACCCCTCTTTTCCCAGCTCCAGCAGACCTCACCCTCTGAGGATGCTTGCCATAGATGCAGGCGAAACGTCAGGAGAAATGCCTCTAGAACATGGCCATATAGCCCGAAAAAACCCACAAGAACTGATTGATTGTTGTTGTTTATTCATTCAGTCACTTCCAACACTGTGACCTCCTGGACCAGCCCATGCCAGAGCTCCCTGTCGTCACCACTCCCAGCTCCTTCAAAAGGAACAAAGGCTGCCCATCCAAGCTTAGCAAATGTTTGTGGTTTTGAAACATTGCCTTAACAACTCACAAGATGCAAGATGGCCCGTGTAGATGGCCACAAGAGAGGGAGAGTTTGTTGCCATTCAGTGTCTTCCACCTCAGCCGTGGCCACCCCCATCTCCTTCAGAGTCAAGCCAGTCACTTCGAGGAGACCATCCATCCATTTTGCCCTTGGTCAGCCCCTCTTCCTTTTTCCTTCCATTTTCCTCAGCATCATTTGTCTTCTCTAAGCTTTCCTTTCTTCTCATGATGTGGCCAAAGTACTTCAACTTGGCCTCTACTATCCTTCCCTCCAGTGATCAGCTGGGCTTTCTTTCTTGGAGGATGGACTGGTTGGATCTTCTTGCGGTCCAAGGCTCTCTCAGAATTTTCCCCCAACACCACAATTCAAAACCATCTCTCTTCCTTCATTCAGTCTTCCTTGTGGTCCAGCTCTCACATCCATAGGTTGCTACATTGGTTTAACTATGTGGATCTTGGTTACCAGTGTGATGTCTCTACTCTTCACTATTTTATCAAGATTGGACATTGCTCTCCTCCCAAGAAGTAAGCGTCTCCTGATTTCCTGGCTGCACTCTGCGTCTGTGGACATCTTTGTACCTAGAAATACAAAGTCTGTCATGGCCTCCACATTTTCTCCCTCTATTTCCCAGTTATCAATCAGTCTGGTTGCCATCATCTTGGTTTTTTATATTTCACTGCAACCCAGCTTTTGCTCTTTCTTTTTTCACCTTGGTCATAAGGCTCCTCAGCTCCTCCTCGCTTTCGACCATCAAAGTGGTATCATCTGAATATCTAAGGTTGTTAGTATTTCTTCCAGCAATTTTTACCCCAGCCTTGAATTCGTCAAGCACCACACATCGCATGATGTGTTCTGCATACAAGTTGAATAGGTTGGGTGAGAGTATACAACCCTGCTGTACATCTTTCCAATCATTTGTCCCAACTGTTCCCAGGCCTTCCCTTGGACCGAGAGGTGAAGTTGTGCCACTTCCTCCCGAATCAAAGTGTTGGGAGTCAGCAATGTGCAGTTTTGATTTTGAAGTTGCCTCGTGCTCAGTTATCTTCCCGTAAGCCCAATGTTTCCAGTCCCTGTGGTTCTAAATGCAGGATGGCCACTATCTGATCGCTGTGCCCCATTCTTTCCTCCCATGAATGCTTCTGTTGATTCCCCAAAGGATTAACCAGAACTGTATCTGCTTATAGTAGTGATTCTGAACCTTCCTAAAGCTGCGACCCATTAATACAGTTCCTCATGTTGTGGTGACCCCCAACCATAACATTATTTTCATTGCTACGTCATAACTGTCATTTTGCTACTGTTATGAATCATAATGTAAATATTTGATATGCAGGATGGATTCTCATTCAGTGGACCAAATTTGGCACAAATACCAGATATGCCCACATTTGGTGGGATTGATTTTGTCATTTGGGAGTTGTAGTTGCTGGGATTTGTAGTTCACCTACACAACGAGCATTCTGAACTCTACCAACAATGGAATTGAACTAAATTTGACACATAAAACTCCAATAAAAAATACGGGAAGGGTTTGATCAGCAATGACCTTGAGTTTGGGAGTTGTAGTTCACCTTATCTCCAGAGAGCACTGTGGACTCAAACAATGATGAATCTGGACCAAACTTGGCACAAATACTCAATATGCCCAAACGTGAACAATGGTGGAGTTTGGGGAAAGCAGACCTTGACATTTGGGAGTTGTAGTTGCTGGGATTTATTGTTCACCTACAATCAAAGAGCACTCTGAACCCAGCCCACAATGGATCTACACCAAACTTGGCACACTACCTACATGGCCAACATTGAATACTGGTGGGGTTGGGGGGTTGTTTTTGAATTCTGGGAGTGGTAGTTCATCAACACCAAAAAGGAAGAGAAGGACATGTGGAGAAATCTTCAGCCTTCTCTGCCAAAAAGGTTCCTAAGACCATCAGAAGTATGCATTTTCTGATGTTCTTTGGCGACCCCTCTGAACCCCCCCCCTCCCGACCATCTCAGGGGCCCCTATCCACAAGTTAAGATACACTGGCTTATATGGTCTCCATACATCAGAAATGACTTGCAGGATAGCATGCATTTGTCCCTTCTCCAACTCTAGAAAGACTAATTTTGGAGCTGCCTTTGCAATGACAGTTTGGATAGCTACCTGGTGTGGCCCCAGCCTTCCTCCATTTGCAGTTGCTGAGCCTTCTCACCTTGAAAGCGGAGGTGGCCGCTTGCTTGTTCCTTGGTGGCACTTTCTCACGCTTGCCTGCCTCGGCTGGGTGTCCGCCGTGGTTACTAAGAGCTCTTGGTATTGATCTACCTGCTCCAAAAATACTTTGGGGGAATCAGGGAAGGACGTACCTTGCTGCCTGAACAACCGTGGGAGGAAAACAGGTCGGAAAAAAAAGGACGAGAGCGAGGCAGATGGACCAACTGTAGACAAAGGAAGCACAAGTGTCAAAAGCTACAAATGCACAGTATAGGTATGGGAAGGAGAGGCAAACTGAGGACATTGCCTCTCCTCTAAAAGCCCAAAACGGCAAGACTTGTTCAGAAGAGGTTTGCCTTCCTCTGAGGTCAAGAGAGCTACCTCTGTCTCTGTGGTGCCTTTCTTACTATGTGTTTGTTTCAGGATGCAATCTTTATATGTCTGTATATATTTCTTCAATGTGTAATTCAAACCTGGAGTTAATATGTAGCTTCCAACTTCTCCTCACAGGTTACATCAGTGTAATCACAGACTGATTTCCAGCGTGTAACTTTAGTCCTGTAACTTGACACAAGACTTCAATATATATGTTGAAACAAAGAAATGTTTATTTAAGAATTCTTTTGCACGTAAACTTATCTGTTACAAAGTACTTTACTTCAGTTCCACTTGGATATTATTGCAACTATCTTTCACTCCTTTTGAATACATAAAAATTGTTATTACATAACTTTCAAACAGTTAACGTTTCTACTCTGTTAAGCCACTTTTATTTATTTATTTATTTATTTCAGATATTTGTACCCCCCCCCTTCTCAACCCGTTGGGGCGGGGGAGACTCAGGGCAGCTTTCTTCTCCTTCAAGATATATTTTTCCTCAGCCTCCTTGCTGGCTAGCTTATGGCTTTTAGTCACACTCTTCCGTCAATAGTTTCACTGAAAACTTAGTCCCAAAGGAATCTCTGTCTCTCAGTTTTACCTAACTGATAATTTAGACTTACGAGGGTTGAATAAAAAGTAATGCCTCCAGCTTCATAACTTCTCAACAGATGGCAGCATTGGTATGCGGCAGGTACTGGCTTTTTCAGTAGACTCTCCTCTACAGTTCCATTTTGGCAGTTGTGTTGTTAAAGTGTGAAGTATGGAACCCTGCACAGACGGTCGGTCAATGCGACTTAAGCAACGTGCAGTCATTGAATTCTTGACAGCAGAAGGGGTCACCCCAAAGGAGATTCATCAGAGAATGCAAGCTGTTGATGGAGACTGTGTTGATGTGAGTATTATGTGTCATTGGACGAGTAAGTTTAAAGATGTTGAGGTGACACCTTCTGCTGTGAGGAATTCAATGACTGCACTTAAGTCGTATTGACCGACCATCTGCGCAGGGTTCCATACTTCGCACTTTAACAACACAACCATTCAATGCTAAGGCTTCCCGCCAAAATGGAACTGTAGAGGAGAGTCTACTGAACAAGCCAGTACCTGCTGCATACCTGTACTGCCATCTGTTGAGGAGTTACGAAGCTGGAGGAATTACTTTTCATTCAACTCTCGTAACACAATGACCAATCAGATGCAACTGCCCTTGCCATAATATCAACGCTAATAAACATAGACTAAAAAACTCCATTATAATAAACTTTTCCGTTACACCATCTATCACTGGCGCAAGAGTTTCTCTGAAATTGATTTCCATCCTTGTGCAGAGGCATGCCCCACCTTTTTCAGTTCGGTACACACTTCCCTTTCTCTCTTGATTTCCTTCCCTGTCCATCTGTCTGTCTGTCTCTCTCACATGCACGGACTTTCTCCCCCATACCATCCAACCGGTGAATCCAAGCCCTCCATGTAACCATCCCTCTGAACTCATGTGGCCTTCTAATGGGGCTCCCCTTTCCTTCCCATCCTAACCAGGGTGAATGTTCTTCTTTTTCCCTGCTGCAGAGCTACAGCGTGAGGGAAGCATCGAGACCCTCAGCAACAGCTCGGGATCCACCAGCGGAAGCATTCCCCGGACCTTCGACGGCTACCGGTCACCCCTTCCAACCAACGAGAGCCAACCGCTGAGCCTCTTCCCAACCGGCTTCCCTTGACCGAGTTCCAGGAAGGGGAAAATATCGGTAGGCCGACTTCCCGACGCTCCGTGCAAAACCTCAACGTGCATTTATCCCAATGGTTGGACCCTCTTCCGAGGGACTCTGGTTACCTTAACAAACCTTGTCGATGCCTCCGCTTGCGACCCTTCTGGAACTGTACGAACAATAATACTGATTTCGCTATACCGTGCAATATGGGGATCCTTTCCTCCTTTAATCCGAATGGCTTTCTAGCATTTCCCTCCCAGTCTTTCCCTATCCCTGCCTTGAATGCAGGGAATACTTTCAAAGAAGTATTTTAAGCACCCTTTCGTTTTTACGAGAGTTAAATGAAAAGTAATGCCTCCACCTTCGTTACTTGGGTTTGGATGGGAATATTTTAATAAATCAAACGCAGAAATAATCCTTAGAATGTGCTCTTTAACGACCACAATTCACTTTTCCACATCATCACCAGACAATTGGATACATTTCTGCCAACAATGAACAAGTTTTCTGAAGCCGTCACGGAAGAAGTCTGTGCGTTTTCATTACAGGTGTCAGCATCCTGGGTAACCATCGTGCACAGATCTTCCAATAGCCAAGCAAAGCAATAATGTGACCCACACGTTTTTGCAAAATAGCGATTATGCTTGAAATTTCTCTCTGAGTGATACGACGATCATCCTGAATCAATCTGTCAACCTTTTGCTTGTGAAACTCAGTGGTTGCTGTCACAGGACGTCCAACTCTTTGTTTGTCACGCAAGTCAGATGTTCCCACCTCAACATCTTTAAACTTACTCACCCAGTGATGCATAGTATTTACATCAACACAATCACCAGAAACAGCTTGCATTCTCCTTTGGAGTGACACCTCCTGCTGTATGACTGCACGTTGCTTAAGTCGCATTGACCGACCGTCTGCGCAGGGTTCCATACTTTGCACAACTGTTTAATGCTAAGGCTTCCTGCCAAAATGGAACTGTAGAGGAGAGTCTACTGAACAAGCCAGTGCTTGCCACATACCAGTACTGCCATCTGTTGAGGAGTTACAAAGGTAGAGGCATTACTTTTCACTTTAACAACACAACCATTCAATGCTAAGGCTTCCCGCCAAAATGAAACTGTAGAAGAGAGTCTACTGAACAAGCCAGTACCTACCGCATACCAGTATTGCCATCTGTTGAGGAGTTACAAAGGTAGAGGCATTACTTTTTATTCAACCCTCATATACACGATAACCTCCACCCCAGTCCCGATGGTATGCAGAGATCAGGCCTCTTCAGTCTGAATTGATTGTTCATGTTTCATGGGGAGGCATCAGAAGTAATGTGCTGGCCATGTTTAGGAACCCGCATGATCATGGCTAATTGGCTGGGGCTGTCAGCATGTAACTTTTGCAGATATAGGAAGCATTGACTGACAGATACGTGGGAGAGAAGGAGTCCCAATGTGGATTGTTTCGGATGCTATGGACTTTGTTTCTCCGCCTTCCTTGATGCCAAGAGTATTATATGAAAGAACCCCCCTCTCCCTTTTTTTCCCCTTTGTCCTTGGGAAAGATCATCTTGGGTGATTCCATGTATTTGAGAAATGTACCGAATCCGATTAACCCCTCCTGCTGGGCTACAGTGTCGATTCATCGGGGTTCCTGTCCAAAAGCGCATGCGATCTTAATAAATCTCTGTGGTGATTTCGCTTCGAGAAAGCACTTGCGGCTTCTTTGGCAGCAAAGAGTTTCCTAGCAGCGTTTTCCCCCTCAAAACATGGCAGTGTGAACTTGGGGCATTCCAGGTTGGTCCTGTCTCACTCTCTGCACTGGACACTCATTGGAATTGAAGAAATCTGAGCTCAAAACTTCACTTTGAATGCATTCACTGAATGGGGCTAGAATTCACAATCCTAGCTGGAGTTGCCGAAGGCTTTCGTGGCCGGAATCACTGGGTTGCTGTGAGTTTTCCGGGTTGTATGGCCATGTTCCAAAAGTATTGTCTCCTACATTTCACCCACATCTATGGTAGGCATCCTCAGAGGTTGTAAGGTTTGTTGGAAACAGACAGGAAACAATCAGGGCGAGCTAACACCTCCCAACAAAGGATGCCCCCAGGCAGGAAGCAGCCAGACTTGGTAGCTGCAAAGCCATTCAGTGCTAATCAAGGTGGCCAATGGTACCATTCACACCTGCCTCAAACAGACAAGAGGGCTTTCTTCTTCCCAACCTGGACATTATGCCACAGAGGGTGCTTCCAGGCAACAGATGCCAGGCTACCTCTAGGCAGATACTCTCCCAGATTGACTTTGCAGCTGCAAGGCCATTCAGTGCTAATCAAGGTGTCCAACTGCAACATTTACACTTACCTCCAACAGACAAGAGTTCTTCCTCCAACTCATTCCACAGAAATATAAACCCCACTTGTTAAGTTTCCAACAGACCTACAACCTCTGAGGATGCCTGCCATAGATGTTGGCAAAATGTCTGGAGAGAATGCTTCTGGAACATCGCCAGACAGCCCGGAAAACTCACAGCAACCTAGTTGGAGTTTTCAAGGCCTATTCTTAGTTTGAGCCTTGTTCAGCACAAAACTGGCAAAAGGTTGTTTTGTATGGAAAACAGCAATTTCTGCCCAAGAAAGAGCATTTGAACTGAAGGTTATTTTTTGCACACAAAAGAAAGTGGGTTCCTGCACAGAAAATGCTGTTGTCTACGTGAATCGACATAATGCACACTTTGTTTCCTGCATTTTCTGCACAGCAAACAGAGTTTTCAGTGATATCGTGCTTTGAGCATTGGACTACAACTTGAGAGCAGGACTCGATTCCCAGCCATGGACCTTTGGTGAGTCAGACAGCCTCAGCCCCAGAAAACATCATGAAAGGCTCATCTTAAGGTTTCCATATAATAATAATAATAATAATAATAATAATAATAATAATAATAATAATGTATTGTTGAAGGCTTTCATGGCCAGGATCACTGGGTGGTTGTAGGTTTTTTCGGGCTATATGGCCATGTTCTAGAGGCATTCTCTCCTGACATTTCACCTGCATCTATGGCAAGCATCCTTAGAGATAGCATCGTCACTACCTCTGAGGATGCTTGCCATAGATGCAGGCAAAATGTCAGGAGAGAATGCCTCTCTAGAACATGGCCATATAGCCTGAAAAAACCTACAACAACCCAATAATAATAATAACAATAACAACAACAACAACACTTTATTTATATTCCGTCCTTCTCCCCATGGGGACTCAGAGCAGATTACAGTGTAAACAGATATCAGCAAATATTCAATGCCTTGTTACAATACAATGAGACACACAAACACAAACAAAGGCAAAGGCTTCTCCTTTCATTTCCGGCTTTGGAGGTGGTGCTCATCTCTGGCTCGGATTTTTTTTGGGCTGCGAGTGCAAATGTGGCAGATTTCAATGTTATATTTTTGGAATAATCCTCATTTTACTAATGTGTCGTGACACACAATTTGGAAAGGGGTGGTCTCAATTAATCCCCTCCTTTCCCACTTTTTCAGCTCCTTTGAAAACGTCCCGGTTTCTCATTCCCACCTCCTGCTTAGTCCTCAGCTTAGTGCGGTTGTTGTGAACTGAGATTAAGGTTCAAAAATAGTTAATTAACAGTAAAGAAAGGAGAAAACGGGGCAAAATCCTGCCTCCCAGTCGCCGAAGGCAAAAGCAAACTGACTTGTATGTTTTCTTGATTAATTTCTGTCTACGTCAAGTCAGCCAAGTCCTCTCAAAAGATGGAAGCTTATCCTTCAAACTTCCCTTTTATCATTGAAACATTTGTAAGGATTCAAAGTACAACTTAAAGCTCGGGAGCCGTATCCAGTTTTGATTTCCGTGCCAACGCTTTGTAGGGACGGGGGAGTTTGTGTATATGTGTGTGTGCGTTTAGATAACACAAGACCCTTCAAGCTGGAGAACCTTCTGCCATATTTCACAATTCCCTTCGCTCCTTTGGGTTGTTTTTTGTTCAGAGACTCCAACCGTTTAAGTCACGAAGCAAAAGGAAATGCATCCAAACCCACAAATCTTTTAACACTTCCTCAACTTCGTGGCGGACGGATCAGTTGAAGCAAAATTGACCGTTTCCATCCTCTGCTGGAAAAAAAAAGGACGAAAGAAATCAAGAGGCGCATTGGCGCTTTGGCTCGGTCCTACAGAATTGCCGAGGCTGAGATGGAAAGAAAAGTGGTGGGTATGTGTTTTAACAAACCGCTAAAAGTTAGGTTTGCCGTATTGATTTCACATCTCTTTCCAATTTCTTTTCCTCGGGTTTAGAAAAAAAATCACAGCAACTTGAATAAAAAAACTATATTTCATGCCTTTATCCCTGTTTATTTGCTCCTCCAACAATGCCACAAATGCTCCTCCACAAATGCTCCTCCAACAATGCCATGAAAATGCTCCTCTAGCACTAATAATAATAATAATAATAATAATAATAATAATAATAATACACTTTATTTATATTCTGCTCTGAGTCCCCAATAAAGTGTATTATTATTATTATTATTATTATTATTATTATTATTATTTACATACATAGGCAAACATTCAATGTCTGTACAATCACATACAATGAGACACACAAACACAAACAAAGGCAGGGGCTTCTTCTGAAAAATGAGTCCAGTTCTGAAAACACTTACCATCCTGAGCATCACTTATAATTTGAATCCATTAATTCATGTCCTAGTCGCTGGAGTGACCAAAAATGAACTTGTTCCATCATTTACATGACATTCAGACCTTTGTCCATTTTGATGGACCTCTTCTGGACACATTTCAGCTTTGGCACCCAAAACAGGACATAATAATAATAATAATAATAATAATAATAATAATAATAATAATAATAATACTTTATTTATCTTCCGCCCTTCTCCCCATGGGGACTCAGAGTGGATTACAGTGTATACCAGCAAATATTCAATGCCTTGTTACAATACAATGAGACACACAAACACAAACAAAGGCAAAGGCTTCTCCTTTCATTTCCGGCTTTGGAGGCAGTGCTCATCTCTGGCTCACATTTGCATGTTTTCGAATTGCTAGGTTAGCAGTTCAGCAGCACAAGGGTTTAACCCATTGCACCACCGTGGCCAAGATATGACTTGAAGGCACATAAAAACAGCAGTATCTGAGAGCTAAAACTTACCATTCTCTTCCTTCCATGTCATTTTAGTCCTTTTCAGTCATGGATGAGAAAAGCGTCAAAACACTATATAGACAGTATGAACTGCCTCACTTCAAGCAGTGTTGAGACTGGCATTCCCATATTTCCCCATTCATGGATGGTAGGCTGCAGTGGCGCAGTGGGCTAAACCGCTAAGCTGCAGAACTTGCTGATTGAAAGGTCAGCGGTTTGAATCAATAGACAGGGTGAGCTCCTGTTGTTAACCCTAGCTCCTGCAAACCTAGCAGTTTGAAAACATGCAAATGTGAGTAGGTCATTAGGTGCCACTTCTGTGGGAAGGTAACAGTGCTCCATGCAGTCATGCTGGCCACATGACCTTGGAGGTGTCTACGGACAATGCCAGCTCCTCGGCCTAGAAATGGAAATGAGCACCACTCCACAGAGTCAGACTCTATCAGACTTAATGTCAAGGGGAAACCTTTACCTTTACCTTTAGGCCATTCTGCCTCTCCCGCCGAAGCAGTACCTATTGATCTACTCACATTTGCATGTTTTGAAATTTCTAGGTTGGCAGGAACTGGGCTAACAGCAGCAGCTCACCCCATCCCACGGATGCGAATTGCCGACCTTCAGGTCGATAGTTCAGCAGCACAAGGGTTTAACCCATTGCACCAACATAGCTCCTGGTGTATATGATTAATATGTAATTTGTATACGATTAATATGTAAGTTATTTACATATAGACACAAAAGGAGCATTTACATATATAGGCATACATTTAATGTCTTTGCAATCATATACAATGAAGACACATGAACATAAACAAAGGCAGGTGCTTCTCCTTTCATTTCCGGCTTCATCTCTGGCTCTGGGGAGGTGCTTTTTCCATTTTCAAGCCGAGGAGCTTGCATTGTCACCGCCTGGTTGTGTGGTCAGCAAGATTACTTGGAGCGTCTCTTTGCCTTTTCCTGCTGAAGCGGTATCTATTGATCTACTCACATTTGCATGTTTTGAAACTGCTAGGTTGGCAGGAACTGGGCTAACAGCAGGAGCTCACCCCGTCCTGCGGATTCGAACTGCTGACCTTCAGGTCGGTAGTTCAGCAGCACAAGGGTTTAAGCCATTGCACCATCACGGCTCCCGGTGTATACGATTAATAAGTAATGTGTATACGATTAATATGTAAGTGATTCACATATAGATACAAAAAGAGCAAAGGTTTCCACATTATTTATTTATTATTTATTTATTTGCCTTCTTCAGTGGCTAGAGATAAATATGAATATGGAGGTCCTAGGTCTTCGTTGGTTCAGGCAAAAGCAAACTGCTGCAGCTCTCCTCATTAATAATATTTTTACCCATTTTGACCTGTTTCTCATGGTCGATGTGTTGGAGGTCCGACCAGTTTCAACCTTTCACCCTTCTTTTGGGACAACCTTCCTTTTGTTCCAGTGGCGAAGCACGTGTGAACAGCGTATCCGGCAGTGATTCCGGATCTCATGGTTATGATCTTTGCCGCCCGTCAAATCGTGGATTCGGACACAGCCAGGCCCCGGACCTTGTGAGCTAATGGAAGCGTCAGGTTAAGCCAGTGGGGACAGTTTTTTTGCACACAGTTCATGCCAAGGTCAGTTTCAAAAGTTCAATCAAAATCCAGATTAACACATACAGGGGGGATTTTCGGAGCTGGAGGTTTTCCCCAGGCCCGCTCCTTTCCAAAAAGCCTCTGAAACGCACAGTTCTTGTCTTGGCAGGTCTGCTCAGTAATTCTCTATGAATGAGAAAGAGAGAGAGAGAGAGAGCCTAAATTCTGAACAGAAGCTTTGAGGGAAAGTATTCAGAGACTGGTAAGCATTAAATCAGAGTGCGCCCTTTTAAAAAGAATTGTTGTCACACGTGGGGAAATTCCTAGAGGTTTTTTATTATTTTTTTTGTAAGTGTCCCTATGAACCCATGAATCAGTCTCTTTTTTTTCTTTTAAGGATATGATTTTTATTTTTCAATCATCTGAATCCCATCCATCAGCTCTGCAGATGCTGGTGGTGGGTTCAGATTAGGGAACAGAGAGAGACGCATTCATACAGGTTGCAGAATTATTTTCTTGTACAATTTAGGTCACCCTGATCCTAATTTCATTTTTTGTTTACGTTTAATGGAGTGTGAAAAGGGATTTTAGGGTAATAATAATAATAAACATTATTTATATTCCCCATGGGGACTCAGAGTGGATTACAGTGTAAACAGATACCGGCAAACATTCAATGCTTTGTTACAATACAGTGAGACACACAAACACAAACAAAGGCAAAGGCTTCTCCTTTCATTTCTGGCTTTGGAGGTGGTGCTCATCTCTGGCTCTGGGGGAGGTGCCGTTCTCCATTTAGGGTAATAATAATAATAATAATAATAATAATAATAATAACAACAACAACAACACATTATTTATATTCCCCATGGGGACTCAGAGCGGATAACAGTGTAAACAGATACCGGCAAACATTCATTGCCTTGTTACAATACAATGAGACACACAAACAAAGGCAAAGGCTTCTCCTTTCATTTCTGGCTTTGGAGGTGGTGCTCATCTCTGGCTCTGGGGGAGGTGCTGTTCTCCATTTAGAATAATAATAATAATAACAATAATAATAATAATAATAATAACAACAACAACAACAACAACAACAACAACACATTATTTATATTCCCCATGGGGACTCAGAGCGGATAACAGTGTAAACAGATACCGGCAAACATTCATTGCCTTGTTACAATACAATGAGACACACAAACAAAGGCAAAGGCTTCTCCTTTCATTTCTGGCTTTGGAGGTGGTGCTCATCTCTGGCTCTGGGGGAGGTGCTGTTCTCCATTTAGAAGAATAATAATAATAATAATAATAACAATAATAACAACAACAACAACAACAACAACACCACATTATTTATATTCCCCATGGGGACTCAGAGCGGATAACAGTGTAAACAGATACCGGCAAACATTCATTGCCTTGTTACAATACAATGAGACACACAAACAAAGGCAAAGGCTTCTCCTTTCATTTCCGGCTTCGGAGGTGGTGCTCATCTCTGGCTCTGGGGGAGGTGCTGTTCTCCATTTAGGGTAGTAATAATAATAATAATAATAATAATAATAATAATAATAATAATAACAACAACAACAACAACAACACATTATTTATATTCCCCATGGGGACTCAGAGCGGATAACAGTGTAAACAGATACCAGCAAACATTCAATGCCTTGTTACAATACAATGAGACACACAAACAAAGGCAAAGGCTTCTCCTTTCATTTCTGACTTTGGAGGTGGTGCTCATCTATGGATCTGGGGGAGGTGCTGTTCTCCATTTAATAATAACACATTATTTATATTCCCCATGGGGACTCAGAGCGGATAACATTGTAAACAGATACCGGCAAACATTCAATGCCTTGTTACAATACAGTGGGACACACAAACACAAACAAAGGCAAAGGCTTATCCTTTCATTTCTGACTTTGGAGGTGGTGCTCATCTATGGCTCTGGGGGAGGTGCTGTTCTCCATTTAATAATAACACATTATTTATATTCCCCATGGGGACTCAGAGCGGATAACATTGTAAACAGATACCGGCAAACATTCGATGCCTTGATACAATACAATGAGACACACAAACACAAACAAAGGCAAAGGCTTCTCCTTTCATTTCTGACTTTGAAGGTGGTGCTCATCTCTGGCTCTGGGGGAGGTGCTATTCTCCATTTCCAAGCTGATAAACCTACGTTGTCACTTCCTATTTGTGTGACTGGCATGACTGCTTGGAGTGCCTTATGCCTTTCCCACTGAAGTGGTACCTATTGAACTACTCACTACTTTGAACTGCTAGGTGGGCAAGAGCTGGGACAAACACCGGGGGCTCACTCACCCCATCCTGCAAATTCGAACTTCATGTCAGCAGTTCAGCAGCATAAGGGTTTAACCCATTGCCCCACTGTAATATTATTATTATTATTATTATTATTATTATTATTATTATTTTACTGACACAAATACACCATATGACACAGCAAATGAGATATATATGCTTGATTTTATATCACAAAATCACACGTCGAACAGTTCTCAAGCATTTAGGACTGTGTGATTTATTATTATTATTATTATTATTATTATTATTATTATATACCTAATAACATTAGTACACAGCAAACAAGATCAGTATGCTGACTTTTGTATTTGATCACACATTGGACACTTCCCAAGTGTCTAGGACTATGTGATATATCGGCGAATCATGCGTGCGGATCCAAGTAGGGTGGCCTTTTGCAGCTGACAGATGGTGATTCTGTCAGTGCTGGTTGTTTTTAAGTGCAGGCCAAGGTCTTTAGGCACTGTACCCAGTGGGCCGATCACTACTGGGACCACCTTGACTGGTTTGTGCCAGAGTCTTTGCAGTTCAATCTTTAAATCCTCATATCATGTAAGTTGCTTCTTGTCAATCTGCTGTCACCTGGGATTGCAGCATCAACGATAAATACTTGTTTTGTTTTCCATGATCATGAGGTCAGGAGCCTTGTGCTCCAAAACTTGGTTAGTTTGAATTCGGAAGTCCCAGAGTATTATTATTATTATTATTATTATTATTATTATTATTATTTAAGGAAATTCCACACTATAGAATTAATGCATCTTGTTGCCACTTGAAGTGCCATGGATTGCAACCTCCCCAGTCCCCTGACCATTGAGGATTATGGGAGTTGTAATCCAAACAATTGAGGATCCACCACTCGGTTGCCCATTTCTGGGATCTTTCGCCTTCCTCCCCTCCGCCAGGGCCATAGATGTCCAACTGTTTTCTCTTAAAAGACCAACTTAGCAGCTGTGAAACATTAAGGGGAGGCGATTGGAGCTTAAGTGGCGGAAGCTGGACGGTTTTACAGTATCTCTGGAGCGCAAAGGGGGAAGCCAAACGGAAATGGAGCAAAGATGGCCCCTCTCTGTCTCCTACCCAAGACCTTTCAGCAAAAAACAGAATCATGTGCTGAGCTGAAAGACAGGCCAAGTCAGAAGAGGTGTCAAACTGAACTAGAAGTGGGTTGCTGTGAGTTTTCCGGACTGTCTGGCGATGATCTCCTGATGTTTTGCCCACATCTATGTCGGGCATCCTCAGAGGTTGTGATGCCTGTTGGAAACTAGACAAGTGGGGTTTATAGATCTGTGGAATGTCCAGGGTGGGGGAAAGAACTCTTGTCTGTTGGAGGCAAGGGTGAGTGTTGCAATTGGCCACCTTGATTAGCACTGAATGGCCTTGCAGCTTCAAAGCCTGGCTGTTGCTTCCTGGGGGCATCCTTATTTAGGTGTTAGCTGGCTCTGATTGCTTCCTGTCTGCTTCTTGAGTGTTCCTCTTTAACCCAACACCAACTACTGCTCTGGCCAGAGTGAAAAGAGAGGGGGCCAGGGGACAGTTCCATCTTGTCTCCTGTGCTATGATAATAATATAATATAATATAATATAATATAATATAATATAATATAATATAATATAGTATATATTGTATATACATATAATACTTATAATATTATAATGTAATACAATATAACACTAATAATAATATGATATTATAATTATATATTTTATATTACAAGTAATATTACTAATAATATTACAATGTAATAGTATAGTACAATATAGTAATCTTCTATATAAATAAAAATGTAATGTTCGTTTGTGGGATTAAGAGAACTCAAAAACCACTGGACGAATTGACACCCAATTTGGACACAAGACACCTAACAACCCAATGTATGTCCTTAACTCAAAAAAAATTGATTTTGTCATTTGGGAGTTGTAGTTGCTGGGATTTATAGTTCACCTACAATCAAAGAGCATTCTGGACCCCACCAACAATGGAATTGAACCAAACTTGGCATACAGTTCTTCCATGACCAACAGAAAATACTGGAAGGGTTTAGTGGGCAGTGTCCTTTGTTTTTGGAGTTATAGTTCACCTACATCCAGAGATCAATGTGGACTGATGGATCTGGACCTAACTCTACATGAATACTCAGTATGCCCAAATGTGAACACTGGTGGAGTGTGGGGAAAATAGAATCTTGACATTTGGGAATTGTAGTTGCTGGGATTTATAGTTCATCTACAATCACAGAGCATTCTGAACCCTACCAACAATAGAATTCGGCCAAACTTCCCAAAAAGAACCCCCATGACCATCAGAGTGGGCCACAGCAACGCATGGCAGGGGACGGCTAATATATAATACTGATATTGTACTATGCTAATAATATAATATATTGTATGTATATATATCTTGTAAACCGCTCTGAGAACGGCAGCATAAAAATGTCATAAATAAATAAATAACTTTACTGTCCTGATTCTAGAATTTTTTATTGCTGGTAGCCAGATTTTGTTCATGTTCATGGTTTTCTCCTTTCTGCTGAAATTGTCCACATGTGGATTTCAGTGGCTTCTCTGTGTTGTCTGACATGATGACAATTGATGAACCAACCTGAGCACAACATATTATTTGAGAAGACAGAAATGCTGGACCACTCTTAACAACCACCATGTCAGACAACACAAAGAAGCCATGGAAATCCACAAGCATGTGGACAATCTCAACAGGAAGGAGGAAACCATGAAAATGACAAAAACCTGGCTACCAGTATTTAAAGTTCTAGAATCAGGACAGTAAATAAAGAATAACATTCAAAAACGGGGGAATACCAGACAGGAAACTACCAATATTTAAAAAAAAACCTTTAGAATCGGGACAGTAAATAAAGAGCAATACTCAAAAACAGGGGAATTCCAGACAGGAAATAATCAGGGCCAGCTAACACCTCCCAACAAAGGATTCCCCCAGGCAGGAAGCAGCAAAGCTTTGAAGTTGCAAGGCCATTCAATGCGAATTAAGGTGGCCAATTGCAACATTCACATCTACATCAGACAGGCAAGAGTTCTTTCTCCCACCAGGAACATCATTTCACAGATATATAACCCCCTTTTCTTAGTTTCCAACAACTTCACAACCTCTGAGGATGCCTGTCATAGATATGGGTGAAATGTCAGGAGAGAATGCTTCTAGAACATAGTTGGAAAACTCACAGCAAGTCAGTGATTCTGGCCATGAAAACCTTCAACAACACATAGAACTGGAACTGAATTGAGGAGCATGTGTAGATGCAAATGCTGACCAGACATAAATTCCAAAGTCTGGGTTTCCCCAAGAAAAGTCCTGAATGCCATCTCGACCAAGCAGATCTAGTGTTTTTTATCTCCATAGGGAGCGAGGCTTTTTCAATGGCTCTTAATGGTCCCTGGAAGACCAAGCTAACCAAAAATATTTCAACAGGAGGCCCTCAATAATGGAAAGGGACTAGATCCTTCCTTAGATGGGAGACCACCAACCCAGGCACACACACAACAACAACACGGGGAATCCAGGCATCTCTCTCTGAGGTTGTGTTTTCATGGATTGTGGAATTACAGCTTTGCAATGCGGTGCGACATCTGGGTTGTCACCTATTGGAGAAGCTCACATGGAACCCATCCAGCGAGGCAGAGCAATACACACACACACACATATATATATACACACAATCTAACCCAGCCGCAGATCAAATTCCCTTTGACACCTCCCATAGGCTGAGACAGGCTTAATGTGTGTGCAATTTCACACTCTAACTAATCTACGCAGCAGGCAAACTAATCCTGTAATAACCGGCAGATTTAGTTGTAAATCAGGCCATCGATCTAGAAAGTCTCCAAATGGCTCAGTGGCTAAAAATACTTTATTTTTTCCCAACACGGCATGTGTGTGCGAGAGAGAGAGATTTGGTTCCCTTGCTAGGTCGTTTTCCCCCTCTCAAAGCTGTTCTGCAAAACTTCACTCATCTTTTGGAGAGTGTTTATATCCCACTCTCCACAACCCTCCAAGAAAACCCCATCCACAAAATACGGAATAGGGCTGGAGACTTGGCTTTTCCACCACCTCACGTAGGTAGCTTGGTGTCTCAGGCAACCCATGGCTGTTTGGGGATGACACCGAATATTCACAAACATGTCAACCATTCCAAGAAGGGTCAGGTCGAAACCACGTCTCATTGCCAGACCCTTCAAATCAATGGAGCCTTCAGGAGGCCAGGCGCAGGTAAGTTGCATTCATATAATGCAGCATTTCTCAACCTGGGGGTCGGGACCCCGGGGGGGGGGTCATGAAGGGTCGCCAAAGACCATCAGAAAACAGTATTTTCTGTTGGGCATGGGGGTTCTGTGTGGGAAGCTTGGCCCAATTCTATCATTCATGGGATCATCATCAACATCTATATAAATAAAAATGTTCGTTTGTGGGATTAACATAACTCAAAAACCACTGGACGAATTGACACCAGATTTGGACACAAAACATGTATAAGGCCAACGAGTGACCATCACTCATAAAAACACTGAAAAACGCAGAGGAGATTTAGAAAGCCAAAAAATATAGAAAATACATTACAACACATTTGCAAAACTATATATATATATATACACACACACACACACACACACACACACACACGCAAGCACACATATATAGACATATACACAAACATATACACGCATAAACACATATTGGCACACAAAACACATATACATAGACAGGGCCACAGCAATGTGTGGCAGGGGACAGCTAATAATAATAATAATAATAATGTGATCCACTACAAGAGCCAGCAGAGTGTCTGCTGTGGACTCATCTTGTTGTGTTTCAAATAATAATAATAATAATAATAATAATAATAATAGTAATAATAGTCTTTATTTATACCCTACCACCATCTAACATGAGGCCAAGCCTGAAAACACAATACAGCATAATAAAATACAAAATGCAAACAACAAAAAAAAACAACAATTACATCACAATAAAATAGCAAAATAGAGTAAACAAAGCAAAATAACATAATGTATAATCAAACACAATGGGCGGACCACATGGACAAGGTAAAATAATTTGGTAGGATGAGGTAGGAGTAGAAAAAGTGCATTTGAGAGTGCTCTTTGATTGTAGGTGTACTATAAATCCCAGCAACTACAACTCCCAAATATCAAGCTCTGTTTCCCCCAAACTCTACCAGTGTTCACATCTGGACATATTGAGTATTTGTGCCAAGTTTGGTCCAGATCCATCATTGTTTGACTCCACAGTGCTCTCTGGATGTAGGTGAATTACAACTCCCAAACTTCAATGCCCACCAAACCCTTCCAGTATTTTCTGTTGGTCATGGAGATTCTGTGTGGGAAGTTTGGCCCAATTATATCATTGGTGGGGTTCAGAATGCTCTTTGATTGGAGGTGAATTATAAATCCCAGCATCTACAACTCCCAAATATCAAGCTCTATTTTCCCCAAACTCCACCAGTGTTTGCATCTGAACATATTGAGTATTTGTGCCAAGTTTGGTCCAGACCCATCATTGTTTGAGTCCACAGTGCTCTCTGAAGGTAGGTGAACTACAACTCCAAACTCAATGCCCACCAAACCCTTCCAGGATTTTCTCTTGGTCATGGGAGTGCTGTGAGTCAAGTTTGGTTCAATTCCATTGTTGGTGGGGCTCGGAATGCTCTTTGATTAGAGGTGAATGATAAATCCCAGCAACTACAACTTCCAGATGACAAAATCAATCCTCTCCATTTCTGTGCCCAAATGGGTGGATACACAGTTGCTTCTGTTGGCCCACCAGCCTGCATCCAGGTACAGGAGCCCTTGCTTGCCATCCCTTGGCCCCAAGGGGAACTTGGAAGAGTTGACCCAAATCCTAGACTCCTTCCACCATTCCTAGCAAGGCAGGCTGAGGGGATTGAGGGTGCCCCAAAGGCCACTGTGTGATGTTGGGCCCGACACTCAGGCAAATCATCACCTTTGGGACCAAAGCCTAACCTCTCTGGGGAGGAGACGATAAGGGAGCGCCCGCCCCGCAGCCTTTGATGAGAACAAAGGGGTCATTGGCGAGGGGCTGTTGCGAGGCCTTATCATGAGTCCACCTCCAATGTGGATCTATGGGTCACAGCATCCCGCCTTGTCTATCGGAGGGCCGTTGATTACAAAGGCGGGAGGTCACCGTGTTGTCCTCCTTTGATTAGGCAGCTCTTGGCCCAAAGGTGTGTGATAACCCCAACTCCAGGAGGCTCTTCAGATGCACTGGGAAGGCTTATCATGGAGCCAAATGGCTCTGCCGCAGCCAGTGTTTTGAGATTTGGAAAGGCTCCGCTCCCTCCTTGCCCTGCCTGAAGATCACAAGAATAGCTTTCTCCAATGTGTAGGGTGGGAGGAGGTCAAGGCTGGGCTTCCCAAGGTACAATTCGGTCCCTAAAGGCATTGGATACCTGTCTGGTCTTGGATGCTAAACAGGGTCATCTACGGTTAGGACTTGGAAGGGAGACCACCAATGAATACAGTAAGGTATATTAAAGGTAAAAGTAGTCCCCTGACATTAAGTCCAGTCATGTCTGACTCTGGGGGTTGGTGCTCATCTCCATTTCTAAGCTGAAGAGCCAGCGTTGTCCGTAGACACCTCCAAGGTCATGTGGCCAGCATGACTGCATGGAGCGCCGTTACCTTCCCGCCAGCGCGGTACCTATTGATCTACTCACATTTGCATGTTTTCAAACTGCTAGGTATATTACAGTAGGCAAAACCATCTTTATTTATCTATTTATTTACAACATTTCTACCCCACTCTTCTCAACCCCCGAGGGGGTGATTCAGAGCAGCTAAGGCTGGCAACAATTCGATGCCACAATATCACAATAAACAACAATATAATACCATAAATACATAATAGATTAAAGGTAAAGGTAAATATTTTTCCCTGACATGAAGTCCAGTTGTGACCAACTGGGGTATGGTGCTCATCTCCATTTCTAAGCCAAAGACATTGTCCGTAGACACCTCCAAGATCATGTGGCCGGCATGACTGCATGGAGTACCATTATTTTCCTGCTGGAGCGGTACCTATTGATCTACTCACATTTGCATGTTTTCGAACTGCTAGGTTGGCAGAAGCTGGGGCTGACAGCGGGAGCTCACGCCGCTCCCCAGATTTGAACCTGCAACCTTTCGGTCAACAAGCTCAGCGCTTTAACCCGCTGCGCCACCGGGGGCTTCTAAAATAGATTAAAACAATAGCATTAATTATACAAATGTATCAAGAGATCCACATAGGTAAAGCAACGGTATTTCCCGTAGTAACCATATGGCCGTTTCCATTATCATAACAATCATCATATGGTCCAGTCCAAAGTGCCATTGTGCCTGCTAGCCGAAAGCCTGGTTCCAAAACCATGATTCCAGTTTTTGTTCCTAAAGGAAAGGAGGGGAGATGTAATCTTGCTGGGGAGTGAATTCCACAAGCGGGGGGTCACCACCAAGAAAGCCCTGTCTCTCATCCCCACCAGATGCATTTGCGAGGCTGGTGGGACTGAGAGCAGGGCCTCCCCGGTGGATCTTAAACTACGAGGCAGAACGTAGAGGGAGATACGTTCGGACAAGTAAGCTGAGCTCTATAGGCTAATAAATCTTTGAGTATTCCTTGCCCACAAACTCATAGTCAACAGGGGACTTGAAGGCAACTACAAAGAGAGAACTGAGCCAGCGTGGTGTACTGGTTTGAGTGTTGGACTACAACACCGGGAGACCAGGGCTTGAATCCTTGTTCAGTCACGGAAACCCATTTAGGTGTGAATCTCAGAGGAAGGCCAATGCAGGCCCCCAACCATTCACTCCAGCCAGTTCAGGACCAATTAGAGGCCTACTTGCTATTCTTACTACTGAGGAACATCTGGTGAACTTCTGAGGGACTTACAGAAATAGATTGGAAGAGAAATATAAACATGGGATCACCACTCCCCATCCCTGGGCCAAGTCTCTCTCATGTGTGAACTCTTCTCTCCGCTGCAGGCTCAAAAATGGTTTGTGTTGGGCCTCACGGGTGTGCATTTAGGTTCAGTGCATATGTGGAAAAGTAGACTAATAGAGAAAGAGGTTGTTGACAATGGAATACAGTCTGTTTGGGACCGTGTCGGAAGACAGCTGGGAACCTGCCTTTGATCTGGCTGATTCAGATGCAAGATTTGGCCCGAGTTCTCGGTCCAGATGTGGGACTTTGCTCCTTTGCCTTGACTACCGGTGGGTGGTTTCAGGATTTGTCAGCGATGACACACATCTGGAAGGGAACGTGAGACTCACCAAGGCCGGCATTGGGCTGGCTTTCAAAGACATTTCTCCAAGAGCAACTTGGACCTCTCTCAATCCCAATTTCTCTCTCTTTTTCTCAGTCTCTGTATGTCTCTCAAGCACTTTTTGACTCTGATGCCTTGAGAGCGGCTCATCATAATCACCTGGATTCGCAGGAGAAGTTTGGCACAATGTTGGGACATCTGTACACATCATATGCCAACCCAGCAAAGGCATGGAAGGGAAGCAGATTTAATCCAGAGCTCAGCATCATATAGGTCTCCAAATGTGGCTTAAATGTCCCATCATCCCGGGATGCTGCCTAGGCCTTCTCATACTGAGGCCTGCTAACACTGAGGCCTACCTCACACTAGGGCTCTCTCAGACCTGTGCCTCTCTCACTGAGGCGAACTAACACTGAGGCCTACCTCACACTGAGGCTTCTCTCACACAGCGTACTCACACTTGAAGCCTACTAACACTGAGGCCTACCTCCCACTGAAGTCTACTAATACTGAGAGCTCTCTCAGACTGATGCCTCTCACACTGAGTCGAACTAACACTGAGGCTTCTCTCACACAGCCTACTCACACTTGAAGCCTACTAACACTGAGGCCTACCTCCCACTGAAGTCTACTAATACTGAGAGCTCTCTCAGATTGACGCCTCTCACACTGAGTCGAACTAACACTGAGGCCTACCTCACACTGAGGCTTCTCTCACACAGCCTACTCACACTTGAGGCCTACTAACACCGAGGCCTACTCACACTGAGGCCTACCTCCCACTGAAGTCTACTAATACTGAGAGCTCTCTCAGACTGACGCCTCTCTCACACTAAGTCAAACTAACACTGAGGCCTACCTCACACTGAGACCTTTGTCCCACAGAGACCTCTCTCATATTGAGACCTACTAAGTTACAGTCACACTTGCTTATATTGAATGGCAGATTTTGCTGTCATAGCATCTATTTAACCCTTTCAGTGCTTGACTCACATTTTTGTAGCCAAAAATACCTAGTTAATGTTTAATATTCTTGACAATCTTTACCTTTAGTGACCTGATATTGACATTAGAATAGCACTGGAGGACGTATAAATCCTTTGGGAAGTGTTTTCTCTTATTGGAGGTTGACCATTGTTATGAGATCCTGCAAATATGGAGATCCAACTGTACTTTCCTCCAAAGTCTAAAAATGACCCAGCGCTCTGGACAGAGTGTCGGAGAGAGCGTCTGCTTCGCCCGCCTTTCCCCAAATTAGTTTTGCTCCTTTATCTCCGGCCGCATTCTTGTTCAAGGAGTTACTTGGCAGTGTCAAGGGCGTCCCTATCTCGTCTCCCCCGGCCTCTGGCTCCTAGAGGTCTTCTTGTGAAGAGCCGTGTCGATACTTGGCCAACCATGTCAGAACACGCGTGGCCATCTTGGCAGAGTGTGAAATTCACCCCGGTCAGGAGGCCAAGCCCAGGCCTAGGGACACTTACTTCCCACTTCAGCCTTGGAGATAAGGGGTGAAGTGGGGAGCGGATCTCAGCTTGGCCCTTTGAAATGGGCTGTGTGTGCCATTCCTTTAAGGATGGCCTTCAGTCTCACTCTAGAATTATAACACATTGTGTATGGCGTTAATGGCGCCGTTCTTTGGAGTCCTGGGATTTACGATTCGGAGAGATATTGAGACTCTGGGGGCAAACTACAACTTGCAAGGCTTTGTCGGAAGGAAACATGAAAGTTGAAGGATGGTTAGCCTTTGCCCTTTGTGAGTTTCACTTTTATGGATTTCACGTAAATGTTTTCTTTATGAATTTCTAAGTTTTCCAACGTACTTCTATGTTCAACTTCTTGCTGGAGGACCTAAAAAATTATTTTAAAAATTAATAAAAAATAAATCATAGGGTTTTTTTCTTAAGCAAGGACCCGCCAGAGGTGGTTTTGCCAGTCCCTTCCTCTGAAATAGAGCCTACAGCACCAGGGGTTCCTTGGCGGTCTCCCATCTTAGTCCTAACCAGGGTAGACCCTGCTTAACTTCCAAGATCAGACTTACTTGCACACAAAAATCTATGACTGCCAAAAATAGTTATTATTATTTATTTAACATATGAATCACTGGGCCACAGCTGGGGGGAAAGAACTGAGAAGGCCCTGTCTCTCATCACCACCAGTCACGCAAAGGCGGTGGGACCGAGAGCAGAGCTCCCTGGTCAAGTGGTCCCTTGTCAAAATGGTTCCTCGTCAAAGTGATCCCTGGTCAAAGTGATCCCTGGTCAAAGGGTCCCTGGTCAAGTGGTCCTTGGTCAAAGTGATCCCTGGTCAAAGATGGGCCCTGGTCAAAGTGGGCCCTGGTCAAGTGGTCCCTCGTCAAAGTGATCCCTTGTCAAGTGGTCCCTGATCAAAGTGGTCCCTGGTCAAAGTGGTCCCTGGTCAAAGATGGGCCCTGGTCAAAGTGGTCCTTGGTCAAAGTCGTCCCTGGTCAAAGTGTGCCCTGGTCAAAGATGGGAGGCCCTGGTCAAAGTGGTCCCTGGTCAAAGTGGTCCCTGGTCAAAGTGGTCCCTGGTAAAAGTGATTCCTGTTCAAAGTGGTCCCTGGTCAAAGTGGTCCCTCGTCAAAGTGGTCCCTCGTCAAAGTGATTCCTGGTCAAAGTGGTCCTTGGTCAAAGTGATCCCTGGTCAAAGATGGGCCCTGGTCAAAGTGGTCCTTGGTCAAAGTGGGCCCTGGTCAAAGTGATCCCTGGTCAAAGTGTGCCCTGGTGAAAGTGATCCCTAGTCAAAGATGGGCCCTGGTCAAAGTGGTCCTTGGTCAAAGTGGGCCCTGGTCAAAGTGGGCCCTGGTCAAAGTGGTCACTGGTCAAAGTGATCCCTGGTCAAAGTGATCCCTGGTCAAAGTGTGCCCTGGTGAAAGTGATCCCTAGTCAAAGATGGGCCCTGGTCAAAGTGGTCCTTGGTCAAAGTGGGCCCTGGTCAAAGTGGGCCCTGGTCAAAGTGGTCACTGGTCAAAGTGATCCCTGGTCAAGTGGTGCCTCGTCAAAGTGGGCCCTAATCAAAGTGATCCCTGGTCAAAGTGGTCCCTCGTCAAAATGATCCCTCGTCAAAGTGGTCCTTGGTCAAAGTGGTCCCTCGTCAAAGTGGTCCCTGGTCAAAGTGATCCCTGGTCAAAGTAATCCCTGATCAAAGTGGTCCCTAGTCAAAGTTATTCCTGGTCAAAGTGATTCCTAGTCAAAGTGATCCCTCATCAAAGTGATCGCTGGTCAAGTGGACCCTGGTCAAAAAAAGGTTGGGAACCACCACTCTAGCAGGTTCATAGGGGGACAGGTAAGTTGGACATGAACTGTCTAGGGTTTTATAGGCCAAGGCCAGCACTTTGAATTGTTCCTGATAGCAAACCGTCAACCAGTGGAGCTGTCATAACAGGGGGGGTTGTATGTTCCCTGTATGTTGCTCCAGTAAAGAACCTGGCTGCCACCTGTTGGACTACTTGGAGCTTCTGAACAGTCTTCAAAGGCAACCCCATGTAGAGCATGGTGCAATAGTCTATTTTGGGGGTGTGACCAGCGCGTGTACCACCGTGGCCAAGTCTGGCTTCCCAAGGTATGGGTAGAATTGGCATACAATTGTGTGAAAGCTCCCTGATGACCTCTGAAAACTGGGGTTCTAGGCTCAGCAATGGGTCTAGGATCACTCCCAAGCTGAAAACCTATGTCTTCAGGGGGAGTGTAACCCTATACCTTGTTTGGCCTTACAACTGACCAGGAGTACATCTGTCTTGTAATATATACATCTTTCCGTAATATATAAGTCTTTCAACTTCGTGAATGGGATATTTACTCTTATTTTATTTGTGTCATTTATTTCTTGTCTTTCCCCCAAAGCGGCTTTGAAAAGCAATACAAAAATGTGCCATACAATGGAAAGACCATTACAACCACATTGAAATAGGTTTGTTAAAAAAATCAATAGACACAAGTTAAAAAGAGAACTGTTGGAAGTTTCTGGAAGTAGTTAGTTACAAAACGAGGAACTAATTTCTCTGTGGTCACATAGTGATAATAATCCCCGCCAGCAATTGGCTCTGGAGAAAGAAGGGAAGTTTATCTCCAGTTGTCTGCAAGAGGTTTACATACAATTTTCTCTTGACAAACAGTCTGGAACCAAATTTTTAGAAAACCTCTATGTGTTTATAAAGTTGTTAAACTCTGGATCAACTTCAGGGGACGCTCATTGGGGAAGAGGGGTGTTGTTATTTTCCAGAAATCGGGATTACTGGAAATATTTGTCTTTGAAAGGCAGGAAGAAATCTAAACAGTCAAAATGGGCAAAAAGGGAGAGGAAGGAAGGAAAGGAAAAATCCTCAGTGGGAAAGAAAACCAAAGGAAAATAGATGAGAGGAGAGATTTCTTTCCAAACTTGGTCCAAAAGAAGATATTTTATTTATTTGTTATTTATTTATTTACTGAATTTATATCCCGAAGGGGACTCAGAGCAGCTTACTATCTATCTATCTATCTATCTATCTATCTATCTATCTATCTATCTATCTATCTATCTATCTACCTATCTACCTATCTACCCATCTATCTATTAATAATAATATTATATATATATATATATAGATATATAGTAAGCTGTGTGTGTGTGTATGTAGTAGTAGTAGTAGTAGTAGTAGTAGTAGTAGTATTATATTGTATTACATATTCACACAATTAGGCCCGAAGGGTGCATCTACACTGTGGAATTAATGCAGTGTGGCACCACTTTAGCTTTCACTGCTGAATGCTATGGAGTCATCGAAACTGTAGTTTTCCAAGGTCTTAAGCCATTGAACATAACCTGTAAGAAAGAGACATGAGGAGTGTCTGGATACAGAACTAAGAGCCTTGAAGTTGTATTGATTCCTTTGTTTATTTCATGTTGTCTGCCCAGCAACTCCCAGAGACAGGCAATTGGAAAAAACAACAACAACTTGGCAATAAAAATTAGAAATGAGTTTAATTAAACACATCAAACAGCATAAAATCACTTGAAAAACATCCTAAAGTTACAAAAAGGTGGAGTTTGATCTTCACTGTCCACAAATCTCTTATGCCAGGAATGGCAGCCTCCCTCTCTTGTAGTTCACTCCATTCTGAAATGACAGATTGATACATGCATAAATAAATGAAGATAGATCAGGCACAGACAGATTAAAATAAATTAATAGATAGATTATATATATATATATATATATATATATATATATATATATATATTAACATAGATTAATAGATAGATAAATGATCGATTAAAACAGATAGGTAGACAGATAGATTAATAGATAGGTGATAAATTAAAATAGATAGATGATAGATTAATAAATAGACAACAGATCAAAACAGATTAATAGATAGATAGATGATACGTTAAAATAGATAGATGGGGATTAATAGATAGATTGATGATAGATTAAAATAGATTAGATAGATTAAGATAGATAGATGATACATTAAAATAGATTAATAGATACATTGATATATGATAGATTTCGATAGATGACAGATTACATAGATTAATAGATAGATGATAGATTAAGATAGATAGATAGATAGATAGATAGATAGATAGATAGATGATAGATTTAGATAGATAGATGATACATTAAATAGATGAATAGATAGATTGTTAGATGATAGAGTTAGATAGATAGATGACAGATTACATAGATTAATAGATATATAGATTTAAGATTAAAATAGATTAATAGATGGATTAATGGATGAATAGATAGATTGATAGATGATTGATAGATAGATAGATGATACATTAAATGGATTAATAGATAGATGATAGATTAAATAGATTAATAGATGGAGAGATGATACATTAAATTAGATAGATTGATAGATGATAGATTTAGATAGATGACAAATTACATAGATAATAGATGATAGATGAAAATAGATTAATAGATAGATAGATAGATAGATAGATAGAAAGATGATACATTAAAATGGATAAATAGATTGATGGATGATAGATAAATAGATGACAGATTACATAGATTAATAGATATATAGATGATAGATAGATAGATAGATGATACATTAAATGGATTAATAGATAGATCATAGATTACATAGATTAATAGATGGATAGATGATACATTAATATAGATTGATTGATAGATTTAGATAAATAGATAGATACAAAAAATTAATAAATAGATCATACATTCAATTAGATTAATAGATAGATGATAGATTAAGAGATGGATGATACATCAAAATAGATTAAAATATATTAATAGAAAGATCATAGATAATAGATTAATAGAGAGATAAAGATGAATTAATAGATTGACAGATGATAGCAGATCCATTAAAATAGACTAATAGATCATAGATTAAAATAGATAGATCACAATAAATAGATTAGGTTAGATATCTGATAGATAGCTAGATAGTACTAGAGAAATAAATGAGAGAGAGAGAATTATATTGATTTGTGTCCCACTTGATCTCTCTAAAAAAAGACCCAACATGTCTAACAAAACTAAAAACAATACAATATACAGCTTGCAACCTAGGTACACACACACACACACATGAGAGAGAATGGATAGATCTATATATTGATTGACTGATTGATTGATTGATTGATTGATTGATTGATTGATTGATTGATACCAGGAGCCAATAATGTCCTGTTGGCGCTTCCAGCCAAATACTAAACTTCCTCGGTGAGATCCGCCCCACGTTTTGAACCGGTTTCGTCCCGCTTTTGTTTCTCTTCTTCCACTATTGAAGGGCAAGCATACCCTCTAGCTCCCCACACAAGTCTTTCCGAAATTGAATTGAGTTGCGACCCGACAATTCGGTTATATGGCTGTGTCGCATTTATGCTGTTCCACAACTCCACACCTTTTCCTTTCCATTATTATTATTATTATTATTATTATTATTATTATTATTATCGAGCCCTCTTCTCCTGAGCCCCCAAAACGGTCTTCCGATGTCATACGAGCAATCTAGTTACATAACGCGTTACTCGTTACTGCTGAGAACTAACCGGAACTCGTTGCTAATCGATCCCGTTTCTAAACAGACCCCCTCCCTTTTGTCAAAGTAGTTCCGCCTCAAGGAATGTAACGTCTTAGGAGTAACGCGGCCAAGGAACTTAGCACTGCGTTCCTCAAGGCTGTCAGTCTGGAAGCATTAATTTGAAAGGAGGGTTTTCTTATTGGGAGCAAAAACCCCCCAAGTAATGTGTTTGTAAGGCTTTCCTGGGGGTTTTTTGGGGGGTATTTTTTAACCAAGCTGTTTGTGTCCCTCTGGAAGACAGATAGGAGATCAATACAGACTCTTATGTAGTATTAATAACTTTTATTTATGTATTTATTTATTAATAATGAAACAAAAGCATTTCACTATGATTATTATTATTATTATTATTGCTAATAATGATTTGAAGGTGTTTTGATCTAATATTTTTGAATAGATAGGTTTTTTAATGGTTTTGTTTTGTTTTTAGTTATTTACTTTAATTATCTTGTACACTTCTTGGAAACCTGTTGCTATTGTTGCTATTATTATTATTATTAGTAGTAGTAGTAGTATTAGGATTATTAGGATTATTTGAAGGTGTTTTAATCTTACACACACATATATATATATTTATATGTGTTAGATATATTTATAGACTAGCATATATATGTATGCTATATATATAAAGCATATATATAATATACATATAATAGTATATATAAGGAATTATTTGAAGGTATTTTAATCTAACATTATAAATGTGTGTGTTAGATAGACTAGCATATATATGCTATATATAAATATATGCCACATATGTATTCTATATATACATATATGCTATATATGTGTGTGTTAGATATATTTATAGACTAGCATATATATGTATGTTATATATAAAGCATATATATAATATAAATATAATAGTATGTATAAGGTATTATTTGTAGGTGTTTTAATCTAACATTATATGTGTGTGTTAGATATATTTATTGACTAGTATATATGTGCTATATATAAATATATGCCACATATACTATATATGTATGCTATATATATGTGAGATATATTTATAGACTAGCCTAGATATGCTATATATAAATATATGCCACATATATATGCTATATATACATATATGCTATATATGTGTTAGATATATTTATAGACTAGCATATATATGTATGTTATATATATAAAGCAAATATATAATGTAAATATAATAGTATATATAAGGAATTATTTGTAGGTGTTTTAATCTAACATTATATATGTGTGTTAGATATATTTATTGACTAGTATATATATGCTATATATAGATATATGCCACATATAATATATATGTATGCTATACATGTGTGTGTTAGATATATTTATAGACTAGCATATATATGCTATATATAAATATATGCCACATAATATATTCTGTATATACATATACGTTATATATGTGTGTTAGATATATTTATAGACTAGCATATATATACTATATGTACATATAGCATATACATAGTATGATTTGAAGGTGTTTTAATCTAAAAGCATATATAATATTGTGAGATATATATATATATACACCTTCAAATCATTCCACACACACACACACACACACATATATATATATATATATATATATATATATATATGGAATGATTTGAAGGTGTTTTAATCTAACGTGTATAGATATATTTATAGACTAGCATATATATGCAATATATAAATATATGCCACATAATATATTCTATATATACATATATGCTATATATGTGTCAGATATATTTATAGACTAGCATATACTAGCATATAGTCTATAAATATATCTTACACATATATAGCATATATGTATATATAGAATATATTATGTGGCATATATTTATATATAGCATATATATGCTATATGTACATATAGCATATATATAGTATGATTTGAAGGTGTTTTAATCTAAAAGCATATATTTATATATATTTATATATTTATGCTATGGGTGTGTGTGCTATATATAAAGCATATATTATTATTATATAAGGTATGATTTGAAAGTGTTTTAATCTAACGTGTATATATATGTTAGATATATGTATAGACTAGCATATGCTATATATAAATATGCTATATGTGTATGCTATATATAAATCATATTATTATATATAAGGTATGATTTGAAAGTGTTTTAATCTAACGTATATATATGTGTGTGTGTTAGATATATGTATAGACTAGCATATGCTATATATAAATATGCTATATGTGTATGCTATATAAAAATCATATTATTATTATATATAAGGTATGATTTGAAGGTGTTTTCATCTATGTTAGATATATGTATAGACTAGCATATATATATAATGTGTGTGTGCTATATATATATAGCATAATGTATATATACACACACACATGGAATGATTTGAATGGTTTTCTCTTTTTTAGGAATTGAATTTGACTATGCTGGACCCTTCTTGAAGACCTCAGGAGAGGCAGGTAAGAAATGTTATTCTATTATTATTATTATTGTTGTTGTTGTTGTTGTTATTTCTGGAACTATTTCCTATTAGCAGGCCATTTGGAGTCCTTTGAATGCTGGCCACCCAGGCATAATTGCCCTTAAAGGACCCCTTCCTCCCCCTTGCGTTAATTTTATGGGATGCCTTTGAACTCTGGGCTGAGAGTTTCCCCCCCTGAAAAATTAAGGACATCCGGGAAAGAGGCTCTTGCTTCAAAAGCATCAATGTAGACCTTTCTCGACACGATCCGAATCGATTCGGAGCCGGATTTCTGATCCATTGAAGGCAAAGAGCCAGAGGTCCCATGAAAAGAGAGGAGAAAATTTTGGGAAAAGTGTGTGTTTTGGGGGGAGGAAAGAAAGGGAAGGTCTGGAGAATTGAAGAGGACAAGGTGGGGGGGTGTCTAATTATTATTGAATTAGTATTATAGGACTGCGAGAAGATCCAACCAGTCCATCCTCCAGGAAATAGAGCCCGACTGCTCACTGGAGGAAAAGATACTAGAGACAAAGTGGAAGTCCTTTGAATGCCACATCATGAGGAGACAGGAAAGCCTAGAGAAGACAATGATGCTGGGGAAAGTGGAAGGCAAAAGGAAGAGGGGCCGACCAAGGGCAAGATGGATGGATGGCACCCTTGAAGTGACTGGACTGACCTTGAGGGAGCTGGGGGTGGTGCCGGCCGACAGGGAGCTCTGGCGTAGGCTGGTCCATGAGGTCACGAAGAGTCGGAGACGACTGAACGAATGAACAACAACAACATTATATTATAATAATATAATATAATATAATATAATATAATATAATATAATATAATATAATATAATATAATATAATATAATATAATATAATATAATAATTATTATATTATATATAATAATATATAATATTATTATATTATATTATTACATTATTATATTATATATAATATAATATAATATAATAAATATAATATAATATAATATAATAATTATTATATTATATATAATAATATATAATATTATATTATATTATTGCATTATTATATTATATATAATATAATATAACATAACATAATATAATATAATATAATAATTATTATATTATATATAATAATATATAATATTATTATATTATATTATATTATTATATTATATTATTATATTATATTATTATATTATATTATATTATATTATATTATATTATTGCATTATTATATTATATTATATTATATTATATTATATTATATTATATTATATTATATTATATTATATTATATTATTAGAGGTCTTAATTTGGTAGCAATTTCTTGGAAAGAGTGGCAAACTTTGGTGGATTATTATTATTATTATTATCATTATTAATCCGGATTCATCCCTGAGGGATCAAAATCCCAGAAGTGGGCTCCAGAAGTCTTTCCACTTTAAATTGAGCCATTGCAAGAAGGAATTATGGTAGATAGAAATATGGACGCCTAAGTCATCAACCTATATCAATAATAATAATAATAATAATAATAATAATAATAATGAGTCTCCTTCGGGGTGAGAAGGACGGCATATAAATGTCATTAATAATAATATTAATAATAATAATAATAATAATAATAATAATAATGGTAGTGCAGTGGAATATATAAATACAGTAAAACACATAACTATTGTAAACATTTATTTATATATATATTTATATATATATATAACACATATATATTACATTTTAATATAATATATAATATTATATTATATAGAATAATATATTAATATTATATTATTTATTATAATATAATGTATAATACAATATATATTATATTATTAGCATAGCACAATATTAGTATTATAGATTATAATATTGGACTGTACTACTACACTGCAATATTATTAGTAACATTACACGTGATATATAATATACCTTGTAATATATAGCATACATGTGATATATAATATATAATATATTAATATTATATATATATATATATAATATTAATGCAGTACAATGTAAACACATAACTATTGTAAACATATATATATATATATATATATATATATATATATAACACATATATATTACATTTTAATATAATATATAATATTAATATTATATTATATATAATAATATATTAATATTATATTATATATTATAATATAATGTATAAAACAATATATATTATATTATTAGCATAGCACAATATTAGTATTATAGATTATAATATTGGACTGTACTACTACACTGCAATATTATTAGTAACATTACACGTAATATATGTAATATACCTTGTAATATATATATTAATATTATATATATGTGTGTATATATAATATTAATGCAATACAATGTAATAATCTATGATAACATGGTAATATAAGAATGCTAAAATATTAAGTCTAATACTACTGATGATCTATATAAATAAAAATGTAATGTTTGTTTGTGGGATGAACAGAACTCAAAAACCACTGGGTGAATTGACACCAAATTTGGACACAAGACACCTCTCAGGCCAATGAGAGACCATCACTCATAAAAATATTGAAAAACAAAAATACATTACCACACATGCACAAAACCACATATATATGCAAACACATATATACACACACAAAACATATATACACAGACTGGGCCACAGCAACGTGTGGCAAGGAATAGTTAGTATATAATAAGATATAATGCTAGACTCTTTTATTATTTTCTATTTGTATATATTTGAGTTGTGATGTTTTTGAATGTGAGTCTCACTAGGGAGAGGAAATGGCAGGCATCCTCCCACCCTGGACATTATTCCACAGGTGTCTGTGTATGTATATATATATATATAATATATATATACACACACACACACACACACACACACACATACACACACACACACACTCCACTTGCCTAGTTTCCAACAGGCCTCACAACCTCTGAGGATGCCTGCCATAGATGTGGGCGAAACGTCAGGAGAGAATGCTTCTGGAACATGCAATCCTATAATAGCAATGCTTGTGGAAAGGCCCCAACGCTGATGTAATTCCTCCCTTGGACCCAAAGAGTTGTGGTGGTGGTCCCTATGGCAACTGGATGGGGTCTCCCCTTCTCTACCCCTCTATCCCCACCCCTCCCCTCCTTTGGTGCTCCGTTCTGGGTCCAATTTGCCCTTGCTTTCCTATGGTTTCCTGCTCCGTCGAGGGGAAGAAGGTTGGGGGGTGTTTCCTGGTGAGAAGCCTGCCCGTCGCCCTCCATTCGGCTAAGTGGGGCCGACAGGCTACCAGCAGCCCCGCTGGCCGGGGTCAGGGGGAGGCAGGCGGGGAGGGGGCGCCTCTCCCCGAAAGAGGGGCTGGGGAGGGGTCTCCCCATGACGAGGGGGCAGCCTGAAGGACTTTGACAGCTCCGGAGCGGCCTGGCGCCAAGGACGGAGTCGTGGCGAGGCTAAAAATAGGCCGGGAGGGGAGGGGAGGGATGGGGAAGGGGGGGGGTCCGGGGCAGAGAGGGAGGGAGGGGCCGAAACCCCCCCACCCAAAAGAGAGAGAAAGGAAGAGAGGAGAGAGACAAGGCGCTTTTCTCTCCCTCTCCAAAGAAGGGCGCTTTGACGTCAAGCTTGACGCAGCCCTCTTTCAAAGCCGCTTTCTTTCCTCAGTCTTCCTTCCTTCCTTCTTTTCTTCCTTCCTTCCTCCTTTCCCTTTTCCAAACCCTCTTCCCTGTCTTCCCCTCCCTCGGAGTTATCCGGAGTTGTGCCCCCCACACAATCCCTTTCCTGACACACCTACAGAAGAATCAGGATTCCCTTCTTTCCCTTTCTTTCTTTCTTTCTTTCTTTCTCTCCTTTTCCCTTTCTTTCTTTCTCTTCTTCTACTTTTCTTTATTTCTCTCCTTCTTTCTTTCCTTCTCTTTCTTTCTTTCTCTCATTCTCTCTTTCTTTCTTTCAATCCTTCTCTCTTTCTTTCTCTCCTCCCTTTCTTTCTTTCTTTCTCTCCTTCTCTCTTTCTTTCCTTCCTTCTTTCTTTCTTTATCTCTTTCTTTCTCTCCTTCTCCCCTTTTTTCTTTCTTTCTCTCATTCTTTCTTTCTTTCTTCTCTCCTCCCTTTCTTTATTTCTTTTTTTCCTTCTCCCTTTCTTTCTTTTTTCTTTCTTTCTTTCTTTCTTTCTCTCCATCTCCCTTTCTTTCTTTCCTTCCTTTCATTTTTCTTTCTCTCCTTCTCTCTTTCTTTCTCTCTCTCTCTTCTTTCTTTCTTTCTTTCTTTCTTTCTCTCCTCTTTATTTCTTTCTCTCATTCTCCCTTTCTTTCTTTCTTTCTCTCCCTCTCCCTTTCTTTTCCAAACCTCCTTCTCTCACCCCTTCGCTTTCTTCATCGCTCCCAACTTCCCCGGAATTCCCTTCCACACAACCTTGCCAGATTATCTTTCCTTCTTTCTTTTCCTTTCCTTCACCCAATCCTCCTTCCTTCTATCCTTCATTTCCCCCTTTCTCTTCCTCCTTTTCCATAGGGTTTGGAGGAAGGAAGGAAGGTTGGAATGAGAAAAGGAAAAGAAAGAAGGAAAGATAATCTGGCGAGGTTGTGTGGAAGGGAATTCCTCCTTTCTTCCATCATTCCTTTCCTCCTTTGCCTTCCTTCTTTTCCAAAAGGGTTTGGGAAAGGGGGGAGGAAGGAAGGAAGGAAGGAAGGAAGGAGGATTGGAAGGAGGATTGGAAGGAGGAAAGGAAAGAAGGACATTCTTTTGCGAGGTTGCAAGGAAGGGAATTCCGGCTAAATTCGGAGCGATGAAGAAGGCGGTTTGGGAAAGAAGGAAGGGAAAGGGAGAAAGGGGGAAGGAAAGAAGAAAGGAAGGCAAGAAAGAAAGAAGGAGGATTGGGTGGAGGAAAGGAAAGAAAGACATATTCTTTTGCGAGTTTGTAAGGAAGGGAATTCCGGGTAAGTTCGGAGGTTTGGGAAAGAAGGGAAAGCAAGGGAGGAAGGGGGAGGGAAGTCAGAAAGAAGGACATTCTCTTGCATTGCCTTCCTAATACAACCTCGCAACAGAATGTCCTTTCCTTTCCTTTCCTCCACCCAATCTCCTCCCTTCCTTCCTTCCTTCTTTCCTTCCTTCCCCTTTCTCCCCTTCCCAAATCTCCTTCCTTCTCCTTCATTGCTCCGAACTTAGTCCCTTCCTTACAACCTAGCCAAAGAGTATGTCCTTCTTTCCTTTCTTCCACCCAATCCTCCTTCCTTCCTTCCTTCTTTCTTTCTTTCTTTCTTTCCTTCCTTCCTTCTTCCTTTCTTCCTTTCCCTTCTTTTCCAAACCCCCTTCATCGCTCCGAATTTAGCCGGAATTCCCTTCCTTACCACCTCGAGGAAGGAGGATTGGACGAAGGGAAGGAAAGGAAAAAATGTCCTTCTTTCCTTTCCTTCGCCCAATCCTCCTTCCTTCCTTCCTTCCTTCCTTCCTTCTCCTTTCCTTCCCTCTTTCTCCCTTTCCCAAAGCCCTTCTCTTTCATCGCTCCGAACTTAGCCAGAACTTCCTTCCCGACAACCTCGCGAAATAGTATTTCCTCTCTTTCCTTTCCTCCATCCAATCCTCCTTCCTTCCTTCTTTCTCTCCCTCCCTCCCCGTTTCCTTTTCCTTTCTTCTTTTCCACACCCCTAGCCGGAATGGCCTTCCTTCAACACTCGCCAAAGAGTATTTCTCCTTCTTTCTTTTTCTCCACCCAACCCACCTTCCCTCCTTCTTTCCTTCCTTCTCCTTCTTTTCCCAACCCTCTTCTCTCTCTTCCCTCCGCCTAAACTTCTCCGAAGTTATCCTACATTCTTCCCTAACACAGCCGAATCATAGCAGTGCCTCCCTCCCTCCCTCTTTCCTTCCTTCCTTCTTCCTTTCCTTCTTTTTCAAAACTTCCTTCCCTTCGCCTAAAGCTCTCTGAACTTATCCGACATTGTTCCATAACACAGCCGAATCATAACAATGCCTTCTTTCTTTCTTTTTCTTCCTTCCTCCCCTCCTTCTTTCTTTCCTTCTTCTCCAAACCCTCTTCTCTCTCTTCCCTTCAAACCTCTCCGAACTTATCCTACAGTCTTCCCTAACAGCCCAGTCACAACAAGGCCTTCTTTCTTGCCTTCCTTCCTTCCATTCCTTCCACTCTCCCCTTTCTTTCTTTCTCTTTCTTTCTCCCCTTCCCCTCCCTTCCTCCCCTCTTTCCTTCCTTCCTTCCCTTGCCTGCCTCCTTCCTTCCTTTCTCCCTTCCCTTCCCTCCCTTCTTTCTTCCCGTCTTTCCTCCCTTCCTTCTTCCCTTCCCTTCCTCCTTCCTTCCTTCCTTTCCCTCCTTCCTCTTTCTTTCTTTCCTTCCTCCCTCCCTTCCCTTCCTTCCTTCCGGAATCCTTCCTCCCTCCTTCCCTTCCCATCCCCTCCATCCTTCCTTCCTCTTTCCTTCCTCCCTCCCTCCCATCCTTCCTTTCTTCCTTCCCGAATCCTCCCTTCTTCCTTCCTCTTTCTTTCCTTCCTCTCTTCCTCCCTCCCTCCCCTTCCCTCCCCTTCTTCCCTTCCTTCCTTCCTTCCGGAATCCTTCCTACCTCCCTCCTTCCCTTCCCTTTCCCTCCCTCCATCCTTCCTCTTTCTTTCCTTCCTCCCTCATTTCCTCCCTCCCTTCCCATCCTTTCTTTCTCTTTCTGTCCTTCCTTCCTTCCGGAATCCTTCCTCCCTCCTTCCCTTCCCTTCCATCCTTCCTTTCTTCCTCTTTCTTTCCTCCCCCCCCCTCCTTCCCTCCCTCCTCTTCCCTTTCTTTCTTTCCTCCTTCCTTTCTTTTCTTTCTTTCCCTCTTTCCCCACCTTCTCCTCTCCCGCCTGCGCTCCTCCGATCCTCACCTGAATGGCCTTCCTTTCTCCAACTATTCCTTCCCTCTCCGTCCCCTTCCAAAGATCTTTTCCTCCCATTCAGACACACACACACACACACACCCTCCGCTCCAAAGCAAGAAACCTGGAGGCAATTTGGGGGGCTGGGGAAGGGGCGGCGAGGCATCTCTCCAGTGACCCCCAACTTGGGCTCGGGAAGCCGAAGAGGATTTCCCCCCTCTCCCATTTCCCTATTTCTGTTTATCTGTGTATTGTATCTCTCTTCTAGCCCGCCTGTCTCGGGGAGAGTCCAGTAAAAGTCCATTATCAATAATAATAATAATAATAATAATAATAATAATAATAATAATAATAGCAGCCTTTGGGGAGGAAAACTAAGATCCCGAGTGTGCCATTAATTATCCTCCTCCTCATGATTGGATCCCAGTTGACCACCCCAAAACAAACTTTCTGAAACGCAATGAACTTTGGATTGCTGAGAGTTTTCCGGGCTGTATGGAAACAGCCTGGAAAACTCACAGCAACCTAGTGATTCCGGCCATGAAAGCCTTCGACAACACATTGAACTTTTTCTTCAGCTTTGCTTGGTTTCCAAAGCTTTTCCAGCAGCCTTGGGCCAATGTGGAATAAAGCAGTGTATAATACTAATAATACGAATAATACGAATAATAATAATAATAATAATAATAATAATAATAATAATATGCTAATAATATTATTCCAGATTGTTGTTGTTGTCAACAATAATTAAGTGTCTAACAGGAACAAGAATATTTCCATACATTAGAAACGTGCATGCATCTGCCCACCTTCTCTGGGAATAATTTTCAATATATATGTGTATGTGTGTGTGTGTATGTGTGAATATGTGAATATGTGGGTATATGTGTGTGTGTGTGTGTGTGTGTCTATAGTTTGAACTTGATGGCTATCTTTGAACTCTCTCCTTTAAAAAGAAATCAAATTCAATTAAATAGGGATTTCAGCCGGACTCCCCATAAGAAGTTGGAACATATCAATCAATCAGTTTGTCTATCTTATCTATTTATTTATTTATCTATCTATCTATCTATCTATCTATCTATCTCTCTATCTATGGACATATCTATCTATCAGTCTATCTATCTATCTGTCTATTATCTATCTATCTATTTATCTATGTATTTATTTATCTCTATATATCTCTATATCTCTCTCTATCTATATATTTATCTATCTATCTATCTATCTCTATCTATTTATCTCTGTCTCTCTATCTCTCTATCTATTTATCTATGTATCTGTCTATCTGTCTATCTCTCTATGAATCTATCTATCTCTCTATCTATTTATTTATCTATATGTATTTATCTCTCTATCTCTCTATCTATTTATCTATGTAATTATCTATCTATTTATGTATTCATCCCTCTCTCTCTCTATGTATTTATCTATCTATATATTTATCTATGCATTTATCTCTCTCTCTCTATCTCTCTCTATCTACATATCTATCTATCTATGAATCTCTCTCTCTATGTATTTACCTATCTATCTATATGTTTATCTATGCATTTATCTATCTATCTCTCTATCTCTATCTCTCTGTCTCTCTATCTCTCTTTCTATCTCTCAGATATGTAGATAGATAGATAGAGACAGAGAGATAGAGAGATAAATAAATGCATCTATCTATCTCTCTATGAATCTATTTATCTATCTCTCTATCTATCTATTTATCTACATATCTATCTATCTATCTCTCTATGAATCTCTCTCTCTCTATTTATCTATGTATTTCTCTCTCTCTCTCTCTCTCTCTCTCTATATATATATACTTATCTATTTCTCTATATATCTATTTATCTATGTATTCATATCTCTCTCTATCTATCTATCTATCACTCTCTCTCTCTATCTATCTATCTATCTATCTATCTATCTATCTATCTATCTATCTATCTATCTATCTATCTATCTATCTCTGTCTCTCTCTGAGTCCTTGAGGAGATCCCCACCCTTGAAGTCTGCCAGAGGGGAAGAGGGAGGGGAAATGGCGAGGAAATTATGAGATCAAACCCCACTTGGGAAGCGGAAAGGGGAGGGGGCTCTTCCAGCTTGTGGCTGGATTAAGGAGCAGCTTAATATCGAAAATCGCTGGAAACTGGACTTTGTGTATCAAGGAGAGAGAGAGAGAGAGAGACATCCAAGATGTCGCCATACATTTTGCCCTACTGCCCTAATAACCATCCTCGACCTGAGGCTGAAACAATATTCACCAGGCTAAGGCAACAAGGACAGCAAGAATAAGAATAATAGCAACCTCAACCCCTGAAACATACAGCCCAAAACAAAAATACAGCAAAATCTGGAGAATTTTCGTCTGTTTATATAGCACGAGCTTGACCTCTGCGAAAGCAAATTTATTACAAAAATTGGAAAACACTGAGCAAAAAAGTGGGTTTTCTTTGCCCAAAATGGACCTTTGGAAAGAGGGAAAGGAAGCCTTGGGAATGATTGACAACGAGGTCCTTCATAAACCGAGTTTCTCTCTGCTTTTTTAAACCCGAAACGCAAACAGATCCGTATCGGGGGTTTGGAGACAGGTGGATTCGCCTTTCAGCCCGGCTGAGCATCTCTCTCGGTTGCTGGGTTCATCAAAGCTGAATTCCCCACCCAAAAATAATTACCTAAATTGGAAATCAAAACTGAACTCGACTGGGGTCCCTTTCTACCTCCTGGGCCGCCTTTACCTGGAAAGGGAAGCCACCCGAATCCCCTCCCAATGGCATATTTCCCCCATGTCATCGTGTTTCCACTCTCTTCTGCCCTCCTCCTCTGGGGACCCAATTCCCTTGTTTGTGGGCGACCCCATTGCTTACAGAGAAAAGGGAGCGACTCTTAAACAAGCCAGAAACCTGGCCCCGAAAGTCCTTTGAAAGATCTGTTTTCCAAAAAATATAAAGGGGGGGGGGGGGAGAGGTAAAATCCTGCATTGTCTGAATGACAAAATGGAGCCGACTTTGTTTCCTCCCCCCCCCCCCCCCGTCCGACCTTGCAGGGCGGTTGTTGGGAGCCTTGAGGGTAATGTTAAGGACATTAAGGACGTTTCCCTCTGTAATGTTTCCCCTTTTAAATTGAGGACTTTAGAAAGGACACCCTTCTACCTCATATCTATCTACACTGCCTTTCTGTCTATCGTTTATCTTTTTATCTACTATCTATCTGTTTGATATCTATCTTATCAATCTATCTGAGAGCTGTTCAGAAGTGGAACTCCCTGCTCCGGGGTGAGGTAGAGGCTCCTTCTCTGAAGGCTTTGAAACAGAGACTGGATGGCCATCAGTCGGGGTCCTTTGAATGCAATTTTCCTGCTTCTTGGCAGAGGGTTGGACTGGATGACCCAGCAGGACTCTTCCAACTCAATCAATCAGTTTGCTATCTATCTATCTATCTATCTATCTATCTATCTATCTATCTATCTATCTACAGGAGCTATCTGTTGTCTGTCTATATCTCTAATCTATCTATTGTGAGCTATCCTATCAATCAATCTATCTATCTATATCTATCTGATGTCTGTCTGTCTATCTATCTGTCTAATCTATTTGTTAACTATCCTAGCTAGCTATGTCTGCCTAGCTCTCTAATCTGTTTTTCAACTATCATATCTATCTATCTATCTATCTATCTATCTATCTATCTATCTATCTATCTATCTATTTATCTATCTATCTCTGTTATTTATCTATCCATCTCTCTAATCTAGCTATTAGTAAACTATCCTATCCTATCCTATCTATCTATTGACTGTCTGTCTATCTCTCTCATCTATTTGTTAACTTATCTATCTGTCTGTCTATCTGTCTATCTATCTACAGGATCTATCGGTCTGTTGTCTTTCTATCTTGGTAATCTATTAGTTAACTGTCCTATCTATCTATCTATCTATCTATCTATCTATCTATCTATCTATCTATCTATCTATCTTCTGTCTGTCTCACTAATCGATTTGTTAACTATCCTATCTATCTATCTATCTATCTATCTATCATCTATCTATCTATCTATCTATCTATCTATCTATCTATCTATCTATCTACAGGATCTATCTGTTATCTATTTAGCTCTCTAATCTGACTATTTGTTCACTATCCTAGCTATCTATGTATCTTTCAACAGAATCTATCTGTCTATCTCACTAATATTTCTATTTGTTAACTATCTAATCTATCTGTGTATGGATCTGTTGTCTATCTTTCTCTCTATTTGTTAGCTATCTAATCTATCTATCTGCTGTCTATCTCTCTAATCTATCTATTTGTTAACTATCTAATCTATCTATCTAATCTATCTATCTATTTGATGTCTGTCTATCTATCTATCTGTCCATGCATCCATCGGAGGCCTTGTGTAGTTTTCTTAAAATATACACTTTGTAAAACCCGCCATTCAAATTCATATCTAGAGCAAGCGACCCTTTTCCCAGGCCCAGAGGGAAGTTTCTCTCTCTCTCTCTCTCTCTCTCAATTCCTGAGCAACATTGCCCCTGGGTCACACTCTCTCAGCCTCAGAGGGAGCCCAAGCTGGCCCTGGTAGTTAACTGATTGGAGGCAGCCACCTAGGGGGTTTCTTTGGCCAGTGCAAAGCCCAACCCAGCTAGGGCAGCTCTGTGGGTGCCCTTGAGTCAGTTGTGGGGTGAGTGTCCCTTTCCTGGCCTGTTTTGGCCATATACTTTCCCCAAACCCACCTAGACACCCCTCCCTGCCTTTGGGAGGTCTACAAATCCCTTTGCTGGTTTTGGAAGGGAATTGGGAGGCTTGAAGAGGGGAGAAAGGTGGTCCCTCTCCTTCTTGTCACTGTTGAACCCCTGGCGCCAAGGGGCACTTGACTCTGTCTCCCCCCACCCCAGAGAAACACCACACACCCAGAAAGACAAAAGCAGGCAGATCTCCTCTTGGCAATGTTTGCTCTCTCTTGAAGGGGGAAGACTGGGGGGGGGGGGGGTAGTAGAGAAGGGCCAGAGATGGTCCTCTCTCCTGTCCTCCCCCCCCCCAAATAATCCCTGGGCAAACAAACTCCCCTTTCCCCCAGCATCCCTTGGCTCAGGCCTCTGGCTTTTCTCTCTTTCTAGGCCCATTTTTCCAAAATGAAAAGAGGAGAGCCTCAAGTCCCTGGGTGCCCACCCTTTTACATGGGTAAAGAAGAAGGCATAGAATGGGATACCACATTTAGGTTGGGTTGGGGGCAGAATCGAAGGGCTACGGCCTTCCTCTGAGGCTGAGAGAGTGTGACTTAGAAACCAGTGGGTTTCCAGGGAGAAACTGGGATTCGGTTTAGAGTCCAATAACCCAACTACTACACTATGGTGGCCTTCATATGGATAATATGCCTAATATCATACCTTGGTGAAATAGATCTCTTATTAGATCTATTAGATCTAATTAATCCCAATAATTAATTAATTAATTAATAATTCTATTAATTCTATTAATTTTTGTTAGATCTATTAGATCTAATTAATTCTAATAATTCTATTAATTCTAATAGAGATCTCTATTAGATCTCTTATTCCTCTCCTCTCTAGATATCTCTCTCTCTCTCTCTATATATATATATATATATAGAGAGAGAGAGAGAGAGAGATCTATATATACACATACCAGATATATACACACACATATAGATAGATATATTTATTTATGCACACACAGAGAGAAAAATTATACTTATATATACAGAGAGAGATATCTATAGATACACATACACACATATATCCTCCTTTTCTATATATAGACTATATACATATATATAACATACCAGATACACACACACACATATATATAGAGTGATATATTTATTTATGCATACACAGAGAGAAAATTTATACTTACTCATATATATAGAGAGAGTGATATCTATAGATACACATACACACATATATATATATATACTCCTTTTCTATATATAGACTATATACATACATATATATAACATACCAGATACACACACATATATATAGATAGAGTGATATATTTATTTATGCATACACAGAGAGAAAATATTATACATACACACATATATATAGAGAGAGATATCTATAGATACACATACACACATATATATCCTCTTTTTCTATATATAGACTATATACATATATATATTCACATACATATATAGATATATAGACAGACATTCACACATATAGGGAGAGAGAAATGTCTATATTTATACACAAACACAGATATCTATATATACATATACACAGATATATATCCCCTTCTCTCTCTCTCTCTCTATATATATATATATATACACACATACACATATATCCCTCTTCTCTCAATAGATAGACAATATATATACAGTATATACATGCATATATATATAGATATATATATTCACACATATATATAGAGACATTTATATATTTATATACATACAGAGATATCTATATATACACATACACACATATATATCCCCTTCTGTCTCTCTCTCTCTATATATATATGTGTGTGTGTATATATACATATATATATCCCCCTTCTCTATAGAAGGACAATATATATATACATGCACATATACACATACATATATCCAGATACACTCACAAATATACATATATTTACAAATATATACATATATACGGATATACATGAGGTATAAGGAGACATTAATTCTCTACTCTATATCTTATGTGTATGTGTATAATATGCAACATATATAAGGCACAAGAAAAAATGTGTCCTGTATATATACTCTGTATATTATGCATATGACTAATAGGTAACATATAGGTGTATACTGTATGTGTATAATATGCATAGAATATTATATGTCTGTGTGTGTTTCCATTATATACACACTATTATATTTATATCCCTCTTTACTTATTACTATTATTATTAATATGTTTTTATGATCATGCCTGAGGAAAATATTAATAGACGTGTACAATGTACATATAGAATATGCCTCAGATGCATTTTTATGGCCATGCCAGGAGGAAATGTATACCATATGCATATAATGTACATAAAGTGACATGCATTACATGCCTGGGTGTGTGCCAATATGCATAGGGAAAATAAATAATAGATAGAGATGGATATAATACATATCATGAGCATATGAAACCTGTACATTATCCTGCAAAACTTCTATATTATGGAAGGCAAAGAAGGACTTTCTGTGATGTGTGTTACACACAGCTCACAACAACTTAATTACACACATCACCAATGCCTGCCTATCAGTATCTGTCATCACTCTATCTATAATAGATAAATAAAAGCCCCTTCTGCAATGCCACACACAATCCGGATTATCTTCTTTGAACCGGATTAGACTCAGTGTAGACTCAGATAATCCGGTTCAGTTTGGGAAGTTTAAGAAACTTTTCTCATGATGTTTATAATAGAAATTAGAAAATGACTATTGTAACCCAGCAACAAAAATCATAGTGATACATAGTGTTGTTTGTTGTTGTTTTTGTTGTTGCAAAATTATAACCTAGGTACAAAAATCATAGTGATACATGTTGCTGTTGTTGTGGTTGTGGTTTCCCCTTGATTTCCTTCTGCTTGGAGGGCCTCCCTCTCTCCCAAACGGTCCCACTCCCACCCCGAAGCAAAGTAGCAATTGAGGAAGGGAACACGCGGGTTGGGCGCGTCCACACGTGCCAGGTAACGCGTGTCAGTGCCCCCGACTTACCCGCGGCGCCTGGGCTGCTCGGTTTGGGTCCGGCTCGGAGCTCGGGTGGTGGGGCTCCACCAAAGCGCCTCTTAAAGCGGCGATGTCGCCCAGACTGCCCCTTTAAATCATGCACATCCATTCCCCTTTAATTCTGCTTCTCGGGGTCCCATTTCCCCCCCGGCTTGGGGGCAAAGAAGGGGTCCGGACCCTCCTGAAGGCGCTTTCTAAGGCCGAGGCTTGTTTGGGGTCGCTTTGTGGACCCCACTCCTTTGGAAAGAGTCTTACTGAGAGTTTTCCGGGCTGTTTTCCGTCTCTTTGCTCCCTCTCTCTCTTTTCCTGGATCTCAATGGGAAAAGGGGGGGGGGCACTGCATTTGGGGTGGGATTCGGAGCAGGATTCGGATTGGAAGAAAGGAAACGGGAGGAAGAGAAGCCCCGGCTTGACTCCTTTCTTCTCTGCCTCCCCCTTTCTTCCCTTTTGGACCCCTCCAAAGTGAATAGTTTTCCCCGAATCCAAAGTGTTTTTCTTCCCCCTCTCCATAAAACACGCTTCCACTGAGTTGACTCGCGTGTCAACAACTGAATTGGGAAGCCCTCTCCTCACTCTTAGAGTTTTCTCCTTCTTCTGACCCTGAGCAATGTGAGGCTCGGATCCAGACACGTGTCAAGGGTTGGGGAAAACTCCCATCGGCTCTATCTCCCATCCTCCCTGTGCCCCTCGTCCCATCATTGAGTCCCCTCGCAAATGGCTTTTCTACCCAGGTGGGAAGAATCCACGGGAACGTTCGCACGTGCCCAGAAGACCCGTGTCTCCAGGTGGGACGGGCCTCCCCTCGGGGACCCATAGAAATGGACAAGGCGGAGGTTCAACTGTCTCTGGCAAGGGGTCTTACTCGGAAGGCACTTTCTTAAATGTGGTTATGGGCCCAGTTTACATCCTGAGAGAGGAGAGAAAGAAGGTGAGAGGGAGAGAGGAGGAGAAAGAGAAGAAGAGAAGAGGGGCAAAGAAAGAAAAAGAAAGGGGAGAGAAGGAGAAAGCAAAAGAGAGAGAGGAGAGAAGGGGAGAGAAGAAAAGCAGAGAGAGAAATAAAGAGGAGAGAGGAGTAAAGAAAGAGGGAGAAGGCGAATGGGGACAGGAAGAAAGAGAAGCAGAGAAAGAAATAGAGGGGGAGAAAGAAAGGAAGAGGAGTAGAGAAAGAGAAGGAAAGGCTAAGGAGAGAAAGAGGGAAAGAGGAGAGAGGAAGAAAGAGAAGGAGAGAAAGAAAAGAGGGGCAAAGAAAGAAGTAGCGATAGAGAGAAAAAAGGGAGAGAAGAGAAAGAGAGCAATAGGGGGGAGAAAGGGAAAGAGAAGGAGAGAGGAGTAGTGAAAGAGAGAGACAAGAGAAAGAAATAAGGGCAAAGAAAGAACAGAGGAGGAGAGAAAGAGGGAAGAGAAGGAGAGAAAGAAATAGAGGGAGAGGGAGAGGGAGGAATAAAGCCAAGTCGAGAGAGGAGAGAAAGAAAGAGAGAAAGAGGGAACAGGAGAGAAGGAGAGAAAGGGGGAGAGAAAAAATAGAGGGAGAGAGAGAAGGAGAGACAGAAGCGAAGGCGAAAGAAGAGAGAAAGGGGCAAAAAAAAAAGTGGTGAGAGAGAAAGGGGAAAGAATAAGAGAGGGAGAGAAAGAAATAGAGAGAGATAGAGGGGACGAAAGAGGGGAGAAAGAGAGGCAAAGAAAGAAGCAGCGATAGAGAGGAGAGGAAGAGAGGAGGGAAGAAGAGAAGGAGAGAAACAAATGAAGGGGAGGGAGAAAGAGAAGCAGAAAGAGGAGTAGAGAAGCGAAGGGGAGAAAGAAAAAAAGAAGGGCAAAGAAAGAAGAGAGAAGGAGGGAAAGAAATAGAGGGAGAAAGAGAGAAAGAAATAGGGGGGGAGAGAAGGAGAGACAGAAGCGAAGGCAAAAGAGGAGAGAGAGAAAGAGGGGCAAAGAAAGAAGTAGCGAGAGAGAGAGAGACAGGGGAAAGAAGGAGAGAAAGAAATAGAGGGAGATAGAGGAGACGAGAGAGGAGAGAAAGAGGGGAGAGGAGAGAAAAGGAGAGAAAGAAATAGAGGGGAGAGAGCAGAGAAAGAAAGAGAAAGAGGGGCAAAGAAAGAAGTAGGGAGAGAGAGAAAGGGGAAAGAAGAAGAGAAGGAAAGAAATAGAGGGAGATAGAGTAGACGAGAGAGGAGAGAAAGAGGGGCAAAGAAAGAAGCAGCGACAGAGAGAAGGAGAGAAAGAGGGGAGAGAAGAAGAGAGAAAGAAATAGAGGGAGAGGGAGAAAGAGAGAGGAGAGAAAGAAAGAGGGTCAAAGAAAGAAGCAGCGACAGAGAGAAGGAGAGAAAGAGGGGAGAGAAGAAGAGAGAAAGAAATAGAGGGAGAGGGAGAAAGAGAGAGGAGAGAAAGAAAGAGGGTCAAAGAAAGAAGCAGCGACAGAGAGAAGGAGAGAAAGAGGGGAGAGAAGAAGAGAAGGAGAGAAAGCAATATGGGGGAGAGAAGGGGGGAGAGCCAAAGAGGAGGAGGAGGGCTCCGGAGGCCTTGTCTCCCTGGCTGGTTAATATTTTATTCTGTTGACATGTTTTCTTTCTGGCGGTGCTTCCGACACCTTCCTTCCTTCCTTGCTTCTTTCTTTCTTTCTTTCCTTCCCCCTTTCCTCTCTGCTCCTCCTCCCTCTGGTCCAAACCCCGCCCCTGGGGGGGCTCGGCAATCGGCCCTCCCCCTACCGAGGGGGCTTGGCAAGGGAAGGGAAGGGGGGGGAGAAGGAGGAGAGGGAGGGGGAGAAAGAGGGAGGGAGGGAAAGAGGGAAGGCAGGCGGAGAGCAAGCGAAAGGAGGAGAGAAAGAGAGAGAGAGAGAGAGAGAGAGAGGAGGAGAAGGCGCCTCGGAGGGAAGAGAGGGAGGAGGAGGAGGAAGAGGAGAGCCTGGGACGCCCGGACGAAGAAAGAAAGGGGGAGAGAGAGAGAGAGGGAGAGGGAGAGAAAGAGAGAGAGGGACCCCCAACCCTGACCCACCTCTTCGTCTCGGGAAGGGATGAAGCCGCTTCGGGACCCGCTTCGGATCTCTCTGGAGCCTTGAATCCGGGTTAGTTTCGATTCGGAGACAGAGAAGGAAGGAAAGAAGGAAAGAAGGAGGGAGAGAGAGAGAGAGCCTCGCTTTGGGGGGAAACGCACCCCAAAGAGGGGAAGCCAACGACAGCTTGAAGAGGATCCGATCCAGAGGAAAGGGCTGCTTCTTTCCCCGCGTATTGGTCGCCCCCTTTTGTGGCTTTTCCTCGGAGGAGGAGGAGGAGGAGGAGGTGAGGCGCGTGGATGGGTGCCCACTCGTAAGCCCACTCGCGGCGGATGCCCTGATGCGAGACCCGGCGGGGTTCTCGGGCTCGGCCATGGCGTACCACCCGTTCCACGCGCCCCGGCCCTCCGACTTCCCCATGTCCGCCTTCCTGGCCGCCGCCCAGCCCTCCTTCTTCCCGGCCCTGGCCCTCCCGCCCGCCGCCGCCGCCGCCGCCGCCGCCCTGGCCAAGCCGCTGCCCGAGGCCGAAGCCGGGCTCCACGTCTCGGCCGCCGCCCTGGCCCACCACGCCCACGCCCACCACCCGCACCACCCGCCCTCCGCCGCCGCCGCCCACCTGCGGGGACTCAAGGGCCTCGAGCCCCCCGAGGAGGAGCTGGGCGCCGAGGACGACCCCAAGGTCACCCTGGAGGCCAAGGAGCTCTGGGACCAGTTCCACAAGCTGGGCACCGAGATGGTCATCACCAAGTCCGGCAGGTAAGGGAAGGAGGGAGAGAGGGAGGGAGGAAGGAAAGAAGGAGAGAACGAAGGAAGGAAGGAGAGAAAGAATCAAGGAAGGAAGGAAGGAAGGAAGGAAGGAAGGAAGGAAGGAAGGAGAGAAGGAATCAAAGAAGGAAGGAAAGGAGAGAGAGAGGGAGGAAGGAGAGAAGGAATCAAGAAAGGAAGGAGAGAAGGGATCAAGAAAGGAGAGAAGGAAGGAAAGAAAGAAGGAATTAAGGAAGGAAGAAGAGAAGGAATCAAAGAAGGAAGGAACCAAGGAAGGAGAGAAGTAATCAAAGAAGGAAGGAAGGAAGGAAGGAAGGAGAGAAGGAAGCAAGGAAGGAAGGAGAGAAGGAATTAAGGAAGGAAGGAAGGAAGGAAGGAGAGAAGGAATCAAGAGAGGAGGAAAGGAAGGAAGGAAAGAAAGAAGGAAGGAATCAAGGAAAGGAGAGAAGGAATCAAGAAAGGGAGAAGGAATGAAGGAATGAAGGAATGAAGGAAGGAAGGAAGGAAGGAAGGAAGGAAGGAAGGAAGGAAGGAAGGAAGGGCCTCCCTCAGTCTCCCTTTGAGGCCAGGCGCACCCGGGTAAACCCATTGGGAGCTGCCTAGAAGGAGAAGTAGAGTCCCCGGAACTCCTATTCCAGAGCTACCCAAAGCAGACCCAGTTCGGGACTGGTTTCCCATTGCATCACACCTTGAGTGGGTCCCCTAGTTGGGACAGACACTAATAATGATAACAACAACAATAATAATAATAATAATAATAATAATAATAGTGCTAAGGGCCTCCCTCGGTCACCCACTGGGGCCAGGCGCACCCGGGCAAATCCATTGGGAGCAGCTTAGAGGGAGAAGTAGAATCCCCGGAACTCTTATTCCAAAGCTACCCAAAGCAGACCCACTTCGGGACTGGTTTCCCATTGCATCACACCTTGAGTGGGCCCTCTAGTTGGGACAGACAATAATAATAATAATAATAGTAATAGTAATAATAGTAATAATAATAAGGGCCTCTTTTAGGCGCACCCGGGCAAAGCCATTGGGAGCTGCTTAGAAGGAGAAGTAGAGTCCCGAAACTCCTGTTCCTGACCAACCCAAAGCAGACCCACTTCGGGACTGGTTTCCCATTGCATCACACCTTGAGTGGGTCCTCTAGTTGGGACAGATACTACTACTACTACTACTACTACTACTAATAATAATAATAATAATGGCTCTAATTCTAGACCTATCCAAAGCCGACTGAGAAGAGGTCCAAGAGTAAGAATACTCTATACTCTAATTCTAGACCTACCCAAAACAGACTGATTTAGGGACTGGTTTCCCATTGTGTCACACCTTGAATGTGTCCCCTATTTGGGGCAGCCACTAAATAATATTAATGACAACAATAATAGTAAGAATAGCTCTAATTCTAGACCTACCCAAAGCCGACTGAGAATAGGTCCAAGAATAAGAATGATCTGAACTCCTACGCCAGACCTTCTCAAAGCGGGCCCAGTTTGGGACTGGTTTCCCATTGTGCCACACCTTGAGGAGGTCCTCTAGTTGGAACAGACACTACTACTAATAATAATAAATTTGTTTATCGTGTCAGAAGCGAGTTAAATGCATTTAAAAACACACAAAGTTTGAAAAAAGTACTTGGCATGATGCGAAATGCCCTTTGAGTAGAAGCTGGCCACTTGGAGTACCTCTGGTGTTGCTGTGAGAGGGTCCTCCATTGTGCAAATAATAATAATAATAATAATAATAATAATAATGTAAACATTAATTCTACACCTACTCAAGCAGACCCACTTCAGGACTGGTTTCCCATTGTGCCACACCTTGAGTGGGTCTTCTGGTTGAGACAGACACAAATAATAATAATAATAATAATAATAATAATGACAATATAATAATAATAATAATAATAATAATAATAATAATAATAATAGCTTTAATTCTAGACTATCCAAAGCCGACTGAGAATAGGTCCAAGAATAAGAATTCTAGACCTACCCAAAGCAGACTGATTTAGGGACTGGTTTCCCATTGCACCACACCTGGAGTAGGTTCTCTGGTTGGGACAGACACTAATAATAATAATAATAATAATAATAATAATAATAATAATAATAATTCTAGACCTACCAAAAGCCGACTGAGAATAGGTCCAAGAATAGGAATAATCTAGACTCTGGATCAGTCCTTTGGACTCCGCGCAAAGTATATAAACCGTGATGGTATATAAATTCTAAAAGTTTACTAACCTTCTCATTATATTTACCATCCATAGAGGTATGAGTAGTTTCAAAAAATATCATCCAAATCTAAAACTAAGGGTTGCAAAAGGCCTTCTGAAGCATTTCCAATCCTGGCGCATTGAAGTCCCCATGTATAAGGATGAATGCCTTGGGAGCTTTCGAATTTCACCTTGAGTAGGTCCTCTAGTTGGGACAGACACTAATAATTATATTGATTACATTATTATTATTATTATTATTATTATTATTATTATTATTATTATTATTAATAGCTCTAATTTTAGACCTACCCAAAGCCAACTGAGAATAAGAATGATCTGAACTCTAATTCTACACCTATCCAAATCAGACGTGACCTAGGGGTTGCTTTCCCATTCAGTCACACATTGAATAGGTCCACTAGTTGCGACAGTTACTACTACTAGTAATAATAATCTGAGCTCTAATTCCCGACCTACCCAAAGCAGAGTGATTTAGGGACTGGTTCCCCATTCGGTCACACATTGAATAGGTTCACTTGTTAGGACAGCTGCTACTAGTAGTAGCAGTAGTAGTAATAATTTCAGCTCTAATTCTCGATTTACCCAAAGCAAACTGATTTAGGAGTTAGTTCCCTATCCGGTCACACATTGAATAGGTCCACTCATTGCGACAGTTACTACTACTACTAGTAATAATAATAGTAGTAATCTGAGCTCTAATTCCCGACCTACCAAAAACAGACTGATTTAGGGACTGGTTCCCCATTCGGTCACACATTGAATGGCTCCACTAGTTGGAACAGCTACTACTACTAATAATAATAATATGAGCTCTAATTCTCGACCTACCCAAAGCAGACTGGTTTAGGGATTGCTTTCCCATTCCGTCACACACTGAATAGGTCCACTCATTGCGACGGTTAGTAGTAGTAGTAGTTGTAATCAGAGCTCTAATTCCCGACCTACCCAAAACAGATTGATTTAGAGACTGGTTCCCCATTCAGTCACAAATAGAATGGCTCCATTAGTTGGACAGCTACTACTACTACTACTACTACTACTTATATTATTATTATTATTATTATTATTATTATTATTATTATCTGAGCTCTAATTCTCGACCTATCCAAAATAGACTGATTTAGGGACTGGTTCCCCATTTGATCACATATTGAATGGCTCCACTAGTTGGAACAGGTACTACTCTTACCTATTATTATTATTATTATTATCTGACCTCTAATTCCCGACCTACCCAAAGCAGACTGATTTAGGGATTGCATTGAATAGGTCCACTCTGCTGGGGGGTCCACAAATCACCTAAACTCCAGTTTTAAACCGCCCCAGAGCAAACCGACTTCAGTTTTGGCTTCACACCCGACCTGTAGTAGGAACCATACTATTTGATATCTGATTGCCATTGTTAGCGCTACCTGAGCAGACCTTTGTGTCGATTTCTCACCCAACTGTTCTATCAATGAGCCCACTAATTGGGACAGTCAATAATAGTAGCAATAATAATAATAATAATAATACCTGGATTCTTTTGGGAGACCTACTCAAAGCAGACTGACTTATGGATTGGCTTCCCATGCAGACATTCATTGAATGAACCCGCTAGTTGGAACAGCCAATAATAATAATAATAACTAATAATAATTAATAATAATAATAATAATAATAATCTCTGCTGTTGGGAGATCTACCTAAGGGTGACTAACTTAGGTGCTGATTCCCGATAGATCTACTAGACGGGAGAGCTAAAAGCAGTAGTAATTCTCGTAGTAAATCGTGATAATTCTATTGCTAGACCTTCTCAAAGCAAGACTAGTTTATTATGATGTGAATTTTCTCAGTCATTGAATGGGTCTCATAGTTGGGGCATCCACCCACAGCAATAATAATACTAATAATACCAGTAATAATAGTATTATTATATTAATTATAATTTATTGATTGATTTCGTGTCAAAAGCATCGCATAAATTAGTACAAAACTGATGAAAATAGAAGGAACACAGGCGGCTAAATATCTTCTGACCAAAAAGAGGAATTGTCTCTTCCTCTGTACATGAGGCAGGACATTGCGGACAAGCATACAGATGCAGTTAATAATAATAATAATAATAATAATAATAATAATAATAATATAGCCTTTATACTACTATTAATAATTATTATAATTAGTTATTATTAATTAATTAATAATAATGTAGCCTTTATACTAATAATATATAAAATAGCCTTTATACTATTAATAGTAATAATAATACAGCCGGTGGCTTTGTAAGGGAAGCATCTATAGTATATCTGTCCTTGGTCTCCCCCATCATATTTACCCAGCCATTCATTCAGATTGAAAACCTTGCAACCCTCGAAAATAGGGGCGTAAATACCCATTGATCACCTTCCAAAGTCTCCCCATAACATTATATACAGATATATAGATAAATAATTATATTTATTTTCCTCCCTTTCCACCATTATACACACAAACATACATATACATACATTGATAACTCTCCAAAGTCTCCCCATACTGTAACATTAAAACAAATATATTCCAAGATAATATTTATTTTCTCCCTTTCCACTATTATATATATAATACATATATAATATACACACATATATTTACATTAATAACCTTCCAAAGTCTCCCCATAACATTAAAATTATATTCCAAGATAATTATATTTATTTTCTCCCTTTCTACTATATATATATATATAATATATATATATATATATAATACATATATAATACACACACACATATATATTTACATTAATAACCTTCCAAAGTCTCCCCATAACATTAAAAAAAATATATTTCAAGATAATTATATTTATTTTCTCCCTTTCCACCTATATATATGTGTATGTGTGTGTTATGGGGAGCCTTTGGAAGGTTATCAGTGTATGTATATGTATATGTATGTGTGAATATATATTGGTGGAAAAGGAGAAAATAAATATAATTATCTTGAAATATTTTTTGTGTGTTATGGGGAGACTTTGGAAGGTTATCAATGTATGTATATGTATGTGTATGAGTGTGTATATATATAGGTGGGAAGGGAGAAAATAAATATAATTATCTTGAATTTTCTTTTGTGTGTGTTATGGGGAGACTTTGGAAGGTTATCAATGTATGCATATGTATTAATAACCTTCCAAAGGCTTCCCATAACACACACACATATATAGGGGTGGAAATGGAGAAAATAAATATAATTTTCTTGAAATATATATATTTTTAATGTTATGGGGAGACTTTGGAAGGTTATTAATATATGTGTGTGTGTATTGATGGAAAGGAAGAAAATAAATATAATTATCTTGAAATATATATTTTTAATGTTATGAGGAGCCTTTGGAAGGTTAGTAATGTGTGTGTGTGTGTATATATATATGTGTGTGTGTGTGTGTGTGTATATATATATATTGGTGGAAATGGAGAAAATAAATATAATTATCTTGAAATATATATTTTTAATGTTATGGGGAGACTTTGGAAGGTTATTAATGTATGTGTGTGTATTGGTGGAAAGGGAGAAAATATTATAATATATTATATTTATATACATACCTTGATAGCCTTCCAAAGGTTCCCCATAACATTCAAAAATTCTATTTATTTTCTCCCTTTCCACCTGTATACACATACATACATACATTGATAACCTTCCAAAGGCTACTCATAACGATAGATAGATAGATAATTCTATTTATTTCCTCCCTTTCCACCTCTATATACATATATACACACACAGAAAGACATGAGAATAAACTTAGACCTGTGCCCAAAGTTTGTGTCAGGATTGGAACAGAGCTTTGCAGGCTTTCCCTGCCTGTTTTCCTCGAAACCAATGCGGTCGGGAGGTGTTCCGTTCCCTTTCTTTCCCATTTCAGGAGAGGAATAATCCTATTTTCCTCCCAATTCAAGTCAAGGGATCCTTGGAGCCTTCCTTCCCCTTTCCCTCCGTGTTTTTCTGCCCCCGAAGGCCGACTTTCTTGGCTCCCCAAGCAGCCTTTTCCTGCTCCTTCGAGCCTGTCCTCTGATCCGTGTTGAGCTCTGGAAAAAGAAAGAAACCCAACCGTAGAGCCCTTGGAATGATTTTTTTGCAAAACTATAGACCTTCCAGGCTTGCAAATAGGTCAAAACATTCCTCGGAAGGCCAAGCGGGATTGTGGCCTTCCAAGAGCGAGTTTGGAAAGAAAGCAAAGAAGGAGCTTCCAGAGAAAGGGAGGAAAACTGGGGAGCCCGGGGGTGGCTTGTTGGGGTGGCATTCCCACGGAATCCCTTGGCTCCTCTTTTCCCAGAAAGAAAATCTTTTTTTCCTGCTCGAGTCTTGGACCCGATTCACACTCGTGTCCACAAAGTTAGGAGAAGAGGAGGCCTCAAAGGCCATCCACGGGAAAGCCAGGCTAGCCAAGGCGCAGTTGGGAAAAGCCATTGTCCGCTTTTCTCTCTCTAAAGAGAGCGAGAGAGAGAGATCCCGGTTGGCTTCGAGGAAAAAGCACGGGGGTTTGCTTTGGAGTCGAGAAGTTGCAAGGCCGGAG